>NC_041722.1:8201280-8871578 GCF_900700375.1 Denticeps clupeoides
ACAGGAAGCAGACAGATAATTATTCACTGTTCTCAAATCATGTAATGACCTTTTCAGTTTTTTCACAGATCCATTTGATTAATGCACGTCCTGTGTTGTCTTGTTACTCCAGAACATCACGATATTGTTTTCAAGACGTAACCGTGCTACATGTTTTGCCTAAAGCGGTACATGCATGTAATATAATATAAAATGGCCAGGGCAACAGCCAACCTGCGTGAATTTACTTCCATCATGTCCCTCCAGTTTCTCACGCACATTGTTCCCGCGCCGATACTTCTGACCAGTCAGCAGAGAAAGTTCTTGTGTTATTTGAAGCAATGCATTTTGGTTTGCTCGGATTGTTCCCTGTGTGAAAGGGAACCGAATCAAGAGGAAAATGATGCAACGCTCAAAACTCACTGACCAATACGAACCAAAGGAAACATACTAAAGTGTGAAGGCGCCCTAAATCAAATATTTTCCATAAAGATCCATCTACAATTATCCTGAAAGATCCTACGGTGAAAAAAATGACTGTGGATGTTGTAGGTATGTTTGGAGAAAATGGAGGACATCCAACTAGCCATGATTGTAGCGCGTCTGTACGAGGCAGACTACGAGAGCTCATCCACGTGCCAGGGCGTCCTGTATGAGAAGGTTCTAGGCTGCAAGCGGGACGGCTCCGGCTTCAACTGCACCAAGCTGCACCCCGACCCCTTCTTGCGAAGCATCTCGTACTGGATCATGAAGGATTACACCCGCGCCCTGGACACGCTGCTGGAACAGATCCCCAAAGATGAGGACGAGAATCCCAGTGGGTATCTGGGTCAAATGTTTGTCAGACATACAGCTCTGGGGATAAATAAGAGACCGCTGAACTCAGCACTCGCATTTCATCACAGTTTTGACAACTGAACTGAAATTAAATTAATTATATGTTATAAAATAGGGGGATACGTTCTTAGTTTAGTTATTGGATATTTCTATTTTAACATGTTTCAGCCAATATAGAGATAATTTTACACAGAACACAAGCACATTGATTGAGTAAAGAAGAGAAAATGTTGCTTTGGCCTCTATATTTTATTTTCTCAGAGTTGTATAGTTCAGAATAATTGCTGTTTATATATATCTTTTTTTTACTGTCCTGTTTTGTCATAAGCTCATGTGCGACATTTCTCTCTCAGCTGTCATGGTGAAATCATGTAACCCAGTGGTCTTCAGCTTCTACAACTACCTGCGGACCCACCCACTCATAATTCGCCGGCACTTCGCCAAGCCCGAAGGGACGCTGGCTGCGGTGGGGCTGACTGCTGAGAAGAGCAGCGCCGATGAGATCAACCTGATCGAGCGGAAGCTGTTCTTCACCACCGCCAATGCTCACTTCAAGGTGGGCTGCCCTGTGCTCGCGCTGGAGGTTCTCTCCAAGATCCCGAAAGTCTCCAAGAAGGCTGCTGCATCCTTGAGCAAGGGCTCCTCAATGGTGAACATGGGTTCTTCTCAAGCCCAGGAGAACGGGGGCCGTGGCACTGACCTAGACTGGGGATCTGGGGCAGAACCCTCTACTGGAATGGACTGGAGCCAGCCACTGGTTAAACTGGAGGACGAGGGGCTGCAGCTGGATTGGGGAGACGATAAAGGGGACGATGAGGACGATGAGGATGATGGAGGCCTGACTATGAAGAAGGCAGAGCCTGTGGAAATGACCAAAGCATCCAGTAGCAGTGGAGAGGGTAAAGCAGACAGTCTACAAAGGGAGGACTCTACTGGCGAGTCGGAGGTGGACGTGATCGCTGAGCAGCTCAAGTTCCGGGCGTGTCTGAAGATCCTGATGACCGAGCTGCGCACGCTAGCCACGGGCTATGAGGTGGATGGAGGAAAGCTGCGCTTCCAGCTCTACAACTGGCTGGAGAAAGAGATCGAGGCCATGCACCGCATCTGCAACTACAAGCCCCCCGCCCAGGAGACCAGCGGCGAGCTGGAGAAGTTTGGCGAGGTGCCGGACGGCTCCATAGACCTGGACGAGTCGCTGGAGCGCTTCGAAGCCGGCGCCTACGAGCGCCACCAGCTGGAGCGGAGGAGGCTGCAGGCCAAGCAGCAGCATGCAGAGCGGAGGAAGGCCTGGCTGAGGAAGAACCAGGCGCTGCTGCGCATCTTCCTCAGCTACTGCAGCCTTCACGGGGCCAAAGGAGGTGGCGTCACCTCCGTCCGGATGGAGCTGCTGTTTCTGCTGCAGGAGTCTCAGCAGGTCAGGCAAAACACCACAGTGCAATAACATCAAGACACACTATACAAAAGAGAGTCCATGGTCCATTTTTTACTATTCATCCACAACTGCTGCCAGTCCCGCCCCCTTTCCTGCATAGAGTAAGTTTAAGTTTGGAAGATGAAGAAAACTGCTAGAATGATGGTATTTAGGGCAGAGTTCTAACTCCCATACCTGGAGGAGCAGGTGCTGCTGAATTTCAGGTGTGAAGACCAGTGAGAATCAGTAGCTACCTGGGAGAACTTAACATTTCATCAGCAGCACGTACTCTTTAGTGTTCAGTAATGCAAGTCTATCTCTTTAATAGGGTTATTGATTATTAGAAATTATATGAAAACAGTCGCAAGAAAAAAAAAATTCACAAATTCACACTAGTGCATCAGCAAATATCGGTTTGACTACATAATTAATTCTAATAGTATTCTTTCTGTCAATTACTGTTTCTTTTTTATGTAAAGCAAGAGTATTTCTTTGTGACCCTAAGCTTTTGAAGAATAGTGCACCAACTGGTTAATGAACTAATATCACTTCTTTTTATATTTATATTATAAGAAATCAAGTTATGCCTTGGGTTGTTGAAAATTTTAATTCTATATAATTGTATCTTCCTCATCCTTCCTTTTCTTGTAAAATCTCTATTGTCTTCTATTTAGAACTTGTCTATTGAGTTTTGCTTTTGCCCTGTAATTGGTGTGTTGACTGTGGCCATCACGGTGCTTCAGTTTCTGATACGTCCTCCCTGCAGGAGACCACAGTGAAGCAGCTCCAGTCTCCTCTCCCTCTGCCCACCACACTGCCTCTCCTGTCTGCCAGCATCGCTCCCACAAAGACAGTCATTGCCAACCCTGTCCTACACCTCGGCAACCACATCCATGACGTCCTCTACACCATTGTACAGATGGAGGCCCCACCTTTCCCTGATATCCTGGATGACCGGGTGAGGGTCATTTCTTAAATAAGCCTTCATTCTTATTAATGGCCATGCTTCGAGAGTGTTTTTGGTGAAAGAAGTGTGTGTGTGTGTGTGTGTGTGTGTGTGTGTGTGTGTGTGTGTGTCAGCAGATGAGTAATCACCTTCTTTGTGTGTGTGTCTATCAGGTGAATGCCCTGCACACTCTGGCTGCCTCTCTCTCTGCATGCATCTATCAGGCCCTGTGTGACAGCCACAGCTACAGGTACTCACTGGCCAGGCCGCCTGTAATACGAGCATCTAGAGCTTTGCATTGTTCGCAGACAGGCTTTGTTCGGAAATGTTAAATTCAATAACAGCTGTGTGCTGTTTTACATTAAACATGTTCTGAAATGCCAGTGCCTTTAAATTGCATTGATGAACTTGAATTTTTCCCTCACCTATGGTTTCACTAGCAGCCAGACCGAAGCCAATCAGTTCACAGGGATGGTATACCAGGGACTGCTGCTTAGTGAACGTCGGAGGCTGAGGACGGAGAGTATCGAAGAGCATGCCACACCCACCACTGCCCCCGCCCAGTGGCCAGGTGGGCTCCTGTCCACACTTTGGATTGCACTCATTTTGCAGTAATCTGTCATTAGGCCATTCATACAGCGTGCAAGCACCTGGCACATTTGGCCTTGGTCATAATGCCAATTGCTTTAGCAAACAAGCGTGTGTAATTGGAGCTGGTTGGTGTGTGTTCTGACGGTGCAGTGGGAAGTCTGGTTGGGGCAGATGGTGCAGGTAATGGACCCTGAAGTCCATGCAAAGTTTCGCAAATCCCCACAGTACAGGCCTGAACATAGAGGAGCCAGTTATTATCATCATTATTTTGTATGGTTTTATCTTAAGAACAAGGTGCAACAAGTTCTATACAGACAATAATATCAAACAAAACATTTAAATACACAGTGAGGCGAAAAGATGAATAATGATATCAGTGAAAAGGATAGAGTACGATACAGAGAAGACCATGAGGAATACCGTGTCAAATGAAACTCATGGGGTGCAGGAAGGCTGGTGCTTTTCATTTGTTGTTTACTTGAAGACGTAAGTAATTTTGGAATACCCGTATGCCCATATAATATACATGTATCAGAGTTTTCTGTCTCAGTGACTGATTTCTGTCAACTTAGTGCACTAAAGTCCTTCACAGACCAAATGCATGCAGCGCTCTGAATCACATTATTTTCTATTGGATATGCACCTGAAAAGTAGCAAGCGACACTGCACGAACCCCTGCGGACACCGCAGTTGTTGAAGTTTGACCTGAATCCGGAGAGTGTGGAATTAGTGTCGAATCCGGACCACTTGCCTGATCGGTTCGCCGCAAACATACAACTTTCTTTTTGTATTCCAAGTCTTCCCAGAACTTAGTTATTTGATACGTTTTTATGGTGATTTCAAATGTGAAACACTTTTATTTTACAAAAGGTGGAATTAGTAATACTGCGAAATAGTTATTTGCATGAAATGCACATATTATTTACATGTATTTACATGGTTTACAAAAGCTAAGAGTAAATGCCCAAGAACTTTGTTGAAAGTGAAAGTGAAGTGCTTTTAACCATCATCCTTAGTGAGCAGTGGGCAGCCATGACAGGCGCCCTGGGATTAGTCTGTGGGGACGGTGCTTTGCTCAGTGGCACTTTGGCGGATCAGGATTTGAACTGGCAACCTTCTGATTCCTTAACCGCTAGGCCACCACTGACCATACTTTGTCATACTGCATTTGTTCTTTTTTCCCAATCCACTCCATAATCACACAGTTTTTAGCTGAATAAATATGTTTGAAAAAGCAGAATTTAGCAAAAAATAAAACTGATTTCACAGGACCCTGGAGGAGAGTGAAAGTTCATTCAAGTTGTAACATTGTAACATGGAAGCACGTTGTAAGTCGCTCTGGATATGGACGTCTGCCAAATCCATTCAACTGTATCATCTTACGGCAATACCGCGAGGAAAGAGTAAAAAGTTGGATTTTACAGTGACTGTTGCTTGTTTCTGGCAGTGTAGAAATAGCACATTATACGTATAATGTAACCGAAATATTGAGGTTTAGTGGGATCGCGAGGGTGGTGCTAAGTAATGGCATTAATTGCGCCTACTTTTGCAGCCTGCGACCCGGCGAAAAAGAGCCTTTTTTTTTTTCTTTCAATCAATGCATATAAATATTCTGATAATACTGTATAAAGAAGAATAACATGGTGTGTGTGTGTGTGTGTGTGTGTGTGTGTGTGTGTGTGTGTGTGTGTGCGCTGTCTTTATGCAGGTGTCTCCTCCCTGATCAGCCTGTTGATCTCTGCTCATGGGGAGGATCAGCCCAAACTGAACGTGATGCTGTGCGAAGGGGTGTTGGCTGTCTACCTCAGCCTGTTGATCCATGGCCTGGGCACACACTCCAGCAACGAGCTCTTCCGTCTGGCCGCCCACCCCCTCAACAACCGCATGTGGGCAGCGGTCTTCGGTGGTGGCGCCAAGCTCATTGTCAAACCCAAGAGAGCCCCAGAGGTCCCACCAGGTAACCAGCTCCGCCAACTTCAGCCCACTTTTCCTCATTTTAATAATTAATAATGTTCAGTCCCCCAGTGGGGTTAAGTGGGCTGAATGGTAGCAGAAATGTACCCTTCGGACTGTGAGGCTAAACTGATATTTAGACTTGGCCAGTTGGCCAGAAGAATTCTGAAGTGGTTCAGATCCGTCCCGTCCCCGTGTTGAGGTGTCAGTGTGATCTGTGTCCCCTAGCTGCCACCGTTGCGGCAGCTCCTTCAGATGTCTGTAAGGCAGAGAGTAGCATCCCTGTCCTGGTTGAGGCTGACAGTGGGCCCAGAGAGGAAGGTCCAGTAGAGTCCAGCTGTGAGTAACTGACGTCCCCCCCACGTCCACCCAAAGTAAAAGCTCCAGTGATGGACAGTTCAGAGGTCCACATAAAATATTTTATCGTCCATGGTGCTGTCTCTGGGTGGATAGTGGGGCTGTGTGCCGTGCCTCTTTCTGACAGTTTCTGTCTGTGATTTAGTAGGAGGTGTGCCTCTCCCTTTTCTTTTGGCTTTTTTTAATTTTTGTTCAGATAATATGTGAAAGTTCTGGGCATTTTGTGCTACAGTATGATTTCTTAACCTCCAGTACATATTACACAGATCTTAGTCATCAATTCATGCATGATCCATTGTCCTCTAGAAGTTTGCACTGAATAGTTAGGTGAGCAGAAGATGAACTGATCACTGAAAGGAATAATGTTAAAAATAACACATTTGTGTTTCCAGTTGTCAGTCATCTAGTTCCATAGCTATTGGTCAGCTACAGATCAGGAGCAGGCTACAAGAAGATAGCAAAGCGTATTCAAATAATGAAGCAGAAAAGGCGAATGTCAAGATTGTAAGACACATTTTCTGAAAAGCCAATAAAACAAGATGAAAATCTTTCCTGCATCCTAGCTGCAGTGTCTGAATTGCACAGCAAAATGATCTTTAATCCCCTCATCCAATTATTTATTTTTTTCACCAGACATACCTTTGCACATTGTGAAAAACTGTGGGTCCTACAACAGGATAATGTTAATAATCAATGTAAAAAATCTAATATCACATTTAATATTCTGCTCTCTTAACTATTCTCGCAAACCTTTTTGTAGCAAAGATTTGCATGTTGTTCTATAAATACATATAGTTTCCTGTTTATGGAAAAAGTCATAAAAGAGAATGAGAAAAAAGGTTTTAACCCGGGACTAGGCTTAATTCATGACTGGGAAACTGAGCCATTCATATCAATTGATGGCCCCTTACATTTGTACAGAAACCTTAAATGAATGTTATTGAATGACTCTCCTTTTTTCCCCCCCATTGTTTTCATTATTATCTGTATGTTTTGTGTGTCGTCATGATTCACTCTGTTGTTGTTTTTGGGCCATGCAGCTGATAAGTTTAGTGTGGACACAGAAACGCTTTCAGAAAATAAAGCAGGTACACTGTCTCTCTCTCTCTCTCTCTCTCTCTCTCCCACACCAATATACTCGGTGTGACCCCGTGTCATCGCTAGACTTGACCTGTAGCTGAACGTCACCGCAGTAGATTTACTGTCCGCCCCCGAGTAGCCGGAATGAAATTATCAGTCCATTGCAGTGTGATCGCTCCAGGTAACTGTGGTGAAAGTTCCGTAACGCTGTGTGCCGCAGTCCTTTGTCACAGTCTCCAGATGAACGGTGATTATACGTCCAGGGTAATGGAGTACTTGTTCACTCTGGGACAAGGTCATGTTCATTTCTCAACAGTATGAAGGGGAGGTTGTTCCATGTGGAATTGGCACATTCAGGCCCTTCTCACCTGTGTACATGTACAATGTTCTCATCTTCTGATACTGATATGATGTGATACAGATCTGGTTTTAAGATATTTACAGTCTGTGTGGAAAAGGCCTGGTACAGTGAGAATCACCACTTCAAACGTTAATGTGCCTGTCCCACTGCTCCAGACACAGCAGACCACAGCCTTTAAAACACTTTAAAATGGCATATCACGTATATATATATCAGATGTCCTCCCCTCCACTCTCTATCTCCCCCAGTGTGCAGACGGCAGCTTTTCACCCTGTTCTCTCCCTCTGTTCACCGCTGCTGGAGATTGTGGCCAAGGCGCTGAGACTAAACAGTGCCCCCCCTGTCCCCAATCACACCGAGCAGCCTCCTGTCACAAGGCAGCCTATCAGTCACCGTGATAAAAGTGTCTTCCATACAGACCTCTTGCATTTAACATGCATTTTATTGTGTATAAAGGTGCATCGCACTCGTATTCGTACAGCAGATATTACAGCGCAGTGTTTCTACAGTTCAGTATCTTGACTGCTCGCTTTGATCAGTCTTCTTTGCGCCAGTGTTTGCTGTACAGTATGTGGCCGTAATGCTGAAATGTTTCAGCATTTATCACACGCACTTATACAGAGCGACTTACAATCAATAGTTTGGGACAGTCCCCCCCCTGGAGGGTTAGGGTTACAACTTAGGGTTAAGTGTCTTGCTCAGGGACACAATGGTAGTAAGTGGGGTTTGAACCTGGGTCTTCTGGTTCATAGGCGAGTGTGTTACCCACTAGGCTACTACCACCCCCACAAATGTTCATTTGTGTTGCTTGTGTATTAACAATGCATTTAAATTCGGGCTGCTCCATGTCGCTCTGTGTCTGAGCATCGCTGTCTCGTACTTGTATCTGTTTTTTTTTTTTGTTTGTTTGTTTTTAATATATATATATATATATATATATATATATATGTGTGTGTGTGTGTGTGTGTGTGTGTGTGTGTGTGTGTGTGTGTGTGTGTGTGTGTGTGTGTGTATGTATGTATGTATGTATTTTTTAGTATGCATTATCGCAAAATTGTGTCGCAACTGCTCATTGTGTTTGAATTTGAAGTGGTCGGCAGACCGAATTTTAATGTTTTGTTCTTTGTCAATCTCAGTGGTTCCTGAAATAGTGACCCAGGATAGCAGTGCAGGTTTGTGTGTGTTGTGTTGTAGGCTCTTTTGTGTGTTTGGATGGAGTCTAACCTTCATCTGGAAACTAAGCAATTTCCTCTCTCCCTCTCGACGCCGTTTTTCCATTCTGTATGGGGGGGGGCGTGAGAACACAAGCCATTCAGCCATGTAATGGACAAACAGATGAAGGGGGAGAGCAGCGCACCGCACCGCGTCTTCTAATCTAATAACTAAATGAAAGATTGCTTGCACCTTAAGACTCGGAATGAGAGGGAAGAATAGCTGAGCGCCGTTGTTAGAGATTTGGTGTCGGAGTGGGTTAGGGTCTTGGCCTCTTTGCTTTGGGTTTTTACGTTTCTTCGCCATCTTTTAATCTCTTCGTACCTCATTAAAACCCATGAGCTGTGAGGCTCGTGATGATTGTCTCTCCGTGCATGGGGATTTGAAGCCTGATCTCTTTGATTTCCTTCGGTCTTCGGCACTCGAGATTCTGACTTTGCCTCAGGGGAACAGAAAGCGGTGGTACTGTGTGGTTCCCAGAATTCCCTCCTCACTACTGGTCTCTGTGCCGTTGGCAGCCGTACCCGCCACTCCACCGGCCGAGGACGTGGACCGACACCGTCGCAGGTTCAACATGCGGATGCTGGTTCCGGGGCGCCCTGTGAAAGAGACACCATCCACGCCCCCGCCAGTACCAGTGGATCGGCCAACGTACAAAGAGAAGTTCATCCCGCCGGAGCTGAGCATGTGGGATTATTTTGTGGCCAAAGTAAGTTTTGAGGCGCAACCGGTCGGCGGGCTACTTTTCGGGGGGACCTGACTTCTGTTCTCCCTGCAGCCATTCCTACCTCTCTCTGACAGCAGCGCCCTCTACGACTCAGACGAGAGCGGGGCCAGCGGTGATGAGGATGACGACGACGCCTTCCTCTCAGACACCCAGATGACTGAGCACTCGGATCCTAATTCGTACAGGTAGAACTTCATTGATGACGACTGCAGTCACATTCTGTACTGACTCCTCTTTCCAACCTTCATTCTTCATCACAAATCCTTACCAGTATGAATAAAAATGACGGGTTGTCTGCGGTTCATGTTTACTTCTTAATAAAATGAAGAGGAAAAACTAGTGTCTGAGTGTCTGTATATCCCAACATTTTACATGATGCCAGCCTTATCATTAACATACAAGTAACAGCCATAAAATACAGAATCTTAATTAATCATCAAATAATATCAAATAAACCCTCTTTATATGCCACCTTCGCTGAGCGTTAATGTCATTTCCTGCTTTTGTCCCTTGTTCCTATGTAGCTGGGCACTCATTCGACTGGTCATGGTGAAACTGGCCCTGCACAACGTCAAGAATTTTCTGCCACTGGCTGGACTGGACTTTGCAGGTGACCCTTTTTCCTCTCTAAAAAATATGGAAATTGTATTTGTCTAATTACTTTTATAATTCATATCTGCAAAACAAAAATGTAGCAATACAGTTGATTTTGTATTGAAATTTCAGATTTGCCAGTCACCTCTCCCCTATCCAACGCGGTACTTAAGACTCTGGAGAAGTGGGAACAGATCCTGGTGGAGAAGATGAACAAGTTTGAAGGCCCTCCACCCAACTATATCAACACATACCCCACTGACGTGAGCGCAGGCGGAGGCCCGGCCCTCTTACGGCACAAAGCCATGCTGGAGCCCGACAACACCCCATTCAAGTATGGCCACGAGTCACGTGATCTTGCCTGATAACCGAATACTGATAGTGATTATTATTAATAATTGAAGTCATATATTATTTTATGCAGCTTTATTTCCGATTTTCTTATCTCTCCTCAGGGCGAAGCACCATCTGTCCTTCCCTGCACGGCGTCTCTGGCATTTCCTGGTAAAACAGGAAAATCTGCAGGAGACTCTGATTCGCTATATTTTCACTAAGAAGAGGAAGCAGAGTGAGGTAAAGAGCAGGGTGTGGTTGGCCCTTTTTTCATCCTTATTTTTAAGAATGCATGATTTATTTATAGTTCCTCTCCCTCCAACTGTGCGATTTACTGTTTACTGGCCCTCAGAAAACCTCCTGCATCAGTCCAGTCTCACTAGGACAGCTCATAGGAACATAGAGAAGATGCTTTTGATGTCCCTCATGTAACAAGCAGCATAAATGGCGGCAGTCATTCATCAGTGCTGATGATTAGCTGGAGGACCCTCCTTTACTCACTGGATGTACATCATGAGAATTCGTGGCAAAACCAGTCTAGTCTTGAGAACAATCTGGGGTGTGCTTGAAATATCTTGGTGATATATTATACTATGTGCCATGATGTGCTTTAGGAATGTATTATAATGTGTTATATGCTGTAGTATGTTAGAGTGGGGGATCCTCCTGCACTGAGGTGTGCATGAGACCTCCGGTTTGATACAGCATTTATCAGATGCCCTTATCCAGAATGACTTACAATTAGTAATTAAAGGGACAGTCCCCCCCTGGAGACACTCATGGTTAAGTGTCTTGCTCAGGGACACAATGGTAGTAAGTGGGATTTGAACCTGGGTCTTCTGGTTCATAGGCGAGTGTGTTACCCGCTAGGCTACTACCACCCTGTGGCCTTGTATGTTGTAGGAGTGTATAATGGTATGGAATGTTATTAGTGATTTCCTCCTGTCTCTTCTCAGTGGTGGAGATTTGATGGGTTTTCTCCTAACCTCCAGTTGGCGGTCAATTGATTAAAAGGCAGGGACAGTTGGGCTCGTAATGTGACTGGCACATCAACCTGGAATAGAGAATAGTCCCTTTTAAACACCTTTCTCCGGGTAACATTTTTTTAACGTTGGGGTCACATTTCATAAACCCCACCCAGTTATTGCACTTTATCGCACCACGTTTATCTGCTCTCCGCCACAGACTGATCACAAAGGCAGACACATCCTGAACTTTTATACATCAGTGCTGTCAACTTCCATTATGGATATTACACGGACGGTATACCGTTATTCAATAAATTCAGTGCCGTATTAAAATATGTTACAGACAAAGTATCAATAAATAAGGACAAACAAAACTGGCTAAAGGTCTCTAAGGGTGTATTGACTGTTGTGATCTGTGCCCTGTGCTGCCAAGGATGCAAAATAGTTCAATGAATTGTCATATACAGTTGAGATTTAAAAAGAAATAGGGAGCTTGGGTTAAAGATCTGATGGTGCCCAGCCCACCAATATTTTGATATTTCAGTGTTTTTCCTTTTATTTTTCACATTCCATGTTTTTTTTTTTTTATGTTGTGACTCCTGTGTGTGTGTGTTTGCGTGTGTTGTGGTGTGTTGTGGTGTGTAGTCTTTAGACAACCATGTGGACCATCTCAAACAAAACTGCGTAACAGAAGGTCGTAAAGGCAACCAGGTAGTATGTCTCAGCCGCGGCCAGTTCCGTTCGCCTCTTGCGGCTCTGGGCTTGAAGCCCCTCGTGCTTGTTAACCCGGAAATTCAGTGTTTTGCCCTCACACTCCCTAACCAAACCAGTCACCAATGCTTCTGTCCTGACACTAACTGGCTAGAGTACTAAAATTCTGTACATGCATCTGTCCCACTCCTCTGGCCCCACCCGTCGGCGCCCACGCTGTCCCACAGGGCTGCTAAGGGAACTCTTTTTTTTCCTTTTTCGCCAAGGCCAGTCACCTGTCAAGAAATGTGTCACATGGTTCCGATCTGCATGCTCACTGGATGCTGCTTTGTGTGTTGACTGTGGGTATGTAACTGGGAATGAGTGTCGTGCTTTCGGTTTTGCAGGTGGAAGCTGACCTGGGTTATCCAGGCGGGAAGGCCAAAGTCATACACAAGGAGTCGGACATCATCATGGCTTTTGCGATCAACAAGGTACAAGCCTCACTGAGTGTTTAGCCCAGAGGATGGACTTGATCTGTTTACGTGCATTTACACCCCCATTTGGAGCTGTAATCGGGCCTAAAATATTAACCTGGCCTGAGCCCAACAGAATCTGACCTGACAAGTAGAGCTTTTTAAAATCCAGACTTTCTTTGCACACACTATGAGTGGTAGACTAAGAGGGAAAGGAATGGTGTGGGTTTAAAATACAATGGCCAGCTGCTTGTCTCCGTTTCACCTCCTCAGCATCCATTTTCACATCTGTTTTGCGATATTTATCACCTGACCATGGTGGCCAAGAATTGCTAATCACACATTTACAAGCATCGAATCATACGGAAACGAGCGGCACTATAGACCAGAAGTTCGTGTTTGCTGACCTCCGGAGCATGCCAATCTGACCTGACCCAACCCAGCACTAAAATGATTGAAATTGATCCCGACCCAGAGTATGTGGTTGGGCTTGGGCCCAGATTAAAAATTTACCTCAATTTACCTTGTACAGGATTACATATTTTAGTGGTATATAAAGGTTAAATTGCAAGAATCTGCTGATTTACTTCTAAAATCTACTCAAAATGTTTAATACAACATATACAAATAGTATGAATATGCGTACCTTGATTATAATCAAGAGCAATTAGGATTGTACAATCCTGATTGTATTTCATGTCCAAGTCAGCCTGTAGTCCTGTGACTGAACAGAAGCACTATTTACATTTAATTATAGGATGTGTCTTATGTCATTGTGTTCGCAGGCCAACATGAACGAGATTGTCCTTGCCTCTACCCACGACGTGCAGGAGTTGGACGTGTCTACTCTCCTGGCTGCTCAACCCTTCACCTGGATTGGAGAAGACTTTGATAAAGAGTCTCGCAGGTCAGTGTCTCATGACCAGTTGTCTATTTAGTGTGTTTTGAGTGTGTATGTTGGATTGAAAGGCTCACATAGAGATGCTGTGCTCCCGTGTAGCTCTGATGACGTGGACTACCGCTCCTCCCACACCAACATCGCACAGGCCAGCACTGCACCCTTCGCCCCTCCACAGATCTCGGCCTCCGCCTCCATGCCCTGGCTGGGTAGCGGGCAGACCAGCTTGGGAGCCAGCGTGGTGCGTTAGTCTCCACATGCACACCACGGACCCGCTTGCAATGGAGGCGCTGCTTTCTTGTTATAGCAATGCATGTCCGATGGCAGTGAAAGACGAGGGCGCAACACAAAACTACTGTACAATATTCATGAAACATCATCTGAACATTTCCTTCTGCTGCAGCAGATTTTATGGTCTAGTTCCAACAAATCACCAGCAGGTGGACACAGAGAGCTTCTAACATATTTCCTCTTTCTAAATCACTGAAGTCAATACATTCATTTATTAAACGTTCGCAATTATATAAGTCTGTAAAGCCCAAGATCTTCCTGCCAATATTCATTCTTTTCTTTGGGTGTTAAAGAACTTTGTGTATATTTTACATTTCTTATCATTGTAACATAACCCCGTCTAAACAGACCCACTGATGAGTCTGTTTTCACAGAGATTTTGAAAGAAATAATAAACATGAGATTCAGTCCTTTAAGACCAGATCCCAAGGTGCATTATTACGTCACCATTCTGAGGATCCGGAGTTCTCCAAGTTCTTTATTCTTGTGATGCATAAATGTTCTTAATTTACCATTTTCTCAAAGTTCTACTTGTAAAATTTTAAATACAATAATCTAATAAAAAAAAACATAATATATGTGGCTTAGTAATATAATTAATTTAAATAACATTTATGTGACAGATTGTGAAGAGGAACCTGAACAATGTGAAAAGAATGACTTCCCATCCTATATATCAGTATTGTAAGTAGACAGAAATGATCATTTTTTTTCTACGCAGTAATTGTAATTATGGATTTCATTTCTCCCAGTATCTGCAGGTCACCTATTTATGTGAGATTTGTAAAACTATTAATGCATGTTTGTGTGTGTGTGTGTGTGTGTGTGTAATGCAGACATGACTGGAGCTCAGGATGGCAGTGTGCGCATGTTTGAGTGGAATCGCCCTCAGCAGCTGATCTGTTTTAGGCAAGCGGGCAACGCCCGAGTCACCAGGCTCTACTTCAACTCCCAGGGCAATAAGGTAACTCCATCTGGATCTCCATCAGCATCAGTATTTATTTATATATTGTATTAATATTTTTATCTCTATTTATTGTATCTTTATCTCTTTCTTTGTACCTGTATAGTGTGGTGTTGCCGATGGTGAAGGCTTCCTCAGCCTTTGGCAAGTCAACCAAACATCATCAAACCCTAAACCTTACTTGGTATGTATTGAGGGATTGTCTCTCAGTTTCACAATTTCACAGTTAATCGTTGCGAAGCATTGACAGTTTTTTTATTTATCTCCTACCCCACCCAGAGCTGGCAGTGTCACACAAAGACGTGCGGTGACTTTGCCTTCATCACTTCTTCCAGTCTCATTGCCACAGCTGGCCAGTCCAATGACAATAGGTCTGTTTTTTTTAAGCTTCAGGGACAAGCATTCTGTAAATTGACAGCATGTTAAAAGGTTTCAGAAGTACTTTAGTACTGTTTGAGGGGTAAATATATAAAATATATATTTATCTTTTACAGAAATGTATGCTTGTGGGATACCCTGATTTCCCCTAGTAATACGATGGTACATGGTAAGTTTGGCCGTTTTCGTCTACATTTGAAGATGTATTAACAAATATTTAGATCACTATGACTGCGACATAATTAGTTCACTAATTTGTGCTGCTCAGTTAGCCAGTGATTGGCTTTGGGGGTTAACTGTCAAATGGAAACGTTCACTGCTGCAGCATTGAGCAACATACTGCGCACTCTTTCCCTTTAGCCTTTACCTGCCACGAGAACGGGGCCACCGTGCTGCAGTACGCTCCCAAGCAGCAGCTCATCATCACCGGAGGCCGTAAGGGCTTTGTATGCATTTTTGACATCAGGCAGAGGCAGCTGCTCCACACCTTCCAGGCCCATGACTCTGCAATTAAAGCGCTGGCCATGGACTCCACTGAAGACTTCTTTGTGACCGGTTCTGCTGAGGGAAATATGAAGGTGTGCGACTTGCTGTGTACTTGTTTACGATTTTTGTCATACTGTTTTAATGAATATCAGACTGGTGAATAATCTATTAATGCACCAACATCTTCATGTAATTAACATTTATTTATTTTACACAAAATGGTCCAATGTGTTTTCAGACATTTTACAAAATGTATAAAAATGAAAACGTTCTGGCATAACTGTATTTTGGACCTTTTGATTGGCAGTATGTTTTTGGAGGTGTATTATGGATGTATTATACATGGCTCTGCAATACATTTTCTGTCCATGTTGAAATCAAGTTCGTCAGAAAGTTGAGGTTATTTTTTGCCGCAGTAAACTTCGAATTCTATGTTCCCAGGTGTGGAAGTTAACAGGACATGGATTGATGCACTCCTTCAGCACCGAGCACGCCAAGCAGTCCATCTTCCGCAACATCGGGGCCGGCGTCATGCAGGTGGAAACGTGCCCCGGGAACCGCATCTTCACGTGCGGCGCCGACGGCACCCTCAAGATGCGGGTCTTGCCCGACCGCTACAACATACCGGCTAGTATATTCGACATCCTGTAGATTGGAACATGGAGTTCATCAATGGGTGGTTAACACACGAACAAAAGCTTTTGGCAGCAAGCTGTACGTTTCCTTAGCTGTGGATCGTAACAAAGTGAATTCCCGCTGCAGATATATTTTCCAAAGCCTAAACACGTAAGCAAAGGTCACATATATACTTGGTTTAAAAGACAAATAAATAAAAAGATAGATTTACTGTCATTTTAAAAAGCTGATTTTTTTTTTTCCTTCCCAAAATCTCTGATAGAGTGTGTCCATAGGAAAGCTATGCATGTACTGTACTCGTAAAAGCGGTGCAATCACAGGTTTATTGATAGTGCTCTGTAAAAGTGCTCAAAGCAAAAATTTTTAAGTGTGTATCTGTCGTCATTTTGTGCCCACGGCTGAAGCTCTTAGCATTTACCAGCACTGTGGTTTCTATATTACGTCAGTGGTTTCCAGTGTGACCCAATAACGCCGGATCTACATTTGAGTTCCTTAACCGTCATCTCTTAACCATGGCTGCTCGCATTGCACAGTTGTATGGCACAGAGCCCCGGTGGACCCCCGAGTCGGGCCCGCAGTGAGTTAGCTCACGTCCGTCCGCCACCGACTGTCCGTCTGAGGGCGAAGCCGCTCCGCAACACATTCCGTGTGAGCAGAAAACAAAATAAAGTGGTTTTAAATGTGACTGTGATTTGAAATGAAATACTCTGTTCGTCATGTTTGTTACTACACACTGAAATGCTGAAATTTGACCAGAATCAAACTGTTTCAGTTTTTTCAGCTTTGCACTTTTTATTTTTATTTTATCGTAAAAATTTGGCGGTTTTGGTTCCTTAGCAGACCCATATTTATATTTAACTCTCTGCCTTTTACAGTAGGAATGTATTTTTGGTTTGTTTAGTGAAACACACCTAGGCTGCCCTTTTATTTACTGTCGTCATTTTATTCTTTTTTTTTTCCGTTACGTTTCCACCATAAATGAATATTTGCACTCCAAATCTGGGAACACTATAAACCTAATTTAATTGTAGAGGAAACTGTTATATACAAATGAATGTCTGGCTTCATTTGGCCAAGTAGTAAAAGTTTGAAATAGTTTTAATAAATATAAATATATATATATATATATATATATATACACACACACACACACACACACAAATATATAAATGAGCTACCACCATAGCTTGTACAAACATAAGAGCTTTTAGTTTTATTTTTGTTTCTCATATGAGCTGGACTAGTACTTTGGTTACATGTATGTGGTATTTATTCAACATTTTTGTGTTTCTGTCAGATCTGCCTGGGCGCCATGTCTACTGTATGTATTTAAGTGTTCAGTGGTCTTTTTGTGTATTTATTGGTTAAAAAGAATATGCTCTGTGTGTGGAGGAATGCTAGCTAAGGTCATGTTGTGAAATTGTATGGAGGAACAGGCAGTTCATGGTCAAAGTTTTACCTTTGTAAGTTGAATAAATTCTTTTTATTTCGAGATACGTCTTTTAATCTTCTTTTTTTATTTTCCGTTGTGCACCATGCCACCAATCACACAGAAATACAGAAAAGCCAAAAAAAAAAAACTGTACGACATATGTTTAATATATTTTAGAGGAAATAGAAAGTGGTAGGTTATTCATTCACAGGACACTGGAGACAAAGTTGGATTCCACTTCAGGTAAATTCTACCACAGTAACATGAGAAATATATATTTATAATCAAATATAACATAACACACATCAGACAAAATATTGCAAAAAAACGGGGATTGAAACTCATAAAAAAATGGTATAATATTGAGTCCGCTCAGCGGATAAATACAGATTAAGTAAAAACTGGGGGGAACAATGTTCTCATTAATATGTGATTACAAATACAAGCATATTTTTTACATTTTTATTTATGATGGGTTCTCTTAATTTAGCTCTTTGTATATCACTCATCAGACAGAAAGTGGACACTGTAGGACTTGACAAAAGAATTGTCCCAGAACACCAGAAGTCGGTCTTTGGGGTGATATGTCAGCATGGCCAGAATGCCGCCAGGTGACCTCAGGTCAAAACTGACATTCACCGGTTTGCCCTTCAGCAGGTCAAAGGCGTAGGTCACCCTGCTGTCTTTAGTGTCCGTGACGTACAGAACGCCGCACGCGATGAAGGCATTTCCAGCTTTGGTCCTGGGGTAGCTGGTGTTGATGTAGGCTATGACTGAGAAGGTTTTCTCATCCAGCTGGGCCACCATGATGTTCTCATCGGCGCCAGAGGCGAATATGAGCCACAGCCCGTTCTCATCCAGGGCCACCTTAAAGTAAGTCTTGGAGTTGTTGAGCAGGTATGCACGATTGTGATACAAGGCATTCTCTATCGCCAAGGTGTGCAATTTTTTGGACTCCAGCTCAAATCTAAAAGAGAAAATAAACAAAAATGTACTAACGCACAGACGTACAGTACTGTGCAAAGGTTTTAGGTTTTTCATCTTTCAAATAGTTCAGGAAATAATGTTCATGTTTATATGTAGAGATGTGCTAGAAGAACTGGGGGTTGGTCACCTCCCAACCCTGTAAACTATTGAACAATTTCCTACAAGCATATTTGAAGTGAAGTGAAGTGATTGTCACATGTGATACACAGCAGCACAGCACACGATGCACACAGTGAAATTTGCCCTCTGCATTTAACCCATCACCCTGAGTGAGCAGTGGGCAGCCATGACAGGCGCCCGGGGAGCAGTGTGTGGGGACGGTGCTTTGCTCAGTGGCACCTCAGTGGCACCTTGGCGGATCGGGATTCGAACCGGCAACCTTCTGATTACAGGGCCGCTTCCTTATCCGCTAGGCCACCACTGGCCATTTTTCTGCAGATGGAGATGAATACCATATTGCTGTCATGGGTATGGACAGTACTGTACGATCCACATGAGTGTATGTAACGGCCTATGTTCCAGCAGAACTTACTTGGCGATGTTAAAGGTCCCGGCGATGTGGTAATACATGGAGCCGTTGTGAACGATGTGTCCGCACCCTTGGTAGTACTTCTTGAGATCAATGGTTTCACTGCTGCTATTCTCAAATGCAGCAATGTTCTTGTATTCCTTCACACAGCGACCTTGACAGAAAACAAGCCAGTGACCTTCAGAATTTTGATGAAAATTTTGAGGGATAGTTGCAATCCAAAATTCTTCTTCTTCTACTAATTCTTCTACTCATGTGGTACAGTGAAGTTGCAGGAATAAGTGAAAGTAACCTTTGTGTTTGTTTAATTAAAAAAATTATCAACATTCACACCACATATGGCTGGACAACTTGTGTGCCAATGTAGAGTGTGATTCAGTTTATAAAAAAATGAAATCGATTTTTAAAAATTGGCTAACAGGATTAAAACAGCGATGGTGACAGATGGCACAGTCATGAACAAGAGACAATGCTTATTGGTTGAATGTATGGAAACGTTTGTGTTTGTGTGGGCTGAACTCTTGCCATCGAAACATTGCAAAATGGTAAAATACCTGAAAAATGCTCGGCCACCCATATCCGTTCATCATGTTGTGCTGCCGTGTCTTTCATCCACACTCCAAAGGTCTTCTCCATTTTTGCCATGGTCCTCGGACAGTCCAGAGATTTTATGGTGCACTCTGAAAAGTGCAAGAAAAATTCCCGATGATCTCACGTTCTGCTCACAGTTCTGAATCAGACACATACTTGTGCTTCATTTGTACCTCTTTTCTTCAGAGCAGCCTCTCGTCCTCTCCCTCCCTCCTTGCCAGCTGAGTCGTTTGGAATGGCGTGAAATAGACCTGGATTCATGGGAAAAAGGCGGGAAATTGGGTCTTGATCTCGTCCAACCCCCTACCAAAAATGACAAATAATTTACTCACCCACTGATTTCTGTGCTGCGTGAAAGTGTGCACGTTGGCTCCTGTTTCTAGGTGGCCCTTGTGGGCCAGGAGGTCCAGGAGGTCCCATAGGACCAGGAGCCCCAGGTGGGCCAACAGGACCAGGTGGACCTACCAATCAAAGCATGTGGTCATGAAACGATGTCTGTGCGCTACAAACATGGTTCTTTTAAGGGTTTGGTAGTGCAAACTGTGCAGACCCTCTAGAATGACGTCATTGGAAGGCTCTCCCTGTTCACCAGGGGGTCCCGGGTCTCCAACCTCCCCCTTCTCACCTGGATCCCCCTTCTCTCCAGGAGGACCTTACAGAAAAATGTATGACCAGTCATTAATGCCTTAATTATTTAAAATCAGATTATTTAAAACGTATAAATTGTATATATTAGGTATTTAATAATTACAATAATAATAATGTGTTAATAGAAAAAGTATGTTCTGCATTTTGCTGAGATTTGAATTGGAATATAAACCTGACCCCAGTATCTGTTATCAGCAAGGCCCACTAATTCATATCCCAGCACAATCCTTTAGAGATCCTTTTGAAGGATTCCAGTGATTTCCGTAACCCATTCAAGCAAACCACAGATTCATTCACTCTTTACCCATGACTAATATGCATGAGCTTCGGAGAACGTGAGTGGGCTGCTGAGTGTTCTAAGGAAGGACACAGCCGAACTCAGCAGTGATGCACGTCACCCTGATGTGCCCACCAACGTCCTGTCTGGATGCAGCCCACAATTTTGCCTGACAAAAGGAGGCCAGCGTGTTTTAACTTCTTCTTTCGCATTACTTCTGCTCCTTCTCTCCTGCTGGCTAATGGGCAGTGCAGCGCCGGGCGCTCTGATGGATGCCTGACCTCTTTTCCCTCGTTTCCCGGCCACGCCAGGCTCGCCACTTAGTCCTGGTATCCCATCTGTGCCGTTGTGACCTGGCATTCCATCTCTGCCCGGCAAGCCTGAAGAACACACAGACTTATATGTCTTATTATCCTCAAAATAATATTACTGATTTCTTCATTTCTACCCACATGTTTAGACTGTTTAGACTTGGTTTAATAAGGATGTGTGTGCGCTTTTTAAAATATACTTTTCCCCATTCAGTAGAATTACCTGGTGGTCCTGGAGGTCCTGTAACAAATACAGCGAGTTGAGGCAGACGTTAGTTCATTTTTAAGCGACTTGTCGTCGTCATTGATGTGGTTTATCTGTGCGCACTAACCTGTGAGACAGACTCCTTTTGTGCTGTTGCACATGTCTATCAAGACCTTTACCTGCAACACAAGCAGCAACTTTGCAGTCCAGAAGTCTTATTGGGGCCAGAACAACATCAAGATGATACATTCTTCTCATTATGTATTTACTATATATCTATTTTCTTTTTTCTTTTATTGTATGGTAAAATATTGAGCAAATTGGACTTTTATTTAATATTATTTTCATATTCTTAACTCCCTTGTTTAGTATATAAATAATTCAAGGTTTATGAGTGTAATATTCATAAACACAAACAGCAAATCCTGAAGTGGCTGATTCAGCCTCAGCATTACCGGCACCATGGAGTAGGTCATCATCATCATCATGTCTCCATGCTGCTCAGCCCTGTGAAGTCTCTTCTCCGGCTCCTGCATGTGTTCCTGGGCTTGCTCTTGTTCTTGCACCTGCTGGAGCTCCTCGCTCCTCTTGTTGCGGGAATACTGAACTTGCGCCTCAGCCTGACCCAGGCCCCGGACCTCCGACAGGAACTCCACCACCGAGCTCTCGGAGAACTCGTGAACCTGCCGGTCGAGCTGGACCAGGCGCGAGGAGAGCTGCATCTGCTGCACTAACAGAACGAAGAGTCCTACCGAGTTGACCACGCTCAGCACGCACACGCCATAAAGCGCAGCCTGCACCCTCCAAGGGATCTTTCCGCAGCACGACCTCATGCTGCCTCGTCTTACGTCCGGCATCAGCATCTAGTCTGCTGTTCTTCTCCACTCCGAATGTACGTTTTCCCTCCAAAATCCACCTTCAATCCGGGAAGCAGCGCTGCAGCCAGCCGGACAAACGATGTCCTTGTTCTGAGCAGAGAGGGTTGGCATCACCATCAGAAGCCTCCAGAAAGAAGTCCAGACTTGTGCAATCACCTGATTTATATGCAGTCATGCCCATTCTTCAGTCTGCGTCTGTGGGCTGTGTGTGACATAATTCATATCAAGAGAGCGGTTGATGATGTGGAAAAGCTCGGAGACGGGCTAGATTCCCTGTCCTAGATACTCCAGTCAATTGGGGGAAATAAATAAAGAAATACGGCAATGAATTTGACATTTTAACCATTTCCTCTGAAAAAGTGTGCAAAGTGTTCTTTTCTATGTATCCTTGTTTAATATTTTATCTCATGATTAAATGCTCCTTCACTTTATCTTTATCTGTTTATTCTACGAGAAACTCCAAATTAAAACGGGAGCTCCTTACAAAATGTACATTTTAATATTTTGCTAAATTGGCATAACATAACAAGTTATGATGTATAAATATAAAAAAAAACACTGAGTGGGACCGGCCTTCTGTGAACACAATGCACAATTCCCTCTTCAGAGCCGGGCGTCCACCCGTCCGCCTGCAGGCTGTAGGTCACTGTATCTCTCTATCTGGCAGTGAAGTGAATGCAGGGGGACGTGCTGGAACGCCCCGGCGCTGACACGACCCCCCGCGGCTCTTTCACGTTTCAGTCCCCGCTGTGGAAATGGCCAGGAGTACCTGAAGAGGAACACCATCTGTCATGAGCTTCACGGCTTTTTTTATTGGTGGTGTGTGCAAATTCTGCACACAGATCTGCAGGGTTGCGTCTGGGAGGAGGAATCAGTACAAAATACACACAAGCGCAGGAATAATTATCTACACACAAGTAGACTGATGAGTGACAATGTCAGATCAAATGATTGCAAAATCCTCATGATATTCCTCAAATTTTTTTGTTAATAGAGATATGAAAGGTGTGAAGAAAATCTGTCAAAATTCAGTAAAATGGATTCAACATTCATATCAGAACGTGATCAGAAATTGGTCTGCTCTACACAAACAAGGCAAGTTTCTTTTGACTGAACCAGTTGGCCATGTTTCACAGCCACAGTGTGTTCAGTGACAGCGGTGCACTGGTCAGTGGGTGTCCAGCAAAGTGACGCGTCACAGTTGGGACACATCACGTTTTGTCCCAATTACAGAGGCAGTAGGAGTGGGCAGCACATTCCAAAGGCTGCTGTTTTCCCACAAAAACCTGTTATGCTGTTACATGTACTTTATCATTATTATTAATGTCATTTTTTTGTCTCGCTCCTTCAAGACCACCATGACATTGCCTGAAGGAAGAGAAACCGTACCTTCCAACTCTAGAAGATGTCTTTTAACAATAGTAAGACCTCACCACTGTTCCCCACAGTAAATCCTTCACAATAAAAGAACAGAAAGTAAAATGATAATTACTAGTGTCGGGTTAGTCCTGTGCTGCTCCCCCAGCCACAGTCATATTTGTCTAGTTATGACACTAGAAATGACGACCAGTCGGCTTGTTGAGGGTGACATGTTGGGTTGATGTGCCGCGGCTTCCCTCAGTCAGTCGAACGAAGCTCATACCGGCCTCCTCTGTAGTCTGTCTTCTGTTTGAAGCCCCTCCACTTTCAAGGGTACGGAGCAGCTTTTTTCACATGTGAAGGGGTGAAAAGTTTTATGCTGGAGAGACAGAGGAGCTCAGTTTTAAAAGTTAAATGAATGCATAAAGAACTCTGTATTTTGGATGTTGTGCAAGTGTTCTGTTTAAAGAGGAGCAAATGATAAAGTAAAATCCTAAAACAAAAAATAGCACCTTATTATTCACTTAGATGACGTCAACGGAGAATGAAAAGAAGATTCACAAGAACTGGAATTGAATGCGGCTGCAGCAGCACAAATCCATAAATCTTGCAGCGTTACTGCAGCAGCACACACTACATGTACAAAGATGCCCATTTGATTCATGGGTCCTTTTTTTTGTAAAAAATGTAGGCGTTGTGTGAATTCACAACGTCCTTTTATTCACATTTCACTGCACAAAGAGTCCGAGGCCACAGAAATGTCCACTGCAACACATACCAGACAAATACTATGAATAATGATTCTTCTAAGCCTCAGTTTATATTATAATAAATACATAAAGAGGATAAAATCAGTTGTGGTGGCTGTGGGACTGAAGAAATGTCATTACACAGTTTTATCTCAAAAATAGGTACAAAGTAAGTAAATATCTTTCCTTAGTACAGCAAGTTCCATAACTTGTGTTTTTTTAAATCCTTAACTTGCATTACCTTTGTAATAATGGCAGCGATATTGTAGCACTTGCATTGCAAGATTATCTACAGTACAGTGCTACTGAAATCTTACCATCAGAAAACATCATCAAGTGGGACCCTAAGTGGTGAAAATACAAACATGACCAATCGCGGGTCATTGCAACGGATTGTGAAATTTAAAAAAAAAAAAAAAAGTACAACAAATAGTATATGGCTGGTGACGATCCTGTTAAAAAATGTTCACATCTGCCCCCAGGTGGTGACAAGTGAAATGACATTCTCTGAAAACATGCACCACTTGCACTGATAGGCCCCACCATTTATGTTATTCATTAATTTATGGTAGCTTTTATTCATATTTTTATTTATTCATATTTAATCATTCTCGAGTCGAGTAAATACAGCAAATACAAAATGAAGTACAACTTGTAGTATTTCATTTCCACTTCATGTTCTTTTGTAAACATTCTTCATATGTGCTGATCTCATAAAAAAAATATTACAATTCTGATTAAAAAAAATACAAAGCTTTGTTGTTTATACCAAATATTAAATTAAATTCATTTTAATATCAGTAGCTCCTCGTGATGAAGTAGGTAGTCGCAGATGGAGAGATAGATAGACAAAAATAATAAGATATTGGGAGAACAGAAATACTACAAATACTTTTTCATTGTCCAGCAATTTTATGAACATCAGAATGTGGAAATATTGGGAATGCTAAATACCAGGGCACATCCCAAACCTATTATGGGGTCAAAGTGCAAACCCTTTAAGTTGAAAGTGTCTGAAAGCGTGACTCAAATGGAGAGAAGGACAGAAACACAAGGACAAGAAGTGTAACAGGAGCAGAAAAAGTCAAGGTCTGTTTGAGCTATCCCTCTTTTGTTATGACTTCTCTGCTGCAGCACTGCTATATAAGACCTTCCGTGGCCAGCGTGAGAAAATCGGACAGTTGAGGTCAGCTTGTCATCGGCACCTTGCTGCTCACTGAACAGACCCAATGGCCGACAAATTGTTCTCGCCCTGCGGGCACACGGTGAAGGCGGTGCGTCTGGATCAGACTGTGATGGAGCTGTTGGCCACCGGTCCTCGCAACGGGACAGATGCTGGATCTGAGAGCGTATCGGGAGCCACGGCCACCCTCATGGCAGTTCTGTGCCTGCTGCTCGCAATTCTCAACCGGTCGGAAAAGTCCTCAGTGCCAGGTATGATGTCCATGTGACCTCATCTAGAGCTGCTCATAGGCCAGTATCAAGTAATGATACAGAGGACATCTTCTTATCTAATTGCTTCTTGCTGTCAACATAATTCTGACTTTATATTTATTATTTATTAGCACAGTGTCAATCACCCTCCATATCTCTGCAGGTCCATCCTTTTGTTTCGGACTGGGGCCAATCCTGTCGTACTCCAGATTCATTTGGTCAGGGATCGGGACGGCCTGCAACTACTATAACGCCAAATATGGAGACGTAGTTCGAGTCTGGATCGATGGACAGGAGACCCTGATACTGAGCAGGTAGGCGCTCTGTTCCTCGCGGTGACGTGCAACAGCCGCATCATCCCGGAGAATAAATTCTGCCTATGCGTTTAAACAACAGGGTCTGTACTGTGTTCCTTCCTCGGATGCAGGTGCTCTGCAGTCTATCATGTGCTGAAGCATGCCCAGTACACATCCAGATTTGGCAGCAAGCAGGGCCTTCAGTGCATCGGCATGGATGAGAGGGGCATTATTTTCAATTCCAACATGACCATCTGGAAGAAGGTCCGAGCATTTTTTGCCAAAGGTAGGTTCCCCACAGCAATATAATAAAGATAAAAATAAAACTGACTATTAAAAAGGGGTGTAAGGTGTGTCGAACGAACTGGTCAACTTTTGCCCAACACTTGAAGAGCTGTGACAGACTGTGCTCATATCAGCTCTAACAGGCCCAGGACTCCAACGGACGATGGAGATCTGCATGTCCTCCACCAGCAGGCACCTGGAGCAGCTGCATGACCTGAGCGATGCCCACGGCCGCGTGGACGTCCTGAACCTGCTGCGCTGCATCGTGGTGGACATCTCCAACCGACTCTTCCTGGGAGTTCCCTTCAACGGTGAGCCTCACACGGTTCTGCTGCACAAACAGTACTCCAGATTTCAGAAGTACGTAGGAACACGTTCTTTTTGCTCCTTCAGAAAAGGAACTGCTGCAGAAAATTCACAACTACTTTGAGACCTGGCAAACGGTCCTGATCAAACCGGATATTTATTTCAAGCTCGAGTGGATTCACAACAAGCATCGGAGTGCAGCGTAAGCGTCCTTCCAATCACAGCATGCTCACCAGACCCCAGCTCCTTCATGATGTTAACTCTCGTTCCATCCCCTTTGACTTCAGGCAGGAGCTCCAGGATGCAATCGAGGGCCTTATCGAGGAGAAGCGCGCCCTGATCCTCCAGACGGAGAAGCTTGACAACATCGACTTTACTACCGATCTGATATTTGCCCAGGTAGAAGCACTCCATGGGAACCTCAAGTCCAACGTTCCACCTCAGTTATTAACCGTGTGCTTTGTGTCTGCCGGCACTTCTAGAACCATGGGGATCTCACGGCAGAGAACGTCAGGCAGTGTGTGCTGGAGATGGTGATCGCAGCACCCGACACCTTGTCAATCAGTCTCTTTTTCATGTTGCTGCTCCTTAAACAGCATCCTGAGGTGGAACAGAAGCTTCTCCAGGAGATGGAGGCAGTGATGTGTAAGTGCAGCTCAGTGCTCAGTTTTATTGTTAATCCAACTGATGATCACTGGTTTATTAATGTGTGTGGAGACACCAGTTGGTTTGATGAGAGTTCAGGGGTTTAACTGGTGAATATTAATCTAATGTGCAATTTATGATTATGAATGTATAATATTTGATATTTTCAGATATTTTCTACCAGGCTGCATGAAGTGTGTATTAACTGTACTCTGGACCTGTTTGGTTTCCACCTCAGTGGACAGGGAGCTGCAGCATGCTGACCTTCACAAGCTCCCTGTGCTTGAGAGCTTCATCAATGAGTCCCTCAGGTTTCATCCAGTGGTTGACTTCACCATGCGGAAGGCGATGGCTGATGACATCATCGAAGGCTACAAAGTGTCCAAGGGAACCAACATTATCCTCAACATGGGACGCATGCACAGATCCGATTTCTTCCTCAAGCCAAACGAATTCAGCCTGGAGAACTTTGAAAAAAATGTGAGTGTTTGGTTCTTCCAGTTCTTCTCAGAATTCTCCTAATTTCCGATCTTCCAATTATTCTGTCAGTTGTTGTGTTTTATTATTATGTTTTTGAATAGAAGATTTTATAAAGGCCTTATATGCCATTCACTCTTTTACAGGTACCAAACCAATACTTCCAGCCTTTTGGCTCAGGCCCTCGCTCCTGTGTGGGGAAACACATCGCCATGGTGATGATGAAGTCTATCCTGGTGACGCTACTCTCACGATACTCCGTCTGCCCACAGCCGGACTGCAGTCTGAACAGCATTCCTCAGACCAACAACCTCTCCCAGCAGCCAGTGGAGGAGGACGGAGGAGCCCTGAGGGTAAAATTCATCCCACGGAAGAAGAGCAGAAGCGACCCAGGAAAAACTTAACATGGTGCAATCGTTTACCCACAATTTACATTTATGTCTGTTTAATCTTGTTTTGCAGTAAATTGTATTATGTTGAACTGTACATATAAATATCATTATATAATGTATGTATATATAAAGTCTAAATAAATTATTGTGATTTCATTTACAAGATTTTTGGTGTTATTGTTTTTACAGAAATGGTCAATAGAGGGCAGTAGAGCAACTCAGTTTTAATGCTTAAAACCACATCGACCTGATTATCAAAGTAAAGAAACTTCAGAAACATCCAGTTGAGATTAAGAAACATCCAGTTGAGATTACACACCAGACACTTGCATTCAAATAATAATAATAATAATAATAATAATAATAATAATAATAATAATAATAATAATAACATGAATCCTTTATTCTCAGATGTGGAGGTTCCACATCTCATAAGGCTGTTCTTGTTAATGGTCTCCTAACACCATATGGAGAACATTCATCTCCTCTGCTGTGCGCTGACCACGTCCCCACAGTTCATTAACAGCATCTTGTCCTGAACAGTCTGAAAACCCATTAAGCAAAAGGCTCATTGATTCTAGAATGTCGAATGTGCAGAAGGAAGGAGTGTTTAAAAAGGACTTGGTTAAGGTCGCATGTTAATATTTAATGTAATGTTGAGTCAGGGTGAAATGACTTTATGCGAGGTGTGAACGGCACAGTCTGGGTCCCTCAAGGGCCTTTACAGCCAGTGTGATGTCTGAAGTGACATTTCTGCTGCAAACACAGATGGGGCTCTAGAGTGCTAAAATTAAACAAGGCTGCCGGTAACTAGCAAATTTTCATTATTAACAGATCACTTAGTTTTATTACTGAAAAGAACACTACTTATAGTCAGTAGGCCTGAAGTCAGTGCATTTTGCAAGACAAATGCAGTAAGAAATGCACTGCCAAAATAACATGAAATATATAACATTTTTAACTTCAATGAATGCAACAGAATGTTTCTAACTGCAAAAATGTGTCATGTGATGTGCAGTTAATGCAACATGTGCAGTTAACAACACTTACTCACAAGCCGTGAAAATGGGTTCTCTTGCATTTGTAGATATGCCATAAAATCACGGACCTCCTAATTAACATCAGGACTCACTGGACTTCTGCACACACACATACACACACACACACACACACACACACTATAACTCACTGCTTGCATTATACTCTCTGCATTCATTAAATTATAAATATTTCTAATTGAATAAATACTTATGTTTTTCTTTATATTTGCCAGACCTAGTTTTAATGTGCATCGGCTGGTTTGCTCCAAACATTATTTTGCTGTACTTGTATTGGGAAAATAAAGGCGTCTCTCTAATATGCACACACATGTAAACACACTTTAGACGTGCCAACAGTTCAGAAGTCCAGAAAACAGCATACAATATGTACATAAGCTCCAGGCACACATTAAAAAATACAAACAGCATTGGAGCTGCACCGCTTAGAACAATCTGTTTAGGAGGCACAATATATCACTGCTGAAACAATTTGTCATCAACATGTAGGTGTCAGGTGGCTTCATTTATTTTAAAATGTGTGAAAAGCTGCTGGCAAATCTGCTTACTGTAGACAATGCCCTCTTATTTATTTATATAATCTAATTTTGGCAGAAAATAAAAAATGGTTCTCCTCATTCCTGAGACTGTGGACCACCTGGACAAGCAGAGGCTAGGTAAGGCACCTAAAATGCTGTGCATTACACAAAAATGAGTTATTTTTAAAAATAATAAGTTGCTAACCAAGACATAACACAGTAGCTGTGTGATCAATCATTTGAAGCCTTGTTTCAATTGGTTTTTTTGAAGGTTTCTTGCCCCCTTCACTCGTCTCCTGCTATCAGATACTGGCCCAGTCCCACGTGAGGAAGGCATGGTTGGTAGTAGCCTTGTGGGCAATGCACTCGCCTATGAAACAGAAGACCACAAAGTCACAGGTTCAAATCCTGCTTACTACCATCGTGTCCCTGAGCAAGACACTTAGCCCTGAGTGTCCCTGTAACTACTGATTGTAAGTCACTCTGGATAAGGGCATCTGATAAATGCTATGATGGTAAATGTAACTGCGTGGTTCCCTGTTCAGCACCTAATTTGGTTTGTTCTGAGTACCAGAACATTGTTCCACTAAATGTTTCCAGCCCATATCCAGCCCATGGTCAGGCTTATATGAACAGAGGGGTGTCACTAAACATCAAACATGCTTGAGATGAAGTTGCTTCTGTTGAATAACTGTGGTGTGTGTCAAGTGTATACAGTATAAACACTTATAATTTATGAATTGAATTTTTCATTAATATGCATGGCCGTATTTCATTAAAATAAGCCATTATTATACACCTGCAGTGTAAAAAGACACACACACACACACACACACACACACAATACAGATGAGGATTCAGGTAGCTCTGCTTAGCATGACCCCGCCCATCACACATTATGACAGTAAAAGCTAGATTTCCTGCTGTCTTATTAGCTATTACAGTAGCGGATCACAGCAACAGTGGAGATAACAGAGCAGGCCACTTCCACCGGAGACGACTCAGATTCGGTAACAGTGGTCTCCTTCCCTGGTCAGCAAAACATATCGCTAATTTACAAAAATAGTCGAAAAAATGAAACGCTCTGTTGCAGAATGGGAGGATGTAGGTTGATTCAGAGGTCCTCTGGTGCCAAACTGGTTTGGCCGCTTTTTTTTCTTAGCAGTGGATGGTTTTAAGTTCAGTTCCTGCTTATAGGCTGACTCTAGTTGACAGTCAGCGCGGGCCTCGGTTTAATCTAAAACGAAGGTGAGGGTCTCTCCAGCTCGAAACTGGCTCTTTGTTAAGGGTTTGGCTTCTTTGCAATGCTGGATAAGTTATGTTCAGTCACAGGAGAGCTGAAATGTGACTGAAATGCCATTCTGTTCATAGTTGGTGAACAATAAGAAGGCTTTTACTTCTTATTCATATCAACTTGCTTACTTGACACTGCAACAAGGTACAAACGTGTTAAGATGTCCAAGGTCCCTATCTTCCTTTTAAGCTCATTCTGTGGGTGTCATCAGAATCTGCGCTCATGCTGAAGCACAAACAAGAGTCCATTTAGGCTCTTTCATTCACGCCGGGCCGCTGAGAAAAGGAGAGAATGGAGATCTGCCAATGTGGGGATGTGATCAAAAGCAAAGTCTCTTCACACAACCGGAATCTCCTTCACAGGGGCTGCCGCTGAGCCTTAGTCACCCTGACATCTGTAACGTTGCCGGGAAAAACTGTCTCTCCAAACGCAGGCTGAGATCCTCCTCAACATGGAGCTGTGTCTTCCGCTGGGGCGAGAGTCTCCTGACTCCTAATCCGCTTTGTTTAACGCCGTTTTGCCCACGTTACCGAGCGGTTTGGCCCACGGTCCCTCCGAACTGGGGAAAGCTCATTCAGACAGACGCTGTTCATTACGTCTTGTAGGTTTTCTCCGAAATGAACTAATTTAGGAGGAAAGAAACCCAGTCTCCACTTTCTCCTTTATTTCTAATAACTCAGGCAATGTACAGGGATTTTTTTTTTTCTGTTCCTAATAACACAATTGTTCCAGAAACGTGTCCTGAAGCAGAATTTTTTGAGTGTCGCTTTGACACATAATTTGAAGAACAAATTCCACTCAACAATAAAGTTCAGGATCTGTGTGCTTGGGGGGGGGGGGGGGGGGGGGTGCATTGCAAAATCTTTTTTTAATTATGTTTATACTGTAAACGATAGCTAAAGGTATGCTAAAACTGTTTAACGTGTGTGTTTTTCCGAAAGGGCTCAGGGCGGGGACTCACCCTGGGCGGGGCCACAACACCCCACCAATATCGAACTCTATTCATTTCTATATTAAATTCATTTATTTGCAAAAGTGTTCATATGTAGTGTATATGGGATCTAGCGTAAGGCCATTTGATTCAAATGAAACCAACACCGATTGGTTCTCTGAAGTCACTTCCATCAAAACAGCACTGGCCTGTCGCTGTGTCCAGTAGACCTCTGAAGATGTGTTGTGGCACCTGGTACCAAGCTGTCAGTAGATCTTCTAAGTTGTGAGGTAGTGCCCTCTAGGGTTTGAGTTGTTTTTCCAGCACACCCCACGGATGCTTGATCGAATTGAGATCTGGAGAATTTGGAGGGCAGTTCAAAACCTCAAACTTGTTGTTATGTTCCTTAACCCGTTCTTGAAGCTTTTTTCAATGCTGGAGGTCACTGTCATCAGAAAACACATGATGGAGTGTACCTGCAACAATGTTAAGGTAGGTGCAGTTTTTGACCCATAGTGCATCTTGGTGCCCCATGAAAGAAGGACATCTTCTTCCATTTCTAAATGGTCTAGTTTTGATAGGCCTCACATGGCTTTGTAGATGATTCAGCTGGTGGACACAGATCAGTATGTGTGCCCTGACTGATTGGCAGTTATGCAGTCCCAAACACATCACTCTGATTTACTGTATGTTCTAACAGCATGAACTTTTTCTGCAATTTGAGCTACAACAGCCCAAGAACATCCCACAAGAGCTGCGGATTTGGAAACCAAGAAGTCCTGCCATTGTAATTTGGCCCTTTACACTTTTTCTTCCAACAAATGGACTTCAAAGGCAAAATATCGGTCCAGGCTCTGCCGCAATATATCCTCTGTAGCATTTTAAAAAACCTGCCATATGGGGCTTTATAAATTATCGCTTACTTGTGCCTCATTGCTGCAGCTGTGGAATGGCGATGTTCATATTAATAACCATGAGTGAAAATTCCACACCTTCAACAGTCATTTCATTTAGAGCCGAGACCTAAGACCATTATGGTTCCTGCGTGGTTGCATAATCTTCACACAAAAGCCACGTTTGATAACTGTTGAAGCGCGGGGCTCGCACCTGATTGGCTGCAGAGGTATGTGCCGCTTTTATGACTCTGTTTCAGCAGCAACAGCAGCCTTGAGTGGAAATGAGCTGCTGCTGAGTGCGCCTGCTGCCAGGGGGGTGTTGGCTGAGTTTACCCCCCTTTTAAATGTTTTTCCAAATCAGAGCGTTGAGTGAGCCAGAAAGAGAGAGAGAGAGAGAGAGAGAGAGAGGGAGAGAGAAGGGGGGCAGTTAGGGGGCTACAGAGAGAGGACGAAAGTAAAGAAAAGAGGACGGAAGGGCGAGCGAGGGGGAGTGCATGGGAGTGAAACAGACAGAGAGAGAGAAAGAGGAGGAGGAGAGAAAAAAAGAGGAGGAGAAAAGGCTCTCAGCAAATAGCAGCCAGCCCCGCTGCCAGTTGCATTCTGACCACGGACAGAGAACAGGAGTTTTCAGCGGCCGGCGAAGAGGCGCTTGTTCTCCAGGAAAAGAGAGGTCCTTCGGGGGGGAAGATGGATTCCGACTCTGGGGAGCTGAGCGAGGGGGAGCTTTCTCCAGGTGAGTGGGCTTTAAAGACACACAACTCGTCCCCGAACCCCAGCCCCCCGCTTTCCACATCTGCATCCAGCACGGTGGACAATGACTAACACTAACAAGGCAAGCTGAGGCACGTGCGGTCGGGCACCTCATCAACACATCCAGCTATTTTGGGGGATCGGTCCCTTGCCGTATGTCCTGCTGTCATGCGGTAAAATGCCAAAAATATCCTGTAAATGCGAGGTGTTTTGCATCAGGCGGCATGATGCGTCTCACAGATGAGTTCTTTCATCCTGGGAGGTCTGACAGATGATGAGGCTCTTTACTGACATGGTAAAAAAAAATGCATATTCCAGAAGTTCACAAGGCACTGTGCCATGTTTTTCCGGCATTCCTTTCAGGATATTTATATCCCGTGTTGCTCTGAAGTCAGCAAAAAAAATCCACAGACCCAATAAAGCATCGTTTTGACAGCAGGGACATGCAAAACTGACCATTTAAGGTGCAACTTTCTCATATCACAACAGTTGATGGAACCCCCCCAGTGGTGATGGGACGATCATGTGACTCTTTACATCAACATATGGAAGGTTGTCTATCAAAAGAAGTTTTTTATTTGATCATTTTTGCTCATTGTTAGCATTATTACGGTTCACACCGGCCGTTTAATACAAATTTCATGTAAAGCCCAGACTGAATTTTGCCGGAGATGTGTGACCATGACAGGGTTGTGAGGGTGGGGTACAGTAAAGCTCATTCCTCCCCTCTGGAATTTTAATCCACGTCTGAGATTTCGCCACGAGCCAGGTTTTTAAAAGAAGTCACAAACAAATCGCTCCGACAGCCCGGGCCTCGCCACGACTTTCGGGTTTTGTAAACCGGATGGGGGTCTGCTGGGGGGGGGGGTGAGAGGACGTTTTCAGTTCAGAGCTTCCAGAATTGATAACGCTCGAGCGTTGTTCGCTCCCGGCGACGGGCCCATTACTCATCGTCTTGGCGCGATTTGAAAGGTGAGAGCGGTGGGAAGGCTGGCACGGCGGAGACGGCCGCCTCCGAGCCCTGCAAAGTCGCGGAGAGAACGGCAGGCAGAGGCGCGCTCCCTCTCTGTGTCAGGGTTACACGGACCCCCGTGATGAGCTGCTCGAGGGCCACGCCGCGATTATCTTCATCGTACACCGACCCCCCTCCCCACCTAGAAAAAGAATACTTACGTTGATGGAGCTTTTGTTGTTTTACTGCCAAACAACATTTCTGCAGTACGGCGTTAATAATAAATGTTGAATTTAATAAAGGTGAACGATTCCGATAACGAGTACTTTTGTTCCTTCGGCCGAGAGGCTAGATGCTTGTAAGGACCTCCGCTTAGACTGGACGTCAAGAGCTTGATTTAGTGAGGGACACTGCTCTGACGTGTCAGGGACTCGCCGTAGTCCTTTCTGAGCAGGACACACGATGTCTTCTTTTCACTTTGCGCTCGGCGGGTTGTTAGATGCCGTGTCCAGACAGGCTCCAGTTGCGGCTCGGTGAGGAATTGGGGTTTTTATTTATGCCTCTATTTTAAACGATGTGGCTAATCAAAAGGACAAATTCGAGTGCCATGCTGGCAGCGGCCCCGCGTCGCCAGACGACTGACAGACGAGGGGGGACAAACGGTCTCCCCTGCACCGCGTGCGACTCACTGCACTTTAATCTGGTCTACAGATGGAGGCTCGGCGTTGCACCCAGGCCTTTCCTGGCGTCTGCCGCCAGAAGCCGAATCTGGAAAATCTGTCCCCATGTTTAAAAAAAAAAGACTGGAAAAGATGAGGCCAGGAGAGAGTCCGCCCTCCCCCCAAACATGCATCTCCTGTTGTAGTAGAAGCCGAGTGGAGGAAATAACCGCCAGCTCGTCTCTCAGTGGGACATAAACAGGCACTTGGCTTGTCAGACTGCTTTTTTTGCAGCTTTTTAAAAACACGCCCGTCCCTAAAACATGGAAATATTTTCTCCCGGACAATTCCAGCCGCCGACAGAGAACTCTCTTCATAACGAGAGCCATTAGTGTCCCTGGGCTTTTCTGCTGAGCCAGTCGGCTCTCCGGACTGACATTCTGAGGTGGAACCACAGCCATTTCCCCCTGACTCCATCTCGTTAGGCTGCGGCCCGAGGCCGAGGTGAGGCGTGCCACGAGTCTCTGAGGTTAGGAAGAGGCTCTGGAAAAGTGGGGCGCTGAGATGAAACCCAGGTTTCAAACATATGTCTCATTCTATAATTCTGTTTTATCCTGGAAATACATTGGAAATACAATTCAGGGGTATGTAGCACAAAGTACAGCGTCTAAAAGAAGCAACAACAGGCCACCAGCCCAGAGATGAATTTGCATGTAAAATGATATGCAGATAGGGCTGCTCACACATTCCCATATACCCTCTTGTTAATGTGAGGTGTAACTCATGACACACAGATGAAATTTCAAATGAAATGATCCCCATTCACACCGTTAATTGCCTCCCATGGGCCTCTAATGAAGATCATGGGAGATTATAGTGGGATTCTTAACAGCAAACAAGGCACAACGGCAACACTGCCCACGCAAATATATCAAAGAAGAGCTGAGGGCCACTGCTTACATGACCCTCATTTAGGGTCCCTTTACTAAGCAATGCGTCTACTAGAAAGCAGATGTTATGTGCATAAAGGAACCGTATCTACCTTGCTACCGATCCAAGTGAGATTTTAATTCCTGCCCGATCCCAGCTGTTCGGTATAAATTCTCTGTCCCTCTGCCCAGGCAAAGTGACGTCATGTAGATGTTTATAACTTTTTACCATCTTGCATAACCTCTCTTCAAGGACTGTGGCCATTTCTCTCGATTCTCTTGAACCACTTGATATTCTGGCCCCGTTCTGTCTGAATTTACTAATTTTCCAAAAATGCACAAATGTCTGCCGGCATACATCTTAAACACACACTGTGACAAAATCAAATACCACATCGCTACTATACATAAGATATACAAACTTTTTGAACATTATTTGCAAAATAAAATATGGCTCAGTGTAACATGAAGACCTGGTTAAAGAGATTTATATAGATTATATAAAACTTTTATAAACAATTTCTATGCACACACAGACACACACACACACACACACAAATATATATAAAGTACAGGACGAGTTGAGCTGAAATAAAAACAAACATCACCCCGTTTCATCCCTTGTTCTATTTTATAGATGAATAATGCGCTTGCCAACATTTTTTTTTACACCAGTAAGTGGCGTAGCAGGTGACAGCAGGGCCGACCCACAGCATAGGCAATCTAGGAAAATGCAAAGGGTGCCATTCATCCAAGTGTGTATGTGTGTGTATATATATATATATATATATATGTGTGTGTGTGTGTGTGTATACAGTACAGGCCAAAAGTTTGGACACACCTTCTCCTTCAATGTGTTTTCTTTATTTTCATGGCCATTTATGTTGGTAAATTCTCACTGAAGGCATCAAAACTATGAATGAACACACATGGAGTTGTTGTACAGAGGTGTTTAGCACTTGTTGGCCCCTTTGCCTTCACTCTGCGGTCCAGCTTACATTTACATTTACATTTACGGCATTTATCAGACGCCCTTATCCAGAGTGACTTACAATCAGTAGTTACAGGGACAGTCCCCCCCTGGAGCAACTTAGGGTTAAGTGTCTTGCTCAGGGACACAATGGTAGTAAGTGGGATTTGAACCTGGGTCTTCTGGTTCATAGGCGAGTGTGTTACCCACTAGGCTACTACCACTACCACTCCAGCCCACCCCAAACCATCTCGATTGGGTTCAGGTCCGGTGACTGTGGAGGCCAGGTCTCCACTTTTTGTTAAATACATAACTCCACATGTGTTCATCGTGTGTGTGTGTGTGTGTGTGTGTATATACACACACACACACACACACACACACACGATGAATGAACACATGTGGAGTTATATATGAATATACATATTCAGAGAAAGAGAATGTCATTTCTAAAATCCTGACAAAAAACAGTAAATGGAGGGCAGAAATTATGGGATGGATTTGGTTGGGTTGCACCGAATGCTCTTTTGAAAATGAAGTTACCACACGCTGAGGTTTGGCAGACATTCGCTTTTCTGCTCCTTCCTGCCAGACCCTCGCATTCTTCATGGTCACCACTTCCAGAACTTTGGAGGCTGATGCATGTGACCGCTTGATCATTTTTGAAGTTGTTACGCCAGGGTTGGTGTTAATGTTTATTGACACTTCCCGAATGTTTGCCTTGCTAATGATCTGTTAAGCTGCTCAGCAGAAACCGTAACCTTTCAACTCTGACGGCTTTTTGACACGAAAAGCTGTTCATCCAAGAACTCAATTCAAAATAAATTCAAAATTGTTCCATTCCATGATTTCAGACATCAATGGAGAATATAATAAAAAATCTAAATTACATGCTCTTACAAACTCAGAACATGACTGACCCTCCATGCATGGCTTGTATTGTTAAAATTAATTAATGTCACTTTCCATCTGGTCACTTTAATTTTGGAAAGGTCCCTTTTGGAAACGTCCACTTTAGTATTGAAAATATCCTGTTTCCTAATTCAAGTGCAATCTTACAGCGAGCAGCTGATGCCAGAATACGTGAAGGAGACAGAGTGCTGGGCGCTCATGAGGTTTTGCTCAACAGACTGAAGCTTTTCCTCCCAGTTTCTGTAAGTGAAAAGGAAGGATACATTTCAAACTACACACTGTGCTTAAATCATACAAAGCAATGGTCACCAATCGTCACTGTGACTTTGACCTGACAGTGCAACAGAAGAGAAGAGAAGTAATGGCAAACAGAATTGTGACCTGATCATACACTACAGGCCCGTAGTTTGGACATACCATTGGATTAAAAAAATTAATAATTAAGGTTGTGCTGCTCTTTTGTTACAAAAATGTAAGTGACTGGTTGTTGAAGTGTAACGTAGACTGTAAGCAGATTCACCTGGAAATACCTTTTTTTTTATGGAAATAAGCCTCCCAGCCCCATCCCAAGCATGCAAAGTGAGTCTCAACTCACTTAACACACAGCTGATATGTTGAATGACCAATAGCTTGAACCTTTGTCACTAAATATTGTTTTACTAGATAGTATCAAATATGTATTTAAAAAAATCACTTTTACAAAGTGTTTCTAATTTTTTGCAGAACATTTTTTTTTTTTTTAGTCTGAGCCAAACTTCTGGCCTGTAGTGTAACTCAGCCACCCAGAGAGAACAGAGGGATGCAGGGGTGGGGGGCTGAACTGGAAGGCTGGTTCTTGCTCGCGCCTGGGGCTGTCTCTCTGCAGCCTGGAACCACAATCACACATCAAACACAGCAGCCGACCACATGACGCGCGTGAGGGAGAAGATGTCACGCAGAGTGTGCGTGTCTGTGTACGCAGAGCGCCGAGCTGGCCAATGAGTGACGCCTGTCAGTGAACGCCGTTGAATTGTTCGCTGTCACACTCAGCCAGCTTTATAATGGTAGCTCCAGTCACTGCATTCGCACCCACGCTTTTCCTCAGGCCTTTCACACAGCACCTTTTTCCAACCCCCCCCAACTCTCTCTCTCTCTCTATGTATATATATATCCCTCGCTCGCTCGCTCTCTCTGCATAGAGAAACAGCCACATCTCTGATGGAAAAACTGAGGCGTGTGGCACAGCTCTGCCAAGCCCTGGGCAGGAAAAACATCCAGCCTCCATCTGTATTAAGCAGGATCACACTGTCTGTCATTAAAGTTTACGGTTACCGCCAGGCCCCTGCCATTATTACAGCAGCGCCGCCATTAACTCTGCGGTTCTTTTCAGCCAAGCCCAGGAGAGGAGAACCCAGACGCTGTGCAAGAGGAACCGTTTAAGAGTGTAAATTTATATAAACCACAGGCCACCAAAATCACATTAGCCCATTCCTCTTAGTGTCTGGCTTCAGGGCACAAGGAAGAAGGGTTTATCCAACAAATTTGTCACACTGGTGCAGTAAAAACTGTAAAACGTTTCTTTTCCCAGCAAGCTGCCAAAGACCATAGACCCCGGGCAAATGACACAATGCTAATAGTGCTAATATGCTAATAGTGACCTTTTCGGTGTGGGGACTTGTTCGCTAGTGTGAGGTCAAAGGCCTAATACCTACCAAGCGTTCCGTCATTCTTTAATGTATTTATGTATATCCGGTTGACCTCTGACCTTAAACTTGTGAACAAGCCCCACGTTTAGCACATAGCCAGTTCAAAAGCAGTGCCCTTTATCTGAAGAAAGATGCAATGATCACAAGTAAAGTTTCACAAATCAAATGTACACTTAGGTCTATGTACACTTTTGCATAATGCATTATGAGTACCGTATACAGCCTGGTATTCTCACATTTTTTAATTGCAGCCGCTGCCACATGTCGAAAATGAATCTAGTTAATTTCACGATTACGTTTGGATCAGCCGCATTTGATTGGTAGAAAGATTTCTAACTCAATTCCCATTTCAGTGACCTGATTTAATTAAATGGAGCGGGTACAGGAAAGGGCGCATGTCTGCGTCTGTGGGCTCCGACAGTCCTGCCACAAGATAACTTCTGATATGGTTTGTCACCCAAAATGGGGAGAGGAAAGAAATTATTTTTAAATTGCATTTCATTTGCTTGTCTAGAATATTATTAATCAACAATACCCATAGATAGTTTACAAATTAGTTCAAGTACCCTTATATGTACCAAGTACCATCAATAATGCTATAAAATGCTTTCAAAAACGACAATGATAAAAGTTTTAATTTCAACTCATTATTTAACTTCATTATCTGTTAAATGGGAAGTTTGTAGTGTTTTAAGTGTACCCCTGTTCTTACTGTGCTTGGTCTACCCCATATATTGTGTGTAGGATAAGAGACAAGTCATCAAATCCATCAACTGTGCTAAAGCCGTAAATGCATATCAACCTTTTAGTGGAGCCTATCATGCCTGAGGTTGGCCCATTATGATGTTGTCTCCTCCTCATTGTCTCTGGACTGGTGGGACCAGGTAAAATGAAGTTGAGAACAACCAGAATAAGATATGCACAGCAATCTCACTCAGAACACAGCTTCAAATATAGCTGCAGCGCAAAGTCAGAATTCATGAAGGCCTGTTCAGGCACCATCAGCATGGGTGTGAAATTTGGGTACATCAAACTGTGACTAATTTCCTGGAACCACATAATTAAATCAATTAAAGGGCCTAAAAATCTGCAAACATCCATGCAATGCAAATTCATGTTTATGAAAAAGAGTTAGACGGTGTGCATCATGTGCAGAACACATACGGTATATGTACATATACCTCAGAAATGTACATGTACAACTCATGTACAATGTACAACTCAGAAAGGCCATTTAAGGTTGCTGAATGAAGAAGAGGCTAGCTGAGGTGCCTGAATCCCCCAGATAAGCGCCGGGATCTTCCGAGATCTCAGTATGCCCGGCGTGCGCTGGTGTAAAACTGCTTTGTGAGCCTTGTCCAGTTCAGAGAAGAGTACAAGCAGCACAGTGTTCAGACTACAAAGAGAAAACAAGTGGGGGCTTTGAGCGCTGATGTGCCGAGTGTGTCATGTGGTGTAATTACCCTAATGAATTCAGACTCAAATCTGATGGAGAAAAGAAAAACACCACCTTCTCCACAGCCCACTGCGTTCCCGCAATCTGAGATACGCCCAGAAAGACTGGCGCGATAAGAGAACCCGACTGCTGTTCGCTCTTCTTGCCAGATCTTTGAAAGGGACAGTTTGGCCAACATTCCTCAGAATTCCTTATTAAAACGTTGTCTTCAGTAATTTTATTTATAGTCTGCTGATAGCAGCAGTGTTTCCTTTCATCTCCGCAGTTCAAAACACCTCCAGCTATCCTTCTCTTCCAACACAGAATAAAAATGGGTCTCCAAATTGGTGCTTGATGGCATTAGGCTTCGTTAGCAGAAGCCGTGCGTTGGTCATAGGCTTGTCTGCGCCTACGCAGGAAGAAGAAATATGCAGCAGGACTTGAGATGTTCCTGAAAAACAGGACCGGGTTTAGATTATAAAACTCATCAAATTAGCTGCTGTCAAAGTGATTAAAGCCATCGCACCTTTGTACTTTAGCCGTAAGGCCGAGTTAATGAAATATCTGGCTTGCAAGATGCACGCTGCAAGAATCATAAAACAGGTTAATCTTTAAAGGTCCTCATGGAAGGACAGCAGTGTAACGGGTCCACCCGACCTCAGTCCAGTGAGACTTTGGCCCCTCAGGTATGAGATGTCTTGTGACTTCAAGGTGGCGAGACACCTCTGAGTGTGGAGACCCATTAGCTGACACAAAAGCTGACATGAAGTGACAATGCCCCCCCATTGTTGGTCTGCCTGGCCACATGTTTCTGCTGCTGACGGGGATGTGAAATGTGATACTGCAAATATATGGATCAGGCCTGGAGCCTTCCTGATATTTCAGACTTGTTGTAACAATAGCCAAGTAAAGATTCTGCGGGGAAGACACGTCCAATGAAAAGTGTCATTTGAAAAATGGGCGCTACGTCTAGCAGATTTATCGAAACATTCCTGTTTGGACCATCAGAAACAGAATTCAAACCTGGACCAAGTTACCATGTTCCTCCCCATAAGCACCCGAATGATCGTTATTTTCTCCCAGTTTTTCAAGTTATCAAAATACTAGCTAATTTATCCTTAACTCTTGAGGTTAGGAGCTTTTATGGTGATAACGTGCTGTGGGGGGTCATTCTATGCAGTGGCTCCAGTGCATTACAGAGTGATAAGAAACTTTTTATCAATAGAACTCTAATTCAGCATTAAAAAAAAAAATTGGGGGGGGAACTGAGCGGAAATTGCCATAGACTCCATCCAAAACACAAAATGTCTATGTGCTAATATTTAGACATGCTAAAGTCTAAGGTCTACTTGAATGTAGTTTATGTAACAGTCCCTGGAAAATAAAGCAGAGCGATGTGCATGGAGGATTAATGCACATTTGTGGGAAATTGCACACCCCCACCCCAGAGGGCACCGTGTGTTTTATCAACAGGACAGAATAAACACATTAGTAATAAATTACAGTTAGTATGGCACTTTGGTTGGCTAAGAGGGATCCAGAGAGTGACAATATCTCACCATAATGGCACTTTGATGCATCTCCTTAAAATATCATTCTGCCTTATGATGTTGTTTACAGCAGCAGTGTCACATGATAAACCTTCAGCCTTGCGCACACAACTGCAGCACAACACTGCCCGTATTCACATCTCACTGTATGCAATTCCCTTCAGACTATTATTGTGTTTTAATTCATTATTTTGCCTTCTGTACATTCATGTTGTCACTGAGCCAAGTAGCATTGTGCATGTTGTTTGTTGTGTATGTGTGTTTTTTCATAGTCTTCAGTTTTGTTCTATAATATAAAAAATGAAAACCCATAAATGAGCAGGCCCAAACATATATATCCGTTTGAAGTACCATACATGAGATTGTGCAATAAACAAACAAAAAAGTTATTAATTATTATGTAATTAATCATTTCTATATATTTATATGTATTTAATATATTTAAAAGAATATTTGAATCTCTCCAAAGCTTTTTACACATTTGGCCTCCCTGTTCTCTCAACCACCTTAAGTTAAACAACAGGGACGGTTTCCAACAGTTCTGAAAGTTTATGCTGATTCCTTTCTTATCATTCACTCATGTTAATGAGCAGCTTTTGATGATGACAATAGTGAACAAAGCAGCCATGAAGGTAAAAAGAGGCGGCTCTGAAGGAACAGATTTTATCAAACAGTCTTCACTTTCTCATGATACAAAAATACTAACTATGTTTCCTGCATTGATTTCTTTAAAATGGCTCAATCTTAATCTACAAAACTGCCATAGAGTAGGGGCGTCCAAACTTCTGACAAGTCATGTGATTTTTTTTTTTACTTTTCCATCTTTTATTTGTAAATGACTTGCTCCACAAGAGAAGGTGGTCTTACTAAACACTTCAAGATATTACCCCTGACGACAGATGAACCTGTCGCGTGCCACCCTCCGTTGGTCTGGTCCGACAGGAGGATTATTATTTACTGCAGTAATGTGTGTGGTGAGCGGATGATGTAAATTTGTAAATTTGCTTCCTACTTGTCAGACTAATAAAGGATAATCTTATCTTATGTGGGGAACACTGATGTGGTAAGGTGGGTTAAACACCCGTTTCCTCCGTCTGCAGAAAGGACCTGGCCAATGTGAATTATTGCACTCCACCACACGGACTGAATAAAAGCAGTGCAAAATTTAAGTAATTTCAAAACTTGGAGGTTTCATAAAGGGCAACTAAACAAGTTCTTACAATTGTCGGTTTCTATTCTCTGTTGTCACTTTTCCTCAAGTTCACCTCTATATCGACAAAATGAGGTGCAGGGATGTTGTGTAGAAGAGACACGGGATGTTCCACATCCACAAGTCCGACTGATGGAACTGCATTCATTCATAGATCAATCTGAGTTCACCTTTAAAACAAGAACCTTTAACAGAACCCCAATAAATTCTCATTGTCATCATTGTGCGTCTTTGTTGGACAGAATTTATGAGTTTGCCCAAAATAAAACACATACATATATATCAGTTAGTTGTACATTTTTCTAAAATAATATCAATAAAATAACATGAATCATTTAAATTAATCAAGCAACATTTTCCTAATATATATAAAAGGTGCAGTCATTTGAACAGAGGTGACACATCTTCTTTACAGATGACTGAGCCTCCTGCTCAGGTGGAAACCAGGACGCGTGTTTTTCGCTTTCATTTGTCAGACGGATGCATCTGGGCCAGCGTGGAGTGACAGGTTGGTCTGTACCGCCCAGGAAAAACTATTACATAAGACGCCAGTAGACAGGAGGACAGTGTGACAGGCTGAGGGTTGGAAAGAATCGGGCAGGACAAAAATTCCACATTCTCATACCTTACTAGATTTCATTTAAAAAAAAACATGTTGCCAGAGTCCCCTTTGTTTGCTGCGATGTGGAATCTGTTTGCTTCTGTTGGCTGAAGTAGACAAGGGACATGAATTCATGAACGCCGGCAGCCTTGACGGCAGACCTTCGCACCGCCACGCTTTGAAGACGTTGAAGTCTGTCATGTTTGTTTGTGGGTGTTTTTTTTTTTTTTTTGGTTCGATTTGCTTGTGCATATTTCAGAATAATTGTCAAAGCTGTCGCTGAGTAGGAACCCCTTTCTTTTTACCATAATGCAGCACAACACGAGCACCGGATGACGAACGACGAATGACCTTGCACCCAAACGCGCTCTGTTGTCAACGGCAACAGAGCGCATCAAAGGACATATTTAGGAGTTCTCCTCCAGATGGAAACCATATCTGAAGAGTGGTCAGCGCTGTTTAAAGCCGAAACACGATCCTCTCTCGCACCTGAGGCATCACAGGAACTGGCGGCCATTTCCCGTGCTGAGCTGCAGAGCTGCACAACCAGTTCCAACTCGGCGTCTGAGGCGCTTTTTCCCGCTTTATCAAAAAAATTCCAAAGATAATAATAATTCCCACACATGCCATCCCAGAATGCACCTCTGCTAGAACAATAGACTTGCTGTGGACCTCTTCCAGTTCTGCCCCATGACCTGGAGACCATACATTCATACGCTTTAAACATATTACAGACTTAATGAGCCAATCTTGACATTCAATGGAATATTCTGTTCATGTTAATGTCACTGACCTTCTCAATTTAATGTGAGAAGTGTGTTCATTTAAAAAAAAAAAAAAAAAAAGGATTGTCGCCTCCAGGGATGTCTGTCTGGTGATGTTCTGTTAGTAGATTATTCGACTTCGGCTACTTCGGGATCTAACACAAACTGAGTAAGCGCCGGATTCCTGTTTAAATATTTTGGACCTTTAAAAGTTGATGCAAGTTACTGCAATAATGATATTTAGTATCAGTGCAATTACAGGTTCTGCCAAACAGCCAATTGCTGAAATATTGCATTTGAAAAACTCGGTGTGTGATAATGAACAATTAATGATAACTTATCATTCGCAAAAGAATCAAAAGAATATACAAGGTCACAGTAGGATGAAACTGTGGATATTAGAATAGGCTCTATACAACACACAATAAATAGATTCAAATTCTGAGATCAAATCTGCGTTAGACCACATATAAAATATTTTGGGGATTGTATGAGAAATCTGATATTTGGATTGGTGCATAATGAGATCTGCTGGAATTTCGCACGGCACTGTCCTGTACCAGATTGTAAGCATGACTGCCCCAGGAGTCAAACCACACTTGGGACAGTGGTGGCCTAGCGTGTAAGAAAACGGACCTGTAATCAGAAGGTTGCCAAGGTGCCGCTGAGCAAAGCACCGTCCCCACACGCTGCACCCCAGGTGCCTGTCATGGCTGCCCACTGCTAACCGAGGGCGATGGTAAAAAGAAGAGGACACATTTCGTTGTGTCACCGTGTACTGTGCTGTGTTTCACAATCTCTTCACTTTCACTTTTTTCACTTTCACTTGTTAAAAAATAATACACAATACCTAATACTGAAACTCGTTTAAAGGCTGTGTAATTAATTAAAATCTGACATCGGCCTACGTAATTTATAGTGATGTCCATCTGTCACAACGTCCTCTCTGGACAAACACCAGGCCCAAAGAGCTGCACACAAACACATAAATACTCCCCACCTGACACACAGTCCGGTGCAGATCCCAGCGGCCTGGCGTCGTAAGTGCTAGACACCAAGTGGCCTGTCAGAGGAGATTTCCTCATTGTGGCGTGACGGGTGTATGTGTGAGCCATGCGAATCTGGCATGGTTGCTTAGTTAGTCGCCCTTGTCCCTCCAATGGAAGTACAAGTGACAGGATTGACAAAAGCTGTCATTTATTCCAGGCGACGTGACCTCAGCTTTGCAACAGCAAAAAAAAAGTTCACAAAGATTGCTTGCTCAGTTTCTCTTCCTGAAAATGTTATCTTCTGAATAATATATTCACTTCCCTGACAAGGGCTACTGTCTGGCTTTAAAACAGTAATATAGATATGAGACACTGTAACAAGAAAAATCTGATAATTTCATTTTTTTTAATGAAAAATACTAACAGATGTCCCTCAGGGCTGTCAAATGAGACACAGAAGAGACCATGACCATGTCCGTACAGCAAGGCTATCACTATCAGCAAAGCTGGGTTCCACACAGGATAGCCACGTGTTTACCACACCTTCACCTCACACCATACACCCACACTAACCCGGCAATTTACAAAATAACACTAAGACATGGAAACCATGCAGAAAATATAACCCCCACCGCTGTCAGGGACAGTGACAATCCCGAACTCAAAGGCGGCAGAGCAGCCAGAGACCACTGATAGGAGCTGACCAGTGAGAAAGGGAGGAAGCTGACCAAGCGAGGGACTCTCAGGCCAGAGAGGAGTAGTGAGGGAGACGGCTGATTCTGCTCCTCCTGAAATAACTTCCAACCCTGCTTCATCTGGATGAAGGGCCAGCATTACATCACGTCAAACATGAGAAACTTACTGCTAGTGTCTCTGTAGTAAGGCAAGTTTGGATCTGTACTAAGCTACTAAGTTAGGCACAACTACCTCCATCAGCACAGTGGATCTTAATGGAAAGGGTCTTGTTTTAATAATGTATATTCACTGGGCTCTAACCGTCCCATAAAAGCATAAGTGCAACCTGCATACAGTTGTCCATCAGCGTAATATAAAATGATATCTGATGCTTCCTGCTTTTCGGGGCAGAGCTATTACAGTACTGCTATATTTCAATCACTAAGTTACTATATGATTCTTCTCAGTACCGCTTCACTCTAATTAGCTACCTATATGCATGCATGTGTAGGAATTATTGTCTCACTCATGGGAGTAATTCCAAATAGTTTTTTTCTTGGTGTAATGAGATTGGGGCTTAGTTCACTGAAACAAGGTCAGGACTTAGATTCAAATGGAATATAAACTCTATCCTGAAGAAGAGAAATTAACAATGGCAAGTGGTATTGCTGGATAGCTGATTATCTCTTTCCTAAATTGTCAGAAATGACTGTTAACATACTATTATAACAAAACTGTCCAACAGGCAACACTAAATGCAGGATACCGTCTCCTCCGATGTTAACTTTCGGTTTCAGCCCTTCTAATAAATATTGTTCATGGTGGATCAGTGGATCATTTTGAGACAATATCTGCTAACAAGCCAAATATGCAAATACATTATAGGTGCTTTATTATCACATTATATACTATGGACTGATGCAAATGTGCATAAGAGTGACACCTGTCAAATATCTGCATTTAGGCGATGTTCTTGCACCCTCATGTCCTTCAAAAAAAAAGCCTGAGGCCAGCCAGCCGCTCCCACACTGACCTCTGAACCCTACACAGCTGATCTTATCACACGTCTCCGCCCGTCTCAGCTGTCGTCTTCCTGTGTCGCAGAGGTTGGGGCTGTGTGTCCTGAGGAGCCTCTCCTAGATTAATTATAGCAGGGCCGGGGGAGAGAACTCGGGTCTGGCTCTGCCATGTGGGAGCGCTCTGCATCTTCAGTGGAACAAAGCATTGCTTCAGGTCCAAAAAAGTAGAAAACGATTATTGCAGATGAACAGCGAACATTGTGAAATGCCAGATCGCAGTTGAATCGGATGCAAAAATCATTGTATTTTCAATCACGCTGGTGTGACAGCGGTGTATTATTAGTACTTGTCTGCTCTATCGTATGGCTGATGCTCTTATTCAGAATTACGTGCATTTAGCTGGGACAGTCAGGGGTTAAGTGTCTCGCTCAGTGACACGGTGGGGGTAAGAGGGACTGGAAAGTGTGAATTGTGCAGGTCATCTAGATGAGAAGTTAGTTTGTTACCCACCAGGCTACCACACGTTTAAACAGAGTTGTGGAGCTTTAATAATACAGCAGCAAGTTCATAAATGCAATCTGCAAATATTTTTATGGAAAATACACTACAAGTCAAAAGTTTGGATGCACCTACTATGGAGCCATTTTAAAGAATCCAATGCAAGAATTTATTTTAATATTTTGTTGCAGCAAGAGAAAGTGAAGTATGAAACTGTTTTTTTTTTATTGATTCTTTTTACATTCATGGATGCTGTATTATCATCATCAAAATCCACTTCCTGAGCAGCTCATTAACATAAGTCATGATAAGAAAGTGTTGAAACTTTTTGCCTTGTTTGCTATATTTTGTTTATTACATAACCTCACATGTTATTTCATAGTCCTTTGTCTTGTGTTTTGTTCTATAATGTAAAAATGCAAGAGGTGTGTCCAAATGTTTGACTGGTAGTGTATATATTTTGATATTTAATTTAAGGTCCATTTTTTTATTGGCTAAGTGCATAATGCTTATTACTCGTCACAAATAAGGTTTAGAAGGGGTAGTTGCAGTTACAATATAAGAGTTTCTTGCATTAGTTATTGTTATCATGTGTTTAATATTAATAATAATAATTTATAGAAATCCAATTCCCTTAAACTTAATTAGTAATTAGTACATTTTGAAGGGTTTCATCTTTATTTTCTTAAATATTTTGTATTAAGTCATGTAACAATAACCCTAGATGAAATGAGGCAGATGAACAGATTAATGTCCTGTAAAGCGTACATGCCTGAGGGACGGACACAAATGAGACAGAAGAAACTAAAGACTGGCTGCTAGTCTTCCTCAAAAGACAACAGCCTTTTACCAGACAGAGAAATCAAAAAGAGCAAGCATGAAGTTGACAGTGACACTGACACACACACACACATACACACTTCACTGAGCACCCAGAAAGGTCACACACAGCAGAAAGGCTGGAGAGGCAGCAGTGCCCTTAGCACAAAATGTAAAATGCCATCCAGTGAAGAGGGACCCTGCTCTCCATCTTTCAGTCCCTGAAGTGTTCAAAACACATTGAAACTAAATGGGAATGCTGGGGTACATCTGGTCTTTTTTTTTAAATCCATAAAAAATAACTATGTCTCCTCAAACCTTCCCAAACTTTTGGCCATTCATCAAGTTACATAACAAGTGTTTCCAAATATACGACGCATGTGAACTATCATCGAAGGAAAACTGTTTTCTGCTGCAGGAACATACTTTCCATCCCAAATTAGACTACTGTAACATGTAAAGATATTATTGTTCATTTTTTTTTTTATAATATACTGTATTGTGATACATAAAAAGTGTAAATCAGGACCAATCGACTGTCTTGGTTCCTGTCCACCCTCCAAACTGGCGACCGGCCGCATGCATCAATGAAGCACCAACGAGGCTAAATTCTGGACTTGACTGGAACACACTGTGAACACACCTCTTCTGGATTTGCTGTCCACACCAGTATTGTTCCACGGGCGTTTCAGAACTGTGTTCGGGAGATTTGGCCAATATGGATTTCCGGCCTTCTGAGAACAGCGATAGCATAAAATATACAAAGGCTTTGAGAGAATCTCCCAGGAAAATATGTTAGAACAGAATAGGTTTATGGGATTACGCTGCCCTGGCGGTGGATAATGCGCTGGCGACTGGGATCAGCTGATAACGTCTGATGCTCGGAGATGACGGCTGGAGTTCTGGCTGAATTGTGGCGCGGCTGGAACCAGAGCACAGGCCACCGTGAGACGCTTAATCATAATTGGTGATATCTGGTGTGTAATTTGCAGTTGGGTGGTAGCTAAATAAAACCCCCTTGCAGCGCTGTACCCACGCCTCCTACTAATTCACGCGGAGACAAAGACGCTCTTGCGCGGTGGCGCCTCTCCGCAGACTTCCACCTCCGTTCGCTCGCTACCACAAAGACTTGATTCCAAATGTGAGCTGCCATCGCGTGTCTCTGCTCCCTCTGAAGCGAGTTGAGTGCAACCGTTATTAAACAAGCCGTCCAATGTCCACTAGACTGGACCAACGAATGGGACCTCTGGCCAACGTTCTGTGCTGGTTTTATACTCATCAAAACCTGGTGTTGGAATGTTTGGGAAAACTTCATGAGACACGCCTTCCACGGAAGATTCCAGGAGTTTTTTTTACAGTCAAAGTGCAAAATAACTCTTCTACATGTCTGGATAATTGTGCTAACATTGATCATGTGTGTGTGTGTGTGTGTGTTACAGGGCATGAGAGCTTCAACTCCAAGAGCTTGGCCCTGCAAGCCCAAAAGAAGATCCTGAGCAAGATGGCCACCATGGCGGTGGCCAACCTCCTGACAGACGACACCAGCAGTGAGATCCTGGACGAGCTCTACAGAGCAAGCCGCGAATACACCAAGAGCAAAAAGGAAGCGCACAAGATCGTGAAAGACATCATTAAGATCGCGCTGAAGATCGGCATCCTCTACCGCAACCAGCAGTTTAGTGCAGATGAAATGGAGACGGTGGAACGTTTCAAGAAAAAGATGAATCAGGCGGCCATGACAGCAGTCAGCTTCTACGAGGTGGACTACACCTTTGACCGGAACATTCTGTCGGAGCTGCTCCTGGAGTGCCGGGACCTGCTGCATGAGCTGGTGGAGCAGCACCTGACGACTCGCTCACACGGGCGCATCGACCACGTCTTCAACCACTTCGCCAACGTGGACTTCCTCACCGAGCTGTACGGCTCATCGGACGACTACAGACTCTACCTGCGGAAGATCTGCCATGGCATAAACAAACTTCTGGACGAAGGCGTGCTTTAACCACGTGCAACCCAGCCTCTTTCGTCTCTCTGCTATGTCTTGTTTTTTTTTTCCTATCACATTTTCCTGGTTTTATTTAAACCTGCATATTTCACAAGGGATTAAAAAAGATGCATCACCACGAAGTGTTATATCCACTCAATCCTGTGCTTGTAACCGATTAAGCCTTATTGTATTTCCAAAAAGATGCACGGTCCAATATGCATTTGACACATTTGTGCAATTATTCAGTCTTGAAAAAATATTGCATTTCAAATGTAGTCAACAGCTAAACTCTACATCATATGATCTTACAATTTTAAACCTGCTCATATGTCGCTATTATGTTACAATATGTTACTCTTCCTCTTTATTTAATGACAGTGGCAGTTCATCAATTCATGTCTGATCGTTTAGTTGTGGGCAATTTGTTAAAGTGAAAGAATGGGTCTCAACTTAAGTCAATGTACAAGGCCACAAAGACACACAAACACACACACACACACACAGATATATATATCGCACACAGACACATATACACACACATACACACACACACTGTGTGTGTAAAATCAGAGGCTGGGACTTTAGTCATAGGTTAAAATACATGCCAAAAATGACAAAACTGTATATAAATCAGTAACGTTTTTCTGCTATACATCGTTCTCTGTACTGTAGATGTTGCTCTGATGTTTGACACATATCTAAGTGTCCATTTTCTCATTGAAATTGTGTAGGATGTATGAAATTATGAAATTATTCCAAATTGTATGATTCCTTTATAACAGCAACTTCCATAGTCAAATCAGAAATCTACAAAGACTGTCCTCCAATAAAGTGTGGTTGTGACCAGTGCTGTAGTTTCCTCTATTCCAATAATAGCTATACCATAATTACTGTTATTACTTTTAATTAAAGGTTTCTTTCAAACTAGTTCCTGCACTGTCAACCTTCTTTGCCGTGTCTAGTCAATGAATGTTGAATCAATCTTTGCAGTTGCAATGGTCACCAGTTATTTATTACAAGTATATAAGATGAAAGCCACTGAAATTGTGAAACCAAATGAAATCATTTCACTCTTTCATTTGTGGAAAATTATTCCAACCTCAAACAATTTACAGTCAAGGTGCGCTCTAGACCTGCACATAACAGAAAAAAACCCAGCAGTGCACCTGCCAGCTGCTAACAAAGTCTCTAAATTTAGTCGCAGGGATGAAAGGAGAGCAGAAGGTTGCTTGTGACTAATGAAAAAGGTGCCTCTTGATGTGGTGAACATCGTAGGTGAAAGACGGTGGATGCGTCACTGGCCTCAGACTGCAAATCATTTCCCCTCCCTGCCTTCTCACTTCTTATCTTGGACAGAAGCTGTACTATGAAATAAATCTCCATGTCTGCCAGTTACGTAAATTAAGTTGAAAAATCCGTAGGAGATATATGGATACAGTTCATTAGTGAAAAGCATTCTCACAAAAAACAACTAAACAATTTCTGCACATTTTCATTAACTTTATTGAGTTAAAAACTCTAAATACTGAATTTGTAGTACTGATAACAATAGAAAAACTCATTTGAGCAGCATGTCTAACCCCAGACCCGAGTATTATTTAATTTAACACATTAAAATAAAATAAATGAACCCCATTAATGCATCTGCATGTTATTTAAATTTCTGTGCGGGGTCTGTCTTATGACATGAATGTAAAATCCACGCATCAGAGACAACCCCAACAGAGGCAACCCTGCATAAAGTTGGAGACGAGCTGTGAAGAAGTTTTATGGCTGATTAAGATGATGTCTCTTTTCTAAATGTGAATCAGTATCAAACGGAGACCTTGTTGACACTAGGTTCACTGCATTTTGGGGGCGAATCAGCCCTTAGGTGAAAATTGAAAGAATAAAGCATTGCTTGACTGGAATGTTGAGAAAAACCAAAGTAACCTGCATTACATTTGATTTCCAATTTGTTTTCTGTCTGAGTCTGCATGGTGTTTTATCATCTCCCCATCATTCCCAATAAATTTTACATTCTATGGCATTTATCAGACACCCTTATCCAGACCGACTTACAATCAGTAGTTACAGGGACAGTCCCCCCCTGGAGCAACTTAGGGTTAAGTGTCTTGCTCAGGGACACAATGGTAGTAAGTGGGGTTTGAACCTGTCTCTTCTGGCAAGTATGTTACCCACTAGGCTACTACCACCCAAATAAAGGTATAGGGCCCACATAGACTGTTATATAAAGGGGCCAGGGTTTTGTGATTGAGAGAATTCAATATCGTAACTTAAGTGTCATATGAAAGACCACAAAATAAACAGAAATTTCCTATTTGGGGCAGCCGTGAGTCCATTCTAAGCCACTAGTGGGAAGTGTTTTTAAATCGACAGTTTGGTTTCTTGCACTACACACTACAAGACCACTCACAAGCTCTGCATGACTCTTCAGTCAAACATGTGAACCCATGCATGCTGACCAAATGAATAAATAAGTCTCCTGGTAACCCAGTAACACATTACCAGAAATGGAACTGGTCAGCTTGGGATCATGACGCAAGACGTTGTGTGTACCAAACTGTGAACTCGGGAAGACCACATAAAGAAGGAATTTCTATCGGCTCTTTAGTTAATGCACACCAGCTCGAACTGGGTCAGAGCATCTCCAAAATGGTGATATAACTGTTGGTGTCTCCCAAAAGTGACAACCAGGGTATCCTCCGCCTGGTCGGATCCCTCTGAGTTACTTCAGCACATGGATCGCCTGAAGAACCCACAAAATATTTGCAAGGGGGTATTCATGTTGTTACCAGACCCAAACATGACAACAAATCAAAACTGAATTACAAATGGTCTGAAGGTAAACATTCTACAGCTATGAGACCAGTATCATCAACTTCATCAACAGTAGATGTATTTTTCTGTTATTAACATCATTACAATTATGTAATAACAATTAGTTATGTTATTAATCTAATCTGCCGTATCCAATTGTGGGCTAGTAAAAATTCTGAATATATAAATGATAAGATAATTGTTATAGTCATATCTTCCATTCCATGTCGATGCAAGTGTCCTAAAACACATTAATGAGCGAAAATGTCTGGTGAAATTTCATAGCAGTGGCATGTGTCTATCTGCATTAAAGGCAGGCCGCGTGGTCCTCCAATTAAAACACTGCCCCAGGGTCTACGTGGCAACTCAGGCAGGTGGCTGGGGTGTAAAAATATCTTGCATTGCACGGAAACCTCATCAGATCTGTCATTCTCTTCAGCAGTCCTACAGACTGGCAAACAAACTCTTAAATGCAGCGACCTCTTCTGGTGATTGGTGTTTACTGCAGCTGTGTGAGCCGGGCAATACCGCAAATCCCAGGCTAAAATACTCAGGTTTATGGTGTGTTCCAACCACATCAGTGTGCTAAGAGGATTTTGACATCCTTTATAAATGAACACAATCACAAAATGAATGTAACAAGAGTATCACAAGCTTCTTTTTTTATTACATATATACATTCTTGAAGTATAGTGAGAGTAAACTTTTGCCTCCTGCACTGTTCACTGATAATCAATTTCAATTCTCTGAGCTGATGACGTCTACAACCGCAGTTCTGTTCCAGTTGAAATAAATAAAACGTATTAGTTTCTCTTCTTTTTCTTGTATTTTACATCTATTTACATTATATAACCTATTATATATTTTGCAAACAAAACCATCATACATTCAATTTCCAGTCCATCCCTACTTGGTATAAAATCTAAAATCCACAGGGTGGTTCTATAGTCCTATATACTATATACACAGCAGCACAGCACACGGTGCACACAGTGAAATTTGCCCTCTGCATTTAACCCATCACCCTGAGTGAGCTGTGGGCAGCCATGACAGGCGCCCGGGGAGCAGTGTGTGGGGACGGTGCTTTGCTCAGTGGCACCTCAGTGGCACCTTGGCGGATCGAGATTCAAACCGGCAACCTTCTGATTACAGGGCCACTTCCTTATCCGCTAGGCCACCACTGCCCCCGTAAATGTATATCGGTGCTTGTTTACATTTACATACGATGCTGTGTTTACATTTCTATCGGGAATTTCAACAGGAAGCATTATATCTACAGCTGCACCAAACACACCAAAGAATATATATTAGTATACAACTAAATACTAGTATGAGTAGTATTTACTCGCACAAACGTGTTTATTGCCGTTTAACGTTGGGCCACCTTAGCATACCAGACCCAACAGCACAACAACGCGGTCAGCAAAGCTAAAGTAGCTCGTTTTTGTACCTCTTCTGCTGCTTTTGAGGCCAAAGATGTATTGGCGCCATCTACATTGCTGGAGTGTCTGGCAGAAATAAGTTGCGATTGGTTGTTGAACTTGACTTTAATTTCCACCTGACCAATGGCGAACGTCAGGGGGCGGGCGCGTTCCCGCCCTCAGCCACGGCCACGCCCCTGGCTGTGGGAACGACCATCAGAGGTTGTTTTCCAGCGCTAGCCGATTAGCACGCTAGCTGCAATGTACCAGTCTGTCATGTCGGCGTTTCGCTGCCTCCGCCGCTGGATTCCGCCGCTTTAACACCCTCGTTATTCGGCGGCGAGCGCGTTTCGAAGTCGTTAATGCGCGTTTCAGCCCCGCGGAAAACAAAGCGCGGTCCACGGTCGGGAGTGTGTTTCTTCGGATCTGGGGGTTTGATAGGTGAGTTCTCCGAACGCTCGCGGCCAAAACGGCGTGTTTTGGCCTGCGCGCAGACCGAATTCCGTGCGTGTTTACCGGACGCGATTATCCACGCGTCGCGCCGTGGGTGAAATCGCCAGCGCAGGAGAGAGTGTGCGCCTGCTAACAGCTGGGCTAACGCTACGTCGCTAGCGCGCCGGGCTGCGGAGGGCTGGTGTGACTAACGTTCCCCGTGTCCGCACGACCCGACACACGCGGCGCGGAGCCGGTTTAAAAGGCGAGCGGGAGCCCGCCTCGGAGGTCACCGTGTCTCCGCGTTGTAAACTTTTAATATTATTCATTCATAACACAACCCCCCCCCTCCTCATCCTCCTCCTTTCCCGGTTTCCTGATCCGGCGGGTCGCTGCGTTCCTCGCCGGCTGCCCGCGTTCTCGGCGCCAGGACCCGCGTAGACCGGCGTCGCCGTCCGCGCAGCGGGAAAAACGCGTCGGGAGTTGCGCGCCGCGGGCTCGGCCAACTCCGCGCCGAGCGGCTCGAGTTGGGCGCCAGCTGTCCACAGGCCGCGGAGCCGAGCGGAGGGGGAGGGGTGCGCAGACAAACGCTCGCTGCTTACGGCCATTTGTTGTCACGTCGGCGCACTAGCGACTTTTCCGCCGGAGCCGCCGCGGCTTACCGAACGTAACTAATACGTGGATAAAAATCCACGTTCTGTAAACCCACGAGAGGTAATGGCTCTAAAGTGCACATGTCCAATGATGGAAATGACCGTGAAAGGTTTGGATCCTCTCGTCGGGGTGCAGGTTCAGGACACGAACCCGCGTCGGAGACGGGAGGGTGGTCTTAATTCACAGTGGTCTGGTACGTTGTCGTTGTCAAACGAAGTTTTTACACCGCCGATTCGACCTGAAATTTGTATCGAGAGGAAGTATCGCGATGTCCCGCGGTATTACAATCTTAGCTTTTTTGCTTCGCAACACCCAGATTATGGTACCGTTTCATTGCAGAAGCTTTTATATTTACTTTCATCCATAAAGTATCATTAGTAAACGGGGGTGTGATGTAAATAAATGTATTATTATTGTGTGTTATTGCATTGTAATTTGTTGACATTGATAACCTATTGCTCGTAAATTCTTGTTATTTGTTATTTGCCCCCAGTGTTCTGTTGGTAGTCTTCACTGCCTGTAGAGTATGTGCGCACCATGAAGCGGCGCTTGGAGGAACAAGAAACCGTGTTTGCATCTCAGCAGCGCCGACTCCCTGGCACTTCTGACGGGTTCCAGCATCGGGCCCTCGCCCCTGCCACAGCCGTGTACGAGGCGGCTTCAGAAACCATGCAGCCGTCCTCCGGCATTCACTATTCCGTCCCTCATGGGTACCAGGCACGTGCTGTAGATGCTTTTCAAATGAAATTCTTTATACAGACATTCAGCATTAATTTTTTCATTGTTTTGATAATTAGTTACATAATTAATAGTTTTTAAAAAATAACAAATATTATTTTTTTTTCCTGATATCTTGCTTGCTGTTTGAATTTTTCCCAATAGTGTTGTTGTTTGTCTTAACAGGTTCCAATGGCTCAGAGCTCAGGCAGCCATGGTCACAGCAGTGGTCCTCCGGTCCACAGCGGTTCACACCACCACAGTCCAGCGATGCAGTCCCAGATGCCGCCAGTAGGCCAGGGCCACTCCCACTCTCCTGCTTCTTCTGCCCCCACCCAGGGCCAGCAGCAGTTTCAGAGGCTTAAGGTAATGCAGCAAGCATTTGTTAAGGCCACAAGTTGTTGTGGTGAATACATTTTGTTGCTAAACGTGCTTTTCTTTATTTAATTTCTGGCCGTAGGTTGAGGACGCCTTGTCATACTTAGACCAGGTGAAGCTGCAGTTTGGAAACCAGCCTCAGGTTTATAATGACTTTCTTGATATTATGAAGGAATTCAAATCTCAAAGGTAAGTTATGTAAAAGTGTCATTTTTCACTGCCTGTCATTGATAGTAGATATTTGATTAATAATTGTTTAATGTCTGCAGCATTGACACACCAGGGGTTATCAGCAGAGTATCACAGCTCTTTAAGGGTCACCCTGACCTCATCATGGGTTTCAACACGTTCCTTCCACCTGGATACAAGATTGAAGTTCAGACTAATGACCTGGTCAATGTGACCACTCCCGGCCAGATTCACCATATAACCCCTCACGGAATATCGGTGCAGAATATCCTCCCAGCTCAACATCAATCCCAGCAGGCTGCACCTACAACCACAGCTGCTCCCACCCAGCCCAGCCAGCCAACGCCTGCAAAGATTAGCAAGGTAACAAATATTAAATACGGTTTACGTGAGGCGTCGCCCTTGTTGTGTGTTTTTCAATTTGTGCAGAATTCGAGTTAATGTAAGACCATTACACCACTTTATCTCCCAAAAGCCTATGCAGTCTCCAGCCCTTACTCCAACCAGCCAGCCCAGTCCGTCCATCCCCTCATATGCGTCCCCGCGATCCCCATCAGTCCAGCCTCACACACCGGTCAGCAGCACACCTGCAAATGCCCCAGCCCTACAGAACAACCAGCCAGTGGAGTTTAACCATGCCATCAACTACGTGAACAAGATTAAAAACCGTTTCCAGGGCCAGCCAGATATCTACAAAGCATTTTTGGAGATTTTGCACACTTACCAGGTATGATAAAGGCTGAGTTAGAATTAGACCATAATAGAATTACTTATTACATATGGAGTGGTTGTTGTAATAACATTTATGTGCAGGATGATCTAGACTATAATGTTTATGTCTCTGTAGAAAGAGCAACGCAATGCTAAGGACGCTGGTGGGAACTACACACCTGCCCTCACTGAGCAAGAGGTATATACACAGGTGGCTCGACTCTTTAAGAACCAGGAGGACCTGCTCTCAGAGTTTGGCCAGTTTTTACCCGATGCCAACAGTTCAGCGGTGTGTATTTGAGAAAAATCTTGATTTTCTTTTGCCAAAGATGAAGTCAATTGCTTTTAGTGTATTTGGGGTTCAGACACATGGCATTGTGGTAGTTGTTGTTTTCATAGCCATATCTAATAGAGATGAATAATCCATTAATTGTTCCTTTACTAACTATTCACATCAGCACCAGTGAGGCTCTGTGCAGCAGCAGAGTAGAGCGAACATTTATCAGACGCCCTTATCCAGAGCGCCTTACAATCAGTAGTTACAGGGACAGTCCCCCCTGGAGACACTCAGGGTCAAGTGTCTTGCTCAGGGATACAATGGTAGTAAGTGGGGTTTGAACCTGGGTCTTCTGGTCCTTACCTGCTAATACCCTTAATTTGTTTCCTTTTATTTTTTTCAGATGTTAAGCAAGACAACTGCAGAAAAAGCAGAGTCTGTAAGGAATGACCATGGAGGGACAGTGAAAAGGCATCAGCTCAACAACAAGCAACGCTTCAGTCAGAATGGCTGTCCGATCAGAAGACACGCTGTGTCTCCTTCTACTCCTCCTGTCAAGGTGCACAGTACTATAGTTTGCAGTGTTCACTCTTGTTTAAGTCTCTGGTTCCCAACCTCTTTTTCCTGAAGCAGCAGGAATAAACACCAGTTGAAGGTTTTTGTTCTTATTGTTCTAAGTTTTCAGTAAGTTACCTTTTCTTTTTTTTATCCTATTGGCTGTGTTATTGGGAATTTATCAATTTAACTTTTTCAAATATAGTTTTGGTAACCCCAGCGCAGATGATATTGTGCACATCCCCTTCTGACCCCAGGTTGGGAACCTCTGGTTTACATGGTGTTACACTTGATATACTTGATAGACACAGTATTTATATTTAATAGCTGTATTGTTAGTACTATTTTTCTTTGTTATTCTCAATGCAAGTTATGCAACAACCCATATATTACTCATACACAACACTTCGTTCTACTTGCCACGAAGAAAAATGCATAATTGCCATGTCATTTTCTTTCAGAAGAAACCAAAATGTTTTGTCAAAGAACATCAACTGGCAGAGGCTAACAAACATGGTGGTGGCACTGAATCTTTGTTCTTTGAAAGGGTATGTTTGACATTTAATTTGATTTCTTCTAAGGATTTAGGTTGGTCAGTGACTACTTAGTTTAATCTCAGCGACTACTTCCGTTTTCACTCATTTGTAGGTGCGTAAAGCCTTGCGCAGTGCTGAAGCTTATGACAACTTCCTGCGGTGCTTGATCCTCTTCAATCAAGATGTGATCTCTCGTGCAGAACTTGTTCAGCTGGTGGTACCATTCTTGGGGTAAGGTTCATGCACAGGGTCTCTACATTATTTTTTAAGTCTTAAATTCGTTTTTTCCAAAATTAAGTATCATTAAAACTGACTAGTAACCCTTAAATCCCGGGTTTAAATGTCTATATACTGCATAAATCAACTTAAAGAAGCATTCAAGCACTGCACACTTCTGGGTTTTGTGTGCTGAGCAAGGCAAAGCAAGTTATCACATGCCACTCCTGCTGCTGTGTGGCCAGCAGCAGGCGCACCTTGCAAATGGAGGGCGCCCTTCCTCCCCACAAATGAGCAGTAGAAAACTGCCCATGATGCCCCTCTGAGCAGTGGCCCATATGACCCCATGTCGGGTGGTAGTAGCCTAGTGGGTAACACACTATGAACCAGGAGACCCAGGTTCAAATCCCATTGTGTCCCTGAGCAAGACACTTAACCCTAAGTTGCTCTGGGGGGGACTGTCCCTGTAACTACTGATTTTAAGACACTCTGGATAAGATTCGTCTGATAAATTATGTAAATATATACAGTAGATGTTGCATTCAGCCTTTCAGCATGCGTGAATACCACCGTCAAAAGTCACCACTGGAAATGACCTAAAATATCGCAGACGCCCCCTAGTGGCTTGCTGTAGTAATATGGTAATATGAGGTTGTTAACACTGACAAAGGCTAAAAAAAAAACACACATCTGGAAGGAAACTTAATATGTTAAATAATATATAATAATATTAATGTTGTATTTTAGAAGAGCATGTGGCCCTCACAGTGTCATGAGAAAAGTCTCCTTATTCCTTATACCTGCAGAAACCCTGCATGCAGCACAAATAACCATTTATATATATTTCTCCTCCTCAATGCAGAAGGTTTTCTGTCATCTTGTGGAGTGGTTTAATAAGTGTTTTGTATTGTAGGAAGTTTCCTGAGCTCTTTTCCTGGTTCAAGAACTTCCTGGGCTACCGGGAGTCCACCCACATCGAGAGTTTTCCTAAGGAACGGGCCACTGAAGGTATTGCCATGGAAATAGACTACGCTTCCTGCAGGAGACTGGGCCCAAGTTACAGGGCGTTGCCCAAAAGCTACCAGCAGCCGAAATGTACCGGCAGGACACCCCTGTGTAAAGAGGTGAGAGTAGAAGTAATGACGTGCACGAGGACTAGCGTGGTGGCCAATCAATATTTATATAAATAACTCATGCATTGGTCTGGATAAAGTGGTTATGGAAATTGAGTGAGCATTAGCAAAATATACACCACCATATTTTCCTTCAACACCTTTTGTACTTTATTATTCTTGCTGAATTAGATCATCAAGGATATAGAAACTGTGCAAACTGCTTAAACATGCTACACATTTGTGCCTTCTCTTTTGAGAATAGACTTCTTGATGTTCATTTTGGTGTATCTCTATTTAAGGTGCTTAATGACACTTGGGTGTCGTTCCCTTCCTGGTCTGAGGATTCCACGTTCGTCAGCTCCAAAAAGACCCAGTATGAGGAGCACATTTACAGATGTGAGGATGAGCGTTTTGAGGTATGAAGACATCCGGACTTGATAAAAATTTTGCTGCTTGATTAACTTGTCTTGCTGTGGGTCTTATATACTTCATGCGTTTTTTTTTTTTTTTTTCTGTCAGCTTGATGTGGTGTTGGAAACGAATCTGGCCACTATGCGAGTCCTGGAGACCGTCCAGAAGCGTCTCTCCCGCATGTCTGCTGAGGAACAGGCCAAGTTCAGGCTGGACAACACCCTCGGAGGCAACTCTGAGGTCATACACCGGAAAGCAATCCAGAGGATATATGGTGACAAGGCTGCCGACATCATTGATGGACTCAAGAAGAATCCGGCAGTGTCTGTTCCCATTGTGCTGAAAAGGTAAATTAATGTTTGGGGTCACCACAGTGGATCATGCCATCTGGTCCGCACATTGACATACGTTGAATGCCTTTCCTGGCGCAACCCTCCCAAGGGTGGTAGTAGCCTAGTGGGTAACACACTCGCCTAGAAACCAGAAGACCCGGGTTCAAACACTACTTACTACCATTGTGTCCGTGAGCAAGACACTTAACCCTGAGTTGCTCCAGGGGGACTGTCCCTGTAACTACTGATTGTAAGTCGCTCTGGATAAGGGCGTCTGATAAATGTTGTGAATGTAAATCGGAGTATATAATTGCTTGATATTTAAATGCTTTGCTTTTCCCCCGTTTTAACTCAAGGTTGAAGACAAAAGATGAAGAGTGGCGGGAAGCCCAGAGAGGTTTCAACAAGATCTGGAGGGAGCAGAATGAGAAGTATTATCTAAAGTCACTCGATCACCAAGGCATTAACTTCAAGCAGAACGACACTAAGGTCTTCCGCTCCAAAACGTTGCTCAATGAAATCGAAACTTTGTATGATGAGGTGAGACATGATCTATTTTGTTTGTGTGCTGCGATATTATTTATTGTGGCGTGTATAAGATGACCACTCATCTTTTATGTGGCTCCCATCAGCGGCAGGAGCAAGCTTCCGAAGACAGCAGCACCCCTCCATGTGGGCCCCACATGACGTTGCCCTATGAAGATGGGCAGATCCTAGAGGACGCCGCAGGACTCATCATCCACCACGTCAAACGCCAGTCTGGTATTCAAAAAGAGGACAAGTACAAAATCAAGCAGATCATCTATCACTTCATCCCTGACATGCTGTTTGCCCAACGTGGGGAGCTCTCGGATGTGGAGGAAGAAGAAGAGGAGGAGGAGGAGGAGGAGATGGACCTGGATGATGATGGGGCCAAAAAGCACAATGGCGTCCCTGCATCCGGGACCGGCTCCAAGTCCAAACTGCTCTTCGGCAGCACACCAGCACAGAAGCCAGGGGGCGGTGACGACTTGTACAATCTCTTCTACGTCAACAACAACTGGTACATCTTCCTACGGCTCCACCAGATCCTGTGTACGCGGCTGCTGCGCATCTATACCCAGGCGGAGAGGCAGATAGAAGAAGAGGTGCGAGAGAGGGAGTGGGAGAGAGAGGTCCTGGGGATCAAGCGGGACAAAAGTGACAATCCTGCCATCCAGCTCCGACTCAAAGAGCCCAGTAAGTGTCATTTTATATCTGTGGTGTCAGGTGTGTCATTTGCTGCTCTTCTCTCTTCATGTAAAACGTCCCCAGACTGGGTGGTAATCTGTCCAGCTTCAGGACCAGCGGTTTTGTAGATTAATGACTAATAATTCAGAATAATTGCAGACATGTTGCTGATTGATAGGGAGTTGTTTGGTTTGATTTGGTTTAGTTCGGCATGGTGTTCCAACAGGGCTGTAGGTGCTCCGAGTTTTTGATTGCATCGCATTTAACAACACAGTTGTTACGGGTTCGCTTTTCTCCGCTGTCCATATAGGCAATATTGACTTGTAAATGATTAACTAACAGTCTAGTTAACAAAGTTCTTTTTTTTAACACAATTCTACAAGAAAGGTAACTTACTGAAAATGTGTTGGTGCTTAAAGTGCTTCATTGAGCTGAAGTTAAAACAAAATAAATGAAATAAAAAGAAATGTGTTGTAATATGCTTTATAGATGTTTAATTTCTATCATTTTAAATGAGTAGTCAGGTGATTCATCTCGATAAGTGCAAAAATAAATGCCTATTACGTTCCGGTTACACTGGGAATGAAAGCAAAGTCTGAGGAGTGGGCTTTGCCTTAAAACCATATAAATGACACACATTGCTTGCAAACCATGTTTGCAGAAATTCACTGCCACAATAACGTCTGGTTTGAGTCTTTATAAAGCTCGGGGGTCAGGTCTAACTTTTAAGACTTGATTAAAGCTCTAATCCGTGGCTACATCCACTCTGTCTATCTGACCGGTCCAGGCTACTCACCTTTCAAACGTACCGGAATATCTGGACCACGGCCAATCAATGTGTGTCTCTTGCTTCAACCACAGGGCTACAGGACTGTCCCGGTAGTTACTTATTGTAAGTGGCTCTGCATAAGGCGTCTGATTAATGTTACCACCATTGAGAAATTAGGTCGCACTATACAGTCCTGTCCAAATATGTGGTTTGGTAGATAAGTATGAAGCTGTCTAATAGAAGATGTCTCTGTATATATGAATACATAGGCTTGTTGGATCATGAGGTCTATTTAAATAATAACCACTTTCATAGTCCGGAGAGCTGGCGGCCCTTGGTTCTCAACGCATGTCTTTTGCAGTGGACATTGAGGTGGAGGACTACTACTCAGCCTTCCTGGACATGGTTCGGAACCTGCTTGATGGGAACATGGAGGCGTCTCAGTATGAGGACTCTCTGAGGGAGATGTTCACCATCCACGCCTACATAGCCTTCACCATGGACAAGCTCATTCAGAGCATCGTCAGACAGGTAACACAAATTCTTTTTTTTTTTATGTTATGAAAATGATGGACTCAGCAAAAAAAAAAAATGCTGTTAAATATCCCAGACTTCAACCATGTCTGGTCTGCGGTTTGTTGATGGCAGCAGACGGGCTGCAGTCTGTAACTGTACCGCTGATTTGTCACTGACGTTTTCCATGATTCCCTCTCTTTTTGTGTCCGCAGCTGCAGCACATTGTGAGTGACGAGGTCTGCGTGCAGGTGACAGACCTGTACCTGAGCGAGTGTGCCAACAAAGCCACGGGCGGGGCCCAGCTCACCCAGAGCCAGCACAGTAGTGCAGAGGCTGCCTACCACCGGAAGGCTGAGCAGATCATGGCGAATGAGAACTGCTTCAAGGTAGGGTAGTCATTAGACAATGGTCTTTCAAACCGATCAACCTCTGGTCTGTCTGTCTTTTTTTACTTTTACTTAAAAAGGTAGTCAAACGTAAAAAATGTGTCGTCTCTCTAATAGTGGGGCAGTGGTGGCCTAGTGGTTAAGGAAGCGGCCCCGTAATCAGAAGGTTGCTGGTTCGAATCCCGATCTGCCAAGTTACCACTGAGGGGTGCCACTGAGCAAAGCACCGTCCCCACACACTGCTCCCCGGGCGCCTGTCATGGCTGCCCACTGCTCACTCAGGGTGATGGGTTAAATGCAGAGGACAAATTTCACTGTGTGTGCTGTGCTGCTGTGTATCACGTGTGACAATCACTTCACTTTCACTAGTGCATAGTTGAAGCTGAAAGTAACTTTTTCTGTGTGTGTGTGATAGTTGATGTTCCAAAAAACCAGAGGAAATGTGCAGCTTGCCGTGGAACTGCTTGACACAGAGGAAGACAACTCTGACGAGCCCGCAGAGACAGAGGTGAGGCTTCAGCCATGCGACACAAAGATTCTTCACGATATAGTTATATCTGTGTCCATGCTGTTCATCTGCACCATCGTCACGTCCTCTTTTATGGATTAAAACTGGGCATTTGAACAGACCAAGTCAGCCAGGACCCAGAAGGGCTTCGTTTCTCTCCCGTACAGCAGGTTTTTTGATAAACTGAACTTATTTTCTTTTCTGCAGCGTTGGTCAGACTATGTCGGCCGGTACCTGAACTCTGAGTCTACGTCTCCGGAACTGCGCGAGCATCTTGCCCAGAAGCCAGTGTTCCTGCCCAGGTGAGGCCCTGTCCTGTAGCAGTCTGCAGAGGGTGCTCTCCTGAGGTCCTCTTAGTAGAACTCCGGTTACATAAGGGGGAACTGGTATGGAAAGCTGCTCAAGACTCATTTGTCTGTTTTATTTTGTACTTCTCGCTCAGTCCAATCTCTCTTAGCATGGTGATGTTTTTTTTTTTTTTTTTTTTTAATTCACACTGTTGGAGCTAACATGGGACACGGTGACGAATTCAGAAGGTCCACAGATGAGGCTCCGTAGAGAGGAGCAGTCTGTAGAAATGCTCACTTGTTCTCAATGACTTTTGTCTCTTTTTGCCCAGCCTCGGTCGTTCAGCAGCACTTTCTTCCGTTTCATTTCATGGCTCAAGTCCCTTTCCTCTTGATTGCACTTTATTTACCATCTACTTCAAATCAGGAGACCCCTGTTCGTTTACAAGTCTACTCAGGGGACGAAAGGGGGGAAAACTCTCTTTCTAAAACTTCCACAATCTGTGTTTTGGTTTTTAAAATTGTATATTTATTTGAGTTTTTAAGTGAGGCATATTTTATTATTTTTTTATTATTCTGACATATACATTTTAATATTCATACTAGCAAAGGGATTGAACGTCCTGTCGTGGGGAGTCGATGCAGGATAATCATGTGCGGTGCTGGGCTTGCCAGGCATTTTTTTTACAAAGCAATACTCCTGCTATAAAACAATTACCCTGCAATCCATCATTTAAGAAGCAAAACACACACCAGCGGGATTGATTTTAGAATTTTTGGCCTTCAAAGAGAAACTGAAAAGGTTCTTTCCCAGTGTGTTCTCTTCTCTCTCACCAGTGCCATTTTTTATATTCATGTAATTATGTTTGCATATTGAGGTTTTCTGTGTTGCTAACTGAAGTGCTGTTGAGTCACTTTGTAAAAAAAAAAAAAAAAAAAAAATTCTGTTTTGTGGTCCCTGTAAGATTTGTATTGCAATTCCAACTGGCATCATGTTTAAAACAAAAAAAACCTTTTAATGATGCGAATCTACTGAAGTGTTTTGTTTTTTGGTTTAATGTTCAACTTTTGTGGGTTTAAGTTTGGCCTACTGAATGATACTCAAACTGCCATGGTCCATCATGCCCACATGACTGTACTTGAAAGAGGGGCTTGTCAATAAAGTGCTGGTCAAATTGTATTCTCAAATGTACGTGTATTTATTTCCAGAGGTCTGAACGAACAGCATGAGTGTGGGCTGATTTTGATCTTCATGTACAGCAAGCCTGTCTCTATCTCTATTTCTTTCTCTCTTTTTTTCCCCCCTACATGCTTGCTACAAGGTGTGCAATTTTATTTGACTTCCACCACTCAGTAGCTTGCTGTAAACAGATTCATTTCTGTTGGTGCAGTTCAGCAAACATCCAACTAAATATTTGATCATCTTTGATTTTTATTTATTTATTTATTTAACCTGTTGAGGTCAGTAAATCCATTCAGCTCCATCTCTTTTTAACCGTTTGGGCTTTTGGCTTCATGCTAATTCATGAATTTGCTTCATTGCATGGTCATAATTGTTGCCAAAAATACAATTACATCCTGACAATGTGAACATATTTGATATTAATTTTGTGAAGAATTGGCTAGTTAACAGCAATTTCTTTTTATTTGGAGCTCTGAATGCAAATAAGATTCATGGTTTCAGTCCCCGCTCATCTGTAAGCTGATTGGTAAGTACAAATTTAATTTAGTTTGTCAAAGCGGGGGAATGAATGCATTTAAATGGTGATGAGTGGATTTGAGCTTGATTTGGTGAAATTGTTTTATGCCAAGGGTCTAGTTTATGATTGAATTGTTTTTGTGTGTAGTAGTTTATATAAATGAATTGCTAGTTGTATGAACTATTGTTCGTGTATGCATGTTTGTGTGTGTAATTAAGTTCGTTTTTCTCTCCAAGGAACCTCAGGCGGATCCGGAAATGCCAGCTAGGTCAGGAGATGCAGGAGAAGGAGTCCAAGGACAGCGCAAAGAAATCTGCAGACGGCGGCAGCAGTGTGAACATGGAGTGCATGTTCAAGCTGAACTCCTACAAGATGGTGTACGTCTTCAAATCCGAGGACTACATGTACAGGCGCACCGCGCTGCTCCGAGCCCAGCAGGTAACTTCTCGTTACCCTCTCGAACCATCACGCCTCACGCCTCATTTTATTAACTTGCGGTTTCCTGTGTTGTGGCCAGTCCCACGAGAGGGTGAGCACCCGTCTGCATCAACGCTTCCATGCCTGGCTGGACCAGTGGAGTGATGAGCATGTGACCAGCGACATGGGGGGTGAAAATCAGAAGTGGCTAATGGGGGAAGGACTGGAGGGTCTTTTGCCCTGTAAGACCACGTGCCACCCAGAGGTCCTCCACTATGTGAAGATCAACAAATACCGTGTGAAATACAGTGCGGACTGAAGGTTTTTTTTTTTTTTTTTTTTTAAACATTTTAAACAGATGAAGTATTCTGAACTTTTGCGAGAATTTTTTCATCCATTCATCCTACATCGATGCCTGAATTGTGACTGTGAAACAACATAACTGACATGCTGGGAGTTACGTCAAACTCCAGGACTGAACAACATCACAACAAATTCACTCAGCAGACTTACTGTATGGACGGGTGGTCACAGTCTATTGTGTTATACAATCGTATCTTTTATGATATTTTATTTTTTTGTTCTCAGCTCTGAATTGTACAGAGGTCATAAGACGAACGCACGCCCTTTGCAGTAGGAGTAGTTCAGTGAAGCTACATGTCTGGACAAAGGTCAACTGGCAGCATTATTACATTCATTTCTTAGTTACACACCGCATGCGGTGAGCTACTGGAACTGTCTTCTGTTAAAAAAAAAAAAAAAAACACCTTTTCTACATCTGTCATCTTATATAATGAAATCTGTCAGATCAGCTCGACATGCCAACCCAGAACAATGAGCAGAGGAGTACCACTGCTCTCTACTGTGTAAATAGATTTGTACATAGACCTGACTGTTTATATATCAGAGACTTTCCTTTCTCTGTAGTTGAAACTGATCTACTGTGGATATTGCTGGTTAAATATATATTCAAAGATCATTTATTACCATTTGTACCAAAGGGATATTATTCACCTGTTCCGTTCTTTTTTTTTTTTTTTTTCCTTTGTTTTGTGATGTCCTAAATGTCCTTTTGAAAAGTAGAAAAATGGTCCAGCATTTTTTTTTAACGCAAGTTTTATAGAATGCCTTTAAATTTCTAAAATGGTGTTTTTATTCGAATTCGAAATGTCACTAACATTTTTTATTTCTTAGCTGTGTTAGTGGTGAAATCGAATAAATATGTTTAGCCTCCCTTTATTTCTTTAAAAAGCATATGGGATGTTTGTGTAGCTCACAGTGTCAAATAATGCGATGGAGGCATGTCTTATCTGCAACTGTATAGCTTTTATTCATTTCATTGTTGTTCTCAAATAAAGTGAAGTTGTAGTTGGGACCCGGTTTTCTGCTTTACTGTGCTGTTCTCATTGCATGCTGTTGAATAGTTCACCCATGTCCTTCATGGTATTATGTCCATCATGGTATTATTCCTCAGTTGGATGACTCCTGTTATTTTTGATTGGCTACTAGCAGGAGTTCTTTCAACTGATGTTCCATTATCCATCAACATTGGCAACAAGCTCCTACCTGCATTGTGATTGGATTAAACTCTTTGGTAGGGGATGATCAGTAAGGCTTTAAAAGTGATTTTTATTATAATTGTTTAATGAATAGTTACAAGAACAGTGTTCAGCTCATCTACTGGCTTTTGGAATCATGCCTATGGCTTCAGCACACCAGTGATTGAAAACCATGCTATTGTGGCTGCTGGACAGCATTTCTGCAAGAAACGAGGTGCATTTAATCTTTTTTAGTTATTATTATAATCAGTATGGTCTTAGCCGTTATGGGTACAGACATTGGTACAGAAGACATTCTAAAATGACAATTCCATGTGTTAAAATGTGGTTGTGCTAACAGTAATGACTGTATAATGCCCCAACTATCTCTTAAAACAACAGAATTCTACATTATAGAAGAGAGAAAGTTACTTGCGTCAGTAAAAGGTTTAACTTGGAATCAGGGGACACTAATGACATTATTTAAATTTAATAGAGATGACATGTTCAGGCTGAAATCATTGCTTAATTATATTACTTTTAGAACAATATACAAATGTGAAAATTTTGATAATTTTCCCCAAAATTTACTATTTAGAAAAGAATTTCATGGTGAGGGATCAACCAAAACCCCTGCCTTATTATTTACATTCAGGGCATTTATCAGACACCCTTATCCAGACCACCTTACAATCAGTAGTTACAGGGACGGTCCCCATGGAGACTGTCAAGAGTCTTGCTCAGGTCTTGCTCAGGTCTTGGTTTGGTCTTCTGGTTCATCGGTGAATGGTTTACCCACTAGGCTACAACCACCATTATTAATATAAATGCAAATTTAACCATGGACAATAAAATTCACATATCGTTGAGGTAGTATTGAAGACTAATGTTGTGTTTTCAAATCATGCATGTATATTTGGTATTAGGTAAAATAGTAATTTTATGACAGATATTGCTCTGGGATGCAAAATTTACTGATTCCACAAAATCACTCTTATACTGAAAATCTATGGATTTGGTCTGCATGGAATGCAGAATCTTTATATAATCTTTAAATATCATTTTATCAAGTCCTTTAAAATGGAATGCACATTTCAAGAGGTTGATTATGTTGTAATCTTTCCTGAGCATTCTAAAGACTTTAAAATTGATGCTTTTGGAATATATATATATATATATATATATATATATATATATATATATATATATGCTAAATTCTTTTACAGCATTTTCACTATTTAATTTATTGTTTACACATTTATATCAAATAGCATAATTTAAACAGGGTAAAATGGTAACAGACCAGGCTTGGTTTTTGTAGGTTTATAAATAAAAAGATATCACAGAAGCAAGTGCTTTAAAAGCTGGTATCCATGTGCTTAGGTATTCCCAACCAACCCAATAAAATTAAGACATTTACACAATGAAACAAACAGGGAAAAATAGATGTTAAAATCTGTTAAAGAAACAGTGGTGCACTTCAGTAACCTATTAGTGTGTAAAATATGAAATGGAAAAATAATATTTTCTATTATGATTTTAAAATACAGAAATTAAATGAAAGATACTATGGATGATCCTTCTGCAGTGGGCTGCCGCCCCACCCTGTGGGAGTTCCCTGTAGACAGTGTCCCACGATGGGCTCCTGTAGCCACACCCACTGATGGGGAGTTAGCGGTTATGGATAGACTCTTAACTTCTGTCTGAAAGCTCCATCATTCCCGCACATAAATCCTTGTGCACACCACATCATCAGCTCCAAATGTCTAGGGAGAGAAGAAATTTTGGAATATGAGCATAAGTTCACATTCCCAGAACACGGGCCTTTGACCTTTCTGGTCCATCTTCCATCTGCGTTAATTTTTTCAGTCCATCCTCCCGAGGATCACCCCAATGTACATCTATTGAAACTTTAGTGCACAAATTTGGTCAGAATAGTTTTCTGTGACTTTTCTGTGACAGGAACAATTAATAGTGACATAATGAGCTTGGTTTGAAAACATAATGAATAAAATGTGCTTTATTAGCAGCAACACCAAGGACCTTGCTCATGTCCTGTATATATGGGTGTGGTAGAATGTAGGGTACACAAAGACGCTGTTAGCTCATTATTAGCAGCTCCTTATTCAAATTGTCTGTTCCACTTACATACTGCAGGTTGCAATACTATTTATTTTACATGGAAATTCAACATAAATCTATGTGCACATGAGCAAAGTTCCCAGGTCAATTTTACAGTGAAAAATTTTTGGGGCCAGAAAGGTATTAGTTGTTCCTATTTCTACACATTTTATTTGACCCTTAACAAGTGAGCTTTCAGTGACCCAGAGCTTTTAAATTGTACTTTTATTTTATAAGTAATGCTACTGCTAAAGGAGCTACTTCAGCGTTGAGTTTAGTTACATTTACAGAATTCATCAGACGCCCTTATACAGAGCGACTTACAATCAGTAGTTACAGGGACAGTCCCCCTGGAGCAACTTAGGGTTAAGTGTCTTGCTCAGGGACACAATGGTAGTAAGTGGGATTTGAACCTGGGCCCCCCCCCTTCTGTGGCCCTTACTCCCAGCTAACGGAAAATCGCCATGCAATCACGATGTCAAAAAAAATTGCCAATGTCGCCCATATCAAAAACCGCCACTGGGTGTACAGATGGCCCATCTGCTCTGTGCACCTGTGTCCTGGGAGACGTTAGCCAGAGGGCAAATAAGGCCGATGTCCCCACTGGCTGCTACAGAGAGGCATGATCAATGAAGGACATTAGTGCTGCGTCGCTGTGTCACCAGCAGCCCTATTGTAGGTGCTACTCATTCAGATTCACGTTACTTTCATATTAGCTTCACATTAGCAGGCCTGTTTTTGCTACTTACCTCATTCAATTCTTTTAATTTTACTCGTTAGCTTTATTCCCTTCATCAGCCACCATTGCTTCTAGTTCCGTAGCCTTCACCTGCTTCCTGAGCTTTATTTCTGTGCTTTATGTTGCTTTTGTATTGTTGTATATAAAATCAGCTTCTTTCTTTAACAAATCATTTTTATTTCAGATAATTCCTTCTACAAGATTAGTTCAACACTTTAATTCCACAAGTGAAGATGGTTTTGTTCTGAAGCACTACAGGGCTAATGAAACTGCGTGTTATTACTGTACATCTGGCCTATGTACTGAGATGAGCCGGTTGCTATAGAAATGTGCAGCAGCAGGACCCGTACCAGGATGAGCTCATCTCCTCGCAGTTCTCTTGTCCAGTATGTCTTAGGTCCCACCCCATCCAGGAGCGTCTGTTTGCAGAACATCTTACTGTCCGTCTCCCAGGTTGCCAGGCTCTGACATGAACGAAAACAAGCAGCCGAACATTATTGCCAACGTCTTGTGCAGCAGCAGGGTGAAGTTGATGAATACGTGCTCACGCCCAGGTCATGACCTCTAAATTACTTTCCAGATTGAATCCCGAGTCTTTCAACTCCCAAGGTATCCCCTGATTCCAGGATGCTGCTGCGTGAGTGAATTAACTGAATTCCAGACAATTACGATTCAGGTTCTTATTAAGGGGCAGTGGTGGCCTAGCGGTTAAGGAAGCGGCCCTGTAATCAGAAGGTTGCCGGTTCGAATCCCGATCCGCCAAGGTGCCACTGAGGTGCCACTGAGCAAAGCACCGTCCCCACACACTGCTCCCCGGGCGCCGGTCATGGCTGCCCACTTCTCACTCAGGGTGATAGGTTAAATGCAGAGGACAAATTTCACTGTGTGCACTGTGTGCTGTGCTGCTGTGTATCACATGTGACAATCACTTCACTTTATTTAAAAGCCATAATCATCTCCATGCTCCGCCCAACTCCAATATCAATGTCAATTCCAACTTCTGGAGGAAATATTACATTTTGAAATGCTATGAATGCAATAAATAAACAAACCATTACCTTGCACTTCCTGCCATCAACCGTCTCTTCGCTGAACTCCTGGCCCACGTGGAAGTTGATTTCGGTGGTGCGCACGGTGGTGGACGTCTTGATGTAGAACTGTTCGCCGTTCTGACGGATCTCCACGTGCGGCTTGGAGGCGGCTGCACACGCCACCTTTCTCAGCATGGCATTCACTCCTGCACAAGAGAGGACTCCGTGAACATACGGTTCCAACAGAGGTTGGATTAATAATGACAATTTATTATTTCGAAAAATGGTGGTTGGATTATTAATGAACATTGTTGTTTTTAACAATGTGTGCAATTATGTCCATCTGACTAATATCACTGTACCCCACTACAAGCAAATGAACTAATGAACTCCGATGCGTGATACTGCATGTCTTCTTATTAACCCTAGTTCTGTTACAGACCTTACAGAGGTCACACAGTGGAGATCGCACACTCCTCCCTTCTCGGCGAAGTTACAGTTGTAAAAAAAAACTTTTAATCATCACTGTGAGGTCCATGTGTTTATAGCCATGGAATTCAAACAATGATGAATTAATTGCTTTTTATTTAGCTTTAAATAGGTCATTTAAATCGAATGATAAAAATGATCAGCTTAAGCAGTGATGTGTGCAGTACGTGCACAGTTTAGTCACATATTTAGTCAAAATTTCTAAATAAACCAACATACGGAAATAGAATTAATGCACAACATTAGATATCCATAGCATATAAATCTCATCGATGAGCAAAAATCCTGCTGAGAAAACAAAGGAGACCAAAGCAGACGGAGAATTCACAGAAGAACAGATCTACTGAGATTAATGAAAAGCTTGAAAACCGACTGCCTCTGATTGGTTGGTGTGGAAGAAATAGTAACAAGTGACCAGCTCACCGAGGGCTTTCAGGAGATCATCAAAATTCTCGCTGCTCTTCATCTTCCAGTTGCCCGCAAAATTTGGCATTTTTTTTCCGCAGGAGGGTGAAAGGCAGATCTCAGTGTGTTGAGGTTCTGTCTCCAGTCTCTCCCCCTCTTATACATGTCCCACCATGTGTATTGAACCCGAGTCCCTCCCCCAGGACAGCCTTCCCATTAATCAAAGCCAGCAGTGTTTTTAAAAGCCACCCACATGTAGTCCTGCAAATATCAATGATACAGCTTCGTGCAATAAATAAATAAATAAATAGATAGATAAATAAATAAATGTATAGAACAAGTAAGATGAAGATTGCTCCCATTTCTGACCAAAAAAAAAAAGATATCTAAGTTTCATTCAGGGCTTGATTCAAGATTTGAATTCAATATTCAGTGATTTAGTCTTCTATAATGTAGTATTGGTATTATATAATTAAAACAGTGCTAATGTGGCAGGATCAGCCTAAAGGTTTGGTTTTCTTTTGTCATGACAGACCCCCTGAGCGACTTTTGGGAGGCGTTTCCGATGAAGACCAATTTTCCCTCTGTCCCACCTCCCCAGCTCAGAGAGCAGGGGGGCAGGGGGGCAGATCCCTACATACCACACCCACCCAAGCCTGATTTGTGCCTTTTCTGACAGCTGTTCATCAGTCTCTTTGATAAAGTACCACCGGACAGTGGCTGATAATTAATGTAGAGGAGGGGCAGGGAGCACTTTGTTATTCTCCCAGTAAATGTGGCGGCTAAAGGCAAGGAGCCGCCGGTCCTCCTACACATTCACTGTTGCCTCTGTTCAGCCCATCAATATGTTCTCCAGTAGAGGAGAAAGTGTAGGAGGAGTGAAAATACAAATACTAGAGAACAATCTGGGACCACTGAGGACTTGAGCCCGACTATTTTGCTGAAAAAAATATATAAAGAAGTGCATAAAACATTAGACCACAAGCAGTGCATTAAGTTCAACTTTTTCCCTTTTTGACAACTCTCTCATCTGACCGAAGCAGTCCCAAGACCCTGAGTTATAGGCATGATGACCCTTTTCATTGCCTGCGTGCTAACAGCAAAATCTTTAAAAAAAACATTGTGCCAGGAACTGTATGAACTGATGATTCTAATGAGCAGTGATATGGCACATTGGCACACAAGTCAGCAGCAAACAATATACACATTACAACTTGGTGGCCTAGAAGGTAAGGAAGCGGACTCGTAACTGGAGGGTTACAACCGCCAAAGTGCCACTGAGGGCCCATTGAGCATCCATTTTCACAGTTATGCCATAAAATAACAATTGAAATAATTGCTGTAATTTATGTTATGAATTTGTGAGAAGCTGTGGCACCTTCCATGAGAATCAGCTGTATGTGACCCTCAGTCAAGATGACCTGCCTGATCCATCATGTCTCAGCTGGACTCTGGACCAGGTCGTTTAAATCTAATTAGTTTACGCACAGCCCGCTCACAGTATATGAATGATAAATATTCACCTCATTCACAAACTAAATAGGCCTGGGGGTTTACGATTCAGAGCCTTTGGGATGGGTAATTGACACCTCATAGTCCAGTTTTCCCGTCAACCTTTTAATTCTTCATTGGTCACTGGGCCATACCGACCATGTTTTTTTAAGGCCTGCGGCACTTTCTAAGGATTTCTTTTGTGAAGGGCCCTCCTTTTCACTATCTATGCCTGATCATCCATCTATGTTGACCTCAGATTGGGGAGGTTGTGTTTCCTGGTGCAGTGAGACCACCCAATCTTTACTCACTGCTAAGCGCCGTATGTGCTCTACCGTGTTCTTACATCATCTCATTGTTCAATATCTGGTGGATTTGGATCAACAGAATATGGCCTCACACCTTCTGTGCTTTAGATGAGTTTGATGTACCAAAAAGTACATCAATATTTTACTTTAATATTTTAATCATTCACCGGTACAACACACCAAAAATGCAAAGGGTGCTTTTGGCCACCTGACATGTTCAGAACTTGTCAACACCCCCTTTAGCAAGCATGCATTGTGTTGGCAGCTAAGAGCCTTTTGAGATTTTCATCCTTCAAAAGTGCCTTGCATGCACTGCTTTTTGAGATACATTTTTAATGATCTAGATTAAGAGACAGTGAGGGTCATGGCAAAGCCTTCAGTTTATACCTTTTGAGATTTTCCACTGCAGATATTTAAGTGTCTTTCATATTATGTTTTTGCAGGAACCAGCCCTCAACTTATTTACAGATAGTTCTTGAAATCCAACTGGCAAAATCTTTCAAACATTTTCTTGACCTGAAAGATCAATCTTGACCTCCACCATTCCTGTTGACTGTCATTTCTTTTAAATAAGTCCATTATGAACAGAAGAAAAAGCGACGATTCAAAAATCCACATCTCTTGGCTTTTCCTAAAGCTCTATTCATGATTATGACCTACCATAGATCAATGGTTGGTAAGATTTGACCCATGGCTCACCCATCCTGATAAAAATAAAATTGTATAATATTAAGGATATCATAATGCTATTAAAATTCACTAATGTATTGTTTTTTTCCATACAAATAATTAAAGGAAGAGATATAAAAGACATCAGAATCAACGATAAAGTTTATTTTTTCAGTGCCATATTCAGTGTGTTTTTTTGCATGTATTCGGTTCTTCACCTGCTGTCTAACCCACATTTACTTTACTACACAGGTCTGAACTGGCCACACTATATGACATCTGCAAAGAGTCATGTCAACACACCATGTGTGAAATAAAGGAAACTGGGATACATACTGTAATAAAAGTTCATGAAATTTTACAGTAATCAGGCCATCCCAAAAGAAACCACAAGTCAAAGACACCTGAATTTACAGAAATACACATTGTGATTTAAGGTGATCTATACAAACTGCACACAGACAAATGCACATTACAGGATTTCATTTTCATCTTAGGGGCAGAGCAAAGGACAAAAATAAAAAAAAATACACCAACAAATTATTACGCACAGTATGTGGCAGACAACTCATTTTCAAATTAATAGTTTCAACTCACATTGACCGTGCTACAGAACTTCAGGGTTACTTAAATAGAATTTAAAACCCTACAGCAGCATACTTAAACCATTATGGTTAAGAATTAAGGATTGTTCCAATTCATAACATACTGTCATTTCCTTTACTCAGGTAAATAATATTAATGAATTAAAACCTGCGTAATATGGGAATTCAATTAGTATCCTTAAAACACAAATCCGATGATATTAATCGAAAACAATTCAATAAAAGCAAAATTAAAGCAAATAAAATCTTCACTACATCTTTATGATACAGAGACATAAATTGCTTCCACCACAGAATTAAATGTCGCAAGGCAACAAAGTTAAAAAGGCAGACAATAAGAACAAGGGAAAGTCAGGAGTTATTAAAGCAGATGAGAAGTCCTCTACCAGTGCCGTGAATCTACCAGCTCTGGCCGGAGGCTCAGTTTTTTTAATGTCTCGTAGCCAACAACCATGACTATTGCAGTAGGGGTGGAAGATATGATGCGAGCAGAGAGCCCTTTGGTCATCCCCCAGAATCCCTCCTCAGCTATCAGATGCTTGAAAGTCTTAATGACAGATGATCGGCCTTCCACCTTAAAAAAAAAAAAAAAAAAATATATATATAAGCTACTTGAGGGTACCCCAAAAACAAATGAACAAAATAACTAAATTAAGAATGAAAAGCTGTCAACAAGGGGGTTAAGAAAAGTATAATTTACCCACAGGTGCAACAAATTAGGATTTGGTTTTTGAATGTGTGCAAATATAGACATTTTTTCCAGATTCTTCAAAACCATTAAAAGGCCTTATTCTTATTTTGGATAGTCTACCTGCGTACAGTTGCAAGACTGAGTAGTCTTGTATCCTTTGCAAGATTTCTAATGCTGTTGTATCTTTCGCTACTTTCTGAACTGTGCTGACTACATTTTTTTGATAACTAGAAAATGGAGAACACGTTTAACATTGTGGCTCTCATCGTGATATGGGATGGTGGACAAGGAAGATGTTGCCATTTATTAGTGCTATGTTGGCTCTGTGTCAATGTAGCAACACATTTCCAACTAAAACTGCTTTAACAGGCAGTCAGGCATAGAAAGAGTCAATTGTAACTACATTTATCACATATAAAGATATTGGTGCACACATAAGAAAGGTATATCTGCACACATAACAACGTATATCTGTGTCGTACTGTGGACTGGCGATTGTGAAGATGGGAATGAAAACTTCAGTTTACCTGGACCCTGGCCCTAACGACATCCATTGGATTTGTGACAGTCGAGGCAGTTGCAGCAGCTAATGGTCCAGCCATGGCTTGGAGAACTAGGTGGGGGCAATCACCAGGCGCCATTTTGGATAATTGCTCTGTTAGAAATATAATGAGATTTGAGAAAAGAATAGCCAAAAATATATATTTTTTAATAAATCATGCCTTTGGGTGATGTGAGGAACCCGGACGAAACTCGCACAAACACACAACCTTGGAGGCCACCATGCGGCCAAGCAATAAAAGAACAAACATTAAACATTTACAGCATGGCGACTCTGACATACCTGCATAAAAGTGATAAAAAGGCCACCAGACGGCGCTGTTCGGGATGTATGTAAGGAGAGATGCGACATATCCCCTGTAGAACCCACAGAGTCCATCAGCAGCAAATATCTGTCTGATAATGTCTCTAGTCTGGCCAAAAGTGACTTTGTGCTTTGCCGCTCCAGTGTTTGGCTTGACTTTGAAACGGGTCAAGTGCTCCCCTTGGCCCTGCATCATCAGTTGCTGGGAGATCACATCTATGGGAACAGTGATGCTCTGGGCCACGAGGGATGCTGAGCCCCCAGCCACTAGAGACTTCAGCGTATTGTCCTTGGAATAGATGGAGACGTATTTCCGCACCAGCTCGTAAGTGGTGATGTACGCCTGCCCTGAGATGAGCGTGAAGGTGTTAACCATGAACCCTCGGTAGAGACCCCTCACACCCTCGGCTCGCAGTATCTTAAAGAAGGCGTCGAACGTCCCGCTGTAGAGGGACTTCCCTTTCTGAACTTGCAGCCGTGTGCGGATGAGAGTAGCAGGGTAGACCGTGGCCCGGATGCTCATGGTCATGAACACCCCAAAGGAGTAGAACTTCCTCTTGTCCAGGTCTTCCCATTCTATGATCTGAATATTCCGCTTCTGCTGCATCCTTGTCCCCTGAATCGGCCGTCATCAGGTTTAGGTGACCTGTGACAGACATACGAACCAGGACAACTATTACACAACATGGGAAACTGATGAGGATACTGCGTGCACCACAGAAAGGCCACAATCTAGCTCTCTCATGCAGAGATATGTGGGAAAGGTATAAAGGTCTTCCCCGAAGTCCAATAGTTATATTTGCTAGTTATATTGCCCCCGAGCCAGCTCAGATGAGTAATTACCATAAATACCAGAAGAGACTAAACACAACAATAAAACTTTTTAATGAACCTTTTTCCCCAAATCAAGGTGTTTTTATATCAGGACTAGCATACTGTTAGCAAGTGTTTAAACACTTTCGACACAGACTGGCTGCAAACAAACGACAACTATTGGTGAGAAGTGTATAATATACGTTATTTAAAGCGATAATAATGTCAGAATTTGTCGACACGCCGTCGCGGGTGTTTCGGTGACTGATAGCCGCCAGGCTAGGCTAGGCTAGGCTAGCCTGGCGCCATGTCACTACGAAACGTGCTCCCGGAATGAGCGTAAATGATGAGTTACTAGCTGTAAATGCCCAGCTTTTCACATCATTTTAACCGACCACGGCGACCCAGACAAGCTCACAGCAAGCTAGCTAAGGGGCAAGACGGGTACATTCTGAATGTTTACCGGGCACGAACTGTGCCTCAACCGATAAAACGCGCAGAGGAGGAAAAAAAAGATAAAATAAAACGCAAACCGCTCACCTACCGCTCGGGACAACGACTTTATTGAGAACCCATTTCGACGTTCGGCGTGGCGAATGACGCGCCGTTCATATATGGAGCTCTTCCTCCATTACAGTCATGCTGCAGAAAGGACCAATGACAGCGTTCTGACGTCACACACCACCAAAGGTGAAAGGTCACGCCCCCGCCCATCCAAATCCCAGGGTATCCAGGCAAATTCAGGGTTATACAATAATAATAATAATTTAAAAAACAGACTTTTCGACCCTCCTGATTTGTCTGATCTGAGAAATTAGCCCTTATTTTCACAAATTATCACTAATTTCTTGATTTCAGAAATGGGTAAAAATGTCAATCAAACCCAATCCATCTTGATCTGTAGAAGATTTTATACAACCACATTGGACCAAGGTGCTGAACAAAAGAATAAATTAAAGACCTCGCAGCTATCACAAAAATGCACATGTAAAAATGTCAGCACTGAATGAAACTCCTGCAAATCCAACCAGCAGATGGAGACAACTCCTATACTAAAACCTCCATCTGATGTGAGGTTATTGATCAGATCAGTACTGTCTTATTAATATAGGCCCATTTGACTAAGATAGTATATTATTCAGTTTACCATGACGTTCCAAAAAGCACCTTTGGAAGCACTGGTTTGAACGATGCTTGCAGATATAATCCTCATTCCGCACAGAATTGTAGTGAGTAGCACAGAACCAAACAGGCCATGAGTGAACAGACCTTTGTTTTCTATGGCAACAAAGACTGTCTACAGGGAAAGCAAAAAAGGTTTGAGCTGGTTTGTTACATAACTATTTTTGGTATGTGTTTTTATGTGCATCAATGTGTGTGTTGTAAATTGTGTTTGCAATGTGTGTATGTGTGTGTGTGTGTGTGTGTGTGTGTGTGGCTAATTTCTCTGAAAATATGGTGTATGGATAGTGTAACATATGTAAATGTAAATGTGTGCATTTGTTTGCCAACATGTTTCAAATGATTGCATTTAGTTTAAAGCAATTATATTCCCATTTATTCAATTGAACTATAAAGAAACAATCAACAATATAATCTTTTTTTTTTTTTTTCATGTTTCCCGTTGCGCAATTTATGCAACCCAAATGGATTCATGAAATTGCTCAAAGATCAGAAATGACAGATTAATGTAAATTCAAGAGCTCCTGCCTCTAAATATCCATTAGTCATGTGTGCTCAAGCAGCTGAGGTCAAAAGAGGCAATTATTGTCTTAATGGTCAGATTAACAGGCGTTACACGGTTACGCTGTGAAATCCCTCTGGGAGATGGAAATAATGACTAAATAAACCATGTTTTCTAGTTATTATTATGAGATGCATTCTGTGACATTAGATTAAAAAGTGAGAGTTGCTTAAAGAGGTTTACGTTATGATAATTATAGATGCGAATACCCAGCTATGTATTGAATATGTTTTATCTAGGTAGGTAGTTAGCAGCTAAAACATCACATCCATAAACAACAACCTAGTATTATAGTAGGGTGTTGTGTGATATGGCGTTGCATGCATGTTACCCCTCAAAAGAATCTGTAAGCGTTAATGGAAAGCTTAGTGACTGAACAGAGTAGAAACAAAACCCCTGTATTATCATCATTAGTAATCATATCCCCGCCATCATCTCCACCTTTGATAAATGGTATAGTGCATCATGCCTGACTCCCCATTTCCTGTAAGCCTGCTTGTGCTGAGTGTGATGTATAACTGTGCCCTGGCCAGTCGGACAACTCAGAATTAAATTGTTGTCTCTTGTTTTCTCTTTTGAACCTGTCTAAATGTTGGATGGGTTTGGATATTTGCAAAGTACTTTTGTCAAAGATTAGGGAGACTGTGTCTCCCTATTTAATGGGATTAAGTATTAATAGACTAGGGCATTCTTTGTTAAGGCATGAATAACCATGAATAATATGCTGCGTATTATTCCTGTCTGCTGTCTCATGAGTACAAATCCATATATGTTTATATTTACCATATTCTCTCCATTTCCATTATAGTTGTACAAATAACCATGAGATTCTGAGAGATGTTCTGAGTGGAACATCTTTATTAAAAAGAAGTGAAATGTGGGATAGTGAAATGTGTGTGCACACTGTGCAGCGATGCTGAGTCATTTGGTACAGTGAGCTGAACTGTTTTATATTCCACACATGCATGCCACTAAATGTCTTCTTTTGAGGCCTTTTGATGGCTTCAAATACATTCTAGCTTGGTCTTTGGTTTCCAGCTTAGCTGCCATTCAGGGTGCTGTCCAATCATTTGCATGATTATATTGCTCTCTTTACATTTTCAAGCGTGTGCAAGGTTGTTTCTTACAATACAACACAGTAGGCAAAGGGTTGTGCAAGATGACTCATTGATATCACTTGCCGTACGGCACATGCTGTGTTACACGATATGTCACGCTGACCATCAAAATGAAGATGTCTGGAGCAAGTCTGAAACTAATTTGTCATAGGCCCTTTGCTCTGAAAAATCTCTTTATTACAAACAATTGTTATCAATGATAGCGGGATGCTTATAAATCAGCGCACACAGTGTCCTTCTTATGCTCTTTGTCAGTGATCCAGACAATGACTGGAGTGTAATTTGGACAGACTGCTGTTCACATTTGCAATATGATTACCCGGCTCACTCCCCAATGGATTTGATTAGTGCTGTTTTCTGTCTAGTGAAAATAATCTCATTGTAGAACTGTCTAGAAACGAGCAAGAGATCCAATTCTTTTTCCTCAAATGCAGCTCACATTCATTATAAAATCCATTCAGCTGCAGCCTGGAACCATGGGATGTATTAAACTGCCCTTGGGACAAATGCTTTCACCAACACTTAATTATGCTACAGTTAATTACAGAAAGAAAGATCTCATGATCCCGCTGCTTCTCTTTTGCATTTGCAAACAGTGTGATATCCAAAATATTTTTCATTTAAGTGTAATAACTTAAATGTCAGCGATTGGCATGGTACCTCTGGCAGAGAGTGATGCATCCCGAATGGAAATGAACCCATGCCACTTTCCTAATGCAGTGACTGAGCAAGTAGGGCTCTAGCATGCCCCCTCAGGACATCCACAATCTCTTTTTCCAAAGCGTGCTCACTGTTATTCATCACCGAAGGTTCTCCCCGCATATGTGAAGAGCATTGCATGAATTATATAAGAGCGCATTTCACTCTGCCAAATGGCATCACAACTACGATAACTCAATCGTATACATCATTAAGACAGCATAATTTAATTCATTATTTGGATCTTTTCAGAGTATAGACAAATTGTTAGTAGTTGTTATCACACATACCATATGTACTTCAGGAAACCTCCAAATGAGCCAATGATGGGCCAATATAAATGGTCAATGCTATGAACAGTGAGATACTGTGTGCAGTATTACTGCTTTTGTCAGTAGTAAATAACAGACTATTAACCAATTAACATTGGCAGTCGGTTTTACGTTTTAATTTCATATTGAAGTGAAGTGATTGTCACACGTGATACACAGCAGCACAGCACACGGTGCACACAGTGAAATTTGTCCTCTGCATTTAACCCATCACCCTGAGTGAGCAGTGGGCAGCCATGACAGGCGCCCGGGGAGCAGTGTGTGGGGACGGTGCTTTGCTCAGTGGCACCTCAGTGGCACCTTGGCAGTTCGGGATTCGAACCGGCAACCTTCTGATTACGGGGCCGCTTCCTTAACCACCAGGCCACCACTGCCCCTAGAGAAAGTGCACTGCTCCCAGAGGCACTGCAATACTGGGTCGATGCGTGGAGTGGATGGAGCAAGCTCCTTTGCCGACTCCCTGTTCTAAAATATTGAATATACAGTTACTAAGTAATGAACACCAGTCTTTGGCAGAACAATTTTTTTGACATAACTATCATTATGTGTGGTGTGTTAATTACAGAAGTATGTGTCATCGTCAACTAATTAATTAATTTGCAGTTTTCCAAATACGTAATAAAATACGTTATTTTGTGTAAATGCACATAAGACGATCGCTGCTACTACTTTGCGATTATGCAGGGGGTTAACAAAACTAAACAACGTGCAAGGCGTTTGTAATGAGTGATGGCTATTATCTTCAAAGGTCTCTTGTCTGACACCAGATGCTGCTTTGACATTTACCAAGCAAATCCAGAAATTGACAATACACAATAAGTTCCTCTGTGCACCACAAGATGCAAAATGTCAATTACTGTGCTTCTCCCTGCTAACATTCCCTACATTATGTATTTACAGAGACACCAAGACATTCCTCAAATGTTAGCTTTCACTTCAAAATGAATTTACTCTCAGCTTACAGGCGATCGACCCGGAAATCTGGGCCCAGTGAACTGCATAACACAGTGTTAATGTGTAAATGGGGCCTAAATGCAGGGTCTGTGGGGAAGCTGATTGTGTGAATGAACCTTTATTTGGAAGGACTTATATTGCATTCTGTATGTAATGAGGTCATCCATCGTCCTGTGATGCGGTTAGGCAGAACGGTTTTGGAACAAAAGGTGGCTGCCGGCAAACCTGAGTCATAATGACAGAACACAACAAGCAGTCCGGCCTAATGGTCGCCTGTCAAGGTTCTGATGATTTCTGCACCTCTATTTCATCAGTTGTGTCCCTGAGCAGTTTGTCCAATGGTTGAAGAGAAGCACAGAGTGAATTCTGACGGATTAAATCATACTCTGTCTTTTGCAGAAAGAGCATCTCAAGCAAGAATTGCAATTTTGAGCAAAACTTCACTCTTCTGTTTCTGTGTTTGGAAGGCATACAAAATAGTCAATTAAAATGCACATGGGGATTGTGGGTATTCAGTTGGACTAATGCTGGACCTGCTTTCGTGTTTTCATTTTGACTTCTGTAATTCACAAAATTGAGTATGTCAGGATGTCAGTACTCTGCAAGTTTCCCATGGGAATCATTGCTGACATTAGTGCATTTTGTCTAATCCACCTCAGGGACTGACATTTATTTAAGAAGCAGCTTCCTTTGCCATTGTGACAGAATTTCCAGATATAACGTTTCCACACTATATTTCAGTTCTTGGTGTATTTAATGTAGGTAGCACTTTGTGTGGTTGTTAGTGTACTTGTTATTGGTGTACCTGAGGCAGTTGGTTCTTGATGTACCTTTTAGCACTGAGGAACTATTTCACATTTTTTTTACCACAGGAATGTATGTAGATATAGATATGCCAGTCTCGGGAACTAATTTAACTCCTAATTCAACATAGGGTCTACATGATGCCTGATGTAACTGGTTCTTGGTGTACATGTTGCCTGATGTAACTGGTTCTTGGTCTACATGATGCCTGATGTAACTGGTTCTTGGTGTACATGATACCTGATGTAACTGGTTCTTGGTGTACATGATGTCTGATGTAACTGTTTTTTGGGGTACATGAGGTCTGATTTAGCACATCCTTGGTGTACATGATGTCTGATGTAACTGGTTCTTGGTGTACATGTCGCCTGATGTAACTGGTTCTTGGTGTACATGTTGCCTGATGTAACTGGTTCTTGGTGTACATGTTGCCTGATGTAACTGGTTCTTGGTGTACATGATGCCTGATGTAACTGGTTCTTGGTGTACATGATGCCTGATGTAACTGGTTCTTGGTGTACATGATGCCTGATGTAACTGGTTCTTGGTGTACATGTTGCCTGATGTAACTGGTGTACATGATGCCTGATGTAACTGGTTCTTGGTGTACATGTTGCCTGATGTAACTGGTGTACATGATGTCTGATGTAACTGGTTCTTGGTGTACATGTTGCCTGATGTAACTGGTGTACATGATGTCTGATGTAACTGGTTCTTGGTGTACATGTTGCCTGATGTAACTGGTTCTTGGTGTACATGTTGCCTGATGTAACTGGTTCTTGGTGTACATGTTGCCTGATGTAACTGGTTCTTGGTGTACATGTTGCCTGATGTAACTGGTGTACATGATGTCTGATGTAACTGGTTCTTGGTGTACATGATGTCTGATGTAACTGGTTCTTGGTGTACATGATGTCTGATGTAACTGGTTCTTGGTGTACATGTTGCCTGATGTAACTGGTTCTTGGTGTACATGTTGCCTGATGTAACTGGTGTACATGATGTCTGATGTAACTGGTTCTTGGTGTACATGATGTCTGATGTAACTGGTTCTTGGTGTACATGTTGCCTGATGTAACTGGTTCTTGGTGTACATGTTGCCTGATGTAACTGGTGTACATGATGTCTGATGTAACTGGTTCTTGGTGTACATGATACCTGATGTAACTGGTTCTTGGTGTACATGATGTCTGATGTAACTGGTTCTTGGTGTACATGATGCCTGATGTAACTGGTTCTTGGTGTACATGATGTCTGATGTAACTGGTTCTTGGTGTACATGATGTCTGATGTAACTGGTTCTTGGTGTACATGATGTCTGATGTAACTGGTTCTTGGTGTACATGATGCCTGATGTAACTGGTTCTTGGTGTACATGATGTCTGATGTAACTGGTTCTTGGTGTACATGATGTCTGATGTAACTGGTTCTTGGTGTACATGATGTCTGATGTAACTGGTTCTTGGTGTACATGATGTCTGATGTAACTGGTTCTTGGTGTACATGTTGCCTGATGTAACTGGTTCTTGGTGTACATGTTGCCTGATGTAACTGGTTCTTGGTGTACATGTTGCCTGATGTAACTGGTGTACATGATGTCTGATGTAACTGGTTCTTGGTGTACATGTTGCCTGATGTAACTGGTGTACATGATGTCTGATGTAACTGGTTCTTGGTGTACATGTTGCCTGATGTAACTGGTTCTTGGTGTACATGATACCTGATGTAACTGGTTCTTGGTGTACATGATGTCTGATGTAACTGTTTTTTGGGGTACATGAGGTCTGATTTAGCACATCCTTGGTGTACATGATGCCTGAGGTAGCAGGTTCTTGGAATACACGATACCTGATTTAACTGGATTTTGGTGTATATGATGTCGGATGTAGCAGGTCCTTGGAGTACATGATGCCTGATGTAACTAGTTATTGGTGTACATGATGCAGGTTGTTCTTGGTGTACATGATGCCTGATGAAACACATTCCTGCAGTACATGATGTCAGATGTAGCTGGTTCTTTTGTGTACATGATGCCTGAGGTAGCAGGTTCTTTGTGTTCTGGATGCAGGTTGTTCTTGGAGTACATGATGCCAGATGTAGCTGGTTCTTGGAGTACATGAAACAGATTGTTCTTGGTGTACATGATGCCTGATGAAACACGTTCTTGGACTACATGATGTGAGATGTAGCTGTTTCTTGGTGTACATGATGCAGGTTGTTCTTGAAGTAATCGATTCAGATGAGTTGTCCTGGCTGATTACAGGCTCTCTTGATACCAGATACAAGATGTTAGTTGCTTCACAGTGCCTATGAACCAGAAGACCCAAGTTCAAACCCCCTTACTACTATTGTGTCCCTGAGCAAGACACTTGATCCTGAGATGCTCCAGGGGGACTGTCCCTGTAACTTCTGATTGTAAGGCGCTTTAGACAAGGCTGATATGAAATGTAAAATTAAAGCAGAGGACTCTACTGGATGAGCTGAAGAACTGATGTGATTTTCCACGGGGATTTTTTTTTAGCAAACATCCATGTTATTAGTGTTACTGGTGAGAAGTTAAATCAAGCCAGTCTCCTGGGCCTGTGGACAAAAGATTAGGAATTGCTGTAGGTGTTGTTCAATAATTCATGGCTTTCTAACCGTCACTTTAAGTTGAAAGTGTTCTGTTTTGCTGAATCCACCTGTTTTTTTTTTGGATGGCACATGAAAAATGAATTTATTATGAACTTATTACGAATTTATATACTGTGATTCTATTCTAAACACTCTTACCCCAAACAAGTGCAAAAAATGTCCTAACTAGGATAGATATTGGAACTCAAACCACTATATTGTTAGATTTGTTCTACAGCCACTGCTGCAAAATTCTGTCAATAAAATAAAAATATGCCAGTCCCTCCATCAGTGTATTTAACAACTTGCTTAAAGGCTAATCACACCAGTCTAAACCCACACAGAGGACAGTGTTGAATCGTCCCTCCGCGGCCTGCTCTGTGGAATGTGAATTAGTGCAGCAAGAGAATGGCGAGTGTCTGAGCACTAAAATCTGTCGCCGAACGTCTCCACCTGGCTCTCCCTTCCTCTCTCGGTCTCAGCTGTCGTTCGTCTTCTCTCCCTCCCATCCCGCTCCTGGAGGAACGATCGCCCTTTCCTCACTTGCTTGTCATTTGTTGGCGCGATGGCTGCAGCCCTCGTGCTGTTCGGGAATGTAATGGTGCCTGACAGGGATTTCCTGCTGATTTTGTTACACAGTCCCCGTGACTGACCTTGCACAGAATTCACTTACTGCTCTGTGCTCGTCTGTGCGTTCCTCGTGGTGCCTCATCTTACCAGCCCCCGTCATTCTGCATCTCGGCCGCATCCTTCCTCTCTCTCTCTCTCTCTCTCTCTCTCTCTCCCTGTCTCTTTCTTGCTCTGTGCCTGTTTACCTCCCTGAGTCATCCATTTGTCACATTGCAGCCAGGCACACTTTTTGATGATGGTCCTGTTTTGCATAATAGGGGAGCATTAATCACCATGAAGTGACAGCGTGATGGGGGTGTCGTGGTCTGCAGCGAGCGAGTGCAGCCCTCCTCTATCTGCTTGTTCCATGCCGACTCCTTGACACGCTTATGTTCCCGCCGTTCCCTTTTTTCCTTCGCTCTTGCAGCAGCTCGAATGAACAGGGGAATTGAATTTGATTATTTCCACCGGCCCTGTTTTCGGCATTGTGTGGCTCCATCCTCAGCCCTCCCACCCCTCAACTCCACCACCCCACCAGCCCCTCGCTCGCTCTCCTTCCTCTCCGCCAGGCTGTCTTGAAAAAACGCACCCCCTCGCCCCCACTCCCCATCTCGCTCTCTCTGTCGCTTGCTCGCTGTGCTGCAGCTCCTCCCTCCACCTTGCACAGAAACAGCTCCTCCCTCACCATCTTTCCTCGCCACTCTCTGCCTCTCCATCCTGCCGCAGCATGTATGCGAGCGTATGGAAGCTCCGGGGTCTGTGTTTACATGCCATCCTTCATCTGCAGACTGAATTCCTGTCTCGGGGAAACCTGAACGTGCGGCCGCTGCGCTCTCCATGCTTCCGGCGCCTTTAGGATTTCTCCTCTCCCTATGACTTTCTTCAAGGCCCCCCCCCCCCAATTTCTGTGCAGCTCTCAAAGGCGATTTGGATTTAAAATTGATTGTGGCAGCATGGAATAGCCAACATTAGAATTCTCTGCATGACGATTGTGGTAAGTGCTCTCTCGCTTCTCTAACTAGGGATTGAGGTGTGGAATCAAACTAGCTATGGAGGACTGGTGGGATAGAATAGTCAGATGAGTGTCTAAAATAGTCAGAGGGGAAAGGAAAGGGTCTCGCTCGAGACAAAAAAATGCTGAATAATGGTGCCGAATCTGGCTGCAGATATGGATTTGGAAGCCATTTGACTTCAGATTATGTGAAGCTGTAGAGATGTTTTTGAAGGTGTCCATGTGCGTGCATACAAATGCCTTGTGTGTGTCTGCTGCTGTGTTGGTGTGTGTGTTTGTGCATGCTTGTGTGTAGATTGTGTAGGTGTGTGTGTGTTTGAGTTAGAGAGAGAGAGAGAGACTGAGAAAGACAGACTGTGCATGTGTGTGGTTTGCCATGCTATACAGTGCTTATTGCCCTGATGCCAGTACAGCTTATAAGGAATCTAATGTGAATTTAGATTTTGCTCCTATAGAACTCACCTTTCTCTTTACAATTCATTTCATGCAAATGATGCACATATTATACTATAATATGATAAAACAATAGGGCTTATATAGCTACATGCAGGAATGAATGAAAGTGCATCTGGTATCATTAAATGATCATTGGAAAATATAGCCAACTTATGGCAGATCTGTGATGATAAACATAATTATTTCTCAGTGACCATCTGAAACATAATTTCTGGTATAAATCTTGAATATTGGAGAGTTTGATTTTGTAAAAACAGTTTGCCAGTGTATGTGCTAGGCATTTCCATTTCTATGCTGAAGGCATTTCGAAATGAAGGTGCTCAGCGTTTTGTTGGCATATTTATATACTGACCTATTAAAAATGTCATTTAGAAATGATAAAAGGTACATAATTAATATGTATCGTATATAATTTGCAATGTATATGAATTAGTTAAGATCATATTCTTTGGTTTAAATGAGCCAATCTGAATTATAATCAAAAACACATACAGCAACAACAATAATCACAATAATACATAATAATAACCATACTTATTATATATTGTGCACACAATCCAAAATAAAATGATTACCATATTTGGCTCCTCTTTTTCTGAATGTACATAATGGAAGATTTGGAAATGGACTTTTAACCGCCCTCGCCCCCTCTGGCCCTGACGATTTATCAGCCAGTTGGTGCTGTTGCGGGGGTACGTTTTCTTGGTACCCTTTTAGGGTGTGTATTTGGTCTCATTGAGAAAAGATGCCGAAATCAGAAGACATCAGCATAATGGCTCGTTTCTGTCACACAAAATGAGGGACTGTTAAAATGGCCCATGCATAACAAGGGAGGCACAGAGGGTGTTGTTGTGAGGGGAGGCATAGTGGCATATCAGACACACAGAACTCAATCTCGCCTCCCACAAATGTATTCAAAAGGTCACAGTGTCGCTTTACTGCAGCAGACTGGCCATTAAAATTTAATAATAACAGCTTTATGTAAAATATGAGACAGACATGTGAAAGGATGAGGGTCTCTCCCTCATTCATTCTTCCATTCATTCTTCCAGGAACAATCACATCATTGTTTTCAGGAATTCTGTATTGACATTAGCATTTCTTTTCATTCAAAAACATCATTTTATTTTAGTCAATCCCAATTCATAATTATTAATTATATATTATTCTTATTATATTATTGTTAACTTATAGACTACATCAATTCCAGATGAGGAAGGCGCTCTGATTTGTTCCATGTTCTTTGACCGCACATTGTTTTCTTTTCCACTTCAGAAAGTGCGTCCAAAGATCGCTTCGTTTTCTCCCAGCTATCTTCTCACTCATCAGAGGTATGCTGAAGTCTAATTAATGGCGCGATTGCGTATTGTGGAAGTGACATGAGAAGAAATAACATCGCTTCCGCAAAGAAATGAGAAGAAATAACATCTTGTCTCGTTTTTGTCAATGAAATTGAAAAGACATTTAGCTATAGTTTTTATCTTGTAAGCCATAGTTAGTCTCATTTTCATTCGTCAACAATATTGCAATTTATATATCGTCATTGTAATCGTCACATGACCAGCTTTTACATCCTGTCTCGGGGGGTGTTGGTTGGAGGACGGTAAACTCCTGTAAACTCCCAGTAACGTGGTTGCTTTCTTATCCTCCAGCCTACCAAGGCTATCATTGAGGAATTGAGTAATGAATAAATAATATCTCGCTCGTAAATATGTAAAAGGATTTTACAGTAGAGGCAGCACACTTTATTACGCCTACAGAATTGCTGTTATTGAGGTATATTTTGAGACGTTTCATTCCATGTGCTTTCCTCGTGAATGATGACCCTTGGAAACTTTGACTCGAGGCTGGCGTCTCCATTTCCAGGGTGCCTCACGGCACAGTAGGCAACAGCAGCGTCAGTGCAGCCTTTGCCAATGTACAAACTTAGCAACTGGAACAATGGGCAAACATAGAAACGCATTTAAGCCCTGCACTGGCACCTGGCTTGATGACAAATTATGATCCTGCGTGTAACAGTGAAAAATGACATTGCTTGCGCTCTGTTCAGCTGCTTTTCAGAGAAAAATATGTAAATAAAAAGTAAGATTTCATCAGGATCAGCTTTGTTTATCAAGCATGAAGGATGTACAAAGCATAGTTGTGTGTGTGATGTGTCTCCTCCAGAGGTGGAATTATGTATTTATTACACATGGAAATATTTATTAGTGCTCCAGAAATATAACAAAATGCAACACAATCACAGACAGACAGTTAGATGGACTTTATTGCAGAGGGCAGACATTGATTTTTTTAACTTAGCACACTGGAAATATGTGTATGAATTGTCTGACAGAGGTGATGAAGATCTTTAACAGTGTTCTCAAGAAACCATTGAGAGATGGTGATCATAGCTTACGTTTCATCCTTTTGAGCATTTATACGTTTTTAAAATCGGCATGAACATACAACTTGAACTGAATGAAACTGAATAGAATTTATAATGCTTCACTTATAATCAAATCCAATAGACTGGAGACACTGTAACGACGAAGGACTAAAATGGACACACCATCTATCATATAACAATGGACTTAGAGCTGCCCTGCCCTTGGGATACTAAGTCCTGCTGTGCAAACCTACAGTATATCACTTTTCTGCTACTGGCCAGAACCACAATCCTTATTTACAGTATATGCGGGACCAAGCCAGCAGAGTTCCAAACCTTTTTTTTTTCTTTAAAAGCTAAAAAGTAAAGTATCTGTTCTTTGTAACTCACCGGTGAGTGACCTACAAAAGCACAACCTGCAACACCAAATTATAATGGGACACAGAAGGTAATAACACAGCTTCTCTTGTATCTATTAGTATATTCTTGGAAGAGTTCTCACAGGGTTTAATCCCATTTCTTTTAGCTTCTTCTTCTAGACATACCAGTCTAGGTTGTTTTGTTTGCATCTGATGTTTCCAAGATGTCTTTGGGCACCGATGCAGAATAAACTGCTAAGTTGTACTCATTTAAAATACGCTGTCTATTTTTATACACAGCACAGAGCGAGGACAGAAATGCAGGCTAATAAAGGTGTGATAACAGCAAAAAGCCAAAAGCAAGTGTTTAAGCATGCACATTATTAAACCAGCCGCCATGTTAGTGTTGACAGCGCATAACAGTTGACCTGGAAATGTGGCAAAGGTGAAAAAAGGTGAAGAAGGAAGAGAATAAAATCTTCTTAATAGTAAAGAAGATATAGTGCAACAAAGGAGACATTATACTGACATTATGCCTTCATTTTCAAATTTTAATTACCAATAAAACGTCATTACATCAAAGAATCCTTATATTTAGAATCAGTTGTTCTGGATTACCTATGTCAGACATGTACAGGTGTCTGGTGCCCTGCCTTTGCTGCTGAAGAGTGTTGAGCTATCTTGCCAAGATCTAAAAAGATCTCTCAATGAGTCTGGCAGGGGATTAGCTAAGATCTCTAAACGGTTTTAAATAAATTCAGCAGACTCATCTACAACTGGGTTGGATTTCAAACAAACTGCCAGTTTGTCAATTACTGTCAGTGACAGCAAACTCACAGTGACAGTAGAGCCCTTCACAATGAAAGGAAAGCTTGCATCACAGCTACTACGGAGGTTTCTTGCAACTGTTGCAGTAGGTGTGAATGTGCATATGTCTAGAGGCAGACCTTTATGCCAATAGTCCAAAATACAATACTACACTTTGCGTGAGCATATAGGCAAACCCCAGGCCAGACACAACTATGCAGGAAAATGCTCAAATCAACTTTGAAGCATGATTCTGGCAATGTTTTGGATTTGGGCACTGCTTTGGGCACTATTGATTCGACCATGGTTTCTGTATTGTATCAGAGAATGCTTTAAGATAATGTGAGCCTAAAACTTTGACCACAAATGGATCAGGCAACAATCCACACAAAGCACACTAGCAAATCGATCAGAGAATGGCTGGATATTACATTTTTTGTTTATTTGTTAAATTCAAATATTCAAGTATCACCTACATCTTTTTTCACTTTCTTTTTCACTTTTTCTTTAGGCATTACATCAAAGAGGTTGAAATATTTGTTAAAACCCAACAGTCTTTATTATTATTTCATACCCCTGACTACATTTCACCCAACATTAAATATGAGTGGTTATTCATCTTAATTTTCCCTTTTCAGGAAAATCACCACAGAACACTGGTTCCTGTCTGATAGGCAGCTGACCTTTGTTCCATCATAATTGATCATGGTAGTTATTTCCTGTGGCATTAAGGTTGACGATGATAAAAATGCCATCAGGGATTTCTTCCTGGTCAAGGATCACGACTGCAGTGCTTCTTCTGAATTACACCATGTTACTCAGAACATAAAAAAGATATCACAAGCTTGGTTGAACTGTGGTCGCAACAGTGGCATAATACTGAAACACCAGACAACTGCACTGCACAACTGATTACCTCTGTAATTAAAAAGCTTTGGTAGTGCCAAGCAAAATACAGAGCTGTGTCAACTTGATGAATCAATAATCAACATTCTTTTTGTGAACAATTTTTTTTCTTTTTCTTCACACAATGATACAGTTAACAAATTTCAGACCCCATGCACCCCCCAAAAAAGCAAGTGTTAAACATGCAACCATGAACTGCACACTGGAGTGTTAATGTTCTTACTGACATAAATCCATGTGTCTCCAACAGACCAGAATTTACTGAAAAAGAGCCAGTGATAGGTCCAACAAGTCAGTCATGAAAAAGATATATCAGAAGCTAACAACTCGCCAGAAGTAATGAAGGGTCAGGGAGTCCCAAAAGAAATGCAGGAATGTCCCTAAAGCCCCTTGGAAACACAAATTATAGGCTAGAGGCCCAGAAACATGCTTGCAGAATCTTTTCAGCAGGGTTGAATAAATCCTGTGAGCCATGTTCCAATGAATCATACAATGGTCAGGATCCTCACAAGATATAAACATTAGATTAGATTAGATCCCACATTTGATTAAAGAACGTCTCAATTTCAGTATTCTTAATTATACATTTATAAATCATATATTTTTATTAATCAAAGCAGTCACAGTGCAACATATTAAACATGTAGAATAACCTGAGTGATTTATGTGAATAACAGTACGAACAGTAATCACAGAGTAAAACTGCAATTTCGAAGAATCACATTCGTGTACTCAGAATGAGGAAATTGTTAAACACACTTCATGTGTCTATGCATGACAGCAGATTAATGTCACACGGTCCAATTATTTTATTTCAATTCCAGTGTTTGGAGCGCGGGTCCAACATGTAGCGGCAGAAACCGCTTGTTACAAAAGGTGATTAATCTACGTCAGTCTGACACTGACAGGTCAGGCTCTCAAGGACATGGCGGCCGCGAAACAGGTGTACCCTATCTGTATGTAAATCTATAAATCATTAAAGGCATGGCAGCTCCTCTTTAAATTATACAGATAAGAATTCTGCTGTAAGGATTCAGCAGCAATCGGAGAATAAAGTTTTTACCAGTATGCGCGGCAAATTCACACACGCATTTGCATTAAATAACAAAAACTGGCAGGTTTATGGCGTGTTACGTCATGTAACATTTTCTGTTTAATGTACAGAAATTGAACATCAACCTTTAGGGATTTCTTTTTAAACACATCCAACATGTTTTGGATACTACAAATACGTAGCATGACCGAGGTCAGGAGTCCCTGGAGGCCACCCCGCCCTGCATTTCCTTAATGCAACCTCTTCTTAATTAGGCTCACATGATTATAACAGCAGGCTGAAGGCACAGAAGGCTGGAATGAAAAAACGCTGGGGCCTATGATGCAGTTAGTGATCAGAATTTGTAGTTACTAATGTGAGGCCAGATCAGTAATGAGGGTTTTTTTTTTTTTTTAAGGATTTGACATATTTATTCACGTATGATAATAAGGGTTCATTTAATAATATTTCCCCCTCCCTCTTATGTTCTGGGAGCGAGGCTCAGTTTTTTTTTTCAGCCTGCAAAACTCAACCTTTGATCTCAGGTTTTGTGCAAAGCCAAAAGAAAGATCAAAAGACGCGCCCAGCAAAGCCAGCAGGAAGAACAGAAAAAGTCAAATGTGGAGTTTCTTTTAATCTTAAACAGGATGCTGCTGGAGCCCAATGACTGGAGCCCAATCACTGCAATCACTTTGCCTGCACTTACTGCAAAGCCAAACAAAGTTCATGAATGGATTTGTGCCCACAAGACAAATGGGAGGGCAGGGAGCGTTATTGATGTGACCCAGGTCATTGCTGATAAACTGAAACATCTCCCTTGATGTTTTCAGGCATATGTATACAAGTGATTCTAAAATTTACTTTACAAGGTTACATGCAAATACAGGCAGGTATAATAGCTGTCAGAAAATGATGTATTCAGATTGTAGGTATAACAAATTTTTTATTAGAACGGAACAAAAAAAGATGATTAGATTAAACAACTAATACATTCTAATACATAAGTTCTACAATTAATAAATTGTAAGAACAGGGCAGAACTAGGGCAGTGGTGGCCCCGTAATCAGGTGGCCCTGTAATCAGAAGGCTGCCGGTTTGAATCCCGATCCACCAAGGTGCCACTGAGGTGCCACTGAGCAAAGCACCGTCCCCACACACTGCTCCCCGGGCGCCTGTCATGGCTGCCCACTGCCCACTAAGGGTGATGGGTTAAATGCAGAGGACACATTTCACTGTGTGCTGTGCTGCTGTGTATCACAATGACAATCACTTCACTTTAATGCACAAAAATGCCTAAGCATACTCTTTTTCCATAATATGTTCTGCCAGCTCCTAATTAGAATACTAAAAACCAAAATACATATGATTTAAAATATGTGACTTAAAAAGGTCGATTTGTCCTTTCTTGAAACTTTGCAGGTGAACCGGGAACTGTTGCAGGGGGAGTCGGAACATATTAGGTGCAGTGCAGGAATGACCTCAGGGTACCGGTCCCTTATGAGGTGGACGTGCGCACATACACCTACAGACACACTTACACTGCAGCTGACACCTGCTGAGCCACAGAAATACACACACAAACCCACACACCAGAGCCAAATTAGTGTCACCGTGGGAGGAATACCCTGTGCCAATGCCTCACTTTCTATGACAAGGTGTAGTACACAAATACTACATTCTACACACTCTGGGCCTGATCCTAATGCTGGCGCTCATGTCTTGTACATGTCCCAGGTATGGTGAGGACATTTATTGATGGTGCACTGATGCAGAGGCAATCTACATAGAAACAAAGAGAAAAAAAAAACCCTCATAACCCTCATAACTTCCATTTTTCAGCTGGTATTGAGGACTGCATCAGATATGGGGCCTGCAACATGAAGCAAAAATCTTTCACGAGCTATCATGATACTGGAGTGTAAAAGCGGCGAATAATGAGTCAATACTTTTCAGCATCCAAATTTCACATGACAGGATGCAATCACATTTTTTTTCTCCCTCACTAATATGTGCAAACGCAGTTTTCAGATTTCAAGGATTCGTATTAGTCATTTCCCCAGGGCCTTCTGAGCTGTCTCAGAAACAGATAAACATTATAATTTGCAAGTAGATCTTTAACTGATTTCCTCTCTTATCATGATTGAGAGCCCAGATTGTAATAAATGGAAAACATTCAGGATTCGTCTCTTGTCACAAGGACTGCCATGCTTGAAGTCCCTTTACAGATATTCCACTAAATAATTATGAACCCCTCCTATACACTGACAGTCAGAAAAATTCTGAAGTACATAGTGGACCAATATTTTGGGCAGTTTATGGGCGGATTATGAACAGTTTTGAGGCTGGAAGCAATCAGCTGTATCTGGCAACGCTGCTCATATCAGAACATCAGGCTAAAGCAGGTCAGTAGTCTCCGTTCCAATAGAAGAAAGAATGTAAAACACAATGCATATCTTTGTATTCCAGAAATCAACAGCTCATGCAGAAAATGTCTCTTAGACACCTGGAATCGGTCACCATTGGACCTTTAGTGGCTGTAGTCATGATGTACCTCAATACGTCTCAAGAACAGTGACATCAGACTTCTGCAAGTATCTCACAGAGTCGGAGAATAAGCACAGTCAAGATCGCTTGGAAGCTGTTTAACAGCACCAGGTATTTGTTTTACGTGCTGTAGCATATTTCACAGATTAAATGCACCGTTTCCCGATATATTGTGTACCATCACTATAGTAAATATGGCTGCTATTTTCAGCCTGAGTTGACCAACTGTTCATGTGAATGACATAGCATTGGTGTTCAAAATGGATGTAATTTAACAACATTTTTAAAACCATTGGATCCATTGTGTAAAAACATTATTTCGTAATCTTGAATGGAAAAGAATTGAACATGAAGGCTGTTTCATGAAAAAACTAAACCACCGATTGCTTTAATTTGTTAAAAAAAAAATGTTTGTTCAGATTAGCATATCCATGATTTTTATTCAAAGCAACCCGTTCTTTGAAGTTACAGGTTAATCTGAGCTAAGAGTGGTGATCCCACAGCTCTGAAATGAATAAATCGCTGTGAAATCTGTTCGCAAAGGTTACACTCCTTCCACTCTGAGGATGAAAGCCTGCTATGATGCTTCCTTCATTGTCCTGTTTCATGCCAAAAATGTAAATGATTCTCATGTGTTTTGTCTTCCACTGGCTGGAGGCATCTGCAGGTTTTGAAGGTTGGAGGTGGGTGTTTGTTGGGGTGGAGATTATAGCTGACATGCTCCATATTTGTTTTTTGTTTTTTTTTTTTATCCTTTGCAGTATGTCTATGCATTGTGAATAAAAGACAGTTGATGTAGCCCAAAAAGATGTAACATAAAAGCTAATGATTTCATTTCACAGCTCTGGGTTTGCAGAATGTGACGTGCTGTAGGGAAAGAAAACAGGTCCAAGAAATGCATGGGTTGGGGAGTGCAATGTACAAATGGCGCTGGTGAAGGTGAAATTTGCTGACGTGCAACGGCAGCGATGCTAATGAAAATCCAGCAGAAGTCTTTGATGTAAAAAAACGTGGCAGGTCTGATCCCAGCTTGTTCTCTCTCTGGTTCACCACGGTAGAAAACACGATGAAAGACTTTCATGAGGTTAACTGTTGGCACGAACCATAACCTTGTGTACAGTACAGAGTGTGAGATAAGAAATGTAGCATCTCATTGCTTTAAAACCAGATGATTATTTCAAATGACATAAGACAGCCATGAAAAAAAACAGATTATATTTATTCAAGTCTTTTATAAAATCAGTTTTTATAATACAATGTGACATTTATAGACCATGTTTAAAACCAATGTCTTATTTGTCTATTTTAAAGGTGGGCTTGTTTTGGCCTTATTATTAAATAGTAATATGATTATTCAGTGCTCCAAATATAAATATTTTGCATATTATGTTCTCCTAAGATCTAGACATTAATTTTTCATCTTAGAGAGACATGAATCTGAAGGGGGACATGAGTCTTTGAACTTGAGAGGCTTGTTCGCTAACGTATGGTACAGCATCCTCGGGATTTGCAATGAAATAAAAATTAACAGCTTGGTGGTTATCTGTGTCTTGAAGAAGAGAAACTAATTACATTTTGTTGGTGTGGAATTATTTTAGTCACCCAGAAAACAATCTTTATATAATGTTTATAATGTTTATATTCAAAATGGGAGCAATTAAATAAATAACATTGCTGCATTATGTTTCCTAAAATCTATATATCAAAAACTTTATTCCTTTAAATAGAATATTCTTTTGTGTAGTAGATGTATGCACCAAAATGGATGCCGGTGGATCCAAAAGGAAAGGAATTCAATGTCATTCCCGAGGTCGGTCAGAGAGGAACGAGGAACGTCAAGAGTGGACAAAAAAGAAGAGCTTATTCTTGACAAAAAAGAACAGAGGAGCAAAAAAGGAAGAACTGCTGAAAACATGGGAAGGGCTCTGCCCTGTCCTTGGCCTGTGCTGGGAGGCCTGCCTGTCCGTGACCGCTGCTGGCGGTTAACGGTCCGCCCGTCCTGTGCTCTGATTGGCTGGTCTGACGGACTTACACAGGATCCTGCTTGACAGACACAGAAATGACAACACCGCCAGTATTTTGAAGAAGACGATGCACACGACATGTCCGTGTTGGATATTCGCTCTGCAGACTACAGATCACACGGGGTTTTTATAGTGGACCGTGTGAGACGGACCGAGCTGTACCGGGCTGCACCGAGCTGCCCATTACACCGTGAGGATCTCTCTTTGTGCCGTTGGGACCAGGGAAGGGAGCGTGCTACGGTACCCACAGTTCGGAAGTGCTAGATGGGAACACCAAGTGCACACTGCGCGACACACAGACACAGACCTTAATACTCGGGGGAGCGGGGAGAGTGTCGTGGGGGCCTGAGCCCCATTAGAAAGTCCATGGTCCAAAGGTATGCCCATAATTTGTAATCCCTGATGAGAACAAAGAGTGAAGTTGGAGTCGTGGCCACACACAAAACACACATACCTGACCATGAATCAGCTTGTTGCGAGAACTTGCTCCAAACCGCTCTCATCCACAGCACCAAAATGGTGGGATTACTTGTCAGCTGCCATCAGATACTAAGGTTTTTTCGGCACTTTCAAGAAAACAACATAACACCCAGGCGCCTGAACCTGTCTCACCTGTCAATATTGCTTTTCCTGTCGCTTTAGGAGCACTTTACTGATGTGTTATTGCAGTTGGACTGAAGCCTGTTACAATTTAAAATAAACTCGAAGGAAACACAGCCTGCGATGACCTCTACTTGATGCTAATCAGATAATCCGTCAGTCTCTGATGCGAATACATTGTGTACATTTTGATTTCTGCGAGATCAGTTCTTAAGGAATCCAATTTCTATTTGGGATTAATAAAGACAATCCAGCGTACAAACGAATTGCACTTACAGTCGCTGATGGAACAGGCATGGTGATACGAAGTGTATTTACATTTACATTTACATTTACAGCATTTATCAGATGCCCTTATCCAGAGTGACTTACAATCAGTAGTTACAGGGACAGTCCCCCTGGAGCAATTTAGGGTTAAGTGTCTTGCTCAGGGACACAATGGTAGTAAGTGGGATTCGAACCCGGGTCTTCTGGTTCATAGGCGAGTGTTTTACCCACTAGGCTACTACCACAGTTAGAAATAGGGCCACTGCTGTTAAAGGATTCAAATACATTTTGATGCCAGTCTGAATGAGTCTGCAATAAAAACAAATAAATATTTTCTTTTGAAATCCACCAACCTTCAGAATTCCTTGCAAAGATTAGCAGAGAAGCATAGACTGTAAGGGCACTGTTTTTAACCGCCGCTAAGTGCAATGCTAAGTGCAAGTGCAACTTGAAGACAAGAAACAAAAGAGCCTTTTTGTTCATGGTTTTTTGTCACCCAGAACTAAAAAATTTACAGTGTTTTAAAAAATTTAGTTTATAAAATGGAAGGAGCCAGATGACTGACAGCTTTCACATCTGCTACTTTAAGCCTGCATCCATCAATACAACACGTGCACAACCATCATTAAAGATCATGTTTCTTTCTTCTTTCTCTCGTATCTGTTTATTTATGTGAACCCTGAGGACCTTGCACCATCGCACGTAGCACCACCCTAAGAAAGAGCCCTGGGTGACAACTGAGGACTTGGAAACATGTGTTGAGCAGAGGCTGTGAATACTTATGTACATGTGCTCTGTTTTTTTTATTTGAAAAGTTCACTTTTTTCACGTTATCATTATGTGGGGTTTTGTGTAGTATTCTGAGGAAAACGCGATGCGCTGTGAATACTTTCCGGATTCACTGTATGTGTTCAAGAATCTAGTTTAAGAAAAGCGAACAAGCCACAGCTTTGCAAATGAAGACTACCGAAGAAACCAGCATTCTTTAGTAAACAACAGTTTAAGAATTCCTGGTTGCTCCATAACAAAATTAAAAAGATGCTTTATAGGCGTATTAAACAGATGGTTAATGCACATGCTGTGATAGTAGGAGAAAGCAAACATACCAGCACCAAAAAAACACTTCTGAGCCGTACAGTGCCGCAGAGGGAATGTAATAGTAAGGGGCTGCCTTGCTGCTTCAGGGCCTGGATGACTTGCAGTCATTAAGAGCCCAATGAAGTTATATCACACGAGTCGACAGCAGCATATCAGGCCATCTGTTCATAATCTAAACCAGACTGGGATAAGCAAAATGACAATGGTCTAAAGTACAGTACATGATCAACAATAAAGTAGCTCCTCTGGAAGAAGTGAAATGAGGGCAAAATCGTGCACTGCTGTAAAAAGTGCTATAGAAATAAGAAAAAAAATAAGTCAAGAGCCCTGAACATACTTCATTTGCATTTTCACATTTGGCAGACACTTTTATTCAAAGCATAGAGCACAAAAGCATTTCCACAGGAAGTGCTGAACAATCGTATAAGCAGTTGAACAGACAAGGTGAATCTACTACAGTACGAAGTGGAGTGAAATAAAGAGGGGGTGATTTGTATGTTAGCTTAGTGCCTCATTTGGAATTTTCTGTAGCACTCTAATGGCTGGGAGATGGGCCAAGGGCACACTGTACTAGTCTTGTCTAGTGATGGCTGGACAACGAGATGCTTGCAGCATGTTGTGAGAGGTAGGGCCTGATCTGGGGAACATTTGTAGGTGACAAACATGCTGGAACATGAAACTGTCAACTAGGATGAGAGCTGCTTGTCAGTTGTCATCTTGAGAATAGGCCATATTTGAATTGACTTTGCATCATTTGTTTCACTGAACAGAACTCTATGTCTATGATTAAACATTTATCATGCATTTTAAAGTTAAAATAATGGCATCACAAGATTACATTAGCAAGAACTAAAACATGCTCTCTCGTGACCTGTGCCACAGTTTGCTCAGCACTATTCATTGCTGTTGGGGAGAAATCCTGAAAACAGAGAATTTCATTTCTATAATCTTCTTGTGCACAAAGACAAACTCTTGAAAGGATCTGGAAGGCCCAAGGCCTCTTCACGCAGAGAGGACCACCTGCTGAAATGTACACCATTCAAAGAATAGAAGAAAAATTGTCTACAGAAACAGAGAGCAAGAAAAGATCTATGACCATAGGGTTGTTTAATGGCCATTTTGTCGGTGCACATTGCTGTCTCAGAAGAAAAAAAAATCTTCAGGACATAATGAAGTTTTGGGTAGAATTTGGAACGTTTGATTCAGAGGGGTTCAGCAGAGAAGTGTCTTTGAAAATTGACTCAGAAATACAAGAGTGAATGCGTCCCTGCTGCCTTCATGTGTGGTGCCGAGCTGGTGAGTTGCATACTGTAAAAAGTCTTGGAATGCAGGAGAATATTACAGAACTAATTCCTTCCCAATGCTTCATTTCCAAAGCAGACTGATCTGAAGCTCATAAGAGAAGCACACTGTTCTTAGGTTTTACTCTGTTTCTGCAACTTTCTCATACTTTCTCATACCATATTTTGCAAGAATATATTATAGTAGACAAAAAAGAAAGTTCTGGGTTAAACCTTTAATGCCTGAACCAAGAACCAATGGACAGAAAATGTTTAACTTTATTAGACCAGAATTTAGGTAGTGGCCTAGTGGGTAACACACTTGCCTATGAACCAGGAGACCCAGGTTCAAATCCCACTTACTATCACTAATTGGGAGTCCTATCTTCTACTCTTTAGGAATCACATTTTGCCAATTTGATGTCACTCAAATTGCAATCAAGCAAGTGAACTTTTTTATTTAGCCATCTATAAATTAGCCATTGCATAGATATTTATGAATTATTTGTTATAACTATCACATTTCAATGTGTAAATTGTGTGATTAATCAAAACACTGTATTGTGGACTATGGAAGACAAATAAAAACATTTTTAATGTATGACTAATGGGTTAAAGAACAGCTAGGAGTTGGCAGCAATGGACTGTCAGCATAATAACAGAGACATGATCAATAAATAATGCTTGTGTTTTTTCCACTTTGAAATGTTCTGCACATCCTGTAGAGCACCGATGGGTCAAGAACAATCTAATCATGTCAACTAATGCGAAACACCTCACATGGTCTCATTATGCCTAATGATATTCATGGCAGGCATTCAGGGGTCATGCAGTCAAATAGCAGTGCTGACAGGGTTAAAGGTCGGGCCATGGGTAGCAGAGGTTACGATATGTCTGACAGCCTATGTATGTGACCTCCAGCAGCAGTCTAGAAGCACCAGAAAAGCCTTCGGTCTGCTTTATATTTAGAATCAGAGCGCAATGTACAAAAGAAACATAAAGTCAGTACTCAGGACACAGGCATGCAAATATTTACACTCAGCTGAATGCTCAGTTCGTGACTGAACATAAGCATTCACATCTGTCTGAATGTGAGCCATAGCTCCCTTCCTGCTAAAGCTACAGCCTTTAATGGTATCATTCTGTATTGCTCCTGAAGGATGTAGGACAAGGCCAGGGGGATATGGTATCAATATACTTGAACGTTACTTCCATGATAACAGTACATAACATTTTGTACATGAATTTGTACGAGATGTTAACATAGATGACAATATTTTCATTTCGCAATAATAGCTGATATGTTGCCCAGCAGAACTGTTAGAAAAAAAATCTCAAAATGGCTGAGATGTGCTGTATCAACGGGCGCCGAGGCATCTCATTGTAACCGTATCTTCCTTTAGCAGCAGTCTCTGTGGCAGCCAGTGGAACGGCTTGCTCAATTTGCATGAAACCTGTCAGGAAGATGAAGCTGTTAAGATGCTGTGTATGCTGCTAAGCTTATTCTTATGCGCCTTTCACTCCACCAAAAATGAGAAGGATTACGTGTAGGGAACAAATCTACCTGTTGGGCCAATAATTTTTGTCAGTCTTGCAAAGGGTAAATGAAGCTAAACTGTGAAAATGGTTGTTTTAAAATGAATCAAATGTACTGTTGTTTTGTACCTGGACAAGTGAGCATGTAAGTTTTCACACCTATAAGAATAATGGCTTTAGACAAGAAATATTCTTTTTCACCAAGTGGTAGAGCAGCAATTATCCTCTTTTTCATAGACAACTAGGATGACAAAATGTTCAAGGCCAATGCCTTTCGTTGCTCAGCTCTGTTGTAGCTACTGTAATGTACTGTACTGTATATGTAGGCTATACAAATAGTCAGGGGTGGTAAGTATCTTTACGGTGCTTAAATTCTACTCAAGTAAAAGTAACCATTTCTTAAAATTTACTTGATGGCCAAAGCACTCTTTATACATATTGCCATTTAGTCACATATAGCCACTGCAGGACCATAGACAGGCTAGGGGATCCAGTATTCATTAAAACGTGAAATTTTCATGTCATGGGACATTTATGCACAGTTCAAGAGTGACATTCCACTAAAGTTCCCCCACCGCCACCTTTTCCCCCGCCCCACCCTGTCCATTGTCAGATGGGCCTCAGAAATGAGGGTTTTTCATTAACAATTTTATCATTAGTGTTGTTCTTGTTATTAATTGTTCAGAAAAGATTTTATCAAATACAATTATTTTGCCTATTAGAAGAGAGAGATGATTATAATGTGAGAATATGTCAGTCATCCTGTGATAACAAAATATGACCTAAAAATGTGCTTGCACTAAATAAGTGATACTCGGAGCTCCTGTGGACAGAGTCAACAAATTGTTTTAGAAGATTTTGTTACAATAATTCCAGGATGCCATTCCATTGGTTGTTGTGTTGCATTCTACCCTGAGTACTGCTATTTTTTGATTGGCTGATAAGTGACGAGTTCTAGGACCCAGAGGAGATATTGGGCTCTGCAGCTTATTAGCTCATAACAAAATAGTGGGAATGCCTCATGCAAATTCTCGCGCAATATCCTTTCAGTTCAGTTTTACTCAGTAACTTGGGGGGTAAAATTTCTTTGTATGTCTCTGTATGTAGACACTTAAGGCAATGTTTGGACTCTGTGTATGTCAAGGTCCCAGGAGGGGGCCTGGAGTCTGTTCACTCATAACAGCGAAATGCATTTGCAGTAGATAAAATGTAAATTGAAAAGGAGTGTGGATGCCCATGGATAATAAATTGGTCTCAGACTTTGATATATGTTCTGTGCTAGAATATATTATTTTCTGTTATTTTCTTCTGGAGTGGACACTCAAACAACTGCACTGCAACTCATAAGAGTACTAGCAATGCTATGATCTGTTAGTGCATCCTTCCAGGATTTTGTAATTTTACAATCAAATCTATTAATGCAAATTCAACCAACCCCAGTGAATTATGAGTGGTCTTGATTTTTTCTCCGACCAGGCACCGCAAACATTTATAACAAACAATGGCTGCTGTCACTAACCCTGTTCTGCCCAATAAAATGTGTTTCTGCCACCACGCATGCTCCACACAGACTAGAAGGAAGGGTTGCAGTTCAGTTTTCACTCATGTTAGCAAATTTTAAAATCCTTTTATTGAAAATAAATCAAATCCTTTTATTGAAATGGTTATTTAAAAATGTAAAAATGTTAAACCTTTTTAGGTCAATATTCTAAAGATTAGTTAGATTAATACATTTATTGTCATATGATTGTGTATGTATGCCACCTGTAATACGGCTGTATTCTCGCTAGAACAAGCATCTTTATCATGAATTACACTTTCTACCACATTTTTCTTTTTTTTTTCTTTATCTCCTATATGCGTCAAAATTTTTAAAAGAAAAATTGTCCCAAAACCAGCCTGTTCTGGTCACAACAATCCCCCCCAAAAAAGGGTGTGTGTGTGAGTCTGTGACAGGTGCTTACAATGCTGAAACTAGCAGATAAAATGCAGTCATGCGCTTTGTATAAAATTTGTAGAAAGTAAGCGTTTTGGAGCCTTGTTTAAAGAAATAGCCCCGGGAATGGGGAATATGTGTTACTGAAGCACCTACTGGCTTGAACTTCTTGAACATAACTGACTAGTCATTATTTTATGTGTCTCAGCAGGTGACCAGTAGGATGGTGGCTGGAGAGGCAAGTGGGCACAACTACCTGGTAGCATGCTGGCAGCCCATCCTGATACTGATGCTGGGCACAGTACTGTCGGGCTCTGCCACAGGCTGCCCATCTCGCTGTGACTGCAATGCCCAGGAGCGATCAGTTGTTTGCCATCGCAGGAAGCTGATAGCCCTCCCTGAGGGAATTCCCATTGAGACTCGACTCTTGGACCTCAGCAAAAATCGACTGAAAACCATCAATCCAGAGGAGTTTATTAACTACCCCCACCTTGAGGAGCTGCAGCTGAATGAAAACACAATCTCTGTTATTGAACCGGGAGCGTTCAGCAATCTTTATGGTTTGCGGACGTTAGGTCTACGGAACAACAAGCTCAAGCTGATTCAGTTGGGTGTGTTCACTGGATTAAGCAACCTAACCCAGCTGGACATCAGTGAAAACAAGATTGTCATCCTTTTAGACTATATGTTTCAGGACCTCTACAACCTGAAAGAGCTGGAGGTAGGAGACAATGATCTGGTCTTCATCTCCAGTCGGGCCTTTCATGGGCTCAGCAGCCTTGAGCATCTAACTATGGAGAAGTGCAACCTGACCGTAGTGCCAACAGATGCCCTCAACCATGTCCACAACTTGCTGTCCCTTAAACTGAGACATCTCAGCATCAGTGCAATTAGGGATTATGCTTTCCGAAGGTTGTTTCGTCTGCAGTTGTTAGAGATAGACCACTGGCCACTTTTAGATACCTTGACCCCCAAGTCCCTCTATGGTCTTAACATCACAACTTTGACTATCACTAACTGTAACCTCACAGCCATCCCTTATGTTGCCATTCGCCACTTAGTGTACCTCCGCACTCTGAACCTCTCTTTTAACCCCATTCACACAATAGAAGGAAATAAACTGCATAATCTGATGAGGCTTCAGGCATTCCACTTGGTAGGAGGCAATGTGGTTACAATCGAACCTTATTCATTCAGAGGGCTGAACTATCTTAGGGTTCTCAATGTGTCGAGCAATATCCTTAGCACTTTAGAGGAATCTGTCTTTCACTCTGTTGGAAACCTAGAGACTTTGGCACTCTATGGCAACCCTTTAGCATGTGATTGTCGCCTCTTGTGGGTTTTCCGTCGTCGCTGGCGGCTCAACTTTAACAGGCAGCAGCCAAAGTGCGCCTCACCGGAGTTTGTTCAGGGTCGAGAATTCAAAGACTTCCCCGATGTTCTCCCGGCCAATTATTTCACCTGCCAAAAGTCCAAGATACGGGAGCGAAAGGCCCTTCAGAAATTTGTAGATGAGGGAACCACAGTCCATTTCACATGCCAGGCAGAGGGGGATCCATCTCCTGTCATCCTGTGGCTGTCTCCACGGAAACAGTTCATCACCACCAAAGCCACTGGCCGACTTACTGTCTCCCCCGATGGCACACTGGAAGTGAGATATGCCCAGATCCAAGATAATGGTACATATACGTGTGTTGCCAGCAATGCCGGTGGCAATGACACCCGACTTGCTCATTTGCATGTGCACAGCTATTCACCCAACTGGCCTCATCAGCCGAATAAAACATTTGCCTTCATTTCTAACCAGCCCAATGACAGTGGAGCCAATGAGACCGGAGGAATGGTCCCTTTTCCATTCGATATGAAGACTCTAATCATTGCTACCACCATGGGATTTATCTCATTCCTCGGTGTTGTCCTCTGTTGTCTTGTTCTCCTTTTTCTTTGGAGCAGGGGAAAGGGCAATGCAAAGCCAAACATTGAGATTGAGTATGTGCCTCGCAAAACTGAGGCAGGAGAGACTAGTCCAACTGAGGGACCTCGCAAAATAAACATGAAAATGATGTGAGAAGTCAGAACTATGGACAAATTAACAGTGTGATGAACATTTGACATCTTCTCTGACTTTGTTGATCAGGTTCTGTTGGCATTTCCTCAAGATATAAATATGTCAAGAAAAGTCAATTCTTCAGTGTTTTAACCAGAATATGATTTCCACTGACAGGTTTCTCAAAAGCAAACCTGACAGGAATGAATGGACCTAACGTTTCTGTGCATTTGTATGGGCAATAGTTTGTTCTAAACTAAGTACTGTTCAATAACCGTACGAGCCAAAATGCAAAAGGCAGATGTTGTTTTTTATATCTGTTCTTTTGTCTGTGTTTCTCTGTACATTGTTATCTCCGTGTACATAGGAAAATGCAATCTGTTGTGTGCTAAGGTCTCTGCAAAGGTACTGAAGGTTTGGTGAGTGTATTAGCGTGCATGTACTGTATGCACAGTTGAAATTCATGCTAATAGAAATCTTATTTTCTTGTTTGACTGCGCTACCATAAACCTCCATCTCAGCCATAAAAACAAAAAAGAATACATTTCAGATTGTTGAATTTTAAACAGTGCTTGACAATCATAATTAATATTGCAAGGTCAAGTGTGAAATCAGCAGTGGTGTATGTTCTTATTTTGTGCTTTTGAATTCCTTGATGCAGTTTGGTAAAGTGGTGAGACCACTGAACCAGAATGGCTAGCCATATTCTAAAGGGAACGCCTGGTAGTATATAAAATGTCAAACATCTATACTTTTGCTAATTATTAGTTGATAGCATAAGTTTGCCTTTTCATTTACTCAACACATACAAAGAACCCATTGTAATATAGGAGTTTATATTTGTTAAGAACTGTCTTGTGCTATTATTAGTTTCTCAAGCCATGGATAGCTCTGAAAGGACTTGTGCCCGTGAAATCATGCCAGAAACGATTCTGTAACACAACACGAAATCTGTAAAAAAAAAAAAAAAACATTAAAAATGTAAACTTTTATGAAATTACTAGATTTTTTTATTTTCTGTGTACCTAATAAGTCAGTTGTGGGACATCTGATTACAAACTAGCACTAACCACTGGAATAAGCATATGGTTACGAGTCTTCTTCCTTAGCCACTATGCCGCCTCTACCCCCGTAAGTTGTGTCAGAGCTGTCAATCATTGGGCCTCTCTTTAGAAACTTTTTAAAGCCATTTACACTGAGGATGTCTTACATCACACTAACAAACAAGCTTAGTGACAGTTTGAAAATAGTGCCCTTCGGGATACTTCAGGATTTACAAACTGCTCATAAACTTAAGGCCTCCACTGCTTTGGTTAAAAAGCTCAGTTCAGTTTTGATGGTGCTTTGACTTCTTTGTGTACATAATTGAAAGACTTCCTCAAAGTGAAATCCAGGAATTTTCAATGAAAATGCAGTTAATAAATCCTAGTTAATAAATCCAGTGTTACGCAGTCTTTAAGCATATTTTAATATGCAATGATGCTTGTCATTAAACCCTAAATAATATTACCTTAAATATTTTTGACAAAAATGGCTTGTTAAAGTTAAAGTTGTTTAATGAAAGAGTCCAGCAACACTTTCTTCATTATGATCAGAATTATTTAATCGCTTTATTTTACTGTAGGAACTGAAAATACAGTTTTATTTTAACAATCTCTCTCACACATGCACAAACCCACCATACACATGAAATTAATACTCCATAATGAAAGGGATGAGTCTGAAATAAACGGATGAGTCTGGATAAGCACAGAGCTTATTCTGTAACTGAACAGTTTACCTCGGCTGTTGATCCCATGAGCCTCTCATTGTCACATGTGTGAAAATGTCCAAAAAATAATAGCTTCAGCTGGATTCATTTCTCAGAAATGAATGATAGTTATTTGTTTAGCAATTTTTTTAATTATTGAGGTGTTTATGTTAAACACGATTTGCCTGTGAGTTAACGGACTAAATCATTTGCTTTACCAGATACTTCCTTGCCCTACAAAAACTGACCCTCAGCATCAGAACTGTTCAACACTCATTAGAAAAAGTAATGAATTTCCATTCAGCTTTTTGTCCAAGAAAAGTGTATTAAGTAAAAATGTGTCGTGTGTACTAAAAATTGTTTTACAGGTGAACAGGCTGTTGCGCTGACTAAAAACACTGTTCTTTTAATATTGATTCTCGCTGTGAACAATAATGAATGAAGATCCCAGCTGTATAATGCAGCCTAACAGTGCACATTTATTCTTTCAAAAGTGAAAAATAGTCATCAATCTATTGTCTTGCAACTGAGTGGACTTGATGTTCCACAGGATGCTGTCCAATGCAGTTCTTCAAATAATTGCACATTTTGTCTAGTTTTTCCTAACATGTTCTATTTTATGATAATCAATAACATGCCAGTTGTCTATTAGTTGTATAAACAAAGTATCCTTCGAGAACATTTGAACCATGCTATTAATTGTGTGACGTTTACCTTTAATTCAGCTTGAAAATTAATACTTTTTTTAATTGACACATGCATCTTAACATTTTTATAGAAATCGCATAAGAACTGTTCCTGAATGGCTCCCAACACGGCTTTGAGCAACACAGTATGAGTAAAATATACAACAAAACATATACTACAATATCACTTTAATATCACTTTAAGCCTGTCAGTCACAATAAGAGGACATATAAAATGAAATAAAATATGGTAACAGGAACTCACTTTATGACTTGTTTGGGAATATGATTATATGCTGGTCTACTGACCTGAGTCTTTAATAATAAAATATCTAGCTATCTTATCCATCAACAACTGTCATTGTGTATTTAACTAAAGTAATCGGAGTATGGATACTGCATTGAATTTAAGAATGGATTCAGTTCCGGTACGCTGATGGTCTTTTGCTCTTTCAGTGCAGTAGACGACCCTGCTGGTTTGTTGCTGGAGCTCAGTCGGTGCTATTAAAAGGGCTGGCTTGGGCTAAGAGACCTATTTTTGCTGTATGAACCATCGAGGGTTCTGTGCTTTGTTGTGCTTGCTTCACATATTCCAGTGTGTCTTAAGAGGATGCTTGACAATGAGAGAAATTTGTCTCCTCTTGGCCCTTTATGATAGTTATGCAACATCACAAATCACTGTGGTGACACTGAGCTCGTTAGTGCTTGTTCATATCCATTCCCCAGCGTGGAGATGCTTAGTAAGTGCTATGGTTATGACCTGATCTAGGCTGCAGTCTGGTTTTCTGCTCATTGATTGCCACATAATTTATCTAACTTAATTAGATGCAGCTCTGGTAAGACGATCAACTCCAGTTCATTAAATTGGTTTGGTGCCACCAAACACACCCTATGTTCTAGCTTCATGCTGCTTTGCAGGGGATAATTAGCAGTTCTACATCCCATGCTGGGAACTGAATGAATGCAGTGCTGAAAACAAGTCTGCAAGAAGTGCCCAGAGGCAACTTGACTTTTGTCTCCATAATTGATTCAGATACAGGGTTTAGCTATTTTTTAAGCAGATATTTGCAATCAACCACAAGTTAAACACATTAGATTTAAGCCGAGAATGAATGCTGATTCACTGAATCTCGTTTCATAGCTCATGAAGCAATAATTCATTTTGTGGTCTCCACTGCATTGCATTAATGGGGTTTTGTTTCCTCCTTGAGCAAATTGCTCATCATTTGGTAAACATTTTGCATTTTCATATCGCATTCGAAATGTTCTGTCTGCAGCAAGCTGTTAGCTGCCTAAAACATGTGGAGCCACTTAATTTGAATATGGTGCAGTATGGTGCTTTACCTTGTAGAGACACGTGATGAAACATAAGGACTGCAAGGGAAAAAAGGATTTAAGATAGAACAGAATTAATTTCAATTGTGTTTACTTGAGAAACACCTTTGTTTTGATGTATTTTCTTTCAAAGTGCAAATAAGTCCGAGGCGTGTAAATTACTCTAGGCAGTAGACATTTAAAATTATGAAGGAACAATAAATCAAATTACTCTTTTAGCATTATTCATGTACAAATTTACACTATTCAAACAGTCAGTTGCTGGTAATTCCAAATAAATTGTATAAATTGTACCTAACGTAACTGAATGAACTGCACTTGTACAATGTAGAAAACAATAAATAATGGGAGAACTGGTGAAATACTTAATACACTACATCAAATATACAGCATATGTTATAATCAGATTTCTTAAATTATTATACTATTTTCCAAAACAGTGAAGAAAACTTTTTATTGGAAATACCCTTTTGTCATGGCCAACGCGCCTCCAGCCCGCTAGAGGGCGCCTCACCAGCCTGGGAGACGACGACCCGGAAGAGGAAATGGAAGCGGGCGGTGGCAAGTATAAAAGTGAGGTAACCCCAAGGAGACACGCCCGCTCTTTGTATGAGTTTACTCGCCAGAGACGCTAGCTCTCTCACCCACGACCTAAGATAATTGTGATCCCTGAAATACCTGCCCACGACTTCGAGAATTGCCTGACCCCCTGGAAACCACGAAAGGAACCCCGACCGGAACTTCCTGGCTACAACCTCTGCCTGCCCCTGACCTTGAACCTGCCTGGCCCATCGGTTAAGACGGGATTCCATGCCCCCGTCCAGTCCAAGATCCCGGACCATCCTGAAACCCGCCGTCTTCCGGTCCTTCCCAAAGATCCCGAACTGACTCCCTGCTGCGTTGCAGCGCGCCCATTGCGTCCTCATTCCTCGCCGGCCAGGCGCCCCCGGACCTCCTGCCCCGCTCGCCCAGCGTCCTCTACCGGGACGACGGCTTATCCCCACGCCCAAAGTATGTCTGGAGTGGTAGTAGCCTAGTGGGAGTGGTAGTAGCCTAGTGGGTAACACACTCGCCTATGAACCAGAAGACCCGGGTTCGAATCCCACTTACTACCATTGTGTCCCTGAGCAAGACACTTAACCCTAAATTGCTCCAGGGAGACTGTCCCTGTAACTACTGATTGTAAGTCGCTCTGGATAAGGGCGTCTGATAAATTCTGTAAATGATAAATTCTGTAAATGTCTGCAAGTACGTCATCGAATTTCCCCTGTGACGCCTTTATTAAAATGTCTGTAACTGTTAAACTTTAGCAGAGGATCCCCAAAAGGCATAACATTAAAGGTTAAACATTTATTTTATATATGTATTTATATTTTATACATTTATATATTTTATAAGTATATTAGTATGTTAAAGTATAGTATATTAAATAAAAACGTCCATAACTTCCATAAACCATACTGGATTATATTTGAATCCACTTTTCATTCAACCAATGAAATCTTTTTTCAATGAAGTCTTTATTTGTTCGCTGCTTAATCTTCCTGAAGGTCTTTTGGAGTCAACTGAAAGTTTTCTATTTGCCTTAGAAAGTTCTCTTTGAATTTCCAGAACTTGACTGAACCGTCATTTGCATTTACATTTACGACCTTTCAACCAGAGCGACTTACAATCAGTAGTTACAGGGACAGTCCCCCAGGAGAGTGTCCCACTCTGAGTTAAGTATTGCTCAGTATTGCCCTAAGTTGCTCCAGGGGGACTGTCCCCTGTAACTACTTATTGTAAGTCGCTCTGGATAAGGGCGTCTGATAAATGCCGTAAATGTAAATGGGGAGCAGTGTGTGGGGATGGTGCTTTGCTCAGTGGCACCTTAGTGGCCTTTACCCGCTAGGCCACCACTGCTCCACAAGTAGTCCAGTAGGCTAAATTAATATCTGGATCCTCTGTATATAGAATTTATTTTGAAGAAATAAATTGGAGAGTTTTATTCTACAATTCAGCAAAACAAAACGTGCCGTTTGTAATTTTATTGCGCATGGGGAATCACTTAATGGTTCACTATTCCGTAGCATATATTTCAAGCAAGAGCTCCAAAACTTTTGCACTTGACCCCTGTACATGTTTAAGCCCTCCGAACACTCACTAGCTCCATTCGATACTGGAATTCCTCTCGCCGTAATGTCCATGAAGGACTTTAAGTGGTATCTTTCGGCAGTGAAGCACCGAGCTAAGAGGCAGAATGTGAATTAATGGGGCAGCTCCCATGAGGCCATCAGCACTACAAAATCTAGTCATTCATTCGCTTGCATACCCCAAGGGACTACCAGCTGTGTCTCCGCTGCTCATTTGAATCGCTGGCGTTTGATGCCAGCTGTCCGTGAATCTGAAAGAAAAGAAGAGAAAAAAACAAGCCAGCTGTTTTTTCATATGACATTTTGTTGTTTTAAACTTCTCATTTGTGAGTGCTGCATATGAGGACGTTCTTGGGGGAATAACACGACTTCCAGTTATATCGTAGTTCAGTCTTTTTCCACCATTGGGGTGTGATGCATGCTGAAACGTACGCATTTCCGTGCAGCCGTGGAACGTGGAATTACGTGTCTCTCTCTGCCGAAACGGCATTTCACAGTTTCACATAAAATACATCGACAACTTAAATATTCATTTTTGTGGCACCACCTTATAAATCAAGGATCTCCAATACCAGGGAGTATGCAGGTTTGAGGACAATAAATCCAAGTGTTAAGGCTCATTAAATCAGTCCTTTAATTAGCCATCTAGTTAGGCTTCCCTGAATGCAGTTCAAGCACACAGCAGGAATTCTGTGTCTTCCTCATCCCTTTTCATTTCCAGCTAAGCCTGATTCTACCCTCATGATTTTTGGTCCACTTGTGAAGCGCAACGCGTACGTTTTACGCACAGCGGCCATCTGTCTGTAACCCTGTCTCCCTGGGTTCGCGTGCAAGCAGCTCCCCCACTAGACGTTCGGGGAATCACTTCCCACCTCTGCACAGAAGCCCGTTCAACTCCTTGCCCCCTGTGCTTCACAGTTTCTTGGTGCTATTTATGTTGTCCCAATTTTGTCATAGCTGTCACTTAAATTCTCCGTTACATGGTTTTATCCATATGAGAGATACCATACGTCAGATGGTCTTATGATGTACTGACAGAGCCTATTTATAGCTCACTCATAATCATGTCTGTTTGCATGAATAATCTAGTATCATATCCAAATCGACTGCTAATCTAAAAGTATGCAATTCTCAAGCACTGAATCTTATAGTTGATTTCCAGTTTGACAAGCTAAGAATAATTGTAGTTGATGGGTTTATCCTCCAAATAATACTAAACATAATACAATCTACAAATCTAAAGAATGAACAACAAAAGATGTCTTACTCACAACATGGCCTACGTTCACTTTCTGTTCAGATATGATGAATTCATAGCTGCATAATTAATGGAATTCATTTCAACTGTTGCATTAAATTCACTATAATTAAACCAGTGATTTGAAGTTCTGATATTGTTACTGAGTTTTATTGTTCATTAGTACAAAACATTAAAAATTTCAGACCCTTGGCATACCCCGGTGTAGTTCATAAAATTGTCCACCCAAAGGCAAAAACTTGATTAAAATGTTTGTAGGAGACCAGCGTCTACCACTGTGAGCATGGCAGAAAACAAGTTCCGTCAGCCATGACGTTCCATAATGCATTGCTACAGCATGAGGTTAGCTGTGGAAATTAAACACATTTGCACTAATTATACAGATCAACATAATAAAACATTTATTAGCAGTGCATATTGAGATATTCTACTATATGAAAATATTCAATCTTGAGGCCTTGCTGTACAATTCCATTAATAGTGGTGCATTCAGAGTAAAATAATGATACAAGACACAAGCAAGGGGAAAACAAGATGTTCACGGAAAGGAATTTCAAGAAGCATTTAATATTAAACACCACCTCAATTATTTACGGGCCGCTCGGTGAGGTTGATGGAAGCACCATTGTAACGGAAATGGTCGATAAGACAAAGCGCGCAAAACTGGCTTTGCCATCTGCATGCCTGCTGCTGTCACATGCCGACTGTGAGGAAAATTCAAACTTGGGGCCAGGAGAACAGCTGTCCCCAAATATAACTGTCCGGCAACGGCAAACTCTTTTTGTCAGGGGTCAGCCTGGGGGAGCGGATCTCCCGGTCTGAGGTCTTAAACAGCGCAGAGAGACATGACAAACCTGATTATGGCCTCCCATTCTGAGTAGCCCTTGCTTATGCTCGCAAACCAACAGCCACTCTGAGGGCCAGGACGGGGCTGTCACACCTCAACATTGTTCCCCTCAGCCCTAAGGCAGGCAAGTTGAGCGGTGCATCACAAATGGCCAAGCTTCCACTGAGAGGCTGGTGTGCGAGGCTGAAGGCAGAAGTGTGGCTGGCTGCACTGTGAACCACACGGCATCGGTGACATCGATAATGAGAGGCCTCCAGCGAAGCAGGAGCTGCCGGCCACTGCCATTTCTGCCAATTAAATTAAAATTGAGGATTTTAATTAGCATGGCACCGTTAAAAATTGGTCCTGGGCCCCTGAAGAGAGCTGATCTTTATAGGATCCTCTCAGCACCTTGACAAACCATGACTGGCTGTGTACAATGGTCCTGCACATTTTATGCCCCAAATTTCAGATGAGAACAGGTTTAAACTAAATAAAAGAACACTGTAATCATACTACATTATACTTCAAACATTTAAAGTAATTTAAATGTCTTACAAAAATATCCTCCAATTGTAGCAATTACAGCTGAGTACATGTCCCTTTGCTCAGGTAATTCTGGTAATCAGTTCAACTTTTTAAATGGACAGACTTGCATTAGTAAACACATCATTCCACTGGAACTCAAGACCAATGGTAGCTGAAAATTGGCATTTCTACATTTAAGCAGATATTCCATTAATTAACAACCATTTCTGGCAACCATAGTACTTCCGACATTAACAATGCCTGGAAAAATTTATCAATCTGATGTTATCTTAATACCCCAAATAATAGTGTAATAACAGTTTTAATACCCTAAATAATAGGATCATTAAACATTAATGCGGTCCACTGATGTTGCCTTACCTTGTGTTTGTGTTCTCAGTCTTCTGTCATTTGACACACACATTAGAGAATGTTTCTCTAATAAAAGTTTCTTTTATGCTTCCTTTTGTCCTTTTGAGTTTCTGTTTTGTTATGTTCTCCATTAAATCCCTTCTAGAAAATGTCCTGTTTCTGAAAATGGTCCTCTTCCCCTACGCACCCTAAGTCGTGACAATGAGAGACTGATATTGTGCTGTTTGACACCAAAAAAATGCCAGTGCAGAGCAAATCCTTCAAAATTCATAGTCATTTGCCATCAGGATTGTGACCTTGGGGGACAGGTATCAGTCCCTGGGGTATGGTGTATAAGACTCTGGTGCTACTCTGTTATTCTGCTCTGACATTCTGGCCGTCATGTCGGGAGAGGGTCTAACTGGCCAGGAGCCATAATCCCAGTAGACTAGTCACTTAGAAAATGTCTGGGGAATTAAAGACTGAAGTTATCTTATGGCAATGACATTATCACAGTATAGTCAGCAAGCAATAAATCACAAGAGGTCACGAGTCTTAGTAATTTTGTCACGGTGAAGGCATGACATTGGTCAGCAATCAGATTTTAAAAAGCATTACATGGCTTATCATGGCATATCCATCTTCATTTCATAGGTTATGAAGCATGCCTTCATACTGAGGTATGTAATGCTTTTACAATTCACTTCAATAAATGGGCTGATCTGGCCTTAATTTATTAGTACTTTTCCGTCATTCTGTATTGTCTTCTGCTTTATTTAGACCCTTAAGGTAAATGAGCAAATACAGTTATACATGGATGTAATTTTGGACGGGAAAAAAAAAAGTCCAATTATTCTATTTTGGGCTTATGAATTTTTCCTTGTTTACCATTCCAGCACTACCTTATTACTTCATTTCACAATGCAGGTAATGCATTTAAATGACATTGCCTCCTCAGAGAAATTCAATCTATGAATTTCAAGCCATGTTGATGCCTTGTCTGGTGCCAGATGCAGAGAATTAAGCCTGTTTTTTTTTTTGTCTTTCTCCCAGAGACTGTGCTTATGTCATTTCCCGGCTCCCAAAACCTATATCATTTCATGTCACTCAAAAAAATTGCAGCTTACTCCCAGAAAAATGCTCTCAGTGACATGTCACATCAGGTCTAGTGGCTGAGACTGCTTTCAGATGACATGAACCTGGGTCTGTCCATTCTGCTTTACACAACTTTCTGCCACGTGGACACATTCATGCTGTATTTTTCAGAAGATTCGCATCTGATCTTTCGCAGGGAGACAGGCCTGGTCCGTTTGGATTTTAGAAAGGCATGTTTTATTCTTGTTTGTTTTTTTCCCCAGCCTGTTCTCCCAATAGGCCTAAGCCATTAAGGCTTGGGACAGCATGATTGCAGTGGTCTTTTTCATCCCAACTAGGTCAATCCAAAATGAAGAGACGCTGTCAAGCAGACTCCGGTGCTAGACGGTAATTGTGTGACACATGAGGGTGTTTTCATGTCCATGTAAGGGCTTACTTGTGTATGTTCAAAGGTGACAGCGCTCATTTCACATTCGTGTGGAACGGTTCACACACTGTTCCCATTGTTTGAAACGCATCATGGCAGTGCCACACAAGTGGCGCCTCTCTTCTCTTGTTATCGCTGCCGAGCCACTCTGTTTTCATCAAGAAAATATTTCAAGCTACGCTATCTCCAGAGGATGGCCTTATCACAAGCAGAAACGCACCAAGGTTAAACCTCAAATGAAAACCAATGTCAGTTTTTCATCTGTGCAGAACTGCCGCATCGTGGCATTTTTGCGGAAAGTGTGCGTGAATTAGTGCCGTGTGGATTTCTTCTGAGAATGCTTCAATACAGGGCAGCTGCACTGCTTTTTTTCTGCTGATGTTCACTCGTCCACATTAATGGTGCTACATCCTGCCTACAGAATGTAAATTAAAGTAAAAGTGATTGTCATTGTGAAACACTGCAGAACAGTACACGGTGACACAACGGAATGTGTCCTCTGCTTTTAACCATCACCCTTGCTGAGCAGTGGGCAGCCATGACAGGCGCCCGGGGAGCAGTGCGTGGGGACGGTGCTTTGCACAGTGGCACCTCAGTGGATCGCGATTCAAACTGCCAACCTTCTGATTACGGGGTCGCTCAGCCAGCACTGCCCAAAATGACATAGGGGACTAGTAGAAATTAAACAGCTGCATTAATAATTCATGGATTAACTCATTTTAAATTACAATAATACAATGACTTTTCACTGCATCTTTTGCTGTCTTTGAAATGTGTATTTGAATATTTCCAGGTTTTCCAGCCCTTCCCACCAGAAAACAATCACTCCAGCCCTTGATGAATATTTCAGTTGGCTTCACTTGCACACTGAGAATTGTTGGTACTATCTCAAACCATTAGTACTGTTGGTACTATTGCAGTATGAATGGAAGTAATAACACCATTAGTGTTACTATTACTATCACAAAGCTTTTAGCTCAACTCACACAATAAGTTCTTTTGGTCTAGCATATGTAAACCGATTTGATGTGATCAGGCATGAAAGATGCCCATGATGAATGTTAAAAAAACATATTCTACAATAAGCAACTTTTGTTGAGCATGCTGTGCTAGCATCATGCATGTTCGATAGCGGATGCCGTCTCAGATGGCCATGCATAACACTAATATTTATATTGTGCTTTTATTGTGAATTTTATTTACTAATTATTTGGTCTAGAGCGAAGTATTTCCATAATTGTGATGTGTCTTTCACCTAGTGGTGGCCTAGCGGCTAAGGAAGCGGTCCTGTAATCAGAAGGTTGCCGGTTCGAATCCGGATCTGCCAAGGTGCCACTGAGCAAAGCACCTTCCCCACACACTGCTCCCCGGGTGCCTGTCGTGGCTGCCCACTGCTCACCAAGGGTGATGGGTTAAATTCAGAGGACAAATTTCACTGTGTGCTGTGCTGCTGTGTATCACAAGTGACAACCACTTCGCTTTACTTTATTGCCTCTGCTGCCATGTCTCTTATCTTGTTGTGATTCCCCTCCACGCCCTTGTTCTCCGCCCTTTTTTGTCAAAAAATGTCAGCGTAAGCATGTCAGCCTCCGATTGGCTTACGCATGTCAGCGTAAGCCAATCGGAGGCAGAAATTGCATTGTGTATACAAATACATGACTTGTCGAATTTTCTTAGGAGTCGTACACTTGTGCCTCTCAAATCCTCCCAACAAACACTTTTTTTCTTTTAATGCGGCAGGCCTAGTTAATGATACAAAATTACAAATAGGCATAATCACAGTAATAGTACTACAGTAACTGCAATACTGCTGGATCTTCTCATGCCATGAGTACTGTGCAATTTTTTTGTGCCTGAAACCATTCACTTTGCATTACAATGTGTTACGATGCTACTGTGTGTGAATGACTGACAGACTCCTAACAGGTGGTGTGGTAAGAGTATCTTCAGGCATAAACAAAACATTTTTTACAACTTTCATGATCTGCTGCCCATGCTGGTCCATGCTGCAGGGTGACCTCCTTCCATTTCCAGAGCCTTGTGCAGGTTAGATCTGAAGCAACCTGATGTTATCATCATTGAACAATAACTTGGGCTGGATTTTTTTTTTTTGTCAAGTCACGGTTAAGTCAGAGCAGTTCAAGTGCTGATCACATTAGGTTAGCAGAGTGGAATAAAAGCATCTCGAAGGGGTAACATCAGTGAGTCACTACCTCATCTCGGGCCATGGCCACTGATGAATGTTGTCATGACATGGCATGACGGAATCGCTTCAGTTTCACAGAGAGGGGGCCACGGACACACACGCACACATGGTACACTGAGTACTTTATTTATTAAAATTAGACACACACTTTGGCGGATAATATTCATTCAAAAGTTACCTATATGCCTTTGGGTCAAATGTAATTGGACCAATTTCGCCTGTCAAGGACTTCATTATCTACTGAGTTTCCAAGCCAGAGTCTCAACACCTGACTGAGCTAAAATAATTGTTACAGCTTAATTTAGATCATTATGATCAAATTCAATCAGAAATTCAATTCATTAATTGAGTTCATTCATTCAGAGTTAAAAATAAAAAGATCATTACATGTCCACCAAAGTCACAGTGTGTATTGTCAACTTAGTTTTGCTCCACTCTCCTCCACCTGCACTAATTGATGTTCATGTTAGCTCCAACATAAGTCTGTGACATTTTCTTCCCCCAAACACCACTTTCTTTTCAGTACACGGTGACACAACGGAATGTGTCCTCTGCTTTTAACCATCACCCTTGCTGAATAACAGAAGGGGACACAAGACTAATGGACATCCTCCTAGGACTCGCAAATGAAGCCACTGACATCATCTATTCCATCTAAATGAAAGTAAAGGTAAATTATAAATCCATCAAAATCCTACTTTATACCCCCAAGAATAAGAATAATTTTTACCTTAGAAAGGAACATCAATAAAGTTATCTCAATAGCCCACTGATAGGACCAGGAAATCTGTCCAGCTTCATTATTCTCTATTCTGAAGTTTAATATAACATTTAATGGGCCTACCTGGTATTCTGATGGAAGAAGTCTGTAATATACACCCGTGTTATGACAGAGGAACTGAAGTATTCATCAGACACCGAGCTGAAATACAGTTTTGTCATTTTAAGGTCTCTGCTTAGCTGAATTCAAGCCAATGTAATTCATGTCACTGCTAAAAATACCCCTTGGCTTATTTCATGACAGCCGGGCTGCTGTCTCTCAGGCCCACTCAGTAACAATGCTGTGGATAATTTATAATATGCTGATTTCCTTTACGCCGATAATAACCCAGGGATTCAAAAATTGGCATTTCATAGGTATGAGGTACCACTTTTGCTGCAGCAAGCTAAAAATAGTGGTGTTTCATGCAATTTATGAGTTCATAATAACATTATTATCATGACTTTACTTTAATTAAACACTCTATTCAGTCAAGGGAAATTCAGATTTAATTGCTTATGAAATATTACCATGCTAATTTTGACAACCCTGCCCCCTGGGAACATGCTCTTACTGTTACTGTTATTTTAAACTTTTAAACAAATTTTTACAAACGTATAAATCTGTCCTCAAAGATCCTAAACCCCGCGGCAGCACAAGGCCGTCACAGTGACGTATCAGGGTCACAGCCACAAAATGACAGCCCTCTGGGCCCTTCCCTGCATAAATGCTGCACTTCCACCCCACCCTAAAAGAACAGCGGCGCACTGGGACTGTGTGAGAGCAAGTCCAGGGCTAAACGCTCCAACAGAACAAGGGATCAATATGGATAATGTCACTTACTACTGCTCCAGTGACTACACCCCACTGACCAGCAGCAAATCAACCCGCAAAGCTGCCCACTCCGCTATCGACGTGGGCCACGCTGACAAACTGCCCAAGGACTACTTGATTTGGTCCCTGTGCAACACTCTATATGTCAATTTCTGCTGCCTTGGATTCTTGGCTCTCATTTATTCAATAAAGGTTAGTTGTCTTGCTTCTGTCTAAAGGTGGTCCGTTCTATTTTTAGGCTTTAATCAAACCAAGAATGTTCAAGAACATTGCATTTCATATTTTATTTGGTTAAGTGATAACTGACTGTAGAATCTCTACAGACACGGGACCAGCAGGTCTTGGGAAACGTACGGGCAGCGGCGGAATGCTCGGAGAAAGCCAAGTGGTACAACATCCTGGCATCAGGCTGGAATCTGATGGTGCCTGTCCTAATTCTGGGCTTCCTGGTGCTCCTCGTGCTCTACCTGAGAAGCACTGATGGATCGTTTCAGATTGGTGGACACGGTGGCTTTCAGAGCTTTCTGAACCTCTTCCGTAGGTGAACCTGTGTTTTTGCTGGTTTCAGCCTCTCAGGAAATCTGACAGGGAAGAGCACAATGCATAGAGCAACGTTTTTTATAACCCCACCTTTTATTATCGCACGACCCATTGCATTCAGATTCTTTATTGATTTACACTTGCTTGCGTGACACGTCTCATTCAATCGGCCACTGGCTACAACGAACATCTACATGCTCATTAATATTTTATGCTAACATATGTCTATAGTCTTGCAGGACTTCTTTTTTTTAGGTCAAAATCAACATGACTGTTTTCCTTGCTGATTTGTAGATTTGTTTAATTTTGACAATGGTGAATAATCCATTTTATACAGCAGTAGCTACAGTGAGTGCAACTTGTAATCAGATTTACAGTTACATGCGGTGTCACGTTCCCTTTTTTTCACTTTTCATTCATTTATGTATGTAAAATGTGCAATGTGTGCACGTTTGGCCAACAGAAATGAATAAAAACAGACAAAATAAACGAAACAGAAATAATTCCTCCAAGACTGCTTAGTTTTGCTTTGTTTTACTCAAAACCGCTCCTTCTCGTCCGACATTTCAAATTGACCTTAATTGCAGGTTTCGTTGCCAGCTTACTATTCTTGCCGCGCAGGCTGGAAGCAGATGTAAGTTATTTAAATTTATGGTCCCAGACATAAGTGCTCATCCTAACATAGCAGGGAAAGGCATTTTTAGATGTACGAACACAGTCAAAATATACTTTCTTGTGACCTTGTTTCAATTTACACCGTTTACATCAAATTCAATTTATTGACTGGTTATTATAGTTGGAATGCATTCGTGTTTGTATGCTATGTCTCACTGTCAGCTATTTAGTTGCACTTAGCATATTTCCTGTCCATCTGCAATAACAGGTTTCTTTCTAGAATTTCTAATACTTGTGGCGATTAGCCACAATGGCGCTGGCGTGACGTGGGTTTAGAGAAAAGGTGGTGAAATGGTGCTCCCTGCTGCCATTGAGCAGCTATTACAGATCATCATTCCAAGCCACCAACATGTAGAGGACCCAGTATCCATGAGCATGAATAATACAATTATATTTTGCTGCATACAACTATGTCAACTGATCTTATGCATCATACCAAACATACTGGAAGTGACCAGACATCAAATATAAATGTCTGTGTACAGTCATGACATTATGACCGCCCATCTAAAATTGCGTCCTTTTCATTTCACTTTCGATCAAGTCCCACAAGTCGTGATGCGGTGCGTAAATGGATCAGTGCATAACACAAATTCTGGACTGGACTGAGGCCTAGTCAGCACCTCAAACTCGCTGTTGTGTTCCTCAAGCTACTCTTGTGGCATGGCACATATCCTGAAAGAGGGCAATGCTATCGGGGAATGCTGGTCCCTGGTCCCTCCATCTCTGAAGGTAAAAGGAAAACATTCATCTAGACTCTTCTCCGTCTTGGCCCCTCGGTGGTGGAATGAACTTCCCCTCGAGGTCAGAACAGCTCAGTCACTGAGCACCTTCAAACGACAGCTCAAGACCTTCCTCTTTAAAGAATGTTTAGATTAAATTGTAATTTTCTTGTTGTCGAACTTTGTGTACAGAATCTACAACAGAGTGAATAAAAAGATTGTGTTCATAGTTGGGGTCCTAGTGAACCGGAATTGATCTCTTCATCGATGGTAACTTGAAAGCACGTTGTAAGTCGCTCTGGATAAGGGCGTCTGCCAAATGCCGTAAATGTAAATGCTGATTCCACAAATTTTGGTCTGCAAGAATGCTTAGGAAGGTGGTGTGTTTCAATTTAACATTTGTCAGTGGAACGACCATCCACATGACGTAAAAGAAAATCTAGTAAACACTTTGTTTTACAGCATCTGGACCAGGATACCGTCTTCCATGGTTCCTCCATGGTCCTGTTCTGGTGCTTTCAGGAGCTTTCGGAGGTGGACACGGGTCACCGTGGGCACCCTGAATGGTTGGTGGCTACCCACTGCAGCGGTGACACCTTTCAATCTGAGCCAGCAGGAATATTGTTTCACAATCCTTACACTTGCCCATTTTTTTTCTGGATCCAACAGATCAACTTCAAGGACAATATATCCCATCACTGCCTGCTATGCAACTAGTTCCGTATTTTCTTAACAGCGTCTCCTTCCAAAAGAAACAATAGTGTGTTCTGTTTTTTTTTTTTTACTAATTATAAAAAAAGGATAATATGAGGCCGACAACAGAACCTGTCGCCATGTAATCTCCACGCCACGGAGGGAAAAGGAAACATGTTCCACGAAATGAATGCGTCTTAATTCTCAGGGCGGGCGCGACAGTGTAGCCCACGGTCAAGGTCAAGGTCGTCCCCGCGGAACCCGCTGTGCCCCCCAGAAGGTCACAGTGGACGCGGCCTTCTCCCTCGGCCAAGGCCGCTCGCTGCAGAAGCGGCCACGCAGGCTGTCCTGCGTGTCTGCCCGTGGCACGCGTGTCACCTCCACGTCGTGTCGTGGGTTGTGATTGTGACTGTGAACGTGATTACAGGGTAGTTGTTTTTTTGTTTTTTTTTCTGGTGGTGAAGCTGGCACGTGACTGGCCCTCAGGCCGATGATACCCCCCCCCCAAACTTCTCTTTCATCACCTATTCGTTTACAGAGGTGGAGTGAGAGAGAGAGGGAGAGAGAGGGGGAGAGAGAGCATCTTTTAAGATACCAGTCACACTTTACAGCCGCTGCTTTATAAAGACTTTACCAGCTGCCCTGTCCTCCGGACACTCGGACTAAAGCTTTGGAAGAGTCGGCGTGTGGGTGTGGGGGGCCGGAATGTCCTCCGCCGGGAATAACCGGAGCGCCTCGTGGATCCTCGGCGGGTCCGAGGGCCGCCCGGACGTGGAAATGTGCGAGCCGGCGGCGGCGGCGCGGCGGGCGTCGAACCTGCAGGGGCTGAACCTGAACCCGCGGGTGTCGGTGTACAGCACCACGCGGCCGGTCCTGTCCCGGTCCTACCTGCAGGGCCGGGTCTACAACTTCCTGGAGAGGCCGTCCGGGTGGAAGTGCTTCGTCTACCACTTCACAGTGTGAGTGTCATTATTACAATACGGTGATATAGCGCATTATTATTCTTGCACGTTTCACGATATCATTTATATATATATATATAAAAAAAAAAAACGCTAAATAAATGTGCCACACGTGCGACATAAGTGGACCGCGCTCATTATCGGCCGCGATAGGCAGCGTGTCCCTGTCTGGTCACCCTGTGACATGCTGGTGTTTAAAAGAGATGCCAGCAGAGTGTCCCTGATGTGTGACACTTTAGAATCGCACAACTCTGCTCATTTCGCACATGTTCGTCTTGTCTTGAGTGTCCTGCGTCCTACACGATGATGTCCAGTTATGTCCCGTTCGACCTGTTCATTGTGCAGAAAAGTTCTACTTTTCTCTGATAGAGATCTGTACAGTGTTTTACTTTGTTTAGTATGTTTAGTTTAGTGTGTATATACATATATATAATTTTTTTAAATTTTATGATTGCACTATGGGGCGGTCTGTGTGAAACATTATTTTAATACACGGTATACTGTGTATACTGTTGTACAGAATATAAATCAATCTCGAATCTTGAATTTTGAATCTTGAATCTATGCCCGGTTTAAAAAAATGAAGCCATCTTGGTATAATAAATATTTGAAGCTGCTAAATTTCCGTTATACTTCTATATAAATTTCTCCAGTAAAAACAGCCAGAAAAAAAAATACTGTCCTTGTGCGAGTCAAAGGTGGCCAAGAATTTGTACGGCCTTATCACAAGTCGAGGCTTTGGAAGGTTGGAGGGCTCTTATCATTACTGCATGACCAACGTGTGTGTGTGTGTGTGTGTGTGGGCATGCATGTGTGCACCGTGTATGACAACAGAAGGCCTTTTGTTTTCACAGTGACATTTATTTTAATTATTTCCAATTCACAAGCGATCAGTGGTGGCACTTTCTTTTTTTTTTTTTTAATCGTTTTATTTTATTATACAGTAATAAAAGCCAATTTGTCATTTTTGTGCAATAACTGTTGCTGTATTACTACAGTCGTTGTTTTGTGACAGTAAACATCGACCCTCGTGCGCTTATAATATCAGAAGTAAGTGATAACATTGTGGCCAGCTGTTGCTAAAATTCTCCCTAGAAGGCAATAGCTCAAGGCCTTCTGATGGCAGGGTGACGGCAGCGGTGACGTCACGGCGAAGCCATGGCGATGCGGCGGCGTGAGGATCCTCACTCGCGCCGGCGGCGCTCCTGTTTGTTTGTTTGGTCGCTCGCCCCTCCCTCGACGTTTCTGCTGAAAGCTGCGCTGAAAGGGGCAGGTGAGATGTCTTTGTGGCGCCAGCTGTTGCCGTTTTTGGGCTTTTGAATTTGCCCCTTTTTATTGCATCATTGTGTGTGTGTGTGTGTGTGTGTGTGTGTGTGTTGTTTCACACTGGACAACATCCAGTGAAAGGCCACACCCCTGTATTCTCTAACTCACTAAACCCCGGACGAGGGCGCGTACCTTGTCCAAGGGATCCTCGCTGCACCCCCGTCCCGTTACATATATTTCAATTAAAAATTAAATTGGTTGTTTTTGTCATTGTAATGCACAGCACGGCACACGGTGGCACTGCGAGTGTCCAGTGGGTTGTGAGCAGTGTGCAGCAGCGCGTGGGGACGGGGCCTTGCTCCAGTGCCACCTTGACGGCCCGCTTCCTTGCCTACATTGTCCCCTCTCGTCCAGCTCAAAGCCATTATCAGGTTCCTCATGTTTACAGTCACTCATGTTATCATTTCCAATAGCGAAGACAAACAGGCGATTAGATGCGCGCAAGGTTAATGTAAGCCCGGCTACCGCGTGACGTAGCACAGAACACGCTGTTTTTTCAGCCTTTACTTTGTCCTTAAGATATAATTGTCCTTTATTGTCCACTGTTATACTGAAAATGTGCCGTGAACTTGTCTTCTGCAGGAGCCTTTAATTGCCCCTGTTTTTTCGTTGTGAGTTTATTCGCTCATATTGACATAGAGTTGGTTTTTATTGCGTTTGTGTAAGCAGGGTATTGCGGAGAGCGTATGATCTCGTAAAAATGTCTTTTTTATTTTTTTGTGCCGTGGCTCTGCATTACTGCAGCCAGTGGAAATGAAGCACATTTCAGGTGAGATAAGGCTCTGTGTGCTCCCACCAGGGACTCAACACAGCGCAGAGGTCACGAACGCTCGGTGGGCCAAAGTGAGGCCCATATGTACACGTGCTCAGCATCAAACCGCTGGATGCTGCTCCAATAGAAAATGGCTGATTTACACAATAGAATAAACAAGAAGTGGCACGAGGCCCGACTACGCTCTACCTTACGCTCCGCTAAATCAACAGGGAAACTTGGCGGCGTCGCACACTCCTCCTGTCCAACGGCAGCATGTCACTTGCAAGTGCTCAAGACCAGAGCTGGTGCTCAGTGTTACATGGGTGTGGTTTGTGATGGGGTGGGTGTGATCGGGTGCATGGCGTCACAAGCGCGCTGTTCAGGGGAAAATGCAACTCATATGTGTGTCTATCTCTCTTGTTGTTTTTTTTTTTTTTTCTTTTTTTCAGGTTTCTTATTGTCCTGGCTTGCCTCATCCTCAGTGTGCTTTCCACTATTGAGCAATACCAGAATTTGGCATATCGCACACTCTTCTGGGTGGTGAGTTTTCTCTTTGTTTATAAAGCTGCATATACCTTGTGCAATGTATTTTTATGCAAATTAGCATATGGGTCTTGGAAACCTTTGACCTCAACGTACCCATTTGTAAATATGGCGTGGTAATGTGTGACTGGCCACCAGGGGGCAACCCATCCCATATAAAAAAGGCTCATGTACGTTAACCTAGTCTTTTAAAGCTTAAATGCTAGTCTTTTATTCATTATCAATAAATCAATTAATGTCCCGATTATAAAGGATTAACTAAATGTGTGATTTGTGGAATTAAATACCTTCAGTCATTTGTCCATTTACGTCCAGTTTAAATACGCTTAGCAAATCATAATTGTCACTTCTGTTTTTCTGAAGGTTACATAGTCCACTAATACCAACCTTATTTAAAAAATGGTGAGTTTGTGAAATTCACAATTCAGCCAGTCTAACTGCCAGACGCCAGAGATGAACAATCCCACTGTTCACAATACATTTTTGCACAATAAATCTGCTTTTCAGTTATCAGAAACATGACAATGGCTAAAAAAAAAGGTAATCAGACCCTTTGAAAAGGGAAAGCGAGGGGGTAAGATTAAGGGGCAGATTGAGTGGGGCTACAGTTTGGTGGCTGTAGACATTCAGGGTCAAAGTGCAACTAAGGCAGCAGCTAAAGGGATTAAAGCGACACGGCTTGCTCAGTGCAAGGTCCCCCCTCTGAATCACGAGTTATCTAGCCGACCAGACCTAGAAATGTCCACTTGTTTCAAGGCACTAAGCTTCTTCAAGAGCACGACAGGTGTCTCCTTTTGTGCTTTTTTTAACCTCAAGGGTTGAACCCCAAAAGACTGCCGTGCATCGCCGCAGTGAGATTCCAGCAATGACTGTCTGTAATTTCTCAGATCCTTATCTGCCTGCTTATATTTATTTACATTTTTTTATTGAACTAAATGCTTATATTTACTTCAGAGAATTAACCCTAAAAGAGGATGGTTATTCAGCAACAGCTGAACATTAATTTCATTCTTTAGATACAGCATTAGATAATGTAGATAGTAAGAAGTTTAGGATGCTTTGACATTCTTGTTTATAAGACATTTATTTTGCAGACCCTAATTGGACCAGATTTCAATGCAATTTACGCCAGTAAATGCTTAGCAAAGAATTTTCAATTAATAAAACTTTTGTTTTTTACATGAATACATAATTGTGATTTATTATTTTAATTGACCTCAATTTAAAACTACAGTAGCAAATTTAGCAAGATACTGCAGATTAATACATTACATGCAACTCAAAGGAAGTACACTTGAATTGAAGTGAAAAGTCAGCAAATTCACTCTTTCTTAGGACTTAGCATGTCAACAGCTCTCCATTTTTGGTGGGAGAATTCCAGACCATGGCACCATAGTAACTAAAAGCTTTCTCCTCACTCCTCTGGATTTGAAGGATTACCAGGAGGGATTACCAGGTACCAAGTAGGGGCGTATTAAAATTTGCAATTGCCCGTGAACAGCGACTTTATCAGTCATAGAATTTGCAAATAGTTTTATTATTACAATCAGAAAAGCTGATAATTTTTAGCTGTATCACTGTGTGACAGGACACAGGGCACTATTTTTGAATTGGCCCTGAGCTTGTTGAATAGTATATCATCAAATACGTCCTTGGGATTTACATAAAGAAAGAAGTAAAACAAGAAAGAAATGAGGCCTTTAAAGGAAATGTCCCCGTTGGCGCGCTGTGCCTTTCATGTCCCCAGATATCAGAAGGGCTCTAACTCCCGTCAGATCAGCTTTCTTTGTGAGCGTTTGCACTCAGAGTCGGGTCTGACTAACCTTTGCTGTCTGTCTGCCCCTCACCAGGAAAGGGTCACCCCTTTCCAGACTGCTGGCAAGGTCCCTCCTGCCCAATTCTCAGGCCTTGCCTCGCATTTCACTTCTCCCGACGTGTCAGGGAACAGAGGGCTCCCTGGCCAGGCTCATAACTCATACTTGTCTGTGGCCCTGTATCAGTCAGTGGGGGCCTCAGGCAGCAGCTCTCTATTGTTTACCTCCAACTCAGCAGCGAAACAAGGGCAACTGCTGTTGTCGGCCATGTCCGTGAACCATCCCTTCTGTGATTTCACATAACCTCATGTCAGCTCTTTCTGCATAACAGTGTGTGCCTATTGGTTCTGTCGTGTAACATTTGCACACTTGCAGAAGAGGCTATTTGTTGCATTTAAAGTGGGTGTTTTTGAAAAAAAAAATCAGATATTCTGATTTTTTTCATATAAAAGAAGTATTGTAGAGGAGCCTTCAGTAGAAAACGGATGAAAAGGTGAAAAAGTGTATTGAAATAAAGCCACCTGCCTTTGTCCCCACAGGAAATAGTGCTGGTTGTGTTCTTTGGTGTGGAGTATGTGGTGCGGCTGTGGTCAGCAGGATGCAGGAGTAAATATGTTGGTGTCTTGGGGAGGCTGCGTTTTGCGAGGAAGCCCATCTCCGTCATCGGTGTGGTAAATTTACTAGACAATATTAATGTTTGCTTGTTGTATTGAATGCATGCAATAATCACTACTGCTGTGGTTCTCAGACTTTTTGCAATGACTGCTACCTCCAAGAATATTTGGCTTACTGCCATTAGAATCAGCCTGTTAAGCTTATTTACACAGGAGGTAAAATGAATATTGTTCATTATACAATTATCCACTGTAAATCCACAAAGTTTACTATGTTGAAGATATTAAGAACAATATCAACACTGTATTAAAATAGTATGTGAAAGTGTGTAAATTAAAGTTAGTATTTGTCATAGAGGACGCAGCACTCATGTGTCCTCCGCATTGAACCCATTACCATTTGTGAGGTGCCCAGCTTATCTCAGTGGCCCCCTTGATGGCTGGTGGATTCGAACCTGCAACCTTCTGATCACAAGTCCTCTTTCTTAACCACTTAACCCACAAACCCTGTATTAAACCATATTTTGAGAACCAAGGCAATCGTGGTTATTTGGTGTTTGATTACCTGTTTGGTGTCGACAGACCTGATTGTGGTGGTGGCCTCTATCATTGTCCTTGCTGTGGGCTCCAATGGGCAGGTTTTTGCCACTTCTGCTGTCAGGTAAGAGCAGAATTACAAGTCGAAAATGTCAACGAATCCACCTTGATGGTAATAATAATGGTAATTCTTGTCCCAGAGGGGTTCGTTTTCTACAGATCCTGCGAATGCTGCATGTGGACAGGCAGGGCGGAACCTGGCGTCTGCTTGGCTCTGTGGTCTTCATACACCGTCAGGTTTGACAGATCACAGATTTATAGAACAGTCAGACTTGCATTGTTCATTATATTAATGTGTAATACTGTGTGTACAGTACGGCTCAATATAGTACAATATGTGTCTGTTCCTGTTCCTAGGAGCTGATTACGACGCTGTACATTGGGTTTCTGGGCCTCATCTTCTCCTCCTACTTTGTGTACCTGGCTGAAAAGGATGCAGTAGACAGCAGTGGAACCACAGAGTTTGGAAGCTATGCTGATGCCCTGTGGTGGGGAGTGGTAGGATGGATTTATTCAGTTCCTAAATTGATATTTAACTAGTATCTGTCCTTTGATGTTAGAGTACTTATCCAATTTTGGGTCTATAAATGGTAGGGGTCAGTAAAATTATATAGCCATTAATGACACTTTAAGATGACTGATATGTGTAATGTGTAAGTTCTTAACGTGCATAATATTCAGCAGTGATTTCAATGTCCATTTACGTTTTTTTTCTGAAGGTGACTGTGACTACAATAGGCTATGGAGACAAAGTGCCCCAAACATGGATCGGCAAAACCATTGCATCCTGTTTCTCGGTTTTTGCCATCTCCTTTTTTGCACTTCCAGCTGTAAGTTTACATTTTACGCAACAATGTACTGTCAATGCATTGCAAAGAAAACTACACTTTCACTGATGTAGAGTGCATTGACTGACAATGGCCTGATAATGATATGTAACAGTGGTTTTTAATTAACTTTGGCTTTTCTAGGGAATTCTGGGTTCAGGCTTTGCCTTGAAGGTTCAGCAGAAGCAGAGACAGAAACACTTCAACAGACAAATCCCTGCTGCTGCATGTCTTATCCAGGTCAGGACTAAACATTGATTTTCTCGTAATGAACCCTCATATGTGCATTACCTTTCTCACCATAACTTTGTCCTTTAGTCAAGCTGGAGGTGCTTTGCAGTGGAGAACAATGAATCTGCCACTTTTAAGCTGTTTGTACGAAAGAAGTTGTTTCTTCCAAGTACCGATGTCTCCAGCCCCAAACCCAAGAAACCGGTATTTCAGCTGAATTCAGCATTTCAAATAATAGGCATTCTAAAAAATATATCTATATTTTAAAGCATATATTAAGCACCATTGGGGTTTTCAACTGTAGGCAAAAATGAGGAAGAAACAAAAGAGCGTTGACAAGGACAGTGGCCCCAGTTCTCCCACTATACCCACTATTACCTACGACTTTGAAGACGGGAAAGACTCTGATGCCTACAACACCCAGCACTCAGGTAGACCATATGCCTGTTTATTTTTTCAGTTTTCACTTTGACATGTGCAGGGCATCAATCTTTCTATTCTTATACTGGCAACTGTAGAGCGTAGCATTCACTCATCACAGAAAATAATAATATAATGTGACTGTGCTGATCCTGTACTGTCTTCTGTTCAGCTGAAACACCTTTTTCCTTTCAGATCGACAGCAGTCATATACTTCCATCTCGTCCTTTCAGTTCTCTCCACCGCCAGGTAGTCACCCAGTCTTTCCATGAGCTTTTTATACTGAAATCCACACCAGTCATCTGAATGATCTTCTGTAATCTCTGCACTTGCAGTTAAAAAGAGCTCAGGGTTGTTGGAGGTTCACTCCCCTCCCCCAGTCCACCGGAACATGAGCTTTGCGGATGACCTGGACCTGGAGGCAGAAAGAGATACCACGCTCACACCCGTCACACATGTGTCACAGTAAGTGTGTTACAGATATCTCTGTCTCCTGCCTTTTGTGTAAGAAGTTGTAAGCTTGTAGTTTGTATTATGTGTTTAGAGTCCATGCAACGCACCCGTGGTGTTCCATTATTTTTTTCAGTTGTTCAGTACTGAAAAAAACACCCATTCCTAACATGGACATCACTGTTATATGCAGAATACACTTTACATTCCTCTGGGTGCGGATCGCATGCAGCGGTGCCATTAGCAAGACTGCTGGGTCCCATTAACTGTTAGCATGTGGAACAGCATATGGCCCATATCTGGACCTTTGTGTTTATTTGTGTTCATGGCTCCTAGACAGTCATCACCTCTGTATATACTGTGCTGTGGTCCTGGGACCTGGGACAGTAATACAATTACTTGGACCACAAGAGGGCATTGGAGATGTTCCCTTACGTCATCATACAGTGTTAGCAAATAGGAGTGATGAGAGAGTGACAACGCACTTGTAAACACAGTGGTTATGTAGATTTGATCAGTTTTGTGTTTATTATTATGATTGACGTTGCTTCAATCTAATATAATTTAACATTTACACTTTAATTGACACCAAACTGCACATTTCCATTTATTATATCTCATAATTTCTGTACATTAAGCATAATTAAGATATTATCTGGAGTACAAGTATTTTCTAATTCACCTTTTCTAAACGTACAGTTAAATGTGGCTTCATGTGTGAATCAAGGGAATTCATGTGTAAGAAATCTGATGGAATGAACCAGAAATCTTGAGATCAATTTGCTGGTATTCACCCTAAAGAGATAGAAAAATTGCCTTTTGTTGCTGAAGTTAGGTTGAAGTGTAGGATCATGGTTAGGTACCGAAGAGTCAGGTTACACTGAGGTTCGTTTATAGTATATAAGTTATATGTTTATTACCCTGGACTCGCCTGACATTTTAAAGACAAATGTGTCTATGCATCTGTGGGAGAGCTATATGGTGCAATATATTTTATTTTATAGCCTTGAAACTAATACCCTTTTATTATCACATGGCAGATATTAACTGTTTTATGTCAGAAGAGTTAGACATTTTTTCAGCACATTAGATTTGCAGTAAATTCAATTAAATGTTATAAAGGGATGTGACAGTTTGAACTGGGAAAAATGCATTTGTGCATGTTGGAAATTATAAATGTATTTTGTATATGTTACTTCATTTAAAGTTTAATGGATGGGATAATGACATTACGGTGAAAGTACAAACAGGAGCGGATTTGATTAGATAAAAGATAAACCCGATAGTGGACAGGCCGTATGTTAGCTCGCTGTGAAAGGACCCCTGTATTTATTCTGCACAATAGGCTAATTTATGACAATTTCACTTCTTTCACGTATTTTTAAATGTCCTTCTGCTGCCTGCCAGCCTCCATTTTAGTCTGAAATGTTTAATGAAGCCTTGCTCGACTCACACCAGGACGCAGGCTGAAGGCTTTCAGCACAATGGTGACAGCTGGACCTCTCTCTTTACTTTTTTTTGTGTGTGTTTGTATTTGCATGTTGCCAGTGAACTAGAAGCCAAGTGAACCGTCTGCCCTCTCCTCTTTCTTCCTGCACTCAGGCTGTCTGAGTCCTCTCATGGCACTTTACGTCTGCTGTGACCTTTGGCTCTGGCCTGTTGACTCAAGAAGTTAAAGAAGTACAATAGCCTCCTCGTGCCTACAGCTCAAAGAACTTCGCAGGGTTGGGGATAGGGGGGTGGGGCGGGGAACAATGGTGCAGCTACGCCTCTGCTGCTATGTGTACATATATAGCCATATCATAGATAGATAGATAGATAGATAGATAGATAGTCTGTTCTGCCATTAAAAACGAGCTCAGTGCTACAGTTGTTCTGCATGCAGCCGTGGAGAGGAAGTTTTGGCTGAAACGATAGATTTATACTCTGAAAACAGAGAGGGCCTTCTAAATGAGGGCTCGGCCAACCAGAGTGGCCCTCAGCTCCAGCAACCAGACAAAGGGCCATTGTCACGGCAACAATAGCCTGATTGACAAGCGGTCTCAGCCCAAGGGCTTGTGTAAGAAGGCTGCAATGTCAGCTTTGTTAGCAACACTCTTATTGTAAGGAACAATCGCTACACTCTGAGCAAGCACTGCCATTTCATGCAAGGGTTTTATCCTTATAATAAGCATGCACACACAGCTGCAGGAGAACTATTATTCCTTTTTCTATTCAGTCGTCCTATTCAAAGTGCCATTTATTGCACATTTGCTACATCAGAAATTAATGCAACATAATCATCATGAACATAACTTAAGAAGAAAAAAACACTGCTGGATGTTTGTTGAGGGAATTAGGATTCTGGAGAGCCAGTAATATCTCAGTTTGGCAAAATATCACATGCCTGGTTTCTTAATTTTTTCTTTATTTGTTATGCATGCAGGCCCAGCCACTAATAGCTGATTATGAATTTCCTTCAAGGAACTGGGTTTAGCTGACAGTGAGACACATCGCATATGTGCTCAGTCAAAAGGCAGCTGGTCATTGTCTGTACAATGAAAACTGGCAGGTTACGAGTGCCGCAATTAGCCAGGAAGGCGGGATTAAGTTTGGCACTTAGTGAAGATGTGATTAAACGTGTATGGAGCGAAAACTGCAGGTTGGATTTGAGTTTAAAGAAGAAAAAAAAATTCTGTGCTGATTGTCCTGGTTTAAACAATTGTGGCATAAAATCCATAAGACCACTTGACCCCGTGGTCAGTGGTGCATCCATAAATTTCACACCGCACAGATGCTCCATCAGATCTGGGGAATTTGCAGTCAGCACCTTTGTGTCAAATTATTCCTGAATCATTTTGCTGAAATCAGGGAATATTGTTTTGAATGGGTGTCTATACAAAATATTTTTGTCCTTGTCAGTGTAGAGATAAAATGTTTTTTACATGTTACATTTTCTTTTACATAGTTTTTTACATATTTTACACAATATTTTAATATTTGTCTGCCACATTTAGTTTCATTTTGATAGGCCAAGTGTGTGTGTGTGTGTGTGTGCACGTGTGTGTGTGTGTGTGTGTGTGTGTGTGTGTGTGTGTGTGTGTATATATATATATATATATATATACTGTTCCACATTTTTAAAGTGTAAGAAGAATGTAAAAAAAATCAACTTATCTCATCAACTTATGCTTATCTGCGTGGTGTTTTCCTTTTTTTTTTAATCAGTAGTTTGAATTGTTAGTGTTGCAGACAGTGTTTAGAACCACTTCCTCTTGCATGCTTTACATGAAGGTTGTATACAGAACAGTGTGTTTCCCATACTCGGAATGTATTTGCTGGTGTGTTGGTCTCATCTCACACTGTCAGTGTTTACTGCTTCATCTGCTAAACAGTGAGGAGCACGCATGGGACTTTGTTTCCTACACCGCCATGATTTGAAGATGCCTTGGTCTTGTGGTGTGACGTGTGTTTCCTACGTCGGTTTGTTGATTTGGATGTATTAGAGAAGGTAATACAGTACATTAGTAAAAATGCGATTTTTGCATTTCAATCACAGTGGCTGGATTTCTAGATCTGTTGTCTCTGGGTTACAAATGACAAAAAAAATCTGATCATTTCATGTTTTGTCTTTGTAGAGTGAGAAGGAAGAAGTTTGGCCCCCGGGCCAAAATTTAGGCACTTTTGGAAGAGAAAAACTTTTCTTCTCAGCAGCAAACATGTTAACATGTAGCAAAGTAACAAAAGACCCTTCCTCAAATGCTGAACATTAATATTATATCAAATGTTTTGCTTGCAGGAAACTGAAAAAGCTGAACCTTTTCTGAAAACCTTTTTAATATATTTGTTTATCTTGTCCTTTTTTTATTCAAGAGTTCGTCTAAGATTTTGGAAATGCAAAAGAAAATTTGCTGAATCCAATCATTTAAATGATCCAGTTATGTGTCCAGCTATCCCATTTGCAACCTTTTTTGTATGTTTATAGTGTGTGAGTGTGTTTGCGAGTTAGTTTGCTTTTACTATCGTTTAATAGGTTTTGTTGTGCTATAGAGTACAAGACCACTGGCTGTGAGGGGTGGCACAGGATTCCTCGGAGAAATTCTTAATAAAGATATTTAATACCATCTGTCAAAGCCCAGCTCTTTGATGATGGGGATGAAAGAGGGGATCAGCTGGTGGGAGCCACAGGGTCTCCTGCTGCAGACTGGACCATAGGGGGAGTTGGGGGGCAAGCATGTGTGTGACAATAAACAGGGGTCCCTAAGGTCCCCTGTCCTGTGACAGAAGCTCATATGCTGCCCCTGGTCAATGATTATCTGTCATTAAGTCAGTGGTGCCCGCTTATTAAAGTGTCCTGTTTGACATTTGAAGGCATTGATCGAGGAGATACGGGCACTTTATTGCGCACAGCCCCATCCCTGTGACCTCCAGCAGCGGCAGCGCTAATCAGCTTGTCACGTCTCCCCTCCCCACAGGAGTATTCTTGGACAGCCCGGACTCTGTTCTGCCTCTTAAAGCTGTAGCCATGTGCGGAGGCCCCTTAAACACCAGCAGACAAAGGGGTTCAAATTTTGCCTCATGGTGACGGGGGCAAGAGTGCAAGCACAGTGAGGAATCTATTATATCAGCATCACGGCATGCAGCGGGACGCATGAAGACGTTATTTACCTCTTCATTTATTCCCTTATAGAACAGCGATAGAGATGTTTCGAATGCATTCATTTCGTTGAATTACTTCATTGTGGCGGAGCGCCACAATGAGCGCCATAAGGCAGATTCCCGCAGAACACGGCAAAACAACGACTCCGTTTCCTCCGCTGTTTTCCGCCCCAGTTTCTTTTTAACCCGTTTATATAATGTTAATGCGAGACAGACAGCATACATTGATAGAAACAATATATATATATATTTATTTTTTACTAATTATGAAAGAAAACAGTATAAGAGAGGGACAATCTCACAGACCAGTAATGTCATGTAATGTCAATGTCACATCTGTTCATTCCAATGGACAAAACAAATGTAGTTACCACTTAGCTCCAGTCCGGTTTTTGAATGTTCATGGGATGTCATGTTGTCTTTTACCACTAGTGTACTATAGTATCTCCATTTAAACACGAACCCTGCAACACACACACACACACAAGATTTTAACGTGACACTTTTCTACACTTTTCTTCCCACGGTGGCCATTTGACAGGAATGTCTGCAATCAGATTTCTCAGGGCCCGGTGAGGGTTAATCTCTGGCGAATCTAATTGTTTGCTTTCCTGTTTATCCACTCCCGATGGCTGATGAGTGGGCCGTGGGGGCGAGAGAAGACAACCAGCAAGTCGCGGCTCGAGGCAGAAGCCCCCCGATGGCACACGGTACACACAGCCTCAGAGCGGGGCTCTTTGTTGCCGGCAGGTGATCGGCCGTTTGAGAGACGGTGTTAAAACGCCGGCCCTTCTTCTGCCCTCGCGTCGGTGGATTTTGCTCCATGCTTGTTTGTTTTACGCTGTTTCCTTCCCAATTATGTCTCTCTGAAGTGTCTGGAGTGTTTACGGGCTCCTGAGCTCCGGCCCTCCAGCACCGCGTTCAGTGCAGCCGTAATCAGCGCTGGAGATGCAGCAAACACCCACATTGTTTTACGGGATACACCCTGTGCGTGAGGCGGCTGTTAAAGGCTTTTTTGCGACGGGGTGTTGATTGCCGTTGCGCTGTTGTCATTTCCTGCCCCGCGGCTGCGCTTTTGAAGTGTGTCTCTCTGGGTGCGACTGTGATGTTCATTGTCAAGCGTATCCGTTGTGTGAAGTGCAGCACGCAAGCTTCGCACTCTGCTACTCGGCTAACGGGGATGACGTGGTGGCAGCTTCTTAATGGCAAAATTGGTTGAGGGCCGGGCAATATATCCATAAACTACTGTCATTGTGATTTAAATCATGATTTCATGATTTCTTGAGGATCCGCTTCTCATTGTCAGGTGTAATCAATATAAATAAACTATAAATATATATATAGTTGTGCATTCGTTTTCTTTTACTGTAGATATTTCAATATTGGTCGCTTTGCAAAAATAATAATCACAGTTTTTAGTGATCTTTAACAGAGGAGGGGATTCAGTGATCCTTTAGTCATTGGTTAAAACACATGCCAAATATAGATATGGGTCACTTAGTGATCTATAGTTGGCATGTGTTTTAACCAACCAATTTAACCAATAAATCATCAGTTACATACAAAATGACACAATATGTATTATATGTATATACACACACACATATATATATTATAAATCTTGTCATTTTGCATGTAACTGATGTTACATGTCATGTTTTTCTTGGTCCAGTAATATTTAGCAAGGATACCATGGTTGCGATTTTTTTTTTATCTCAGGTTTTGGGTGGGCAGGGACTGGATAAGAGGTGCAAACGCAGCTGTTGATGGGAGATGGTCCAAGGTGTTAAAAGCGTCAGAGTGCGTTGATGGGTCCATCACTCACACCCAGCTTCACACGCAGTCACCGAGAGATCCTCCTCACATCCGCTCTCGGCCAGCTTTGCCCAGAGCCAGGCCTTGTTGCCTGTGCCAGGAGCAGATGGTGACCCTGTGAGGTCATGCGACCATCATCAGCGTACATGCATCCAGGACCAGAACAAGAAATGCTGCAGGGACAGATGGGCCCATTCCAAGCTCCCCTCCCTAAAACAAGCAGGCCTGGGGATGTGCCCTCTGCCTCTCGGCTCTGCTGGTATCTCAGGCATTCAAGGTGGTCTGACTGCTGGAGACAAACATGCCCTTCCAGTAATCGCAGGCTGCTCATTTCCCCTCATCTGCGCCCTGCTCTGCTGATGAACCTGCCCAACATTTACAACCCATATTCATTCTTCTGGTAAGGTCACGTCCCAGACCACATGTTTTGCTGTCCTGCATTCTTCTTGGATGGTTCACATTGTGAATTTTTTTTTTTTTTTTTCGGCGGTATTTGGATGCAAATAAAACGACAGCGATATTCAACAGAGAAAAAAGGCCGATAACACTGATTTGATTAAAATCAAAATTAGCAGCTGACTGACTGATCAGTCAGACAGTTTCAACATTTCAGTACCTTCGTCACCTCATTAAATCTTCCGAAATGTTGGAAATGTCTGCATTGTAGCACACTCAAAGAAAATGTTTAGATAATGTTTAACTTCTGATCCTTTCACAGCCCTCTTTATTATTCACTATCCTTAACATTATTAAACAACACTGAGTCAGCATATAGAATGGGCTTTACCATCAGGCCCTAGGTGCGTTACTACAGAAAATCAAGAGCTTTATGCTTAATGCCTATACAAAAATGACAAAACCATAGTCACCAGAGGCACAAAGGTCTTCATATAGCAAGAAAAGGAATCACAGGGTCTATTCTGAGGACTTCCAGCAAGTAACAGGACAGGAATATATAACGCTGCTTGTTTGATTGTCTATTTGCCTTTGCTCAGCAGGAAGAAACCCAATCTCATAAAGCAGGCCTCAGTTCATTTTCTCCGCTTCTAAGCTTTCTCCAGAAGACGCCCATGGTCCGCATCCATTAAGTTAATGAGGCCCGGCAGTCTGTAGTCTGCGGTCCGGTCCTGCAGTTAAGAGGATAGCTGGTGTTTAACTGTGTGGAACTCGGTCTGAGCTAAAAAGCCCCACAAAAGTAAACGTGAAATACAACCCAAACAGCGAGTGGCGCTAACAAAGAATCTACAATTAGAGTAATCTGTCAGACTTCCACAGCGACGGGGACTGGGACCTCCGGCAGCTCGTAGCAGGCTGCACATCTGCCATATTATCTTAATAATACTGCTAACGCTCGTTAACGCCTGAGATGAATATCGGGGAACGCAGAATGCACGCATCCTGCTTCTCTCCAGCCAGTTACAGTCTTGTCATTGCTAATAGACGTTCCAGCATGACAGAGACCGGCCTACTTGGTTTCATCATCATGGGTGCCATCTGGTCTGCGGGTGAAATTTACCTGAGGGACTCTTCAAACAGATGGGGCAAGTGCGTAGGAGTTAATAGGCAGATGGCTCACATGCAATGTCTTGGCTGAAAAAAGGCACTCCAAGAAGGGCCTAAAATTCAACATGCCTTTCGTTTAAGTTTTTAGCTTTTAATCTCATTAATTTTAAGGCATGACCGGGTTAGATTTGGGTTAGTCAAGTAAAATCATGCATTTATTTTACTTTAATGTCTTTTAAATGCAGACTGCAGGATTCCCATAAGGTCGCAATCAGGGTGATCCAGCGCATGCACTACTTCGTGGCCAAGAAGAGGTTTCAGGTGAGAGTTCACAGGTCCAACCCATGCTGTGAGTACACCTCAACAAAAAGCTGCTTACACCTTGTTTTTATGCACTTCATGTGACATTTGGTAGCAAGCACGCAAGCCATATGATGTGCGAGACGTCATCGAGCAGTACTCCCAGGGCCATTTGAACCTCATGGTTCGAATTAAAGAGCTGCAGAGAAGGTAGGAAATTATTTGAAAAAAATATTGAAAAAATATTTTGAAAAAATATCCCTGTGTTTCTTTTGAACTGACTCTGTACCGGTACTGGCACTTTTTAAGCAAAACCCATCAAATTCTGTCATTCCTGATCCAGATCCTTAAACACATAAATAGCATTCACATAAATGAAGTGAACCAGCAAACGTTCTGATTCTGGCAATTTGAACAAGTATATGTTTACTGGGGTTTTCAATGGCATGGCGTCATAGAACCCGACTTTTGCACTGTGATTTTTCCAGGCTGGATCAGTCGCTGGGGAAGTTATCAATGTTTCAGACCAGCTCAGGTAAGAAACCAAAACGTGTTCCAAATCCCCAAAACAGTATGTGGAGTAATTCATTCACATAGAACTGATTTAACAAATTAATATCTCGAGCTTTCGGTTAAGGTTGCTATAAAGCTTTGTTCAATTTGAATACTTTTGTTTTCATTAATCTAGAGCGGACTAAAGATAAAGGCACTAACACCATTGGTTCCAGACTTAACAGAATGGAAGATAAGGTACGGTGAATTTGACCAAATATGTGAGAGTCGTAAATCTAAGTAGAAACAACTTGGGACATTAGGAGAACTTTTTCACTGTTTAACTTCCTTATGAAACTAGCTTAAATAACTTCTTCAGGAAGTGTCCAGAAAGAACTTCATCCTGTTTACAGGCTTCTGCTGATTTTTGTGACAGTAGCTGAGTAGATAATTGGAAATGGAACAGATATGTCAAGTGGCAACATGGGACAGAGTAACAGTCTTCATGTTAGGTTAATTTCCAAAATTGTCGTGTACCTAATGATATAATAAACATGTCTGTGTAAAGACAGCTGCGCACAGCTACTGGACATCTGCCTACTTCTAATTTAGCTGTCAAATGTGCATTTGATTTGTGTGTGAATCAGGAGAACATTTTTATAAATTAGTATTTCTGTGTTTTGACCACCAACTGCACACATTGGGATCACAAGTAGACAATTAATTGAATCAGAAGGGGGAAAAGTGAGGAAAATGTAAGTCTGTGCCCTCCCACCGACCCCCCAGCTGGATCTGAGCTCCCTGTTGTACAAACATTTATGGAACTCTGAGATCTGAGATGTTTCTCCCCCACTGCTGTGGATCCACACATAAGATTACAGACCCTCAGACATGCTCTTATGTTCAAACACACACATGCCCTCCTCACACGTTCAAGTTTCACATGGGTATGTGGGTATCTGCATCAGATAGCGTCACACTTAATCATCACTCGCCATCCTGTGGTTGGAACTTCTGAAAAGTGAACTTTCAACAAAGCAATTCTAAAATCACTAATATTTAAAGTGCAATTTTCTGTGTTTACTCAGGAGAGTAAAGACCCCTGAGATCTTCGGGCCTTTGGAGCTCCTTATGTTTACTCCTAAAGGTCTCTTTATTTACAGACTTAAGGGGCAGTTTGTAAAAAAAAAATAATGAATTAGTGTTACCCTGTTAGAGTCTCAGAAACATTTTCACAATGTAAAAGAAACGTGGCAACATGCAGCAATATAACAAACGGGCTAAATACAGGTTGCAGTAACTACCACCCCTGTTATCCATTTCCATACCGGAAAGCTGAACATCTGCTTCAGAACTGTCAAGAACAGAGATCATGAGACATTATGGGAGTACTTTATATGGAAGCAGGCATGCATTTTACTTTAAGACTAAGACAGAGAGAAAGAAATAAAAGAAGGACTAAACAGATAAGGTGAGATAAGGTGCAGGATCAGTGATCTCGTACAACTCCTCACTATAGTAATTAATGTCTTTAATTAACCAGTTGTAATGACCACAGTATGAGAGGAAAGGGTAACTTGGTGTTTGACAGAAGTTGATTAAGCAAGAAAACTCCATGAATAATATGACATATTAAAACAGGTTTGATTATTATTCACTTTAATTTTGGTTGGTCTGTTCTGTTCTGAGGTCATGACCTTGTTACCTTGCTCACAATTACTGACCTTCTAATCCACAGCTAGTCCCAGGATTAATCCTCCAGAAGTTCAGTTTTACAGAACTTTGTGCTGTCTTGTTTATCTTGTTTATCAGGGACAGGGGTGGCCTAGCGGTTAAGGAAGCGGCCCTGTAATCAGAAGGTTGCCGGTTCGAATCCCGATCCGCCAAGGTGCCACTGAGCAAAGCACCGTCCCCACACACTGCTCCCCGGGCGCCTGTCATGGCTGCCCACTGCTCACTCCCCGGGCGCCTGTCATGGCTGCCCACTGCTCAATCAGGTTGAAAGCAGAGGACAAATTTCGTTGCGTCACCGTGTGCTGTGTATCGCAATTACAAAAAAGAAGAAAAAATAAATTAGGAAGTTATGATATGCTGTTGTGAATGTGATATATATGTTGTTGTGATTTTCTTCCCCTTCCATTTTCAGATCACACGCATGGACCAGACCCTCAGCCGAATCGCAGACTCCCTAAAACTGCTGATGTCAGGAGTGGGACACGGGCAGCTGGGGGACAGCCAGGCGGACAGGGGTGACAGGCAGCAGGACAGACAGAGTATCCCCAGCCAGAGCAGCCTGCCCAGCTACGAGCAGCTGTCCGTCCCGTCCGCCGGCCTCTCCAACGACGAGAGCTGCTGAGAGTATCAGCTCAGATAAGGTCTCGTGGGCCATGGTGTCTCCCGTCCTACTGCTCACACAGTACCATGACCACATGTAGCGGGGGCATGCAGGAGTGAAAATGTGAAAAATGTGCGGGAAGTGGAACAGCAGTCTCATGCATTCTTAAATAACTGTTAAAAACACTGTTAATTACAATTAATTAAGAAAAGGGATGCAGTAGAATGTATGTGCACGAACACACTGAATTTATCTGACCGCAAACATATTCCAAGTTTACTGAAGTCGGTAATTAAACGATTTGTCGAAGGTGAATCCTCTTGTAAACCGGTCTTTATTTATTCTTTTTCCAATGATGTGTAAGTGAGAATCTGTAAGTGTGTAAGTTTTAATTGGATTTGTTTTTTTAATGCTGTGATTTGTTAGTGATCGCCATAACCCGCTGTTAATTGCTGTTCTTTCAGGGTTTTCAGTTCCCAGTTTCATCAATAAACAAATTTATACCGATATTCAATCTGTACTCGCAGCTTTGAACCTGAACGGATGCTGTATTGTACCACGTACTTAGCGAATGTAACATTTTGAAGTTTTATAAGACTTCCTTTCTGGTTTTGGTCTTTAATCTGAATAATCCATTATGTGCCCCAGTCTGGCAGAGGCGCCCTGCCAGGAATAATCTGCGGCCGCGGCTGCAGCAACAGGATGAGCGTGCTGGCAGTCGTGAATGTGCAGACGTGTTACCATGGGGGTCTAAGCCATGTGTTGGCAGATAAATGATGCCTCTTTGTTACGCTTTTAAAAGGACACCAATCCTGCCTCATTCACCCACTCCCCTCAGCAAATCTGAGGCACAAATGCCATTAATTCAAGCTAGTGAACCCATAGAGGTGATCCAGCCTTTAAGGTGCCGTTTGCCAGGACCTTCTCATAATACACAAAAAAAAAAAAAAAAAAAAAAACAGAATGACAGAGAAATCCATTAAAACAAAGTTATGAAAACCATCACTTTGCAACAGTGATGTATACATACATTTATGTATATGTGTGTTTATTTAGACATACATGAAATTCTTTTGCTTTGTATAGCCATGGAAATGAGATTGAACTTTGATATGCCTTAAACTCGTCTCTGTTGTACATAAATAAAAGGCTGCTCTTTCCATTCACGGTAAATGTAGGTCCGGGGTTGCGCTATTAAGATGGCAGACACTCGTTAACATGAAGAAGAGCTTTTGGTCCCAAGGGTCTTAAGAGAAGAGATATTCCCCCTGGACCCGCTAGAGTGACTGAACTCAAGTCAGTGCACCAAGGTCTGGACTTCATTAATTTTGCGTTGGGCTTTAATGATGAGCTTCTGGACAGAGCAGCACTACCGAAATGTGAGTTTGGCTGTAAAGGTGGCGTGAAGTGGCGCACGCATGAAACAGCAAAAGGAGTTTAACTATATTTATTAATCATTTTTTTAAAAAGAGGGTTTCTGTTTTGGCTGTTAAAAATGATAATGTTCCACAAAACTAACTAGAGACATATGATGGAGATTTCAGATCCATAATAAGGAAGGGCTCAATCAGTGTTTTATATGGACAATGGTGCAGGGTTTCTGAGTCTCACCCTGAGCCAGATTATTTTTAATTCCTGATCTCTTACTTTAAAGCCTCTTGACCGAAATTACCGAGGAGCAGACTGTTAATACATTTTATACATTTACATATACATTACACTTTTTCTATATGGCCGTTACATCTAGGCAATTTTCAGTCCAGCAGTAGATTACTGAGACTATAGAGCGACTGGATGCAGATGGGGTGTAGGCAGATGGTTAGCTTTTGTAGATCCACCATGTTGCTGCCAAGGGCTTTAATGGTGTTTGTAAGTGTTTCTTAAGAGAAATTGTTAATAGGGGTTGATAATGAGGGCCTCTGTATGGACAAAGCAGGGTTCCTTAGGCACCTGCTTCTTTCATTATGGGGAGAAAATGCCGTTTTCTATCGCCCTCTATAGTATCCAGCTGCCTTCTTTGCTGAGGGAATAACCAGGCCCACGAGTGAGATGGGTCCTCGCCCTTTTCTTCAGCGATTTGCAGTCCAGCTTTAATCCCGCGGGAGCTTTAAAAATGAAATGATTCGCACCCCCGCTTTAGAACAGTGACGAGAGATCATACCAGCAAATTAGACAAAATATGTATTCTGTTTAATTCAGAAATAACGAGATGTAATATAGCAAATAACAACAATTGTGGGGTTTTCTTTTAAATGCAAGAAAATACATCATTTGCAACTTAAAGGCAAACACACGAGAACAACGGCTAAAAATAATAATTATAATAAAAAATAAATTACATAAATTAACATCGTTTCGGACAGACACGTTAAATAGAGGACGCAGGCGTGGAGATCCACGCGTGAATCCGCAGCCTGTAATACTGTGGGGAGTTTGCTAGGTCCATTCGATCTCCAGGTCCTTCATCAAGGTTCTCCAGCAAGGTTCTGCGCAGCAGAAGACAGCCACCCTGAGAAATAAGTCAAAATTGTATTCCGTCATCTCGCCATAATAATAAATTGCGCGTAATTCTCCCGTGGAAAGGAACCGTATTGATTGCTTGTAAGATCGTGAAATCACACTTATGAAGTGAAACGGGCATCGAAGGGAAGGGGACAGGGACGGGGACAGGGACGGGCTACCTCGCTCCTATCGGCTCCTTTTGCGCGGTTTGCCGTCGGCGGCGGCGGCGGAGCCCGGCTTCTCCGGCTCCTTTGTGCTCAGGCCCCGTTTTCTCCTGGGGAACAGCTCTGGGGAGGGGGGGGAGGAGGAGAGTTAGAACCCGGCGCCGGGCGGCGGACGGCGGGAGGGGGGCGGCCGGCCGGCCTCGTACCTGTGATCAGCGGCGACGGGGACGCGCAGCTCCGCCGGCGACACTTGGCGCTGTCGCCGTGCTTCTCCTGGCTCGCCGGAATGACCGGGCCGACCGACGCGCCTCCGACGCCGTGCAGCGGCTCCGCGCCGAGCGCCGGGTCCGGGTCGGAGCCGTCTTGCGCCGAGTCCCGGAAGAACGGCGGCACCGACGCCGCCGGGACCTCGTCCCACTCGTACCGGCCGGACAGCGGCGTGTGGGTCGCGAAGTTAAAGTTCCAGCGACCGCGGTCGCGCTCGGAGATCTCGTCCAGCTGCGCGGCGAGCTCCAGCCGGACGTGGTCGTGGTCCACCGGCCCGAATAAACTCCGACAGGCGCCGGTCCGGGCGTGGAGAGGGAACGTCCTCCGCGCAGCCAGCCGCTCCAGGGCGCAGGAGAGCCGCGCGTTCGACATCGTCCGAGTAAACACCGCGGGTGGAAGGGCGTCTCCCGGGCCGTGTTACTTCATCCTGCGCCGGTTCGTATTGTGCGCCGACTCGTCTTGTTCGTGCGGCGTGGGGACCGGAGCCCATTGGTCGAGTCACGCCCCGCCCCCAGAGCGACGTCAGCGCCTTCTGAGCTCTGATTGGATGGAGACAGAGAGCCGACACACAACGCAGCGGGTTTATTCGGAGGTGTGATGTGATCCAGCATGGAGTCCTGGAGTCTGATGCTTCGTTCATTAAACGTAAATGAAAAAAGAAATACAGCTGGGTCTGCTTTTCTGGGTCGGAAAAACGGTGGTTTGGTGCATTAAAAAGACACCAAAAGGGGCAACACTCCTGTCCAGCATTGTTCAGGTTGTGAATGACCAAATAGTAGCTGGAAATACCTGTTAATGATCGAATATTTGTAGAGAGTAACTTTATGAGTAATAATAAGTCCAAATGGAATGCCGTGTTCATTAATGCAAGTCTGTTAAAGCTTCAATGAATATAAACCGCGTTAAAGGATCTGAAGAGCTTATAACAGTCGTACTGATTAAAGCTAATAAAAATGGCCAAATTCACACTATTACAGTATCTAGTGCATCAGCAGATGTGACTTCGACTACATCATTAGTTCAAACTAGCTTAAATCACTATTTATAATTACTTTTTAATCTTTCATTTTTTTATGTATTCAAGGGCATTTAAACTTTCGAACGGTTGTGTATATGAATATTTCGTTATTTTCTGAATAAGAATCCCTGTTTAAGCATCCGTGATTTTTTTAAACTCCTCCTTTTTCTCAAAACAGCACAACGTTCAGAACCCTCGATATACGAGACAGCAGATTGCGCGAAATCTTGCCGATGTCACGATCCGGTCCGAAATGGAGTTTCACTGTTGTCCTGTGTAATGTTCCCTAATCGTTCTCACCTGTGTTAATTGTATAAAGCTGCCCTGTTCGTCGTCAGGTCTTTAACGTTATGTTCCGTGTTCACCAATGTCTACGTCTCGGATGTGTCCCCTGTCTTGTGCGTCACCAATTAAACCGCTGTTCCGTGATGTCAGGTGAAAGCGTCCTTCATTCCTCGTCACTCTTCGTCACTCTTCTGACAGCCGATAAATGTCATGATACTGAAATAGATTTTAGTGATGCTGAAGCGTGCAGTCTCAGTTTTAATGGCGCCCCCTAGCGGTGGAGATCACCTTCCTTCACTTGTTGAGATGGAGAAGCAGGGAAAAGAACGAATAGCTGAAAAGTAACTGAGTCGAAGAGAAATGTAAATTATTTCTATTTGAACTCTCATCATCAGTACTTTTACAAATATAAATTTCTCACCAAGTTATAAAGATGGGGCACTGTCCCTGTAACTACTGATTGTAAGTTGCTCTGGATAAAGGCGTCTGATAAATGTTGCAAATGTAAGATGGGGCAGTGGTGGCCTAAGTGCCCCCGTAATCAGAAGGTTGCCGGTTCGAATCCCGAGCCGCCAGGGTGCCACTGAGTCCCCACACACTGCTCATCGGCGCCTGTCATGGCTGCCCACTGCTCATTAAGAATGATGGGTTAAAAGCAGTCACCGTGTGTCACCATGTGCTGTGCTGCAGTGTTTCACAATGACAATCACTTCACTTTCATTTTCACTTCAGGTGCACAGCAGAGGGCGTCATCACATGCTGCATAACAGCATGGTACCCTAACAGCAGCTCAGACAGCAGGAAGACCCTCCGGCGCCTCACTGGGACCCAACTCCCCACTCTGGAGGAGATCCATGACACCCGGTGAAGATGCAGAGGGATGAACATCATCAGAGACAGACACACCCTGCACACACACTCTACACACTGCTGCCTAGTGGGGAACACACTCGCCCAGAGGACTCAAACCCCACTTACTACCAAGAGACTAAACCCTGATTGTCTCCAGGGGGACTGTCACTGTAAATACTGATTGTAAGGCGCTCTGGATATGGGCATCTGATAGTGGCAGTGGCGGCCTAGCGGGTAAGGTTGCCAGTGCCACTGAGGTGCCACTGAGCAAAGCACCGTCCCCACGCACTGCTCCCCTGGTGCCTGTCATGTCTGCCCACTGCTCACCAAGGGTGATGGTTAAAAGCAGAGGACACATTTCGTTGTGCCTCCGTGTGCTGTGCTGCAGTGTTTCACAGTAAAAATCACTTCACTTTCTATGTAATGTAAATGCTGTCGTCTGGCAAGTACTACAGTTCACACGCCCATCCCGGCTGAGGAACAGCATCTACCCCACAGCCATCAAACTGCTGAATTCCCAGCACACACTCTCCCTGGACCTGTACACGCACACAAATCGACTCTACCTTATTATTATTTAATGCTCTGTTAAAAATGGTTGTGCACTTCTATGTCTCTTAGGACACACTTTAACTCAATACTTACTTTAAATTGTAAATACTCTAGACTTTATTTTTTACGTATTTTCTGTTGATCTTTGTTTAAATGAGCATCTGCTGGTTTTCTTCAAATGTTTTCTCGCCATCTATCTATTTATATTGATGATGATCATGGTGTGATTTTATTCTCAAGCTATATTCAAAATTATATTGATTCAAAACAGCAATGTGCTGTCAGAAGGTCATATCCATCTTGACGGACAGTGATGCTGAGGGGGTGAGAGGGAGTGGTTGGTGTGCTCACCTGTACCACGCTTCCTGGTGAAACCAAAGACTCATTCACAGCTGCTGGCTGGGGACAAAAGGGACGAGGACCAACAATAAGAGGCGCACCTGACAGCACTGGAGGACTCCACTCTGGTAAGTGCTCCCCTGGTCTGTGCCGAGAGTTCAGCCGTCAGACTGTAAAAACTGATGTTTTTTTTGTGTTAAAGTATTGCATTTATTGGTGACTTATTGTGGTGGCTTTGCACTACTTGAATGGTTCATTGAATTGAATTTTTAATTCTGCTTCGTTTTATTAATCTCTGGATAACTTCCTTGCATTTTTTCTTTAATAATAATTTTTAAATCATAGTAATATGAAAGAGTTTGTTGAGGTCTCAACCAATATTTTAGCTTGTCTTTATTATCATGTCATATATTTTTGTAAAATGACCACGCTGCTCTATATTCCTGAAACAAAAATATATATCCAAAAAATTCTCATGTAATCTGTGAAACTTATTTATTTTTTAAATCACATATTACTAAACACTACCATATAATTGGTTAGATATTATGAGCTTGACTAGCATTATTTTATGAATTTACATGAATTTGTTTAAATTATATGCAATTATAAAATATTTAAAAATGTAACATGCTCCTATATATTTCATCCATATATACCCATTTATCCAAACAAATAGAATGCATTTAATGTAAGGACCACCATTTTGGCCCTAAATGCAAATATTAATTTTGCATGGGGCATGTTTTGTGAGGACTCAAGTCCTCGCAAAATCCTGCGCATTCCCCATTCAAATCAGGGCCTCCCAACATTTCAATCCTTTTACATAAAAATCCCATGCAGTTAATAGCTTTGAAAGGGGTTGAGAAGTAAGTGTAGTATATTTATGTGACCTGATTCACTCTCATTCAGTCAACTGCAAATAAGAGTTTTGGTTCCTTTTTAATTGTCGATCCACACGTCCTGAAGTTATTACAATGTGTGCATATCGTGTTAATTACAACAAATAATGCAACCAAGTCTAGAATTAATAACTCTGTGAATTCTGAACTGAAGCAAGATCACATCACAGTTTTGGATTTAAGCATTAAATTGCTTGATCATCTTTATCAAGCATGGCTGACATGTAAATTCAAATGGACCTTTACATTTTCCATCATTTCTTTATTTTGGCAAGGAAAAATATGTGGTGGTAATTCCTGGTATTTGTTATAATAATAACAACAACAATATTATTACTGTTATATTAATATTATATTTGGAGGCATATTATATTCTAAAGTGTACATTGATTAAATTGCCATTGGGCTTTTGTCTAACTATCATTTGAATATATGCAATGTTTCCATGTTGTGACCCTGTCCACAAGTGTTCATACACCTGATGGAGGTACAGCCATCTTTAGTTGAAATGCAAATGAATATTTTTGCATGGAGTGTGGCTGAGGAAGGCACTTGCACTCCAACATCCTGCCCCATTCACCAGTCAAATCAAACCCACAACTAACCTCCCCAACACACACACACACACACACACACACATGAACACTCCGTGACCCTGAATGAGGGCCACTTATCACCCGCGTCATTTTGCCAGTTGTTTGCCACTGTTGGAGATGGCGCCTCATACAAGTCACACCTGTCGTCGCAGGGCATGAGACACCAAGGGAACCACTGCAGGCAGTGTGGAGAAGAGCTGGAGCTCACAGAGGGGTAAGAAATGATCTACTGTACTTCTCATGTTCACTGCAGGCCCGTTTTTCCTCAACTTGGCTGGATGTCATTTAACGCTTTTCATTTCTCTTCACAAGATACTTCAGAGGACAGACAATTCTTGCCAAAAACTGATCTTGACATAAACGTTACATGAGCATTCTGTAGTCACAGTTCATCTAGTTAGAATGGTGCTATGTGCTCTCTGGTTAATCAATGATGAATTCAGACCATATCTATCTTAAGAGCTTATGATCTATCTGATGGATAGATATGGTTAGAAAATGTCCCCTTTTCAGAGATCTGTATGGATGCAGTTGTTACTCCAAAGATGACGAAGAAATGGAGCGACTGGCACCAGACAGAAAGAAGGATGAGGAAAAGGTCCACTGGGCCTCGGGTCGTCTGGGGGACATAGACTTCATAGGCTCTAGTAGGACCAGAGGCAAGGTACACTGTTCATATCTGTTTGGTTGAAGTATTTTATGTTAATAAATAATTTTAGATTTTGATTCATAATCTCAAGCTTGTCATTGCAGTTTGTTCGAGTGGCCAGCTCAACAGACCCAGTTCAGATCTACCAGATGTTGACAGAGCACTGGGGACTTGCTCCACCCCACTTGGTGGTGGCATTGGTTGGAGGCGATGAACTTGCCCAGATGAAGCCGTGGTTGAGGGACACCGTGAGGAAAGGGCTGGTGAAGGCTGCCCAGAGCACAGGTGTGTCACACACACTGCTCCCTGGGGACCTGTCATGGCTGCCCACTGCTCAATCAGGGTGATGGGTGAAATGCAGAGGACAAATTTCACTGTGTGCACCGTGTGCTGTGCTGCTGTGTATCACAAGTGACAATCACTTCACTTTCACTTTCACTTTCACACCACTACTATGCGCTCCGGTGTTTGCTGGAAACTGTAGCTTTGCAAGAATTTGCATGCTATTAAAATCCTTTCCGCTGGGATTTGGCATGAAAAAATCCATGGAGTCACTCCATTGGACTCCATCTGCTAATGAGTGGTATTAAATTCCCTCACACTGTTGCTTCATTAATCCCGAGTGTGTTTTGTGGGTTTTATTGTCAAAAGTGAAAATGTAACAATTTTATGCAACCGGCTGTGAAGCATTTTCAACTTCTTTCAACTTTATGCCACAACTACATGAAGTTGAAAATGCTGGCTTTGAAATTGGATCTATTTTAACGAAAGCTTCTGCGCACCTAAACCTTGTTTAAGATTATGGTGACAATAAGGTCTTGCATATTCTTCACAGGTGCATGGATCCTCACCAGTGGGCTGCGTTTCGGCATCACTAAACACCTCGGACAGGCTGTAAGGGACCATTCACTAGCAAGCACCTCTTCCAAAGTACGCGTGGTGGCTATCGGCATTGCCCCGTGGAACATGATCCACAACAAGGAAGTGCTGCTGTCTGCTCAGGTGAGACTCACAGGCTTCGTCATGATGACACATGGTGGTCCATCCCTGCCATAGAGGTGATAGTAACATGGAAGTCGAGAGTTTGGTGCTGACCGAGGTTTTCCAACATAAACTCTACAAACATAAGCTGGGCTACAGATACAAGTCGTTTCAGTCGCAGTTTCCTCCCCAGAAGTAATGTGTTTACAAATTTACTGTGACCTTCTATCCTCGAATCTACTAAATCTTTAAAGCTACAATGTCCCTTTAGTACCTCAATTTCGTTGTGCTGTTGTACTAAGTAAGACTATGCAATGACAATAAAGATTTTAAACATTTAAACCTTAAACCACCAGACAATCACAGTTAACCCGACGGCTTATTGGCCATTTAGGAACTCACATATAAACGTGTACATAATATTTACATACTCGGCATATAATAAAGTTTATCTACAATAATTTCCTCACAGCCTGACCAGCCAGCGGCGTACCCAACTGAGGACCTGCCCCACGGGGCAGTATACTCCTTAGACTGCAACCACTCTCACTTCATTCTGGTGGAAGAGGATCCCCAGCGTCCAGGAGCTACAAGCGCGATGAGGGTCAAGTTGCTCAAGCACATCTCCTTGCAGCGCACCGGATATGGGGGTAGATCGGTTCTCATGGCTATTGACATGTGATACTTAGTTAACATGAAAATGTGTCCTGCATCCAATATCAAAATATGACTGGGTAGAGATGGGACCTAACAGAGTGGCATTTTTGGGGTATCTTTGCATTACTTTTTCCCTGTACTTATCTGTACTTTTTACTCATCACATCTTCAAAACAGTCTTGATATTCCCATTTCAGTAAACTGGAGTCACATTATCTATAATTAACGCGTTTGTAATCTATTTTACTGTCATAATGTGCTAATCTAGACAATTGGATGAGTTTGGAAACAGAAAAAATGTAAAACAAGAGGAAGCAAGCAGGTCTAGAAATGTCACCATGTTTGGCTGCACTGGCATATTTTCTTCATGCCCACAAAAACACGACACCTGAGTGAAGGATATGTCTGCTTTTACCACCTCTGTCTTAAAGGTACAGGCAGCATAGAGATCCCCGTTCTGTGCCTGCTGGTGCATGGTGAACCTAGGACCTTGAAGGTACTTTTTTCCAAGGCAACTTACTTTCCCTGTTCGTGGCGACAGTCTCATGGGACGTAGGGTCAAATTCCCATTCATGGATTAAGCCTGGTTCTAGACTAAAAGCGTTTTTTTGAATGGAGCATTTCACTGAAGTTCTCTTTTAGTCTAGGACTAGGCTTAATTCATGAGTCCAACCCATAGTGTTTTACTCAATGGTAGCAGTGGGACTTGTCAGAATCATCACTTTGTGACATGTCTATTTGGCAACTAGCCCTCTAAACCGGCGCTCTTGCTTCTCCCCGAAGAGAATCTTCAAAGGCATATTGAACGCTACACCATGGCTGATCCTGGCCGGCTCTGGCGGCGTCGCCGATATCCTCGTTACACTAATTAACAGAGGATCATGGGATGCAGACATAGTCCAAGAGCTGCTGCTGGACACATTCTCGAACGAACTGCACAGCACGGACATAGCGTGCTGGGTCAAGTTGGTAAGGAGATATCAGCGGCCTGGATCAATCAATTAACATTAATGGAAATATACTTATATGAGTAATTGGACCGTTTTTCCTAGATCCAGAAGATATTAGATCACAGGCATCTGTTAACTGTACATGATCCAGAGCAGGAGAGCTCTGAGCTGGACACGGTCATTCTGGGAGCTCTGGTAAAAGGTGTGCATGTTCTTGTTCTTTTTGCTTGAGCTTGGGTGCAATGCAAAGTTTGAACTTTGTGCAACTGTTTTTTTTTTAGCCTGTAAAAGTCAGAGCCAGGAAGCACAGGACTTTTTGGATGAGTTAAAGCTAGCAGTTGCATGGAACAGGGTGGACATTGCGAAGAGTGAGATCTTCAATGGAGACGTAGAGTGGAGGGTAATGCAGATCTTACGTGATTCGTATTTCTTTCTTTTAAAATTGCATGCTCATTTCAGCCAATCAAAGTCCTAGAAGAACACATTTTCTATTTTCTATGAATTCCTCTTTTGAAGGCCTGTGACTTGGAGGAGGTCATGATGGAAGCGCTGATTAATGACAAGCCTGACTTTGTGCGGCTGTTCGTGGACAACGGCGTGAACCTTGGTGAGTTTCTGACTTACGGACGCCTGCAGGAGCTCTACTGCTCTGTATCAGAGAAGAGCCTCCTGCATGACCTGCTGCTGAAGAAACTCCATGAGAAACAGCTTCTGCTGGCCTCCGCACGCCACCCTGGGCCCACCCATTCCGAACCAGGAGACCGTCGGGCCCGCTTCACTCTTCACGAGGTCTCCAAAGTCCTGAAAGACTTCCTGCATGATTCATGCAAAGGCTTCTACCAGAAGATCCCCTCGGTTTGTACACTTTGCTGCAATTTAACATCTTTTACTAGGATTCGAAAAAACATGATTTTCATCAGAGTACAAATTTATTGACAGGAGAAGGGCAGCAAAAGCAGACTGTTCCAAAGTCACAAGAACCTTCCGGATCTAGACCAGCTTTGTGAGAACCCATGGAGGGACCTGTTCTTATGGGCTGTCCTGCAAAACCGGCAACAGATGGCAAACTACTTTTGGGCTATGGTGCATTTTTTGGCCCATGCAGTGTTTGAACGTTTCTGGTTCTCGATGTTTTTAAAACCTTTGCTCTAAAAATCTGTCAAATATTTCATTTGAACGTGTGCGTTGAATATAATACCCATATTACTGAACGAGCCATTTTCTGTGTACATGCTAGGGACCCGAGGCAGTGGCAGCAGCCCTGGCTGGGTGTAAGATCCTGAAAGAGATGGCCCACCTCGAGTCAGAGGCGGAGTCCGCTCGCAGCATGAAAGAAGCAAAGTATGAGCAGTTTGCACTGGGTAAGAGCTAAAGCAGCACAATCCAGAATTTAAAAATATTAATATATTTTACCACACACCATGCATGAAAAAAAATGTTCTATGTGGAATTTTTTTGTGCAACACAATATATGACTTGTGTGTCATAGTATCATTTCATCTTTGTTTTGGCATGCAGATCTCTTTGGAGAATGCTATTCCAACAGTGAGGATCGTGCCTATGCCTTACTGGTGAGGAAAACGCACTGCTGGAGCAAATCAACAGTTCTTAATTTGGCCACGGAGGCCGATGCCAAGTGTTTCTTCGCTCATGATGGTGTTCAGGTAACTAATGGCAGTATTTCATCTAGAATATCTAATGCTGATTACAACATGCTGTTCAGATCACGTTTTATGATAAATGTCTTTACTTCATCTGCGTTGAGGTTGGAGTGCCATCTAGTGGACATTGCTAGTATTTATGAAATAATGCAATAAAATGACACAAAAAAACTAATAGCAAACATTGCAAGTTGAACATTTGAGTCTCTCCCAAGCAGGGAGCTTTTAATGTGATGACAGCATGTCGCACATTTGCCTTCTCTCCACAAGTTAAACAATGGAGACTGATTTCCAACACTTTCACTTTCCTGAACTTTCTTATCATTCACTCATATTAATGAGCATCTCATGAAGTGGCTTTGGATAAAAAAAAAAGCAGTCATGAAGATAAAAAGGGGCGACTCTGAAAAAACAGATTCATCAAACATACTTTGTTTTCTCATGCTACAACAATATACAAAATGTGTTTCTTTCATTGGATTCTTCAAAATGTCCTCCACCTTAGTCTCCATAACTGGCACAGAGCGCATCCAAACTTTTGAGTGGTAGTGTGTGTGTGTGTGTGTGTGTGTGTGTATCATCCTGAGTCCTGTCCCGGTAATCACATATTCATTCCTGATGTTGCCACTTGCTCCACATTATTTTTTCTCTATTTTTCTATTTCACTTCATGTTCACCTGATCTTTTCCCATAAGATCACATTGTTCTTCACATACAGTGCATCCAGAAAGTATTCACAGCGCATTAACCTTCATGCAAACCTTCATGGATCCTCAGAATTCTAACACCCCGTTTACTTGAGGTTTTGGGAAATTTATTAAAAGTAAAAAACTGAGAACATGTACATAAGTTATCACAGCCTTTGTCATGAAGCTCAAAATTGAGTTTGGGTGTCTCCCTGTTCCCCCTGATCATCCTTGAGATGTTTCTGCAGCTTAATTGGAGTCCACATGTGGGAAAAAAAAACCTGTTGACTGGACATTATTTGGAAAGGCACAAACCTGTCTATATAAAGTCCCACAGTTGACAGTTCATGTCACAGCACAAACCAAGCATGAAGAGGAATTGTCTGTAGACCTCCGAGACAGGATTGTCTGAAGGATTGTCTCTGCTGCTTTGAAGATCACATTGAGCACATTGGCCTCCATCATCCATAAGTGGAAGATGTCCAAAACCACCAAGACTCTTCCTAGAGCTGGCTGGCCACCTAAACTGAGTGATTGGGGGAGAAGGACCTTAGTCAGGGAGGTGAGAAAGAACCCGATAGTGACTCAGTCAGTTCCAGAGGTCCAATGTGGACAGAGAAGAACTTTCTAAAAGGACAAACACATACAGCAATCCACCAATCAGGTCTGTATGATAGTGGCCAGATGGAAGCAAGTACTTAGTAAAAGCCTGCCTGGAGTTTTGCCAAAAGGCACCAGAAGGACTCTCAGACCATGAGAAACAAAATTCTTTGGTCTGATGGGAACCAGAAGACCCAGGTTCAAATCCCATTGTGTCCCTGAGCAAGACACTTAACCCTAAATTGCTCCAGGGGGGACTGTCCCTGTAACTTCTGATTGTAAGTCGATCTGGATAAGGGCGTCTGATAAATGCTGTAAATGTATATAAATGTAAAAATGGAACAAAAAGAAAAAAGTATTTTCCCATGTAATCGGTACCCCAGGCGCTTCTGACTAAAATCTGGTGGGGAGCTATGACCACGGACACTGCCATCTCCAAACTTGTGCTCGCATTCTTCTGTCCCCCGCTCATCTGGACAAATCTTATCAAATTCAGGTAACAATGAAACCCATGTTCATTTCTCGCCGCATGATCACGGTGATGAATAATCTGAGGAGTAAATTTTTTTTTTTATCGCACACATTCCAGTGATGAAGAACTGGAGAGTAAAGGCCACGGGGACCAGTTTGCAGAGCTGGACAGTCTGGACACTGAGAAAGCACTGCTGCTGACGGATGAGGAACCCATGTAAACCACAAAAACAAACTCAACCTCAAATGTGCACAGCTAGCATGTTACAAAGGCATAAAAGAGTTGTTGTATTTTTTATTTAAGCGAAATAAAGTTCATAAAACTATTTATTCTCTAATTTATATAAAACTACATGGAATCTGTTCATATGTGCATGGTGAGAAATCATACATAGATTTTTTTTTTTTTCTAAACTCAAAAGGAACGGTGACAGACAGTTGTGCCTTGCGTTAACTCACACGAGACTCCTTGTGTCACAGCGAGGCCGATGCGGCGGGGAATCCAGTGCCCCAGAGCAGCAGTGCAGCGTGGAGCCGCTTCCTCCTGCGTCGCTGGCGCCGTTTCTGGAGCGCCCCGGTCACCGTTTTCCTCGGCAACGTCATCATGTACTTCGCCTTCCTCGTGCTCTTCACCTACGTCCTGCTCCTGGACTTCCGGCCTCCACCGCCCAAGGGCCCGTCCATTGCTGAGCTCATTCTGTACTTCTGGGTGTTCACTCTTGTGCTGGAGGAACTCCGGCAGGTGGGACAGACTGGATCTTCCAGCTTTTTTAATGCATCTTCAGTTTTAGGCATCTATTGTCAAATATTGCATTTCATACAGTGTAATAATCCTCTGTGTGGATCATTAAAAAAAAATTTTTTTTCCTTCAATACAACGTAGAGTTTCTTCACGGATGAAGACACTAAGATCCTGAAGAAGTTTAAACTCTATGTTGAGGATAACTGGAACAAATGTGACATGGTTGCCATATCTCTTTTTGTGGTGGGAGTGTCTTGCAGGTAGATTCACTGCAGTAATTAGCATTTCACAAATACATGAATGGCAAAAATATTAATGTCAGACATATCTGTGATGTTGTCTGCTCAGGATGATTGACAGCACATATGAAGCAGGGCGTACGGTGCTGGCTCTGGACTTCATGGTTTTCACCTTAAGACTCATCCACATCTTTGCTATTCATAAACAACTTGGGCCCAAGATCATCATTGTGGAGAGAATGGTGGGTTCAGCGATTCATCTCACGGTGGTGGCACGTTACGATGCGCCGAACTTGTCGCTCTCTCCTCCTCGCAGATGAAGGACGTGTTCTTCTTCCTCTTCTTCCTGAGTGTGTGGCTGATAGCCTACGGGGTGGCAACGCAGGCCTTGCTTCACCCCAACGATCCACGCCTGGACTGGGTTTTTCGCCGCGTGCTCTATCGCCCCTACTTGCACATTTTTGGCCAGATACCACTAGAAGAAATAGATGGTGAAGCACACTTCTTATCCACTTTTTTTCTGTTCGTTTGCAACGTGCACTTTGCCAGATCTTTCTTCTTTTTTTTTTTTTTGGTTTTCTGTGCTGAGCAGCAGCTCGAATGCCTGCAGACAACTGCACAATGGAACTAGGGGAGATCATAGAAGGAACGCTGCCGCCCTGCCCCAATATTTATGCCAACTGGTTGGTGATCCTGCTGCTGGTCATCTATCTTCTGGTGACCAACGTGCTGCTGCTCAATCTGCTGATCGCCATGTTCAGGTCTGCTGTTGGGCCTTTTGTAGCTTCGTCTACGTTACGAGCAACTGCTGCCAATTGATATCCGACATTTTATATTCCTTTTATATAGCTACACATTCCAGGTGGTTCAAGGCAACACAGACATATTCTGGAAGTTCCAGCGATACAACCTGATTGTGGAGTACCACAGCCGCCCCGCCTTGGCTCCGCCTTTTATCATCATCAGCCACCTATCCCAGCTGGTGCTGAGTCTCTTCAAAAAGGCCGAATCTAAGCTGGAGCACCTCGGTTAGTTCGGCGTCTTCACCAAACGGTTATGTGAGTGTGCAGTGTCGAGACTATTCACGGAGGACTTCTGCTGGTCGCCACTATAGAGAGGGAGTTGCCTCCGGGGCTGGACCAGAAGCTGATGACGTGGGAGACCGTGCAGAAAGAGAATTACCTGGCCAAACTGGAGCGACAGCAGTGGGAGAGCAGTGAAGAGAGGCTCCGCAACACCTCTTCCAAGTATTTAAATCGCCACGTTCCGGTTCTATGTGAATAGTACGGCGATGCCAGTTCTTCTAATGGACTGTTTTGTGACAGAGTGCAGAGCTTATTAAAAATTGTCGGGGGATTCAAAGAACAAGAAAAGCGCCTGTCATCGATGGAGAATCAGGTGTCTCATTGTGAAATCTTCTGACCTAGCTGTTATTGTGTAAAATGCAAAGTCTTGTTATTGTGACTAACGCAAAGTCTTGATCCCAGGTGAAATACTGCGTGGACGTGCTCTCCTGGATCGCCGAATGCTTCTCACAGAGCACCTTAAAGTGCGACAGAGACGCCCCCAGAGATCCACGTGAGGACAGTTAGTGGCCTGAAGGCCGTGTCACGTTCCATAACGCAAATTCTCTTCCACTTAACATGTCTTCCGCGCATTCTGCAGGTTCCAAAGCAGACCCGCGTCAAAGTGCAGCTGGTTACCGAGACAAAGCAGGGCAGCTGGGATACGAAGGCACCAAGAAAATACCGTACACTGATGAGTGAAACAGAAGGCCGCACAAAATGCAATGCGTTTTCTTCTCCTTGACCGAACTGCCCAACCTCCTTTTAGGAACTATTTTTTTTTTTTATATATACATAAAGATTATATTGGGGTTTTGTTTAGTTGCTTTCAATGTTTCATGGTTTTTAAATTAATGCATGTATTTCAATCAAAATGAATGAAGGGGAATAAAATGTTGAAATGTTCAAATCTAATGTATGATAGCGTTTTCAGATTTGTTTAAGTAAATAATTATGCCATTTGTGATTTCAGTGTTTTTTTTTTTTCATGGAAAGTTGTTGTGACAACCAAGCTACAGGTTATTTTAAATGTGTATTACAGCATCAGCTCCGGTATTTTTATGAACTATGGGAAAAAAAACCAAAAAAAAAAACCAAGTGTGACTGTCCAACTTCCCTTCTCAGCTTCCCTGTTTTCAGTCTGCAGAGAGCAGTACCGCGCTCCTTTAAATAATTCTGCATGGCCGAGGAGAAATGAAGAGCATCACACGTTCCCCATTGTTGGGTTACTAACCACACTAAATCCAAGAGCAAAGGGAAAACTACTGGGTGAACCAACCAAGGCGATGGGAGGCTAAAGAAGAAGGCTGTTTACACAATGCTCTTGATATTTCAAATGAATATGTTTATAACAACCAGAAATGACTTATCTTATTAGAATAGAATGTGCCTAAATCGGCATTATTTACATGGTTAAATTGTACTTGCTTCTTTACTATTTTAATCACATTTTATATCAAGTAACAATCTGGCTGAATAAGTTTGATTACTGTTGGGTCAAACTTAAATGTATTTGAAGTGACCATAATGAGGGTTTAGATGGAAATGTGTGTGTGTGTGTGTTTGGTGCTTTTATCTGCTGCAGAACAAACGCCTCTTGCAGGGAAAACAAGCTGACACAAAACGTAACAGGTAGAATAAGAGCTCCTGGTAACAGGAAGCTGGTCAACCACAGGAAGTTGACAGATCAACACTAAACCGAGCTTCTTCATTTCACAGGAGCAGTACGTGATCCTTAGCAACTGGTGCCCTGTTATCCAGGGATTATTAAGGTCACCTCACTTTGTGAACTGTGCACTAAAAGACCCGACAACTCCAGCGGTACAATGAGAAAGAGCCGGAGCTCACAAGCCCGTTTAATAAATGCAGAGGAAATGTGTCCTCTGCTTTTAACCATCACGCTTGGTGAGCAGTGGGCAGCCGTGACAGGCGCCCGGGGAGCAGTGTGTGGGGACGGTGCTTTGCTCAAGGGGACCTAAGTGAGACCTTGGCGGATCGGGATTCGAACCAACTACCTTCTGACTACAGGGCTGACTTCCTTAACCGCTAGGCCACCACTTCCCCATTTTTTATAATTAAATTGATAAAGCAAGAAGCAAAGAAGCTCTTTAACGAACATGCTGACGTGCTAACGGGCACAGGTTTCAAGCACTCAAAATGAGAAGTAAGGATCACGACAGCCGCCAATCAACCCACACCTACAGAATTCACCAATATGCATGCATTTGGACGGCAAAACTGTGCACAGACAGGGCCGGAGCAGGGTCTTCTGGGTGACCGAGATAATCACACACCAACAAGAAGAAGGGTGGTTTTATCTATTTATGCATATCTTGAGGGCTCCTGACCTGAGACTACCGAACAAGCCCCACGTTTAGCATAAGGTCAAAAAAAAAAGTGCTCACAAAATAGTTTGGTGATAAACTTGTTATATATAATTGTTTAACAAATCAATAGCAGACTGGAAATGCAGCACTAAATGATTTTCCCAGTTTCTTTAGTTACCATGCAATGAATGATGGAATGCAATGGAATTTTTCTTGCATTCTTTTTCTTTCGCACCCCACTGAGAGCAGGATTGCCCAGTGCCCCGCACCAGACAGCTGTCCCCATGATCCTCTGGTGTCACAAAATCTGGACATCAACACACGGCAACCAACCTCTACCGGAATGCACAGCTGCCCTACGAGCCCGGCATGGTGCACTCATCAAGAGAAAATAGACGTGGCAAGTTGAACTTCTCTCTGATGATCAGTAAAATTCCAGAATCTAATTTTAGGGGGGACATGGATGAGAAACATGGATGAGAAGGTACCATTCACAGCTAAATTATCGGTTTCGTTTTTCCTTCAGGGCAACTTCTTCAGGTAATGAAAAGATCAGTGGGTAATAGTTTTAAATGACGAACCACGGCGCTCAACTTTCCGCCCGAACAAGTAGTGAGTGAGCGAGCAGCCATGTGATCTGCTGCTTGCCAATTTGTGATAATGAGCAACTGCACCTAATAAAGTAAAATCACATGAGGTTCTCTTGTCTGCACAGTTTGAAAATTCTATTTTAATAACATGAAGCGTTTCAACTGAGACGGTTTAATGAGTTTAGTACAGGAATCTTGTTAATGGGCTGCAAAGCTGTTACGGTGGCCATTAAAAAAAGAAAGAAAAAGAAGACCCCGTTTTTTTTTTTTTTTTTGGCCCCCATATACAATCATAAAATGTACATGATCTCTCCCCTACTTCCTACCCACGTAAACTGGAGAGAAACATCTGGCTGCATTTGTAGCATGAATTTGCAATGTACCGGTGTTGAAAACAGAACACGTGCTTCCGAAATTGTCAGAGATGTGTCATTTAAAAAGAACAGAATCTTGGAGTGGCTAAGGTTGAGAGGTCAGCGAGGACTCGGGCCCTCTGGGCTGCATGCCCTCCCGATGCAGAGGGGCGTCAAAGCGAGGGGTAACCTCACAGCGCACCAGCAAGGCATCATCGCGCACAAACTGCCGCTGCTGCAGCATGGACAAATGCAGAAAAGTAACATAGCCAAAGCCCTTGGGGTTTCTGGTGATGGTTGGCCGCTGGAATGCCTGAAGATCTGGCTTGGTCTCCATCACCTCCACATGGTGCTGACTTTCGACTTGGTCCAGAATGGCCAGACGGATGGTGCCCTGGAAGGGCCAAGAGAGCTGACCGTCAAATTCTCCTTGCATGGTGTGCACAAACAGAGAGATGTAGTTGGCACATCTGGGTGCGCTGGGTGTCTGGAGGTGGAGCCGCAGGCAGAGCTTGTATCCTGGACTTCCCGTATAGAAGCCTGGGCTGTGGATTACTACTGGCTGACCGGCCTCCTGGTTGCGAAGATGAGCTGAAAAGTTCTCTAGTCGCCAAACATAGACCCCCTGGCACTGCTTTGCTTCCAGCTCATGGATGGTCTCCTCCAGGGAGGTCACCTTGCGACGCATCTCCTCCAGCTGGCTGCCTTGAGTGTCATTGTGAATGCTCAGCTCTCGCAGCTGGTGGTCCTGCAGCACCAGACGTCCCTCCAAATGTTGCACGGTCTCCCTCATGTTCTGCAGTTCCTGGTGGCACTGGCACGGGTCTCCTCCCCTGGCTGCGCCTCGATCGTCAGAGTGCGCCCCCGGTGCTTGGCCACAACCATTAAGGCTTTGTTTGCGCAAATACTCCGCCATATAGCGCATGTGCATCCCCGTGAACTCCTGCATGTGGAGGGCTAGGTCTTTTCTCTGCATCTGTAGTGCAAAACAGAGCATGAGTTAATATGCTGTGAGCAGTCTACCTGGCTGTGTTGTTGAATCATAAAGGCTTACGGCACATTGATCATCCTATGTTCTGTGCAGCCTCGGAAAGGGAGTAATAATATTTAATAATTCTAATTATGCAGCCACGACACAGAGGAAACGGTCATTCAAACTCAGGAGTGCTGAGACATTGCATTCAGTGTTCTATTGGGCTTATATGCAGTAGAGAAGAAAGTAGGTACACTTTAACTTTGTGTTTGAGTAGGCAGAGTAGAGTAAGTGGTACTAAAAGGCTTTCTGTTTCTATTTACAGAATGTCCTGTTAGTTAATCCTACATTTCAAATCAGGACCAATAAAATGTATATATTTATGAGGTCAGAAGCACATGTAAATATAACTCACTTTCACTTGACAACCAAAGAAACTGAAGGTGCAGTTTACTGGTGCTTTGACACAGTCGGTGTCGCAGTGTGATTCCAGCTTAAAAAAAACAAACAAAAAAAAAAAAACAGCAAATTTAAAAATAAATAAATAAATAAAAAATTGTTGTTTTCATGAATTCTCATCCTCTTGATGTGTGGAGATGGACTCACCTGATCACGAATCAGATCCAAACTACAATATGCACATACCACGCTGGCAAAGAGACACACGTGTTCATGAGCCTAGAGACCGAAGCAATGTGATATTCCAGCGTCAGGTAAAATATTAATATACAAGAATGCAACTGGAAATTAATATGAATTCTTATTAATAATAATAATAATAATAATCACAAGTGCTCCACCTCCTTCTCCTCAAAGACATACGGTTGAGCGCACTCAGAGCAGGACACAATGCGGCGAAGGCACTGCTGGATTTTGTGCTCCTCTAAGGCCCTTTTCAACACCGCGTCTTGACATTGAGGACAGGGGACCGTGGCAAATTTGCAATCTGTCACATGACTCTGGGATTAAAAAATCAGATTAATTAGTACCGCCTTTTACACCGTTAGATGTACAAGGGAGCAATGCACCTACATCCAAATGGCGGAGCTCCATCTTTTCATTGCAGCCACCATTAGAACAACGCACAGTGAGGGACAGTATCTCACGCTTGGCAAAATTATCCGGGAAGAGCTGGTCTTCCAGCAGCACTTCGTTATCTACCGGGCACTTCTGTCCTGTATCTCTTTTGAGAAAAGAATTGTTTTCCGGGCAGAGATGAATTAATTTTTTTTTTACACAGTACATATCTTCAGATGAGAAGAGGAAAAAGAAAAGCCTCACCTGATGGACTTTTCTATGCAGCTGCGACAGAAGCGATGGCCGCACGGCGTCTGCACGGCGTCCCTCAGGGCCATCAGGCAGATGGGACACTCGTACTTGCTCTCCAAGGGCGGGTCGAACTCCACGTCGTACCCCTGCAGGTCGGTCTGGGACTGGGAACTGCCTGGGAGGCTGGACGCCACGTTCAGGGAGTTCTCGCTGGGACTCCAGTAAGGGTCCTTGGTCATGGCCGCAGCGCAGGCAGACATCCCGGGGTCGCTGCATGCATTCTCCAGGCTGCTCTTCTCCGTGTCGAAGCACGACATCTGCGCAGAAGAAGCCGCGTTAGTGGGGAATAAAAAGAGAAAAAGAAACAACGCTGGCACTTGGCACGACGCGGTTCTAAATCAGCCAGGCCACGGTCTGCGTGAATAAACTCACGGCCACGAAGGGTTCACGCTCGACAAAGGAAAACTTTCATTCCTCGCGTCGCGTCCACGGAACGATCGCCAAAGATCACGTGTGATATCGTTCCCGGGATCTCGGAGAGGCGGGCACGGCGAGACTTTTACCCGCACGCAACGCGCTTACGGTAAAGGGCGGCGCGGAGGAAAAGTTCGAGCTAACGCCGCTAGCAGCTCGTCACAGTTTCCTGCACCGTCGATACATCATCGAGTCACAAGTTGCGCTGAAAGTGCAGCGAGGGCTTCCAGGTCAAAGTACTCGCAGCAATCTGTAGCTCCATTCGACTCGCCGATTTCAAACGAAAGCTCTATGTTTTAATACACTTAAAAAACGGGGGGTTGCGCCGTTTAGGACACAAAAATATTTATCGAACAATTTGGGGGGAAATTTTTTGATACGGGAAGTACGCGACGGGGCATGTCGCTGTTGCCAGGTTCGCTTTTTTAAAGCCACGTTTCGCTTTTTCATAGATTCGGTGGATAATGACAGTCACTAGATTTTTTACGTACATACCGTTTTTTTGCAGTCTTTTTCAAACACCAGCAAATTAAATTCTCCACGGTTTCTCGTGAATTATTATCGGGAAAGTTGATTCGGAGAGATAAATCAATTGCATTGAATAAATGACGTTGCAGATGGTCTCCATTTCATCTCGCACCCTACAACGTACACATAATAGCTGTCCCTTTTATTTCAGTACTACTGCGCAGTAAAGTCGTTTCCCAGACTCGGTTGCATGTTTCTCCGGCGAGATTTGGCAACGCTGGACATACTAAGGGACAGAAAAAAATGGCGGATTTGAGAGGAGCCAGCAAGGGAAGACAGTCTTGTTTGGCTGTGTCATGGAATGCGCTAGTTCGTGGGAAGCTCCTACTCCTTTTTTGCTTCCTATTCATCCAGCCTGGATGCGCTACCACTCACTGGGTGGTTACAGAAGATGGGAAAATCCAACAGCAGGTAAATCACAGATTGCATGCTAATTAGCATGCTAACTTTAGCTGGTTACCTTGTATATACCGCCTTACGAAAAATAAGCTCAGCCAGGGTTATAATAGTAATAAAAAAACACTATTCGTGCTATTTTACAATAGCCCCGTCACCCTTGGGTTCCCTTGTCACGTTGCAGAAATAAAACCCGATGGTATGGTTCGTGTAGTGTTTGGGGATGTGAGGGATGACTCGGTCGCTAATGTTCCTGTAATGTTTGTATGACAGCCTTGCTCTGTATGTAACCAGCTGGTTAGATTTTAACAGCTACCATTTAGATAAAACGTGACGCCGGGTGATAACGATAACATTTGTGTGATAACGTAAACTCGGGGTGGGAAGCATGGATTTTTTTTTTTTTTTTTCGTCTGAAAGTGTACGGCCACGTTTCCAGCTGTGAAGAAATCCACTTGTTCCCGTTCCCGTGTCGCACACTCCGGCACCTCCGTGCTAGTGCTGTTTCTGGAGCGGCTGACCTCGCCCCAAATTCCTGAACAACCTGGAAAGTGTTCTGGTGCACGAAGTCCTTTAAGGTCTTGCAACAGAACGCTACCGTGACGTGTTCGACTTGCCGGTGGTGTCTGTGCGTTCTGCTAAACGGCTGTTTTCATTTCAGGCTTGTAATAATGCTCTCATCCTGTGACCCATTTCAATTCAGGTGGATTCTCCACTCAATCTGAAACACCCACATGACCTTGTAATCTTCATGAGGCAAGAAAGTCGTGTGAACTACCTCAAGAAGCTCGAGGTAAAGCCACATAATTGGCGTGTTTGCTATATTGGCCGCGTCATGCTCTTCTGAAATGAAATATGTTATTTAAATGTAAATTTGGGCAGCTGCCAATCTGAGTAACCCCTTTCCACTCGGTCCTTTATTGCATCAAAAAATGCCTCTGTGTGCAGAAGCAGCTGGTTGCTCAGAAGATTCATATAGAGGAAAATGAAGATCGTGATACTGGATTGGAACAGCGTCATTACAAAGAAGATGCAGACTGTGTAACAGCTAAAGTACCTCTAGGTGATCTGGATCTCTACGATGGTACCTACATCTCTCTGGAGAGCAAAGACATAAGGTCAGTTTTGTGGATTTTCATTACAGTTGTGCTCTTGAATGAATCTCAGAGCAGTTTTGAATGAAATACTTCTGTGCGCTTCGTTCTTCTTCCCTGCAGCCCTGAAGAGAATGTGGATCACCGGTCTCCTTTACCACCTGATCTGGAAAAGCCTGATTGTGCGAAAATTCTTGAGCTTCCGTACAGCATCCATGCATTCCAGCATCTTAGGGTAAGACTTGCAGTGTTGCACTTAATAAATGGCTGTTTTTTGGGGTTTTTTATGCTATGTGGTATTTACTTTGTATGTGTTTTTTTTTTTATGTTCAGGGGGTGCAAGAAAGGACAAACTTGACCTCCCCTGTACTTTCAAAGGATGACCCAATCTTTAGCTCTCTGTCCAAGTTGGGTCCGTTGGATGAATTTGGACACAGAATACACCAGGCCCTTCTACAAGTGAGTATTTTTTAGACTTCTGTGGACAGTGCAGATAAGTGGGGTTTTCTTTTTTTCACTTGGATAGATTTGCCAAAACTCTGATGACGTACTGCAAAGAGCCTAGAACAATCGAATAAAACCCATAAACTCTAAAATGGAAAATATTTAATGCACACAGAACTCTTCATCTTGGGTCCTGTACAATATGGCAACTTTCTATTGGCGTATGAAAAATGATCCAAGGAGGGCGATAGATTGTGTCGTCCGTGCCCTGCACTTTTCTCCCAGGTAAGTAATGTTTCACCTAATCATTTTGCAGGGATTTAGTGGCGCAAATAGTCCATTTGAATGGGTTGCCTCTCAGGATGAAATGTTGACCTGTTTTTGTCTTCAGGTCCCATAAAGATGTAGCTTTGGTCAACATGGCCAATATCCTGCACAGAGCACATTTCTCAGCTGATGCAGCCATCCTGGCACATGCAGCGTTGGACCTGACCTCAGATCTCCTCACCACCCACTACACTCTGGGTAACATTTACGCTGTAAGTACCATGTGTTGTGCCTGAACAGCAATGCCAGAAAGTAGAATATATTTTAAAATGATGATGCGCCTTCCTGAACATCTTCAACCTGCAAAACCTCATCATGTCTCTTACCGACTAGATGTTTTGCAGTTAAAGCCGTGACAGATCGTAGCCTGCATGCAGTAGAACAAAATCTCATATTGTATGTCTAGTGTAAATCTCTGCTTTTCCACGTTTCCACTCAGATGCTTGGGGAATACAATCATTCGGTGCTGTGCTATGACCAGGCTCTACAGGCTCAGCCCGGCTTTGAACAGGCCCTGAGGCGCAAACATGCTGTCCTCTGTCAGCAGAAACTGGAGCAGCGTCTGGAGGCCCAGCATCGGTAAAATGCGTACCTATTTATTACTTTACTTTACTTTACTTTACTTTACTTTATTTGGCAGACGCTTTTATCCAAAGCGACTTACAATGGGAAGACACCAGCAATTCTCGTTCGATTTCTATAGAATATCAAGTATACAAACTAAGAGCCCTGATAAGGCTTAGACTTGTCATTGAAGAACATGCTCGGAGAGTGTTGGGTGCTAGACTAAGAAAAATTATAATGTATTTATACATTTTGTATTTATTTGTTAAATGTGTATGCATGTGTATGTGTTAAATTTGTCTGTAATATTTTTGGAATAAGAAGGTTTTCACCTTCTTCTTAAAAGTGGTGATAGTCTCGGCTAGTCGTGTGGAGGAGGGTAGGTTGTTCCACCAGCCAGGGACAACAACGGAGAACAGACATGATTGGAATCGGAGACCCCGTGAAGAAGGAATTTTTAGTCTCCTTTCGTTTGCCGATCTGAGAGAGCGTGTAGGAGTGTATCTAGGTAGTATTGTGTTGATGTAGGAGGGCGCAGTTCCATTTACAGCCCTGTAGGCAAGCATCAAGGATTTGAACTCAATGCGAGCAGCTACCGGGAGCCAGTGGAGGGAGGTAAGGAGAGGTGTAACATGGGTGTATTTTGGCTGATTGAAGATGAGGCGGGCTGCCATATTTTGGACCATCTGGAGTGGTTTTATGGTGACTGCAGAGGCTCCAGCCAGGAGAGAGTTACAGTAGTCGAAACACAAATTCGGAATAAAAGGGGGAGGCTGGCAAAAACTTGTTTCATGGTTTGTAGCAAGGTTAAAAACAATAGTTGCTCAACTAACATTCACTTGGGAAATGATAGTTGGTTGAAAACAGTTTCGGGCCAGCTGCTCCGCCGCGTTCCTCTGATCGAACGCCCGCTCTGCAGATCCCTCCAGCGAACGCTGAACGAGCTGAAGGAGTATCAGAAGCAGCATGACCACTACCTCCGGCAGCAAGAGGTGCTGGACAAGCACAAGCTCATTCAAGAGGAGCAGATCCTGCGCAACATCATTCACGAGACACAAATGGCCAAAGAGGCGCAGCTGGGTGAGCGACGCCTTCACCTACCAGAGAGTCAGAGTCACCCTGTTCTGCCAAGGCGTTAGAAACTCCAGTGTCTATTTGTACTTGCGTGCACTTTAGGCAACCATCAGATGTGCCACCTGGGCCCGCAGCAGCATGGCCTCTTCTGTCCGTATGACTTACCTGTGCGCTACCATCGTGGTGACCTGTTTGAGAATGTTCACTACATACAGGTGTGTTTGGCCAATAATACCATATCGAATTAATGCTACCAAGGAAGTGTATGTTTCCAACTTGGAGCCTTAAGTGTCACTGTCTCACCTTTGCAGTTCGGGGAGGAGGTGTCTGTGGCGAGCAGCGTAGCCCTGGTTTCAGAGATGAGCGTGAATGAGAGTCGAGGGCCGCAGGTCTACTCCTCTGTGTCTGGCAGTGAGAGTCCGGGCTCCCTGTGGGACAAAGAAGCATCATCTGATACGGTGAGGGCCGTATCCTCTTAATTCTCTTGTCATCCAATCCTATTGGAATATCAACCCAGATGTGTGTTTTATTGCAGGTTGGCCAGTCAGTGCTTTGGCCTAGGAGGTCTGATTGTGCACAGAGGTTCCCTTCGGTGCCCCCCTCTCACCTGCTGCCTACGTTCTACCTCCCCCCTGAAACACAAGGTTTTGGGTGAGCTTCTAAACGTGAACTTCAAGAGAGCTGGTCATGTTCTTTTTCATATTTCTGAAGTTTTGTTGTATGTATTTAGGCTTGAGCAAATACTGTATGAGAAGAAAAGCCCGCCTTTGTCTTTGGAGCCACCTGACTGCACCTCTGGTGCCCAGCCTCCTGCAGGTGATTCTTTGGCTGCTTTAGCTTGGTCTCTGGAAGGAAAAGAGCTTCCAGACTTCCATGCATCTCAGGTGAGATTTTTTTTTTATTATTAAATCATATAATAATTCATTATGCAGCATTAGCAAAAACAATTTTTTTTTTTTCTTTAAGTATTTAAACAATTTAATGTTTGTGCTAAGGTGCTGTTGTCACGCAGTGGGGGTTGGAGTTTGGAGCAGACAGGAGCAATAATAGCTCATGCAATGGAAAAGGTATAATTTATAAATTTGCTCCAACAATTTTACAGCTTTTGGAAATGTAATTGTTCAGTGGCCTACAAAATGCTTTGTTTTCAGATGAGCGCCCCCCGCTGGTTGGTGCAGAATGAAGCTGGCCTCTTCTGGCGTGCTAAGGGAAATGGAACTCGAGCTCTTCTGTGCACGTGGCATGCCCTTCACTCTGCCCCACCCCAGCACCGTGACCTGCCACTGGTCAATGCTGCAAACCTGCTACTGCACTACGGCCTGCTGCGGGAAGCTGAGCAGCTGCTGTTTGAGGCACTCGCCCTCAATGCATCGGAGGTGCTAGACTGTCCGGAACAATCCCTGCATTGATTTAAAAAAAAAAAAAAAAAAAAGCATTAAAGAAAGCATTATTATTATTTCTGTAAAAATGACCTGGCTAATTCACCTCTCCCTGTCCCACCAGCCCCATTCTGTGGTCAGCCTGGTCAATGTGCATCTCTCCCAGGGAAACGTGACTGGGGCGCTGGCACTGTTCCGCCATGCCCTATCCTTAAAGGCCGGTTGCGTCCAATGCCATGCCAGTCTGCCCCTTCTGCGCTGCCTGCAGTTTTACCCCTTCCTGTACAATCTTCAGCGTCAACAATGCCTGTGTGAGTCAGACTTTTCTGTCACAACCTGCAAGAATCATCAAGAGCATGTGGTTTTTTTTAAACATGCATCACTGATTTGCTGTTTTTAAAAAAAAAAAAAAACTTTTAGCATTGGTGTTTCTGGGGCAACTTCTTTGTTTAGGTGCACCGCCACAAAGTTTGGATCGACCCAAATTATTCACACTGTCTTTAGCACCAATACATCACTTTTCAAGGATTGGAAGATTAAAGTTTTCTGTCACTATGACTGATTTCTGTAGTTGACAGAATCCCATTGTTTTCTACGAGATGCGAGCCAGAAGAGCGTCTTTTGCTGCACCCGCGAACCTCTGCAGACTCTGTGGTCAAAGCTGAATACCTCTGCAAGTTGTGGCATTAACACTCAACCAGTAGAACCAAGGCATCGAAGCAGCAGTTTAGTTGAACTATCATCTTACCTTGACACCGCAAGGATGGAGGGAAGTGTTGGATGCTGTTGGTCTGCTATTGTGTTTTGACCGTGAGTGTTGCTTGTTGTTGGTGGCAGGGTAGAAATAGCATGTTAAAGACCTTTTTGTTACCTGAAATGAGGTATATTTATAAAATGCATTATGTGGTGCTCAGAAGTGGCGTAAACCATGCCTACTTGAACCTGTGACATGGAGCACTTGGTTAGTTTTTTTTTATTTTTTAATTGTCAGATTATTTGGGTTTATTTGGACAAACATTTTCATAGTTATGTAAATGGTTGGAAATGTGTCCTCTGGGATTTGAACCGGCAACCTGCTGATTACGTGTCCACTTCCTTATCCACTAGGCCACCACTCTTTTTTTCACCCCCACTGGTTATGAGTTTATAGTACTGTGTTGAGCAATAATAATTATCATTCAGTGTACAATTTAAAAAGAATAATGTAATGGGAACAGTTGTGCTGTATCTTTTAAATTAGAGCTATGTACTGTAAAATATTCCCCTCCAGTCGCTGCCTTGAGCTCCGTCTTTCCACCATTTCTCTTGTCATTCTCTTGTCTTTATTTAGCTTACACTGATTTATTTTATCCTCTGCCGTGGCAGAAGAACTTATTTTAGACCAGACTCTGCCATCTCAGCTCCACATTTAGCTCGATCCCTTGTGCTTTTTGTCACAAATTTGCCTCTTCGTGCTTTTTTTTTTTTTTTTTCGCTTCACCATCCATTTTCGCTTTTCCAATCCACCCACAAGAGTTTCCCCTAGTTTTGATTTTAAGTAAAAAGAACGAGTTTAGAAATACTTTTATTTAAGCTGCTAGAAGTAGAAGCTTCTGGTTTACAAATAGAAATCGTTTTTTTAATATACACAGATATTAATCATTTCAATTTGTTTAGTCAAATTAAAATGAAATATAGGAATAATAATTTTAAATAAGATTTGAGTTTAAAATTAATGTATTCATTCAACTTTTTTTTTTTTTTTTTTTTTTTTTTTTTACAGTGGGAGGGCACTGTCCTAATCAAAAAGATTAAGTAATTTTAGCCATGTTTGTGTTTGTTAAGATTAACATGATGCTCTGATTTCAGATGCCACTGGATGTACTGGAGACCTTGAACTGGAGCTGGAGGAACTGGAGTCTGGTAGCAGTGAGATGCAGAACCCTTTTGAAGTTCACGTTCCACCCATTTCTACTGTTGAGGAATCTGTTCTGTTCAAGAGTAAGAACTTCTGTCCGCTGTGGAGGTTCTTCTGTTTTGCTTTTGTGGTCTGGCTCTCATACATTCTTCTCTTTTGGTTCTTTTTTGCTTTATATCTCTGATCAGAAGTGGTGGTGGACAGTAATGGCTCCGGAGAGGCAGCCCAGCAGGTGAAAGCTGGAGAGGGTGGATCCAGGGAGGGAAAGCCGAACGGAGGAGAAGAGGAGGAGGACTGGCAGCTGAAAGAGGAGCTGATGGGGGCTTTTGAAGGTGCTCTTGATGTTGGGGGGAAGAGGGGAGACCTCCGTGGCATACGCGTGCTGAAAAATGACAGGGTGATGGGCGGCAAGAGTGGAGGACCTTGCTTTGGCAACTGTGAAGATGATGAGGGAGCGGAATGGGTCAGTATGATAAAAGGGCACGGGGATTGTTCTAAATGAACAGAGTTGCATTCTGGGGTTGATTCATGTTGCTGGCTTTATTATCTTTGCAGATCACTTTCCAGGTGAAGCGAGTAAAAAAGTCAAAAATGAAGGCATTGGAAGGCTGGAAAGAGGAAGATGACAGCCACCAGGGGGAGCCATTGGCTGGACACTCAGTTCTTGAGATCAGTGGACCCACCATTCCCTCACCTGGACCCTCAGGTTCTTTGCATTAAGTATAAAAATACATTTCACTAACTACTGTAAAGGGCTTCAAATTTAGTCGAATCTGTAACTGCAGGTCGCTGGCGGGATTACGCCAGTTTAGGATGGCCAGGACCCGAGGAGTGCCAGCGCACACGTAGAGTAGACCTCACTACCGTGGCCAGCACCTGGCTTGCTGTATCTGCCAAGAACATCGAGTCAGTGCCTTCTCTTTCAACACGTTGAAATGTGCAGACATCTGCTTGACCCTCCTCGATTTTTAATTTTTATTTTTCCCCCCAACCTGCTTGCTTTATGCTCACAGCATCACAGACCACATTGACTTTGCCACACAACTTCAGGAGCCAGCAGCAGAACCGGTATGCAATTCCAACTTGGCAGCCAGCATGCATACGCTGGACCACCTGGGAGGAGTGGCTAATCGAGGTGGTATACACTACACAGGGGAGAGCCAACTGCGAGAGGTTAGGCCCGTGTTGCCTTGTTTGTGACCATTTGTTAATAACGTTATTTATGACCACTACAACATCACTTCCCTCTCCTCCTTTAGGTTTTACAGAATCTCGGTAAAGATAAGTTTCCCCCTCAGTCCTTTGAACAGGTGGGCACTCGTATCGCCAAGGTCTTAGAAAAGGTAAGATAATCCTCTTTGGGATTTTTTGCTGATATAAAAATCATATTTTTGCCTTTTTTGAAAACTATAATGCCTGAGTCATGTTTAGTTTTGTTTTTTGTTTTGTTTTATCCCTTATCCAGAATCAGACATCCTGGGTTCTCTCCAGTATGGCAGCTCTTTACTGGAGAGTCAAAGGCCAGGGGAAAAGGGCTATTGACTGTCTGCGCCAGGCACTTAACTATGCCCCCCACCACATGAAGGTGAAACTTTTAGCTTTTATAATAATGGCCTTTAAAATTATTAAATTGTTATGTTATGTCCTACATGTGCGCTTGAAGGGCCTATACAGAATGTACAGCCTTCTGGAATGTTTTTTTAGGTTTTTAATGAACTCCAGACGCAAGACTGTATTCAACTAATGGTTCAATGGTTCTCCATATCGTTTCTTAACACACTGCATTCAAATTGACTTAAAAGATTACTTAAATATATTTCTGTAAATGTTGCTGACCATTTACTAAACATTTATATTGTGTCTTAATGCAAAAAAAAAAAAGAATTAAGACCTATAGTTGTACATATAGGACAGGGGACATCCTTAACTACATGTTGAAGCATGTTCTGACCTCTCTTCCCACAGGATGTCCCTCTCATCAGCCTTGCAAACATCTTCCAGAACGCACGACTGTGGGAGGACGCTCTGACCGTGGCCCGCATGGCGGTTGAAATTGCACCACACTTTGTCGTCAACCATTTCACGCTTGCTAATGTCTACATTGCTATGGTGAGTCAGAAGCATGATCATTTTTAATCCATATTCTGGTTATAAAACAGGAACCACTCTAACGAGGACTCGTTCATTAATTATTATTATTATTTTGTTTGTCAGGAGGAATTTGAGAAGGCAATGCATTGGTACGAATCCACCTTGAAGCTTCAGCCTGAGTTTGCACCAGCCAAGGATCGCCTCCGCACTATCCAGTGCTACCTGCTCACTAAGAGGGATCGCCGCGCTCCTTAACCACAGTCCGGTTATAGGCCAGGCCGGGCGCACCGAAAGATTCTCCATTGACGTCAAATCTCCTGTTGCATATCATAAACGAACGTGCAGTCTACTTGGACTGAAACAATAAATACCCCCCCCTCCACCACCACCACCACCACATGGCAGTTTGTAAAGCTGCTCACAAATGTCACCACATGAAAGATTCATGACTATCCTTAGAGCCCCTCCCCCGAAAAAGGTATAAATATGTACTTCAGATCAGGCAACAAAAAATAAGGTTGGTTTGACACGGTTTGCTCTGGAGGGTTGATTGTGTATTTTGGTGTGCTGTTTACTCATGCTGTTCGACAGGTTGGTCCTTTATCAGGCTTTGTTCTCAGAAATCTCATCAGTCAGAACCCAAATCTTTAATCGCATTTCTTCTCTTTTTCTCTTTTTTTTTTTTTTTTTTTTTTAGTTTGCTGCTCCAGTAAAGAAAAAATTCCCCGCTCTGGTTACTTGAAGCCGTTTATTTCATTTTAATTTTTGTCCGTTTTATTTTGATCTGAGAAAGTGTAAAAACTGGACTATTTTAACTTGCTGTTCCCGAGGGGGGGGACCATTTTTTGCACCATTCCCTGGAACAGTTATAGGGGGCGTGTACTGTAATGGTGGAAACATTTTCATGTTTTGGGTAAATTTAAGATCTGGTGTGTTCATTCTGCAGTATTTATACAGAGAGAACTTTTCATTGGCTTTTTGTCTGTGTGATCATTGTCTGCAAACATTCGTTAATCTGGATGAGTGGACAAAAAGAACATTTATAAAGGAATGGGCCTTCAAGTTGTGTGTTTGTCAGTTTTTATTTATTTTAATAAACCTTCCCCCACTATGGAAGTGTAATGATGATTGCAGAGAGTAGTCCAAAACGTTTTATTCAAGCCAGGCTGTAGAAAGGACATGACGTGAGGGTCAATTGAAGCTAAGTGTCGGATTGATGTTACAGTAATGATCATATATTTCTCACCTCAGTCATTTTATCAAAAAAGCCGTTTTGGATTTTTTTTTTTTTTTCATTAAAATAACACAAAATTGATCTAAACTGGCTGTTTATGAATGGAATTGGCTTGATGCTCCGTTCTCTAATGCAAGTCTGTCACTTTAAAAAGTGACTATTATCTTTCTAATTATCTAAAGTCTACAAAACTGAGTGTTTCTATTCAAACTGTAGTTTCTAATTCACTCAGTAAAAGCCGCCATTCATTGAAAGCTCGCCTTCGTTGAATGGACGCTTGGACCAGCCGAGCGGGAACAAGAGCGCCGCGCAGCGGGGAAGCCTGGAACTGCATCTGGGCGCTCCTCTCTTCGTGGTCCCGCTTCACAAGCCGGAATACAACGACCAACAAGGCTGTTCGTACTTTTTTATCACAGTACTACATCACCATCGTCATAATAATAATAATATTGCCATTGTTTTGTTGGTAACTGTACAGCAGCGGTCGCACCCTTCTCCAGTGGGAGAGTCTGAACTCGACGTCAATGCTCGGTCACTGACGTCATGACGTAGCCCTCGAGGAGGAACGCCCCCCAACAAGAACGCGAGGCTTCTGTGCTGGGAACGACGCGTCTTGCGGCTGTTTTTTTTTTTTTTTTTTTTTTAATCGTCCGAACGCTTCTGGAGACTCCGGCCTTGATGCGAACATCACGTGGTTCCTTCCCACGGAACCCCGAGTAAAATGTCCCCGCCACGGCTCCGTCGTGATGGTTTACACGCAATAAAAGCCTCTTGTGTTGTTGACCCCCCCCCCCCTCGATCTTCATCCTCTGTTCTAAAAATAGACAGGGAGTTTGATCGGGATCTAGAAATAGACGAGGGGTGTCACGCCTATAAAAAAACAGCCTCCCTCGTCCCCCTCGTGTCTCTTTTTCACCGTGGCGCGTGATTAAATCTCGACGGCGTTTGCCTTTACTTGTGTGTATATGTGTGTGTGTGTGTGTGTGTGTGTGTGTGTGTGTGTTTTCTCGTGATATGTGTCCACTGGATCTCGAATAGGAGCCCTGTGACGGGGCGGGGGGAGCGGAGTGGAGTGGGGGAGCTGTCCACGCCGCGGTGCTGCAAATACAAATCGTGTCCGGACAAGGCGCGGGATTTGTCACGCAGCCTCCTGGGCGTGTGGTGGATTCGTGTTAAAATGCCTATAATAATAATAAAAATAATGATGATGATAGAAAGTGTCACGTGCCTCAATCTGCTTTATTGCGTCTGCAGCGTGGTTATTGGAGCAGGATAATTTAAAACCCACAGCTCCTCGTTCTGTGGGCTTTGCAGCAACTTTTTGCCCCATCGACAGACGGAAAACACACACACACACACACACACACACACACACACACACACATTTACCTGAAAGCTCGATGACCTAAATCCACCGTTACTTTTTTTTTCTACTTTTTCACGCGTCTTGTCGAAATGATGGTGGCGGCGGGTCCGGCGCACCGCTGCATGCCGGGAAAATGTGCGTGTTTCATCCCGGTCTGACCCGTCTGGCGTGCTTTTGACCGGCAGGACCGGAGGGGGGGGGGGATCGGAGCCGGAGTCGTGACTGCCGCTGAAGTGAGTAATGCGCGTCGGCTGCGTCAACGGAGGCGCGCCACCGCGCGTCCGCGCGCCCGCGCTCCGGAGGAGACAGATGGAGGGAATCGTGACTGACTGTGGAGACGTCCACCAAAACGAGACGACGGACCCCCCCCCCCCCCCCCATCATCGTCATCATCATCATCATCACCACCACCCTTCCCCTTCCAAGGTGCACGCGCATTTATTTGGGGGGGGGGACGGGGGACGGTGTCTTCACGGCAGAATTATGAATTGGAGTGCAGGGTGGTGTGTGTGTGTGTGTGTGTGTGTGTGTGTGTGTGTGTGCGGCTTCCAAAAATAGCCCCTGAACCACCAACTCCGCGGGGAGAGAGAGCTGCGTGTTTTCAGACACGATGCGTGGGGAGCAGCGGCCGGCCGCGACGGGGTGATCGGTAAGAGATTTCTTTTTATAATCACTGCTACTATTATTACTACTATTATTATTTTCATCAGTCGTATTCTCAGAGCACATTCTCAGATCTCTGTGAGGCTTTTTTGGCGAAGTTCAGAACTGACTGTACGTCACGTGAACTGCGGTTTGGTGACTTTTAGTTAATTTTTTCTTTATTCTCTTTTTTTGAGAATATTGCGCAGGAAACCTTCGAGTTTCCACCGTTTTTCATATTTCTGCAACACCCCCCCCCCCCCCCCCCCCCCCTCTTTATGTTTCTTAAATTTTTTTTGGTAAATTTATTTCTTCATTTTTTTTTCTGAAGGGGGGTCCCGGTGTTAGGAAGCCGCTGATTGGTGGGTGACGAGTCTCCCCGCGCGCCAATCAGAACCCGGCGCCGCTCTCTATTTACCGCGAGCCGGGGCGCCGCGAGCTTCTTCCGTCCGCGGGTCCGCGCTCCGCGGGTTCCATTTTATTCCAGCGACAGCGACGAGGCGAGAGGAAACTCACACGTCCCCCCCGACCAGGGGACACGGGCTTCCGATGGATTACGCCGGTTTTGTATTGTTATTCATATTATTGTTCGTTCGTTTTTTTTTTAAATTAATATGTACATTTTCATTGCACACTCTGGGTGGCAGTTCGAGAAAAGACAGTTTTTTTTTCGAGCCGAGGCTTTCAACCCAACCCCAGACCTTTGGAGATGTTTACCTGCTGGACATGCTGAATGCTAATGGCAGGACTGGGAAGAGCTGGTGCTCGTCTGTGGATGGATGGAGGGATGCAGGGATGGAGGGATGGAGGGATGCAGGGATGGCTTCCCGAGCTGGATGTGGAGCACCTGTCCTCTGCGAATCTTTTTGCGGTCTGGGCTTGCTGTGGAAAACTCTCGGTATGGGAAGCCCTTACCCCAAAAAGCATCCGCGTTGGACGCATGCAGCTGCCATGAAGCTCCACGCTGTTGCACCTCAGTTGCTTGTGAAGATGGCTCATGCATTCATTTTCTAGATTCATTTCAGCATAGAAGCGATGGGTGTTGTTTTTGAAATATCAGAAACTGGGAGCAGAGAATTAAATCAATGGTCATCAATAGGCCACCGTCGACTGTACACTGGTTAAAATATACAGCATGTTGAATAAAATCATGATAATTATTGTTTGATTTGGTGATATTCATTTGTAGAATGCACTGTATTCTAATTGTAAGTCTGTTACAAAAGGGTGCTTTTTACCATAATTACCCCACCAAACTCCCCCAATTATTGTATATATTTTTTTGTTTCGACACTTAATCATGTGAAGTATTTAGCTTCAGAGGTTTTGACAGGTAATCCGTTCTTTTAAAGACAGACCTGATCACTGGGACCACAGTACTGACTGATGGGAGATGAGGTCCAGGGCCATCAAAAAAGGACGAATTAGGAGGGACAGTATCGCAGATCGTGATGCTGGGTCCCCAAACTTTACCCGGTGTCACGATGTACAGACCAAACCGCTAACCGATGGTCATCAGACGCAGTGTGCAAATGGAGCCGCATCATCTGATTAGAATCTATGAATTGTGTGAAAAAAAAAGAGTGCACATTGGCTTATTTAGCTTTAATGATTCAAGTCACTGGAATCAGAATACAGTGTGCACGCTGTTCTCCATCGTCATAACAGCATGTGTAATAAACGCATATGTTGCTGTTATTACACAAAACAGATTCATCTCGGATAAATTATGCGTTCACAATTCATTTTTTCCTTAAATCCTATGCAATGTGAACTTTGTCCGGTCATAACACAGATTTCTCTATCTGGGAATCCGATATGCCTGTCAAACAAGGAGAACTCCATGCTGGTTATTGTAAAATCTAGAGGGATCCAAGTTTTGTCATGTAATTTTAATGTTAATGTCATTTAGCTGTTTTTTTTTATTTTTTTTTAAATCTACATCTATTCCTGTATTTTCTTTCCTCAAAATGCTGCACGCTTCTTCACATTTTAGACATCTCCGAGAGTCCGTCTTGCAGAAGTAGACAAAAAACATGCAGCATGCCAGATAAACCATATTTAGAATTCATTTGCATCTATATACTCTTACAACTGTAATATTATTGGGAATTTAGGTGATTTTGAGTTTGAACAACCTGCAGGAAAACAATGTTACACCTTGTTATTATTACACCTTTTCTGTAACACACAATTTTTGAAGTCTTCATTGGCTGTTAATTTAACGTTAAATGTGAGTTATTCACAATGTGAGCAAGTTTGAGTCCAATAACCGATTTTAGATGAAAACAAATGCAAATGTGCACTAAATGAACAAAACGCAGAGCTCTGTGTTGACAGTTCTAACGGAAGTGCAGCCTTCTGACGTCTTGTGTCCTGATGCGTCTTTGTGCCGCTGCTGATTTGATCATGTCCAGCTGTGCCCCTCCATACATCCAGCTGTTTCAGGGACACTAATTCAGATTTACATGTACAAGCCTGTTCCTCCTGTGGCACTGGGTTCATTTTTACAAATTCCAAATAAAATAAGCTCGGCTGATTAGCTGCTGTGTGAGGACCGCTTTTTATTTGTTAATGTGAGGAATTAAAGTTTAGTTTAGAAGGCCTCATGGACCTTTACTGTCATTTTTACGTTCTATATTTCAGTCAACGTGTGCTTTTAATTCAAGTAGTTCTGGAGGCTTCAAAAGAAGAATGTCCTTTAAAAATGATTACACCAGCACTCCAAAATACATAAATATGATGCTTTAACATGATAGATTATAGAACATGGTCATATGGAGATCCTGAAATCCTCAGATTTGGCGCACTCTATGATTGTAATGGAAAGCGGAGTGTATGTGAACCTGCACAAAATTTCACACTTTGGCATTTTTGTTAGTCAAGTCACATCAGTACAAACAACAAAAAGCTCATTTTCCAGTTTTAGAGGCACCATAGTGCCCAAAAAAGGCAATGAAGGGCGAACCACCAGATCCATCGCGCAGCAATCACAGAGTGAATGTGCGTGTGTGTGTGTGTGTGTGTGTGTGTTCTGCGTTTGAGTGCTGCAGGAACGTGTTCTCTCTTCATTAACATGTCTGCGTTTGGACAATAAGTATATTTCTAATATGATATAGTAAGTATCTCTCTAATATGATATAATTAATAGGACTGATGCAAACAATCCTGTTTGGATTCTAGTAGTAAATGAAAGACAGGATCCTGTTTTTTGTCATTACAGTATTTTCTAGTATCACAAAAAGCTGTTGTAATAAAAGTTAAACTCTCCCATTGTTGTGAAGTCATTCAGATTTGGTGCAATTCACACACCAGAAACATCCTCCTACTTACGGGAGTGAAATCGGTACCACATTCTTTTTTCATTGTGCTTCCACATGTCTTTCAGTTTGTAGATTTATCAGTCTCTTATTTTAATGCTGTCATAAGCTGCATGATTTCTATCCCGTTACACTCCACTCTCTTCACGTCAGTACAAAAGGGCTAGTGCTCCTGAAAACCCACAACCCCCCTTTTCACCGATCTCCCAATTTATGGGTACACGTGCACATGTAAATATACAAGCTCTTCTTCAGCAGACTGCTGATCACATTCCCAATGTCACATTATTGTCACATCTCATCATCATTAATCCGAATTAAAAAAAAAAAAAGTTCACTTTCTTTGGGGTTTTTTTGGCAGAATCTCATTATATAATGCCAGTAAGGGTTTAAAACGTCAAACGTTTCGGTTTCTTAATGCACTGGAGGACACAGGATTTTGAAGTAACTGGCTGCCTGTGCACGTTTAGACATTTGCTGTTTGATTGAGAGGTTTTTGCACAGTTGAGTTTGTGAGAAATGCCACCCAGGAACTGTTCAGAGATTGGCTTAATGCAGGATACTGTAACATGTTTGTTCATAGGTGAGTGGAGCATACACTTCACCTGGATTTCATGATTTTAGTGTAGCGAAAGAATAAAACGGATCGGGAACCATCAAGACAAATATATGGTTTTACTTTCCACTCTTTTAGTTCGTTATAATGGTGATAATGGTATTGGCAACACTCTGAAAGCTCACTGCACCACCGGAATTCAAAATGCATTTTCTTTACTAAAGCAGGAAAAGTGTAACAGAGTAGCAAAACAAACGAGCTAAATACTGTATGTACACATGTATAACCCAGCATAGCATGTAAAATGATTGTTCTTCAGTGTTTTCATGTTTGGTGTATGTGATGTGGAAGTGCGTAAGATATTCAGATCTATTATCAACGTATCTACATTTTGAATAATAAAAACATGTAATATGCAGTCTTACTAAGTTGGGATCGTTATGAAAGTAAAATGTTACTAGTGGTTGTTAGAATTTAAGAACATTGGTATGAGATTAATGTAATTGCATATTCTAACATGGTCAAAATGGAATTGATTTTGCGTGCCTTCCTTATAGAAGTAGAACCGTCTTGCATATAAATAAAGTGATGGTTGTAGAGACAAGGCATTTCTTTGATGACATAATTCCATATTTCTCAATGCGCAGATTGCTGCAGGACTCAAAATTGAGCAGGAGTCAAATGTACCTCCCTTCTGGTGTTATCAGAAGCATCTTCCAAATAATCCAAATGAAAATTTTTGGACAGCTTAGATTTTACTTTAGTGTGAATTACGATATGCAGTTTGTTCTGCAGTTTATAATGAAACAGGAATAACCTGAATTTAATTAAAAAGGTCTAGAAGATGCAAATACGCCCCATACACCTTTAAGATGTTCAGCCTGCAATGCAAAAATGAAGTAAAGCATTAAAATTATTCACAATTGTTCAAGAACAATTAATAATGATTAAAACAAATTTAATTAGATTTGAGAAAAAACAGCTGCTTTTGAGATGTGCTAGAAGAACTGGGCATTGGTCTCATCCAACCCTGTAAACTAATGAAAGATTTCCAAATTCTGCAATGAACGGCTTAGGTAAGTCAATATTTGATTAATATTTGACAGGCATTTTTTTTACTTTAACAAAATTGCTTGCAGCTTGTAACATTGGTTTTGTTTTCAGTGGTTTGACTGATGCTTTTGACTTTTACACAATACTTTACATGTGATGAATTCACACAGATACAGCAGATATCTTGTCCATAAAGAAAACACCACACACTTCTCCCTTTTCCTGAAATGTTCCCCAGTGTATGACCAGCCACAATGCAACGTATATGCAATAATACCTCAAAACATGCAGCACACACATTTATTAGGTCAAATATTACCAGCATATAAATAAGATTATATATGATGCACCATAAGAAAATAGGTGGTAACTAGACTATTGATGATAATGATTTTTTTTGTTGCCAAATACAAGAAAATATGTGTTTGGTGTGTTAAAATTAAAAAGATTCTCTTTCACACAAAGGTAAAAGATACATCTGCATTTTTATGAGACAATGTGCACAGTATTGGGGTTTACCTTTCTTGTTCCTCCAAAATGATTTAAGTAAACATGCATCAGTTGAACAAATTGTAGGGTGCAGCACATTTCTGACGTGAGGTCTGAACGAATAAAAAGATTACTGTGAATGCCATTGAATGCTTTTTGAAATGCTTATTTGTGCAGCGGTTGTTAATAAAAATGATAGATGTGGTACAATAAGCTTGCATGTTTGGAATCTGTTGCTGTCGTGATTAAGTAGAGATGATCAGGGACGAAAGTCAGTTTTTTTCATGATGAACGCTTGGGAATCTGAGTGCTGTCTTGTATCAATCAAATTTTATGCTCTTCCTGTCTGAAATCAGTAAGCACAGAATTATAATTTTAGCCAGTCATACAATATTTTTAATGATCACTGTGCCAATATTACATTAGAATTTTATATCTGTTGAAAGTCAGCTTTGAGCTTCATGAATTAAGGCAGAAAGACTGGTCCTTTTTAGTGATTAATTTAATTCATACATAAAAACAAGATTGTAGGATGTCTATAACATTATGCCATGTCTATTTTTTATACAACTTTATTTTGAAAACTGTAATGTAAATCAAATGAACTACAAATTATTTTCACTGTTCTGTTCATTGATAAATGATAAATATACTTTTGATTACAATTACATTGCATACTATACAGTGGCTTATATTATGCTCACTTTTGTTCTTGCCTTGAAACTGTCTGACTAACAAAAATCATATCTATTTGACTAAAACAAATAAACTTTTCTTTGTGTATTTTTGTATTGCATATTTTCTTTGATTATTAATGCTGTAATTAGAAATGCATATGGAAATACAGTATATAAACCACGGTTGAACATGTGAGTCTGTGTGAGAAGGTTGAAAAGAATCCCCTCAAATTCAGTACAATCCCAAACATAAAGTAGCTACAGAATGGACAGTAGACGTGCTGTAGTTCTGAGAAAATTGTGAAAGTAAAATACAGTCAGCTCTTCTTCTACATTTTAATCACAGGTAATGTCACAGAAAACCACAATGTTACGGAATGAAAATGATTGGAGTTTGGCAGTTGCTGATGGAAAAAACATTTGGACAAATAGTGGTCAGTGGAATGTCCCTCACCGCCTGAAGATTATACATATACCAAACTATGTATGAATAAATGAGGCAAATGGCTTTGAGAGTTCTTCTTCAGAAAATTGAAATTGAACAGAATTGAGAATAACTAGTTTCGTTCCTCGTGGCTCGTACAAATAGACCTTCTACTTTATTATTCCACCCGCATCAAGCATATAATTTCATACTTGGTCATGGCTCTGGCAGCGCTGTGTAGTTCTTTAGCTGACTTGGCCAACCAATGTCTTCTAATTTATAATATTCCATGAAAACGTTACATCACTGAGGGCTCTGGGGCATGTTTTTTTGTACTGCAGGAACAGCATAGGTACACAGTCTAACAGTCTAGTCTGGTGATACAGTTACAGTATTGGGGCAGTTTAGGAAACGGTCCCCGTAATCAGAAGGTTGCTGGTTCAAATCACTGAGGTGCCACTGAGTCCCCACACTGCTCCCCGGGCGCCTGTCATGGCTGCCCACTGCTCACCAAGGGTGATGGTTAAATACAAGGGAAACACTTCACTTTCAATTTATCAGATGCTCTTATCCAGGGACAGTCACCCTGGGGACACTCAGGTAAGATGGATTTGAACCTGGGTCTTCTGGTTCGCAGGCGAGTGTGTTACCCACTAGGCTACTACCACCAATGCAATAGTTGTTTATATTTTTCTCTATGTTCTAATGGTTTTGATATGTGCACAGTGATAAACTGAAGACCTTTTAGTTGATGTATGTGTCAGTTGCTGTTTACTGTATTTTTGTTTATTAATTAAAAATATTATTAAAAATGCTAAACATGTTACAATGTAAGTGTCACTTATTACATTCTAAAATTAATAATCAAGCTTTCATAATTTTAATAATCAAAACATTATTTTCCTCTTCCAACATCTTTTCCTCTTTCAACATCTTACAACATGTACAGCTATGTTATGCATGGAAGTGATTTGGGTAGATTCGGAGGGGGGTGGATACTGATCATGGAGTAGACATTTCTACACTCTGTGTTCTAAACTATAGACCACATTAGAGACAGTAAAATCATTTAAGAAAATACATACACTTACAGTAGTGAAACTGTACATACTGGTAATCCTTGCATTAATAATCTGAAATGAATAAAATGCCATCAGGCATATTGTATTAATAATAACTAAATGTAATGTTCTGTGTGTGTATGTATGCACAAAACATACCCCATGTTTTTTGCCCATTTCTTTATATCGTCCCAAGTAAGCCTTGTAATGCATGGCTACACCTATAAAAACCCTCTAATTATTGAGGAGAATGAAATCAGTCTTCTCAGTCAATCTGCACAATAGATAGAGAGCAGATTTTAGTCATTTGTGTTTCTGTGCTATGTTTAATATGGAATACGGGTGGTAGTAGCCTGGTGGGTAACACACTCGCCTATGAACCAGAAGACCCAGGTTCAAATCCCACTTACTACCACTGTGTCCCTGAGCAAGACACTTAACCCTAAATTGCTCCGGGGGGACTGTCCCTGTAACTACTGATTGTAAGTCGCTCTGTATAAGGGCGTCTGATAAATACTGTACATTTAAATGTAATGTAAATGAATAAAAATGATTTTACTTTGGGATGGACTAGAAGCACTGTTTATCTTCAGATGAAGATGTTCATCTTGAAGTGCATGACATTTACAGTATAGGGCAGTACAAAAGTTTGGACACACATTCTCATTCAATGTGTTTTCTTTATTTTCATGACCATGTACATTGGTAGATTCTCACTGAAGGCATCAAAACTATTAATGAACACATGTGGAGTTATGTACTTAACAAAAACTGAAAACATGTTTTATGTTCTAGTTTCTTTAAAATAGCCGCCCTTTGCTCTGATTACTGCTTTGCACAATCTTGCCATTCTCTCGATGAGCTTCAAGAGGTCGTCACCTGAAATGGTTACTGCACAGCTGACAGCGCTATTGGTCAACTGTTAAAATTCATATTATGGCAAGAACCAATCAGCTAACTAAAGAAAAACGAGTGGCCATCATTACTTTAAGAAATGAAGGTCAGTCAGCCCAGAAAATTGCAAAAACTTTAATTGTGTCCCCAAGTGGAGTTGCAAAAACCATCAAGCGCTACAACGAAACTGGCACACATGAGGACTGACCCAGGAAAGGAAGACCAAGAGTAACATCTGCTTCTGAAGACAAGTTCATCCGAGTCTCAGAAATCACAAGTTATCAGCAGCTCAGATCAGAGACCAGATAAATGCCATACAGAGTTCTTGCAGCAGATCCATCTCTAGAACAACTGTTAAGAGGAGACTGCGTGAATCAGGCCTTCATGGTCAAATAGCTGCCAGGTAACCACTGCTAAGCAGAGGCAACAAGTAGAAGAGATTTGTTTGGGCCAAGAAACACAAGGAATGGACATTAGACCAGTGTAAATCTGTGCTTTGGTCTGGTGAGTCCAAATTTGAGATCTTTGTTTCCAACCGCTGTGTTTTTGTGAGACGCACAAAAGGTGAACGGATGGATTCCATATGCCTGGTTCCCTCTGTGAAGCATGGAGGAGAAGGTGTGATGGTGTGGGGGTGTTTTGCTGCTGACACTGTTGGGGATTTATTCAAAATTGAAAACACACTGAGCCAGCATGGCTACCACAGCATCCTGCATTTAGTTGGACGATCATTTATTTTTCAACAGGACAATGGCCCAAAACACACCTCCAGGCTGTGTAAGGGCTATTTGACCAAGAAGGAGAGTGATGGAATGCTACGGCAGATGACCTGGCCTCCACAGTCACCGGACCTGAACCCAATCGAGATGGTTTGGGGTGAGCTGGACCGCAGAGTGAAGGCAAAGGGGTCAACAAGTGCTAAACACCTCTGGGAACTCCTTCAAGACTGTTGAACTCTTGAAGCTCATCGAGAGAATGCCAAGATTGTGCAAAGCAGTAATCAGAGCGGCTGGGTGGCTATTTTGAAGAAACTAGAATATAAAACATGTTTTCAATTATTTCACTTTTTTTTGTTAAGTACATAACTCCACATGTGTTCATTCATAGTTTTGATGCCTTCAGTGAGAATCTACCAATGTAAATGGTCAGAAAATAAAGAAAACATTGAATGAGAAGGTGTGTTCAAACTTTTCTACTGTATTTTGATGTGAAATCAAACGTCCTTATCCAGAGCGACTTACAATTAGTAGTTACAGGGACAGTCCCCCCCTGCAGCAATATAGGTGTCCCTTGCTCAGGGACTCAATGGTAGTAAGTGGGATTTTACTGTTGGCACTTATATGCTTAGGATTTTAAAAATGGTAAAAGTATACAAGAACTGTTTGTTTAAAAGTTTAATGGCGATCACATTTTCTGCAGTTAGCTGGAAATACTGGTCGGGGATCAATTGCTTTAGTCTGAGATCGATTGCTTTAGTCTCCGCCCACTAATCCAGGAGCAGTGTTTCCTCATTCGAGTAAAAGAGAGTCGCTGGTTTAACATGTTCCCGTCCCTGTGATTTTGATTCTTCATTTATTCAGGTATTTGCAACAATGCCCACTTGTACATATAACTTTTGTAGTTGTAAGATCCCTGGAAATAGTCGTGTAATGTTGTCATTGGTTAAGAGAAATTTAGATTTTTTCAAGCTCAGACATGCACATAATGTAGTTTTCACGCACGTTGTATATTTCGTCTTGTGATTGTACAAACGTGGTGAAATAACATGTGCGATGCATTTCATGTGAATGGTTTGATTAAATTAGTGCACAAGTTTATACCATTTCACATGAGCGGTTATGAGATGTTATGACGATACGCGTTTCGTGTGAATGCTTAGAAGAATTAAAATTTTAGTAAAAGACGTGCCTTACATCTGTATGTTTGTATGGTTGTAGAAATTTGACTAATGGTCCAGTTAAGGATATGTGATAAGTTGTCACGTGTGGGCGTGGCTTTAACAAGGGACACATCTGATTGGTGAGCTTGACAGTCTATCATACAGGGACAGTGCAACGTGATTGAACATGGGGGTGGCACGTGTGCCCTTGGATCCGGTTATTATTCCATAGCTTGCTGGTGCAAGTGCGGTTGTCAGTGCCGAATCCTAACCACTTGCCCGTTAGATTATGTGCATATGCAAGGGTCAGGGTTTCACTCGGTCAAAGATGAAATAGGTGGGTTTCAGTCACACGGCATTTCTAATGGAGGCCAGGAAGTAAAATGTGAGGAAAGCCTTGGAGGAGAGTTTGTGTTGTACGGATTAGACCCAGTGTCTAGATACAGGCAACATAGAATTAAAGTGTTGAAGCGGGCAGTGTTTGGTCTTCCCCTGCAAAACACACACAAAGTGGGAATAGAGCAAGCTGATATTATCAGTGTCTCCAGAGATCTAGAACATCATCGTCTTAGAAAGCCACGGCTATTTTGTGGCAATGACCCCCCGGCATGTAGAACGCCATTTGCTGATTTTTGAGAGGAAAGGTTGTTTGCTCCGCTGAACGCCCCCACACTCTGCATTCACCCAGGCCTGTTCTCCCCAACGCCCTAGCCTCTCACTCATGGACTAGCCAACCCTTGGTGGTTCGGGAACCTTCAGATTTCGTGTCTGTTTCCTTACCCGCTAGGCCCTAAAACACAGTCTCTTCGTTTATTCAGGGGCGTAACAAATTTGGGAGGCTCTATGGCCAGAATTCACTGAACTCTTTGACAGAATGAGTAAGTAGAGTACTTACTCTTGTCAGATACCCAGACTTCAGATCAGCTTTTGCTGGAGAGGCTAAATGTTGCCTGTGCTACTGAGGATGAAGGAAGAAACAAAAGTAAACCCAGCACCCTGCAGCCCTCACCTGTGAATACAGTGGAGTGAACAGACAAGCCACCTGAAAGAGCCCAGTCAAGGAAACCAGAAAAGGGGATTCCACTTGACTGGTGGCAGATTCAAGATCTCTAAATAGGAGTGTCTGCTCTCTGTAGCGGCTCAGGGCTGAGATAGCCCAAATCAAAGCATCAAATGCACCTACTGCAGCAATGCCAGAAAGACACCCTTCACCTGTCCTACCATTACAGCATCAGCCTTAAGCATCTGCTTCATTGACCCCTCAGTATGCACCTAATCAGCCTTTCCCTGTTCATGCCCCGCAAACGTGTTTAACCTGCCAGCTGCCCAACCCTCTCAGGAAGATTTGACCAAACTGTTCTAGCCAGATCTGAACCTGCAATGGCCAGATGGTCTTGAGTGTTATGAGACCCTAGTTAAAGTCAAGAAGGGGGTATATCCATCCATTAGCATTGACGTCTTCAACCTAACTGACCAAGGACCAGGACCCACATTAATGGGCACAGTATAGACTCTTTTGACAGTCCTCCATGACAAGATTCTTTAGACATCAGCTACAGTGAATCACACAAACACAGGACCCCAAAGTCATAGCAGTGAGCTTTGGGATCCAGCTGTAGACCTAAATCATCTTCCTGGAGACCAAAAGGCAGGTAGTTAAACAAATGCTTCAAGAAGAATGTCAATCTTCTTAAAGGTCAAATGATTACATAAGCTGTATTGAAAAATTGCAGATGACCATTTCTCTCAAAGACACAGATCCAGTCAAGTGCACATATATCTCTATCCCTAGCCCCTTGTACTAGGAAATGGACCACCTCCATGACCTAATAGCTCAGGGTTGGGTCAGGAAGTCAAATTCCTCATACTCCTCACTGTATGTGTTAGAAAATGACACACACAGACTGTGCATAGATTACAGAGACATGAATCGAAAGACACATTCTGACGGCCAGCCAATCCCTTAATTTCAAGACATTTTGAACAAAACTATTACCTCCATGGCAAGCTGGAATTTCTGGTATTAAAATGGGAAATCTCAGTTAAGATTTGTGATTAACTTTATAACGCTCCTACTTTCACTGTGTATAGTGATAACAACCCGCTCACTTACATCTAGTCAACAGCAAAACTGAATGTTCAAAATAGTTCAAAATAAAATACAGGCCTGGAAGAGATAACAGTGATGCTGACACCTTGTCGAGGATGCCGCTTGATGCTGAATCACTAATGAAGACCTGCTTGGAGGAATTGCCACCAGACACCATCCTTCCCAGGAATTAGAGACGCTGCTGGACTTTCTTGCCTCTGTTGAGCTGGTGTTGAGTGCTCAGGAGAGGTTCTCTGCTAGATGAACACCAAGGAGCTGCTCAGTGGAGAGTGGTTCTCTTCTGAAGTCAACAATCTCTTTTTGTCCACGTTCAGACCTTACATTGTTGACCTTACATCAATCTGTGACTCGTTGCACCTCCTTTCTGTACAATCGTGGCCAAAAGTTTTGAGTGACACTACTTGTTTTCACAAGTTTGCTGCTTCTGTTTTTATCCAGAGTGTTATGAAGAGTGATCAGATGATTTGCAAAGTCCCTCTTTGCCATGAAAATGAACTTATTCTTCCCAGAAAATGCATTTCCACTGCATTTCAGCCCTGCCACAAAAGGACCTGCTCAGATCATTTCAGTTATCCACTCATGAACACATGTGAGAGTGTTGAGGAGCACAAGGCTGGAGATCATTCTCTCATGCTGATTGAGTTGAATAGCAGAATGGGTGCTTTAAAAAGAGGGTGATGCTTGAATTCACTGATCTTCCTCTGTTCACCAGGGTTACCTGCCAGGAAACATGCAGTTGCATAAAAAGAGCTTCACAGTCAAGAATATTGCTACTACTAAGATTGAACTTAAATCAACCATTTACCAGATCATCAAAAACGTCAAGTAGGGAGCTTCAAGTGTTGTGCAGAAGGCTTCAGGATGCTCAAGAAAGTCCAGCAAATGCCACAGCAGTCTCATAAAGATGCGGTATTAAGATGCCACAAGTGCAGAGCTCAGGAATGGCAGCAGGCTGGTGTCCTTTTGGGGAAAAAAAAATGTTGGATCCAAGATGACCGACTTCAAAATGGCCACTATGGTCACCACCCATCTTGAAAAGTTTGCCCCCTCACATATACTAATGTGCCACAAACAGGACGTTAATATCACCAACCATTCCCATTTTATTAAGGTGTTTCCATATAAATGGCCCACCTTGTAGAATGGTACCAAAACATCCTCCGACAGCAACTATCCAAGGTCAATTTGGTGAAGCAGGATGGAGCACCGTGCCATAAGGCCAAAGTGATAACTAAGTGACTCAGGGAACAAAATTTTCGGTACATGGCCAGGAAACTCCTTGGACATTAATCCAAATGAGAACATGTTGTCAAACCTCAAGAGTCAGGTGTACAAGAGAACCCTCACTAATTCTGACCAGCTCCAAGCACTGATTATGAAGGAATATGTTGCCATCAGTCAGGATTGTTAATTAATTGCAAGCATGCCAGGGCAAATTGCAATGCAGCCATGCTATTTCCAACTTGCTGCAGTGTATGGACTCCAGAGTGTTCTGCGAACCAGCATTGTGCATAACCCATAAGGTTGTTTATCCATAAGGTTGTCATGTACAACTCATAAAGTGCTCAAAAGAATATTGCTAAGATGGACAAATGGACTGTATGATGTCCTTTTTGCAAAGATTTTTTTTATAACAGACATTTGCTGAAATGCTACTTCTCTGAAGAACTTATTGGGACTTGAAATAGGAACAAAGTGGCTTATTCTGGAAAATGTCAGGATGACATAGATCTCTGTAGGGGAGTGTGTGACAGACGGAAAATTTGGTTTATTGTTAATTCATTTTTGAGTTTAATAGCGATCACATTTTCTGTAATCATCTGAAAATACTAGTTGGGGCTTGATTGCTTTAGTCTCCTCCATCTTGTCCAGGAACAGCCCTGCTTTGTCATTCCAGTCAAATTGCTGGAGAAGAAGTCAGGTCACTCCCGTGATTTTTGTTTCTTCAGTTATTCGGAAACACAGTCCCGTCACTCCTGTGATTTGGATTTCTTCATTTATTCAGGTATTTGCAATAATACATTCTGGTACAAATAATTTTTGTAGTTGTAAGAGCCCTGGAAATATATGTTTAATGTTGTAATTAGTTAAGAGAAGTTTAGCGGGTGCGTGCATAAACTAGTGGGGTTCTGACCAGGGCAGGCACCATTTTTGCGAGCTCAGACATGCACGTAATGTAGTTTTTATATTTTTTCTTATTGTGGTTGAACATGTCAGTTAACAAGTTAAAATAATGCATGCCACTGCATTCCATGCAGACAGGTTGAGTGGTTTGATAAAATCAGTGCACAAGTTTATACCATTTTGAATAGGCTATGAGATGTTATTCTTAGATTAATCGAAATGTTAGTACAAGACATGTGCCTTACATCCTCCCACCTGTATGTATGTTTGTAGGTTGTGTAAATTTGACTAATAACTCCAGTAAAGGAACTTGCCCGTGATGGTTTTTTTCATTTATTTAGGGGTGTAGCAAATTTATTTAACCTCTAAACACCCACACATCCTTTGTAATGATTATTATTTTATTGTAACAGTTGCATACATAATATGCATACATAATAATTATGCATACGTAATGAAAACTATTGAGTATTTGAGTTTGTGTATGAGAGAGAAGCCTCAGTTAATATCCCAGTTCAGTAAAACGGAGAAATCAGCGACGGTCCTTTTGAAATGCTGTCAATAAAACGTCCAAACAGCAACCTCCAACAAACAGGCACAGCAAATAAGAGTCGTCGCCATCCCCTGATCCCATTCTGAAGGGATGAGCACGATAAGAGGATCATTTGAATGACGTGCCAGCTAACCAATCAGCGGTCGACGTCCGTGTGACGTAAACGCGGAACACCGGGTTCGCGTCCTGTGACGTAAACCCGGAACACCGGGTTCAAGGTTCAACTCGTGGACTGGCCCCCTGTTCTCCCCGACACGTATCTGATTTGTCCGTATTTCGTTGCTTGAAGGAGGCGAGGGACTTTGGCCGCCATGCAGTCCGGTTCCCCGCTGGAGCTCGTCAAGCCGCCGCTGTTCTGGATCGGCGCTGCCACGGTCGCCTGGCTGTCGCTCAGCTCCCTGTGCCGGCTGCTGAGCGGCTTCAGGGTGTGGATACTGGGCAACGGGAAACTCGCGTCTCCCTCCAGGCTCGGCAAGTGGGCAGGTTAGTACAGGTGCGGTGCCGTGCTGTAGTACCTCGCCGTCCACTCGTGACGGGAAGCCCACGCCAGAGCCCGGAGTCACGCTGCAAATAAAGCGAAGTCGCCGATCGTCCACCTTGTTCATTTGCTGCCCCCTGTCTTTTAAACAGAAGCCACAAGCGACCCACCTTTCACCCCCATGGAACAGGCATAACATTCAAACCATGGCGTCTTATGCAGATTTTTTTTAATTTTACGCAGAGCCTCAGCTGCTTTTAAAAACGATGCAAATCATCGAATCATATTCCAAGATAGTGTTTAATGACGGAGCGACCTGCGATACAGTTTTATAGTGGAATAGTTTCATTTACAACATTTATCAGACGCTCTTATCCAGAGTAGTTACAGGGACAGTCCCCCCCTGGAGCGACTTAGGGTTAAGTGTCTTGCTCAGTGACACAATGGTAGTAAGTGGGGTTTGAACCTGGGTCTTCTGGTTCATAGGCAAGTGTCTTACCCACTAGGCTACTACTACCCGATTATTAATATTAATCAGAATAATGATTGCTTGGGAGCACAGGGAATGACATCATTGTCAGGAATTATTTTTTTGTGAAACCATGCAAGAATAAAACTTTATTCTGGACACTACCACACTGTCCCCTATTATAATGAATGAAAATTATGCGACAGAAAAATACGTATTCCTAAGCCCTGCGAAACTTGCTCGGCTGCCGGCCTGAACTTTTTATTTTTTATTTAATTTATTTAATTGCTCAAGCCTGAACCCTCATGCTGTTTATTTCAGAGCTGTGCTGCTTACAGTGTAGTGGTTTCGCACCCGGTTCTCTGCGACCACCAGATCGAACCTTTATTGTCTGCTTTGTTACGGCTGTGCTGTCCTTTACCAGCTAATGCAGTCGGAACGTGGACTTTATTCCGGACGGACGACGGGATTTGTAAAGTGTTTCAGAATAGACCAGCGCCACTTAATCATCACCCGAACTTGACTCGTCCTTTCGGCTTCCTATTGACCAGTTTAGGAGGCCACTCGTCATCGCTGCACGAAAGCGCTAGATGCAGACGTTCTGAATTCCAGCTGAACGGATCTGTCTCCGGCGGCATGCGTGCACTGTTGTGGCCACAGCTTCGCTGAATAGGCCCATTGAGAGGTTCCACGGCGGCCAGGCCGGATCCTCGTGAATGGCCGCGTTTGAGGGAACTCGCCTCGGCAGCACGCCTGCGATTGGGCGCCCCGCGTTTTGTGAACGGCGTCTCGTGTGATGCGCACACTGTAGGACACGTGCCGCCGCCGTGCTTCGCTGTACAGACCTCCTCCTCCTCCTCCTCGTCCTCCTACCGCCGAGATTCCGTGTTCTCCAGCCCTGCCTGCTCCCCCTCCCTTCCCCACGGTTCATTTATACCAGATCACAGTATGGGTTTTTTTTTTTTTTCTTTTGCAGAATTCTATTATGTAATGAACCAATTACAACGTTTTATTCTAAACTTAAATTGCACAGGGATGCGTTTTTATGACATAAAGCCGAACAAGAGCAGGGAAATGAGACATTCATTAAATGTACAATATGCAGCAATATTAGGAACCCCCAAGTTTCTTTTCTTTTCCTCCTGTGTTTGAATATGTTTGGTTCTTTCTGTGAGCCCCTGCTGCGTTTGCACCTGCTTTGGCTATTTTTTTGCAGGACTGTCTTTATTTATACTGCATTGTACTCCATGTTCCTTTCTAAACCATTTTATTTTTATATGTGTGTGTGTGTGTGTGTTTTTTTTTTTTAATGAATCTGTAGCAGCGCAGCCATTCGTGCTCCTCTCCCCTCAGGGAAACCGAGTGCATTTCAAAGCTATTTTTAGATTTGCCCATTTTAAGACCCTTTTTTTTTTTTTGAATGGCACTGATGTGAAGCAAATACATGGAAAGGCACGTGACCCCCGTGCTATTTAAAGAGGCATGTTCCTGAGAACGGGGACCCAGGAGGCTCTTTGAAGTCTCTGCTGCCAGAGCCAATGAAGTGGGAGGATCCCCGTCCATGCCACGCCGTTACATAACCGCGCATACTGAAGGAACATCCATGGGCAGCGAGCAAAAGATGACCCGCCCTAACCCCTCCAATACCTGCTCTTTTATGAATAGGGTCCGATGTGCGATTTCCTGGGCTAGTGCACGCAGCAACGGGGGAAAAAAAGCCCTTCTGATGAAATGATTTAAGGTGACCTTTCACATCGGCGCAACGCTGAGGAAGAAGAGTGTCATACAGCGGAGGCTGCCCTCCATGTCTGATGTGCAGATGCAGGCGCCGGCCGAGGCCGCAGCTTCCTGTGTGTGTGTGTGTGTGTGTGTGTGTGTGTGTGTGTGTGTGTGTGTGTGTGTGTGTGTGATGCCAGGGGGCTGCTGAGAGTAGCATCTCGTTGGTATTCAAGTGCTGCGGCGGTTCCAGACGAGGCTGCAGTGTGCCTGCGTGGTATTTTTAATCTCCAGGTCTTTTTTTAGCCACGGGAATATTTAGCAGCAGCAGCAGCAGCATCGGCGGCGTTAGCATCAGCGCGCTTATAACCGCGGGTTTGGATTTGGCTATTTCATTTTTAATCGTCTCGTGTTCATAGATTGTCTTCCACCTGAAATACATTTTGCATTTGTCTGTTCCACCAGCGATTTGATGCTGTTACGGAGTAGCGGCCTTGTTATAGTTATACAATTTTAGAGGCTCAGAATGCACAACTTTGCTTTCCACATTATTAACATTTAAACATTTATGTTTTAAAATCATTCATAAATAGTTTTGCACTTATAGCCAGAGGAGTAGGCCTGTGCCCACCGAGGCGTACAGATCACCAGGAAAAAGGCCGAGTTTGCTCTTGATCAAAGTCTAATGAGCTAAACAAACCATTTTTTTCAGTATTTTCTTTAAAAGTATCAGTATCTTCCCCATTCTGTTGGTAACCAGCGTGGAAGTGATCATTTTCCACTTACAGTTTCTCCAGATGTCGATATTAGATGCTTTTTTTTTTTTTTTTTTTTTTTTTTTTTTATAGGCAGGTAGATTCCCAGCAACCGTGTCCACCACAGGTCTGCAGAATGGCGGTGCCTTTCATCACGGGCCAACTTAATGTCATCGAAAAGGTCACAGAATGAGTATTATAAACTAGTGCATCTAGAAAAAAAAGGGTCATTAGCAGTTTTATTCTTCATAGACGCTACTTTCATCACAAGTGTGAATGTTTTTGTTGTTGTGTAATAGCTGACGGTCCAAGGTCCTCCAGGCCCTCAGGTGATTAGGAGAAATATCTTTGTTTCAGTCTGTACAGTCCGTACTTGGCAGGTACTTCCTGACATGACAACAAGCGACAAGATGCCGTATCAGCAGATCGTAATCCTGGAACCTGTTGTGTGCTCTACAGAGTGTCCACCTCAGACATTTAATCTATGTTTGCATTCAGAGGTCACTTCCTTTTTCTTATTATAGGGTGGTTGAACTCAATATTTTGCAGAAATGTGTTAATTCGTAAAAAAAAAAAAAAAAAAAGTAGATTATGTGCAAACACGCAGCTAAAACGAAGAAGAAAACGAACGCAGCACCGGCTGGAACATTCCCGAGAGAACATGGTGGACCCGCGCGCCCATTGAGGTTCGCGTGTGCAGCTGTGCGTTGCGAAGACACTCCGAGATAAGTGGCTGAGTCTCCGGCGCTCCCCCACTACACTCTCCTTTCCCCCGTTCTCTTTTCACTCGCTCCGTTCTATTTTTAGCTGCCCCCAAGATCTGTCCTCGCCCTCCCCTCCCCTCCCTCCTTCCACGTCTTATTGTTCGTCATCTCCCTCCATTTTCTCTCTCTCGCACGCCTCCCTCACCCGGACAGCCAAATTAATCTGTAATCAATCCGGGTTCTTTTTTTTTTTTAACCCCCCCCCCCCAGGTTCTGACAGAATATGAGGAGAGGAACGTCTCGGGCGCCCTGTCAGGGAGTGAAGGCTTTTTTCCGTAGTGTTCCTCGGGCTGTCTGCCTCCGGCCTATTTTTAGCCGGAGGTGAGCTGAACGAGGGCTGATGTACCGCACGGCTAAAAATAGCCGCGCTATATTAGCAGGGCCCGGAGGATGGCGGAGGAACCTGCTCCCCGTCCTACTTCCCCGGAGTCGCACCTCACGCACCACACCTCCCCCGATCTGATCCGCTACCCTGTTTCTGTTTCCCACCTTTTTAGTGGTAACCGGAGCCACGGACGGGATCGGGAAAGCCTATGCGGAGGAGGTAAGATTCCAGGGGTTTTCATTAATGCCCCCCCCCCCCCCCCACCCCCACCCGCTACGTGGAAATCACGGTGACTCATCAGGAGAGAGGTTTTCACCGGCGAGATCAGGGGAGGCCTCCTCCTTCCGCTCCGACCCCTCTCATTTCACCTCCACGCGAATAAAAAGTCCTGGCGTTTGAGGGGTCTGTGGATTTTTACGATGACTGTGTGGTGTTTTTTTTTTTTTTTTTTCTCCCCCCCCTGTGTCCGCAGCTCGCCCGGCGTGGCTTCGCCATCGTGCTAATCAGCCGCTCTCAGGATAAGCTGGATGAAGTCTCTAAATCCATTGGTGGGTGTTGAGCGGTTTCTACCTCGGCTGCTAATTTATTTAACCAACCGGTGGACTCGTTAATAACGGCGGGGGGGGGGCAACAAACTATACATTTCCATGTTCTGGGATATATTTAAAAGTGTGTGTGAGATGGGGGCTTGAGGGGAGCGAGTACGTCTCTCCACTAAATGAATGTCAGTCGGCTCGATGTTAATGAGCGCGGCTATTTTTAGCGGCGCGTTGAAAGGCGGGCGCTCCGCCAGCGGAGTTGCCTGGCTGCTGCGACAGAGCAGGACTGCGCAGATGGAGGTGCAGTCGGGGGGGAGGAAGGCGCCGCGAGGAGCGAACCAGCCCGTACCCCCCTGCCACATCGGGGTCACGGCCCGTCAGAGCGCCGCCTTACTCATTTACAGCTCAAAAAAAACGAAACAAATGAACCACGTCACATATACCCAACACACACACACACACACACACACACACACACTCCGTAGAGTGATCGGAATCTGAGGAGATCCACTTCAGCACATTTCTCTGAATGAAGGAGAAGGGCGTCTGCCGGGTGCGGGCTGTGAATGGCGCACGACGCGTTGAATGGGCGCCTTCTCTCCTTCACCCGCCCCCCTTCCCTCGCTCGCTGCAGTAACGCTGGTCAGCCATGGAGGAATAGGTTGACACTGAGCTGTGCTGTATGGAGATGGGGTTTTAAAATGTATTTTAAGTCATTTCTTTAACAAGCGGCCCCGCGATACAAAAAGGTTTTTGCTCATATGTTGATTCATGTTCGATTTCAACAGGATCTGATGAGAGATTCAAATGCTTATAGTGAGGCTTCCTTAAACATTGAATGCTATGGATGCATGTAATGCATGTACACGCTGATGAGATGCCAGAGACCATCGTCAAAACCTCATCACTTGCCTGACATGTTGTAGGAACAGAAATGTGGGCTCTTCATTGATTGGGATCCTTAAATTACGGAGTTATGAGCTCTATCATAAAATTCGTCTGGGCATCTTTTGGTCAAGATGATGTGACTGATACAAAACAGAGAGAAACGGCAATGGGAAATACTACTTTTGTAATGCGAACTTTGTCACTTTAATACATATAAAAGCATAAATCCGGACGCTCTTTTGACATCTGTAACACGGATGGGTGGAGGAAAAACTTGCCGATCTGAGGTTTATGCTGAGGGACACTGAGTCACTGCTCGGTTAGCCAGTCTTTCAAGGTGTCTGCTGCTTTAGTTTATTGTCATCTTGTTTTATGGAGTGTTGGATGGAAGATCTTCAAAGCATCAAGTGTTCTGGCTGATTTTATTGTACAACAATTATTTGTACATTTAACCCCTTAATCTTTTTTTTTTTTCCTCTATAGTGATTGTTCCCTTTATTTGATGTGTGCATTGGTAATTATCATGAGAAATACACAGAATAATAGATACATATACAAACAAATTGAGAAAATAATTCACTTTCATCTTATTTCCATCTAGAGAGTAAATTCAAGGTTCAGACGAAAACAGTCGCTGCAGACTTTGGGTCTTTGGACATCTATTCAAAGATCGAAGCGGAACTAGCTGGTCTTGAAATAGGCATTTTAGGTAAGTGTGTGTGGCTCTGCAGGAAAGGTGGTGAGTAGGTGGGCTTCTCTGTAGCATTGAGTCACCATTTACTAAGTACACTGCTGCCCTCTTTTGGTAGAACTGAACGTCATGTCCACAGAATATTTAAAATATTTTTTTGCTGGTCTTCTAATTCATAAAGGTTGCTAAATCATTAATATCACTGTGGCAATCATTTCTTTGCATTATAATATAAAATTATATTATATAATATAAAAAATACATTGTCTATTTTTGTATTTTTATTATAGCAGTATAAAAACTTTAACTCTTTGCTTTGCAGTAAACAATGTCGGAGTTTCCTACTCCTACCCGGAGTTCTTCCTGAACGTACCCAATTTGGACACTGTAAGTCGGCGTGATGTTATATATCACAGAATATGTTTCAGAAAAATGATCCCTTCTTCTCTAACCCTATGTTTTTATTGCAGTTTATCAGCACAATGATAAATGTCAACATTACATCGGTTTGTCAGGTCTGTACCATTTTAATTAAAGTCTTATACCACAGAAAGTGGTGTGTAATAATAAACAATTACAGATACCGGAGTATCTTTAATTACAATCAATGGATCTTTCCATATTTTCTTTTTTTTTTTTTGTAATGGCACATATAAACACAACAATGCCAGTGTTTGTTAGGTTCTAATTCTGAAAAAAAGAAAAAAAATGTATGCATATGTTTATTTTTGTCGGAAGTATAATATTGTGCTTGTTGACATTTTGCAATTGCACAGGCTTACCTGAAGATGGTAGACATTCTCCTGAATTTGTGGCTTGCAGAAATAATTAATAGGAAACATTATTAGTATGCAGAAGACAAATAATACATCACTACAAAGCGGTTTTATCAGATGCTTTTTACTTTCTCTGTTGCCAGTTGATTCCAGGTAGAAGCACACTGCCTCCACACAGACCCTTCAGCTCACTCTGAAGTCATAGAATTCATAATCTTAGGGAATATATTCTTTTGAAACTAGAGAAAATATACATAAAATCATATTCTCTAATATCCTTTTGTAGATTTTTCATATCTGGGGCTAGTTGCAGCTTTTCAAAAACGAAAAAAATATTATTTGATAGTTAATACTTTAATGTTACTGGGTGAAAGTTTGTGAATATGAATATGAAGTTATATCTGTGGACAGACAGCAGGGGGCAGTCTTTTTTACATCATACAGTAACATATGCTTTTAAATGCTGGAGGATCACCCCAACCTTCCCAGGGGCAAAGAGAGTCTCGAGGGGGGTGTTCAGCATGGAGCTTGATCATTACTTGTAATTACACTCATCATCAGTGTAATGGTAATGTCAGTAATATATTTATTATTGTGAGGTGTGATGCATTCTCGTAAAATAATAAATTGTCGATTTGGTGATTTGGGGGGTAAGTAACATATTGGGTAACACTCTCGCCTATGAACCAGAAGACCCAGGTTCAAACCCCACTTACTACCATTATTTCCCTGAGCAAGATACTTAGGTTTAAGTCTCTCCAGGGGGGGACTGTCCCTGTAACTACTGATTGCAAGTCGCTCTGGATAAGGGCGTCTGATAAATGCCGTGAATGTCAATAAATGGTCAAATCTTTGCTGAAGCCTCTTTCTGTGTTTGCAGATGACACGTCTTGTGCTACCAAGGATGGTGGAGAAGTAAGTAGCTTGTGTGTGTTGTGTCTGATAAGCGGTTTTCTCAGTTTCAGAGATTTCTTTCAGGAAAAGGCTTGCCCTTTGGCAGCAGAAAAACAGGTGGCCTTCACCATCACAGGGCTCAGTCCTGTTCCGTATTCACTTTCAAATTCCACTGTTCTGGCGAGAGCCCTAGTGAAGGCTGCCATGGCAACACATAAGCCATTAATAGCTCTCGCTGTATTTTTGTGGAGTTGATACTTGCCTGGCTAGTATGGCAAATAAATAATGAAATAAATCAATAAAAATATTGCAGCAGACGCAAGTTTCAATGTGTTTAGTCCTGTTGCCAGGACATGTTCCAGTACGGTTTCTTTGAGTGAAAGTGATCGTTTTTAATCATGGTGATGCACAGCCAAGCACAGCACATGGCGCACAACGAAATGTGTCGTCTGCATTTAACCCATCACCATTTTGGTAGTCTGAAAGGCGCCCGGGGAGCAGTATGGCATCTTCATGATCAGGGATTTTGGTTACGAGTCAGCTTAGTTAGCCATTAGGCCACCATGATCTGTCTGAGCGAAATCTGTTCAAGAAACAGCACTTTATTCTTAGATTATTTAAGTTTTATTTTTGGATTTTTTGCGTTTTGCCTGGCGCATGGAGCCTGAAAGGCACTGTGACCTATGAGAGAGAGGGGCCTGTCCTGAGAGCTTCATGCAGGGAAATTGCGCTGCTGACAAATCAGAACCCGTTTCAGCAGGAGCACTTTAATATTACTGGGACCCCATTTGCATGTTGGAGTGCATCTGTGAGCAGAGATGGGCAGAACTGGCAGCTCTCCCAGACTGAGCCTTCCCCCTGCTCGACACTCCAGACGTCCATGAAGACGCTTGTGAGATGATGCTAGACATACTATCTGTGCCACGTTATCCCTCACTGCAGAGGTGCTTCACACCAGGTCTGGTGCAGCTCTTTACTTATAGCTGTGGCTCTGCAGCCTCAGATGCGCTTCTCTCTTCTTTCTCCAGCTGGTTTCATTCCCTTTGTGGGAAGAATAGTTTGAATCCTTGTTCTCATCACTACAACAACTCTTGAGTTCTAATCAGCATCTGATGTTCCATCTTCAACATTAGATTGAGGGGTGATAAGAAGCAGTTAGGTGACATGACTTGTATCAGAGGAGTCCCCGGACAGGCACCGTGACATTCCAGCTTCTGATTAAAACATGAGACAATGAATCAGTTGTGATCCAGTAGTAAGAAATACAATTCATGGGCGTGGTAAGCAGAGGGTTGAGGGTTGTGACCTTTTGAGTGCAATTCCAGGGCAAAAGCTCTACTACCAAAAACTGTCTTGGACTGAGCTTGGGGTTTGTTCATTAGTAAAATGTATTAGACTGTTAGAAAACTAACCACTGTTTTTGTGGGTGTGCAATTATTTGTCATGAACACTTATCTATATTAGTTGCTGTGGATTAGGGTGTCTGATAAATGCCAAAAATGTATTACATTTATTACATTTAAGGGATGGGATGGTAGTAGCCTAGTGGGTAACACACTTACCTATGAACCAGAAGACTATGGAGTCACAGGTTCAAATCCCACTTACCATTGTGTCCCTGAGCAAGACACTTAACCCTAAGTTGCTCCAGGGGGGGACTGTCCCTGTAACTACTGACTGTAAGTCGCTCTGGATAAGAGCGTCTGATAAATGCCATAAATGTAATATAAGGAAGTGGCCCCAATCCACCAAGGTGCCACTGAGGAAAGAAAATGTATAAAATGTAAATGATTGACAAGCACAGTACTTCCCCATTCTGGATTATTCCCTTGGCCATCAATACATGCATCATGTAGCACTGCTTGTATCACCATTTATAAAACTATGTATTTCACCGCATCTCCAGTTGGACAAAATTACCATTGCACCAGCGCGTTGCCTTTCTGCTGTACTAATCAAAATTATTTCTTGTGCTGATTATCTATAATAGAAACATTCATTTTCTGTCCAAAATATGCTTTCATACACCATTATCAGAGAGCTTTCTGAGTGCTGCAGATTGTTTGAATTTTGGATCTAGTAAATAATAAATTTATTATTTATTTATTTTATTATTTCAGGTCCAAAGGTGTCATCTTAAATATTTCTTCTGCCAGTGGCATGTACCCTGTGCCCCTGCTTACCGTCTACTCTTCCACAAAGGTAAGGCCATAAATAAGTTATATGTGATGTTTTCATCTTTGATGAACAATTCATGCAGAAGTCTATTCTTATTAAAACCCTAATTTACCCATATTTACACCTTCCACTGACTGGCTGGCCGCGTGCGTGCTCCCAAATAAAGTCATTATTTAACTAATCCGCTGCCAAAGTCCTTCACTGTACTTAAGACCAGCAAAGCACCTTTCAAAGATGCCTTCAATTTCCTTTAGGCTTTTGTGGATTTCTTCTCCCGTGGGTTAGACGCTGAATACAAGAACAAAGGGATCATCATTCAGGTGAGATAAAAGCTCACGTCTCTTTCCTCCAGTGGCCTCATCCGACAGCATTATGACCTTGGACATGTTGAGTGGTGTCCTTGCTGAATGATAAGATGGCTCCTCCTTGTGTCATCTCAAGGCAGGTTTGAAGAAAGATATATATTTTTTTTCGATGCATCAGTTTTACGGCCACATGCCTTAGAATACTGAAAAGCTTTATTTCTTACCAGACCTTCATGAATTTCATAAATTATATGCTCTTGTTTATAGATTATATGTATAAAAAAACACCCCAAATCATGTTACTACCAACACCTACTTTGCGGTGGTTAAGGCCCCGTCCACACGGAAACGTTTTTCTCTGAAAAGGTAAAAGTTCTATCCTATCTGGGCTTACATCCACATGGAGACTGCGTTTCATGTCCACAGAATGGTTATTTGCTGAAACGGATCCCCTCTGCATCTCCGCATGGACGTCAAGATTTCAGATAACGCTTCGTGTGGACGCAGATTTTTTTTTTAGAAACCGAGAACCCGTTTTGGAGGAAATTGTTTTCGTGTAGACATTGCCTGAGATGGAGTCATTATATGTTAAATATGAAATGTGTGATAAGTAGTGCCACCTGGTGAACCCAGGGACACGTGGCTTCACATCAAGAGAGACATAAACGGCTGCACTACTGCTGGGTGCAGAGTAAATGGTCATGTGACGTTAGTCCAGAGAACAGAGTGCATTTTGTAGAGCAGCAGTGTTTCTGGACACATTATAATCATGGCGGTAGGTAGGTAGGTTTGGGCCAGTGAAAGGATAACCTAACGTCAGATTGTTGTCTTTGTCATGGATCTTTTTACTCTAATAGCTAAAAATGACGCTGTTTTGTAGTATTTTGGAAAACCTTTTTTATTTATTTATTTTTTTATTTTTTTATTGTGAATTACAGAAAGTGAGCGGAAAAACTGTAATTATGTACCAATTAGTAATTACCATGTCTCTCATCCTATTCAGAGTGTTCTGCCATTCTACGTGGCTACCAAACTGAGTAAGATCAGAAGAGCCACACTGGACAAGCCCAGCCCTGAACGCTATGTGGCGGCTGAACTCAACACCGTTGGGCTGCAAAGTCAGACTAATGGTTACCTGCCTCATGCTATCATGGTAAAATGGCTACATAATCCCAGTTAAAACATATACTTTGTAAAATGCATTTCTTGTACTTTAATATTAGTCTATGGAACTTGCATGCATTTAGCTAGTTTCCCACGGCAATGTGTAATCTGTTGGTTTTTTTTTTTGCCTCAGGGTTGGGTGACTAGTGCTCTGTTTCCCGCAAAGCTGCTCAACCACTTCCTTATGAGCATGGGCCTATCACAGCGCTCGCGTTTCCTAAAGAAGCAGAAACAGGGTTAACGGCCACAGAAGCAGGAGCGAAATAATGCTATAAACCAGTCTGTTTTATATTTCTTTTTCTGATAACTAGTTTTCCTAAGTCAAATAATCATATGAGCGTTTGATTGAAATTACTTTGGAAGGGGCATTTCTTTGTTCTTTATTTAAATTGACCAAATTGTAATTGACCAACTGTAATCTATAGCAAGCAACAGAGGGTAAACGGAGGCACAAGCAAGCTGTAATGCACTTTGGGTCATGACTCTAAAACTGTGCAACCAGGGGTGTGAGTTATGATTGAAGTATTTTCTATACGTATCTGTTCAAATATCTTTCTACTAAATGTCCTGTAAAAATAAAAACCGCAATTGCGGTTCAGCAAGAACAAATAGTTTTTTTTTTTTTGTTGTTGCATAAATCCATTCTTTTCCTCAAATATACGGTTTGTGAGTTTTTAGATGTACTAATGTTATAAAAGGAATATAACAGCAGCACTTAAATATGAGAAATTGTTGAAATGTACGATTGTTAAATGGAGTGCTCAATAAAATATGTTCAAATAATAGTTTATGTTGGTAGTTTTTACAGACAACTCCAGTACTTATTTACAACTCCAGTTTTTATTTATTTCCCTTCATGACTGCTTTGTTCACTGTTGTCATCATGAGTAGATACTTCATGAGATGCTCATTAACATGAGTGAATGATTGGAAAGTGGTAGAGAGAAGCCAAGCATGTTGAAATGCTGCAATCTGGGAAAAAGGCTCCCTGATTTGCAGAGATTACATAATTCCACTTGTGTTGATTCATAGTCCCGTGTCTTCAGTTTAGTATTATAATCTAAAAAATGTAAGACCTATAAATGAATAGGTGCATCCAAACTTTTGACTGGTAATGTAAAAGCCACTAATAACTCCTTTACTATATTCCCTTGGATATGGCACTGAAAATGGTTGCTCACAGCCAAAATCCTTAAATATTCATTTGGGATTATCGCATCCCAAATGTATTAATTCGATCCCACCAGCGATGTTCTCGCTCTCCCAATTCTCTACAGAAGCTCTGTAACAAGCTCCCTCCCCCTGCAGCCAGAGGCCATCTGTACCGCGGCCCTAAAATAGGACCGCATCTGCACCTCACACGTACCTGCAGAAGGTGCACTGCCACACAAATAATTTGTGTAGCAGTGGTGGCACGTTGTCTAAGATACAACTTGTCTGCGTCTTCTACTGCCATTTCCCTTCTTTTCTCAATCGCTGCCTCTATCTTTCACCGTCTTCGGCTGCTCCTTTCTCCTCCACCCCACACACGCTCCATTCATGTATATTTCCGGGCCTTGATTCCGAAGCATCAGAATGGAAGCCGGAACTGTGACACCACCGGGAAAGGGGAGGGGCTTGTCGGAGAAAAGGACTGGGAGAACGGGACTGAGTGGGAAGCCGAGGCCTATATAAACCCTCGGCTTGGCTGTGTGTTGCGAGCACAACGCGCTGGCGCCGAAACAACGCACCGGAGAGAAGCCGCGTCTGATTCGCCAGCTCTTCACACGCTGCGGTCTGAAGAAGATCAGACGAAGGCCACCCTTTCCCCACTTTATTTAAACTTCACACAGGAACCTTGGCTCCAGATATCGCCATGGCAGCACATTCGGTGGAGGCGGCCCGATTCTCCACGGAGGAATTCCCTCACCACGTCCTCGCGGCCAAAGCTCTGCTCTGGAACCAAGAGAGCCGATTCGCCTGCGCCGGCATACCCGAGGAGGAGGAAGTGGGCGTTTCTACTCTGGAGGAGGAGGAGAAAGCCAGACGCTCCTTCCAGCAGTCTCTGGATGCCTTGTGCAGGAGGGCGCGGTGGCACCACGGGCACGCCTGCCAGGGATGTACCCACGCGGCCACGCAGGTCAGCCTGGGTTCCTGCCACTCGGATTCGCTGTAGTAGGACCGGCATATGGGACACGCCAGGGTTGCAACTGTTTCAAAGTGGAGCCAATTTTTCTGCTCCGCCGCTTTGATGTAACATCCTGCTCGTCTTGGTCTGGAAAACGTTCTTTTGATCCTGTTTTTTTTTTTTAATGCTATTAAAAAAGTTTTTACAAATGTGTAGCATGTTGCCTTTGATATAATTTTTGGATAACACTGCTTCTGTTTTGCTCATTTTCCTCTTGATTAAATGTCCTTACTGTGTCTGTGTCTTCTGAACTTTCCTTTCAGGACTTTGTCATTCTGAAAAACCCTACGATTATCTGGAAAATCTATTCTTTGCTGTTCGTAAAGAGCAGACGTGCTGCTTACTGGGGCGTCTTTTCAGAGGAACATATGGCGCTTATCTTCACTCCGTACCAGTTCCAGGTCCACCACTTCGGCTGTCTTCTTTCTGGCTGGTTCTTCTGTCGTCCCGTCTGACAGACACTTGAATTCACAGCGAAAGGCATGATTACGGCGTAATTGCCGAGCCGCAGCCTCAAGTGTCTGCTGCTTTTTGGTGCCGCAACCTTTTATCAATCACGTCGCACATGCTAATTAGCCTCAGACTCGCTGCCGCGGAAATTCCAGAAAGAGCCGGCAAATATTTACGTCTGAGCGCGGCAAGAGAAGGGGTGCAAACCCCCGCCCGCTTTCCACAGGCGCTCTTCTGCTCCTGCCATGTAATGAATCCTACAGACAGTCCTACAGAAGGAGAAACTGAGCCATACCTGCCGGAAAAAGTCCCACAATGTGCAGGGTGATGACCACGTCCTCTCAAGAGGACGTCCTTCTCTTATCGCCCCACCATCGGTTTAACAGTTCTGGTGTAGGGAGAGGGGGTTTACGGTGTTTCCATGTGGTGTCACTGTTGTATCGCCCAGATAAACACGAACCCTTTGGAGAGAGTGAGGTTTCCGCCGAGGGCCCTGCTGTGACACAAGCCAGTTTGTGTACATTAGTGTCCCCTGCGCTTTAATCTCGGGCTGTAAATTATGGTCGCCGCTCTCAGACCCTGTCTGCTCCGTCGGGTGACATTTAGCTGCTCAGAAAGCAGACCTGCAACCCAGGGGACGAAATAAATCAGCACCCGGGCCACGGAGGATGCAACCACTGATACGGATGCTTCTGTTCTATAAAGGGCTTTGGACTGAATGCGATGTCTGCAGCAGGAAAAAAAAAAATCACCTTGGGCATGTGTTTGGGTTCAGTAAAATAAAAATGCAGCTCCAGTGAAAGAAAAGCCCTGATTTTTTCCCGGCATAAAATCAGTATTAGACAAACACCTGCATATGACTCATGGCGATGAATAATGAAGTCTGTCTGAGCCCATAATGTTACAATATTCTGCATATTTCACAGATCTTGCAGTAGATGCAAGATCTTGCACTGATGAAAGATGGGAGCCAGTTGGAAAAATGGAGAATCTGAAATCAACCTGCACAAATGTCATGCAGCTTTTTTATTTATTTTTTTTACATTAGTTACTGATCATGTTTTAATATTGATGATTAAAAACAATTAACGACTAGCTGGATCATGCATTTCGAATGAGGGCCTAGCAGACTGTACCTGCTTCAGACACTCAGGTCCTTTGCAGTGCAAGGGCCGCTCCTGAGGACCTTTTATGATATGGTCTGCTGGGGCAGAAGCATCTCTGTTGGGTACAGAAAGAGACTGAACAGACAGATCTGGAGGGCCAGCTCTGTTATAGGATGCCCTCTCGACCCAGTGAGGGCAGAATGGTGGCTACACTGTCATCGCTGTCGGATAACTTCTCCCACCCCAATGCAGGGGACTCTGACGGCACTGAGCAGCTTCTTCAGTGGCAGGCGCCTTCCTTCAAACCTCTCTCAGACTCCACAACAAAGTCCCTGCAGCTGACCACACATAAATAGACTAACACACACATCCAATACACCATGGTGTTTTTTGTATGTATCCGCTCTTTACACATAAACAAACATATATTCTATATGTACAGTACAGGCCAAAAGTTTGAGAACACATTCAATGTGTTTTCTTTATTTAAGTTATGTACTTAACAAAAAGTGGAGACCTGACCTCCACAGTCACCGGACCTGAACCCAATCCGGATGATTTGGGGTGAGCTGGACCGCAGATTGAAGGCAAAGGGGCCAACAAGTGCTAAACACCTCTGGGAACTCCTTCAAGACTGTTGGAAAAGCATTTCAGGTGACGACCTCTTGAAGCTCATCGAGAGAACGCCAAGAGTGTGCAAAGCAGTAATCAGAGCAAAGGGCGGCTATTTTGAAGTAACTAGAATATAAAACATGTTTTCAGTTATTTCACCGTTTTTGTTAAGTACATAACTCCACATGTGTTCATTCATAGTTTTGATGCATTCAGTGAGAATTTACCAATGTAAATGGTCATGAAAATAAAGAAAACACATTGTGTCCAAACTTTTGGCCTGTACTGTACATACATACACATTTTACTATTTATATAAGTTTATCTTTGCAGTGGATGAATGGAACATTAATGCAGACAAATTTTAAACTGGAATGAAACAAAGTTTTAAAAGTAAAGTGCCAGAAACAACAGTGAGAAAAGGAGTAACATCCGGTATGTAGTGAACATTTTGTACACAGTTCCTGTTCCTGTTAATTACTGTTTACGGCAGTAATTAACCTTGGAGCAAAATCAATAAACGTTTGAAATCATATAGCCATTATAGAACCATTTTTAAAATATCTGATTACATTTATCTAACATTCTTACCCAAGAGTGGCATGCAGTAGTTACAGGGACAGTCAGGAGGTCAGCTTTAAGTGTCTTGCTCAAGGACAGGCTGGTAGTAAGTGGGACTGGAATCTTTCATCTAGGTCAGAGGTGAGTGTGTTACCCACTGGGCTACTACCACCCCTGTGGATACATTCCATTATAAAACCACATTATTGATGCACATCACAACACTATGTTCTAAACTCAGAGCTGGAGCCGTCCCATCCTGTTTAAAGACAGCATGGAAATGGCGCATCCAATGTGAAGAGTTTAATTCATGGAGCGTCCAGTGCTGGGAATCCAATAAACCAGCAATATGTCATGTCCATTTTCATTACTTCGGTCTATAGCCTGCATTACGATGTATGTGCTGAATTTATATTTCTGTAAGAACAAATCAGTCACTGCCTTTAAATGTGTGGCACATATTATAGATGGGCAGATTAGAAGAGTGACTGATGCAGTCTTCAAAGCCTAATCCATCATCAAATTACTGGCATTAAGTTCACATTGCGAGAGATAATGTCATTTACGGCTAATCAGCTAATGGAGCCCAAATCCATTTTTGCCTAAACAGGAGGGGCAGACACACATTAACTTAATAGCGAACCAGAGACAAGGGATAAAGCTAATGAGCGCAAATATTACTTTCAGCGACCTTTTATTCAAACTCACGAAAGTGAAAAGTGGTCTACACGATGTCAAAAGTGACAAAAACAAAAAATGTAATAAATCGGTCACAATATGACAGCCTTTACAAATTTCATTTAAATATTAAATATAAAAAATTCTGAATGTGTTAAAACAGGAAGTTCAGAAAACATTGGCTTTTAAGTTACTATTGAATTATTAATTAACAGTTCCTTTTCACTATCGTCATCATCCTAAAATTAATTGTAAAAGCACAATGCTCTCACTCTTCGGATGTATTATTCCAATAGGAATGACTCTAGCAACATCTTCTATAAATATGAATGTTAGAAGTGCTTCCAATGAAATTAGCAGACTCCGAACAAAGTGAAGAAATATGAAGAAATCATATTTGTAAAAGCACAGTGGTGGCCAAGCGGTTAAGGAAGCTGGAGTAATCAGAAGGTTGCTGGTTCGAATCCCGATCTACTGAGGTGCCTCTGAGCACAGCACCGTCCCCACACACTGCTCCCCGGGCGCCTTTCATGGCTGCCCACTGCTCACTCAGGGTGATGGGTTAAATGCAGAGGACAAATTTCACTGTGTGCACCGTGTGCTGTGCTGCTGTGTATCACATGTGACAATCACTTCACTTTATATTTTGGCATGCACTCTAGTTTTATGGACAGGCAAGTCTCAAGGGACAAAAGTACCTTGTTGTGTACCATACCACTGCTCAGATTTAATATCCTGATATGTGATGGGGTATAGGATTCCGCAAAACAATTGAGGAAAGAATAATAAAGCTGTGCTGTATATACATATAGTCTCATTTCATATCAGCCCTTTCATTTTCATCTCTATTTACATGCTGTAGGAGTCCTTCAAAAAACACACAGCACCCTCAAACTCGTGTTATTTTTCAAATGAAGTGCATGTCCTGTGATGTCTGTGCAAGAAATAAATGATCAGAGCAATGATATACTTCGGCCTATCTCTGATAATTAGTGACACTGGCAAGTGGCGTGAAAGGCAGCTCTGATAGTTCCATGTCTGATGAAGGCAGACGTCACGTTTCATTTTAATCTCAGTTTTGAAATGCACCGACCAGGCGTTTTTTTCTTCAGCGGGGGTTTATTAATCTTTCTCCTCAGAATACTAGCCCTTTGTCTGATTTCAAAATGCTTTTTTTTTTTTTTTGCAGATGGCAAAGAAGAATGAAGAAGATGGGATGGATGTCAGTGAGTCCTTCAAAAAGGAGGTAATTTTCGGCAGGCATACTGACATAAAAGCATCCAGTGATACTTGAGATTTATATCTGGAATATCCAGTGGAAGATTTGGCTTGGGTGTGTGTGTCACCCACAGTTTCCACATAGATGTCTGCTGTTTTTTTTTTCTTAGGCACTTTCAAGTGAACGAAGTAAACCTCATCATTACACAATTAAAGACATGATGTAACTGAGTGCTACATTTGAAGATCTGAATTTCATGCTCTCTAGTTGTTTGTTTATGTGCCAAATTCAGTGCCCACACACACACACACACACACACACACACACACACACACACAGATACATTTTATCTGCCAGCTCTTCAGCCACCCACCCATCTGTCATTTAGCCCACATTTTCAGCTGCTCTACTCAGCTCAGTTCGGCGAATAATTCATAATTTGGTGATATCTGATCCTCCCTTTCTGTTTTCACAAGGCACAGTTCAGCCCTACAAAATAAAAATTATATTTTAAAGCTATTACTGAAGTCAAACACTCGGTTGTTAGATTGTTGTAATCTGTTCAGTATCTAACCTTGTTTAATGTGACTGTGTACTGCATAGTAATGTCTGTGAGCCATATATTATATATTCAAGTAGGAGAAGAAGCAAAAGAAGGTTTCTATAGCAACAAGGGAAGCCTTGTTGCCTTAGAATCACAAAAATCATTTGCGCCATGTAAGTAGTGGTGTCATATAACAATAGTGTGCCATGCTGGGGAAGTCAGGAACAGCAACTGACCTACTTTCGTTGGTTCTCCATCAGTTTCTAGAAGAAAGCATGAGCTTTTCATCATCAGCAGGCAAAATGTGATTATACATAATAATACTAATAATATATATCAACATGAAGCAAAAATGTTATCAGAGTGGGGTTGATGTTATATTATTTATGTATAGCTGGGATAGTTCAGGGAAAGTGTCCTCCATGCAGACCAACCATGGTACAAACATGGTAAAGGCTAAAAAAAAAATCTAAATTCTTCCCAATCTTAATTTATATTCCCAACCTAATTTATATATAATCCATAATGACATACTTGATAGAGACAGACAACTACTTTTTATTGTTGTCATTTTGTATATATGAAAGGTACCCTTGCTGAAGTTTTACATGAAAAGCAAGCGAGCAGAAATTTTCCAGTCCATTAATGCAAAAAGGCATGATCCATAAAATATATATATATATATTGCCCCTTACTGTCAAGGTCATTTCTAATAATTTCTTTTCTAGTGGAGCGCCCCAATTAGAAAGTGCACAAAGCTAGTATTTTATTACATTGCATATCTTTTTAAAAAATAGCTGATTTATAGCTGAACCTATTTACTGTGATTGAGTTATGATGTCATTTTAACAAAACTAATGTTACTAATGATTAAGAAAAAGAAAGTCATTCCGAAGCATGAAGGCCACAGAGCCAGGTTTGGTCACACTTTCTGCAAATTTCATTTTCCTCTTTCACTACATGTATAACTGACAGGAGAGGGGTAATTTATAGCACCCTAGGGTCTTCTCTCATTTTTCAGAACAATTGCTGCCTCTCCCCCCTTTCGCCTAACACAGTTCTATTAAACTGTCACATCTTCCCAAACAGGTGTCATTGTTTCTGAGATCCCCTTTCACAAAGACACAGGCTACTAAACTGCTCACGTGAAGCCTTTTAAAAGATGGCAATCATGCAAAAAATGTATGGCGTATTGGCAAATGCAGAATTACCGGGCACCATGGACCTCTTATTTTTCAGCTCTTGTTCTGCCAACGAGAGCCTATAGACCTCATTTCTCTCCTTTATTAAAAATGCAGGAGACGTAAATAAGCAGCAGACACAAGACCAGCGCAAAGTGTAACAAGGTTATGGCGAATGCTGTAATGAGTCTGTCAGAGGGATCCCTGAGAGTGAGGAGGCTGCAGGGATCCCTCTCCTCCGTGCGCCTTTCTAGGAATAACTGCCATTTCTAATCTTGGCGGTGGAGGAAAAAAGCCCACGGTCTCCAGCAGGGCTGTGCTTAATTAGGAAAGAACAATGAGACCAGGCCAGTGGGCAAGTGCAGAGTACGGTCTCTCCGTCGCTCTCCGAACAACACGGACGCATCGTGTGCTATTTTTATCAAGGGCCATGATGCTTAAACAAAAGTAAAATCTGGTTGGCGAGGTACGTTTGAAGCCACTTATTTGTCATCATCATGCTTGTTAGGCATGGTGACCTGTCCCTGAAACTCCTCTGAGGCTCGGTGGAGTTTCTATTTTCAGAATGAACGCCTGCCCTGCCGAGTGACCCCATCAATCCAGTAGGGGTCACTGTGACCTAGGGCACACACAACTTGTTAGCGTGTCTAACAATCTAAATGATTTCACAGACATGCCTCGGGCGACTCCTTTTTCCAATCTATTCAGCCACCTCTGTGACTCAGAGCAACGCGTGTTTGTACGTCTTTTGTCATAAATCCAACATTTTGGACTGTAGGTGTTGAAATCTGTGGCATTTGACAGACTAAACAGGCAAGACAGGTGACTGACAGTCAGCTTTTATTTCATAGAGGCACTTCACAGAGGGACTTTTCAACGCCTTGCACCTAAGAAGACTAATGGCGGCAAGGCTGCCACTTGCTCCGCCTTACAATGCACTTAACCAATTTCCAAGTCTCTGTGGGCAGGGTCTAAAAATAATATGCCAGTCATATTCCTAAGTCGGTCGGACTCAGATCATTATGTGTGTTTTGTTTTGCATCCATATCCGGATTACAAATATAGTCTCAGAGGCAATTATCAGAGACCAAGCGCATTTCCCACGGCGGTGCTGTGAGGCAACACCATATAACACCACGTACGTGTGTGTGTATGTGTGTACGTCAGGAAAAAGATAGCTTTATGTAGTGTTAGTCTGTGTCCGTCATGCTCTCCCATTTCTTCCTGACCTTTTCAATATTCCGGTTGGGTAGGGATCAGTCAGTCATGTACGCATGGATGTCTGAACGCCACCGTTCTCCATTTTGAGTTCCACCTGTGCCACAGATTACACTGAAACACATCTGTCAGTCATTGCCACTGTACTAACTGTGCCTGGGCGTGCAGTGCTGGGTAACCTGAACTGGAAAAAAGCTAAAGGCTACAGATCAATAAAAAATAATGACATTCACACAGTATTAGAGTGGATAAACTATCTAGCGTTTATGTAGTGCCTCCGTGGACAAACACATTGACCAGATTCATGGTATAGGATTGAGCTGCATGGACCACGATGTGCTGCAGCTGCAAATTCATGATGTGCTGCAACTGCTGGAGTCAAAAATCAAACGGCTTTGGTGTTCTTGAGCGTCAGGAATGTGCTGGAAAATGTAACTTTGGGGATGCTACTGCACTGCTTGATGAAGACAATGCTGAATGGCAGTCTGATTAAGAAAGCAGTGACATTATCGGCGTATGTATCTATAGATGTGGAAAAAGATGTGGATTATTGGATTATCTTCAACCCAAATCTCCGCACCCCTAGTCGGGACCTCGGCCCAGTCCCCTGATTCACAGCTGTGACCTGCTTTCACCGTTTCCTTCACAAGAATTGGGCCACTTTCCTCACTATTGCTTTTTTCTCCCACTTTCATTGTTTTAATTTTTTTGTTGGTCATTGTTGGATGGCTAAAAGAAATCAAAGTGGAAGGTCCTAAACTCTGTCTGCCTCTGACAAACAGAGGGTGACTTCTATAAAGGACACCTCACTCAGTGTTTGCAAGAGTTATCTTGCTTGCAGTGATGCCCAATAGTCAAGGATCTTATGTGTCTTACCGAGACTAAATCTGAGACTTTCGTTTCATAGACGTAAGATGGTTATACAAGTACCCTAATGGCTGTCTTCTGTGAGCCGTAGTGGAGGTCGTGGTCTGGGAACATGCCAGAGGTCTGGGGGGTCTTTTAGGGTACAAAACAATACCTTTTGCCATAAATATGGCACCCAAGAATGCGCATAAGGCTTACCTCAACATGCTTACATGTGAACACTTGGACAAAACTGCTATGGCATTTATCTGAGGGAAAAAAGATCCAAACCTGTAATAACCCCTGAAAAGCCCAGACACATACACACTCATTAGCACTATGCCAGCATCCCACTCATACTGCAGAAATAAAAGTCTGTATTTGTTAAGGTGAACGTCACTCAAAATGAACTACGAAATGACCAAACCTAATCCGAGGTTCGTAGAACTTCTCTGTTCGTAGAACTTCTCTGGGATCAGCTTCCGGTGAAACATTTAACATTTTCCAGGTTGCAAGGAGAAACAAACCGAAATGCAGATTGGCAGCATTTCTTTTTAAACATAAAGAGGATCTCTTGAACATTTTCAGTAATCATCTGCAGTTAGGACAGACAAGCTAGTTCATAGTTATTCTTAGTTGTTATAAATCGTATATGACGTAAATGGTCCATGTGTTTTCCAGTACGATGGTGATGGGCAGATGGTTTCTGAAGTTGCAGGTGCTACCTTTACCCCAAGTCGCTTGGAAATAATTGCTCGTTTCGAAGGCTATTACAGTGAAATTATGCTTTCCTGGTGCTTGCTTCTGTGATGTTTGCATGCGTTTTGCTATCTACCATTCCCCAAAACGAACACTCCTTCGCTTCCTTTCCAGTTGGAAGGGATCACCGACATCATTTTATTCTGCGGTATAGTTTCATATAAAAAAAAAAGAAATCTGGATTAGCAGTGACCTCAGACACAGGCTCCTCCAGCCCAGCTTCATTGATTTTGCATCCCCTTCTTTCCCCTCGAATTACTTCCTCCGACGTCCATCTTTAATAAAGGTGGCCTGCTGAATGGTTTCCATTTATCGGTTAATTATCACAGTACGCTGGGACCCCTGGGTGCCTCATGCAAATTTTGCATCTGAGGCTGAGCTGGGACGTGCGATGTGTGAGTGATATGTAAATGTGCGGTTGTGCGCACGCAGGACTTTTATCTTTGCTTGTTTCCTCGACAGCTTCATTAAAAAGGGGCATTGCTTTCCCCTGCCGGGATTTTGTTACCTTTAGCGTCGCTGTCATTAAGAGAAGGATTCACAGTTTCCCGCCAGGGACTGGTGGAAGATCAACGCTGTCATGCTGCTTTCGGAACGATTTTGGAGTCTGCTGTGGATATTACCCAGTTTGTTCTCATCAGCATGTTAACCGCAAAGTGCATGAAGCAAAAATGCAGCACCACCTGATGCCCTGTTCTGGTGAGCCTGAATTCAGTCTGAAGACGAAACATTTCTCAGTGTTTCTTAACACTAGAAGTCCCAGGTTTTTCTGAGCAGCCAAATGTTCCATTTGAAGGTGTCATAATGACCTTAAAATCTCGTGGCATCATAGTTCCAAACATCATCCTCGACAAAAAACTGCGTGAAACCTTCACCTGCCACCAGCAGACGTTATTCCATGATCTTAATGTGTGCGTCACACACCACCAGTGGGGCTTCTGGCTTCCAGGGTGTAGTGGAATCAAGGCGACAAGCACATAAATAGACCAGGACAATCACATATGGGTTTGAGCACGAAGGGTTTCGGGGATTAAGCGGCATGTGCCACTTTGTGGGGTTGTCCACGTGCCCTTGTCGGAGTCAGCAGGCTCCCTGTGTACTTCCCTAACCTCTAATGCCTCTACAGTTTTAGAAACTGGAAGTTGCAACCCTCTTTAAATATGAATTGGCAACCGTAACGCAGTTCCAGAAATAATTGGAACTACACACAGGTAACAATGCAATAGTGAAATTGCAGCATATTATGAAATATACCGTGTGTGTCCATATATATATTACAATATTCATATTACATTATATAAAATATATATTACAGCACATTATATAATGTAGATGTGACATTAACTGCTGATATGCAGCAGACCATTCCCTGTGCATGTCAAAATGTGTTTCCTAATGGTTCTTTTAACGTACATTTGATATCATAGACTGCTCCTCTTCATTGTTCAATTACGGCACGTTATCACTGCAGTAACCACACAGAAGAAAGGAGCAGGATGGGTGCCGTGGATTCAGGATATTGGGATTTAAATGGCTTCCCATTATCACGGCTAATAATTCCCCAAAACAGCTGAAAGTAGCTTGATAACCTTGTGTGAGGTCATATTCGAGCCCTTTTCTGTACCGTATGGAAGCATACTTCATTACAGAGGATATTTGTGCATCAGTGTTTGGGATATGGAAATGGGTGCGGTTCTCATTTTTCAAGAAAGCTAATCAGCAATTTTCAGCCGTTGACTTTGGGGTAGGAAACAGCCTCTGTTTTTTGGAGAGTTGTCTAATCTAATCTTAGTAACTAGCCTGTAGGAGGAAAACAAACATTATACGATGGGTGATGATGCCAACTTGGGAAGGCAGAAAATCTCCACTTTGAAAATCCCTGCTTTGGTGGCATTCTTGGCCTGAAGTTAAGACCGCATGGAATTGAAGCAGTTTTATTTTAATTGAATCGCGGGCAAGTACCTCTGAATTTAGCAAGCTTTGATTTAAATTTGGTTTTAAAGTTGTGAAATAGTGAGCCTTTGGAGGAAAATAATTTTTTTTTGTTTGTTATAGTGATACAAATGGTACCAACTTGTGTTCTGGAACTGATGCTTCTGTCTGGCTGCATCCTCAGACATTTGAGCTGAATTATATTGTCTGTTGCCGATTTAATGAACTGACGCACTTCCAACTGTTTGAGCACAATCCATCTCACAGAAACTAGATTTTGGAGTGCTTTCATTAATAAAGTAGATTTAAGAAAATCTGCTTTTAATTGAAGCCTCATTTGAAATGCAAATATGTGTGTGTGCATGCACCCTGTACTTTGGTGCATATCTTTCATAATCAGTGTTTAATTTATGCATAGGGAAGGGAATAAGATGGAATGGTATATTCTCTTTGGTTCGCACATACCTTACTTGCATGCTGGCCGGTTTCATTGTTACCTGGGAAAGCCGGTGTGGAAGCCAATCGCCCCGCGGGAGAACTACTGTGGGCGGGAGTGTTTCAGGCAGAGCAGAACGTAATGAGGCAAATTGGTAAAGGAGTCCCAAGAGAGGAATTTGAATGCATGATTCAGGCACAAAATTGAAAAATGAACCGTCAGTTTTCCAGGCAAACTAACATCAGCGCAATTCTGCAATTAAAGTCTGGCACTCTTGATGGCTTTGGTGGCAAATCAGCTCCCCCACCTGTCAAAGGAGACGGGCCACAAAATTCATTTCTCCCTCCATTTGTTTACCACACGTCAGTCTCCATTGTTCACTTGCCATCCTGTAAATTAAGCAGCATTACATCGAAATGCACTGAAATTAATTCAGCAAAGAATAATGAAGTTACAACAAATTAACAAAGAAAAATATATTAACTACATATCTGCCAATGACTACTATGAACCATGAAGAGTAAATAAAATGCAGAAAATGGGCAGAAGATGGTTCTCTAAACAACAATGTACAGTGAATATATGTGCATAATTTTTTTTGCATAAGATTGCATTGCAAGTGGATGCTTGGAAGTGACGTCTGTGCTCCACAGTGACACTGCACAATTTCCACAATAGTCTTATTCCCAGATAAAAGTGTTTTGTTCAAATTCAGCTCTCAGTTGTTGTAATCATGGCATTTAACAGCAAGGTAGCCTAGCTGGAAATGCCCAAACACTACATAGCCACTTTAAAGGCACAATAGCTACAATAGATCCATGTGAAAGTAGGGCTCAAGTTGAATAGGCGGTAAAAAACACTGAGCTCTTGAATGTTTCGAAGCTGTATCATATTTGTCCTGCCTTAGCAGTGGAATAATTGCAGTGTTCAGTGTCGGAATAAGCAGGAAGGATGAATGTTATTTTTAAGCACTTTAAGGCACAATGGATATGTGAAAAAACACATTTTTATTTGGGTATGAACTTTAGTACAACCTCGGGTATTAATAAATGATTTCTTTTTTTTTCTTGGAAATATAAAGAAACAGTTTCACAGAAGAGACCTTATTAAAATGTCAGCACACAAGATATTGAATAAAGATTTGGTGTGTTGAGGACTTGACAAAGCCCATGACAAGTGTCTCGCTGTTAAAAAAAAAAAACAGATAATAAATAAAATGTAAAATAGCTAAAAAATGAATTACACACTTCATGTATGCAAACAATGCTCTTCTTCTCTTTTTAATAATTACACTTTCACATTGTCCAGAAAATGAAGATGCTGAACATTTTATGCAATTTACACAGGTTAACCATCCACTGAGGGTATTGATTTGCAGAGGCCATTAAAGCGCATTAACGGCTGTGTCATTTTTGAAAAGACCAGTTATTTGAGGGATTTAATCCAATATCCATCTTTTGTGTATTTGTGACTTAGACAAAGTTTCTTTTGCTGAAAAGTGTATTAAACATTTAAAAGAAAACCAATCTGTGAACTGCCATTGTTCAGCCTGCCTGTTTTACAGCCATAGTGACAAAATGACAGGATCGAACTCAGCCCTAGCATGATTGTTTTTTACTCTTTTCCCACAACCTATTTTACAGACTAAATAACAAAATTAGGGAAACAATGGTTTACAGTTGCATTACATTCTGTCTAAAACACAACTCTGCCAGTGCATTCATGCTTTTAAGTGATCCAATGAATCCCAATGAATCAATCTGGGGCCCGAAATGCTTCCTTAAAGCCTATTCCATCCTTCAAAGCATCTGCAAACTGATTATTAGTAAGTAAGGACCCGATCAGCACCACTAGGTCCCCTACTGGTAGCAGGAGTTTATCAGCATCCTCTCTCCAACAGACAGAAAATCACTTTTATGAAATACTTGGTCTGCAAAGAGATGTCAAAAAGTTAGATTTGTAGTTATCTGGTGCTAATGGCTCAACAAATTGCCACTGCTTTTTAAAACATGTTAGGAATAAAGGGACTTAAATTAAAGCAGTTTTCATAATTAAATAATAAAGATTAGAATAAAGTGACTGATCATAGCAGTCTTAAGCAATGTTTGCAATGCAGCTGCTAGCCCGATGTACATTTGGTTTGTGCTGTAGTTTTTTTTTCTGCAAGGTCATTTGTTTCCATAGTTACTTTGGCAGGATATTTTTACTTTACATAATTTATTTTATAATATGACAGCTTATAAATGCCCTCCTTGCACTCTTCGGACGTAATTCACGGTGTAATTTCAGCGCTATACAATGCAGTTCTTCACTTGGTTCATTTACTCTATGGAGCATACTGACGTTGTGAAAATGTGCGGTAAGATTGGAAAATGCCTCTTTAAGTCTATTTACAATATGGCTACTATTTGTAAAAGATGAGTACAAAATGACACTTCAGTTGGATCTGGGAGTAATCTAATCCTGAATTGTTTTTATTTAATTGTCATTTTATTGATAGAGAAAAAAAGCACACCTTTAAGTAAACAATGAGTCAATGCTTTTTGCCAATATATATATAAACCTATATACATATATTGGCCCTCCCACCACATAGGGCCATCTTTTAAAAGAGTCACACAAAGCTGCATTTTATGCTTTCAGAATGCACCTTTGTAGAATACAACGCTAATAAAAAAAATAAACAAAAAAAAAACATAATCATTAATAATTGAGGCATATGGTACAACACAAATGGATAGTTACAAAAAAAATCATGTTGGTGTGCAACCCATGGATGAATGAAGAAATAAGACAGGAGGTCTGCTTTTTTTCCCCCCTCAACGTAAGGGATAGCTGTATCTCTCGCACTCAGCTATCTTGACAGTGCATGCTTCTAAGAATCATTGGCAGCCCCGGGCTATTTACTTGCTTGTTACCGTATAAACAGCCAAGGTGAGCCACAGCAGCCCCGCCTTAACCCTCTCAAAAACCTTTGGCCGTCACATCCTCTTCTAAAAGGGCGGGGATGAGGCTGGCTAGGCTGTTTTGAAGTCTATTTTGTTACAAAATGATAATCGGGTAATTTAAGTGGCATCAGGTCGCAATATACATTTTTTTTCTAATAAAAAAAAAAAAAAAAAGCTTTTATGGTCAATTTCTGGATCAATCTCAAGAAAATACATGGTCAAAAATGTTAATTCTCTGCTGTAAACATACAAGGTTTGGTTTAAAAACTACTGTTGTTTGGCCTTGTAATGTTGGGTGTGCTCTGATAGGCTCTGTTACAGCCGACGCCCACAGAAGGCAAGGATTTGGTTCCTCCTTCTGTCCAGGGGGAATCCTTGTTAAGTTTCTTTGCCCTTTGCATCTTACTATTATACTCGAATTCAGTGGGGTCATCATATCAGATCTAACCGCTTTCTTGAGGCAGGCCACTATCCTGTGGCGTTTATGTTGAAAGAGGACTCTGTTTGAGATTCAGAGCATGCCAGTTCCACGTACAGAACCCTCCCACATTCAATTACGCCAAGGTGAAGTTTGATTTGCATTCGATGGCACATTTAAACCAATAACTAATAAAATTAAATTGATGCCAGAAATGAGAATAAATCAAGGCTTTAATTTGATTTATTTGTGTAACCCAGCCTGAATTTCTTGCTCCTGAATGTTTGTTTTCCCAACCGTAAATTATCACTAGTAATATAATTTGAAATCTAAATTCAATTTAGTTATGATTGATGCAGGCACTAACTGGGTACTGATTTCTGGGGTTTTCGGGATACAGGTAGTGTGGTAAACCATCCTTTCCCTCTTAAGATATCGCATCTTTTTCTTCATTCAACACCGGCATATATACAAAATAAATACCCTTTGCTTTGTAAAGACACTTTACAGTGTACACCATCTCAGTGATGTGGACAGGCAACGCCCTCCTAATCTCAGATAAAAACAGATTCTTTTCATCACAGGGGCAGAAAAGTACTATCACTGTTATCCCTAAATGGTGTTTAGGAATGACGCTAACCAAATAAATCTCCTTACAGATGTCAGAGCATACATGGATGCCAGAATGAAACTGGCAACGTCCCAGCAACATCCCAAGACCCTTTGCTGACTGAAACCCCCCACCCCACCCGCATTGAGCTCTGTTGCAATGGAAAAATCAGATCTGTGTCTCTTGAACATTGTCTTTCGAGCTGGCTTGGATTAGTAAAGGTTCATGCACAGAACTATGCAAGGAACAGATTGCGGAGGCGTGGCTATAGGGGGCCTTGTAAGAGTTGTAATGATTGTAGTGGTCATGCTCCAAAGGGGGCAGTGTCAGGTGACCTCCTATAGAGGGAATCCCAGTGAGCTCCTCATCCACGTTTATGATCTCAATGGTCTGTGTGGGACCATCGAGGTCTTGCAGATGGTGCTGCTTTCGCATCTTGTAGAATATTATGAGCATGACAGCAGCCATGAGTGTTATAGCAACAAAGCATCCAATGATTATTTTTGTAGTCTTCATGACCTCATCCAGGCTCTCCACGCCTTCCCTGTCTATGTCCGGTATGGTGTAGGCTTTCTCTGTTGAGATGGGTGTCCCCCTGGTCGTGGAAGTGGACACCCAGCCATTGGCTGACTGCACTGGGGTCTTTCCTTCGTCATTTGGTGACTCTATTGTTTCCACTGTGACGGTGGTGAAGTAGCTAACGCCGCTGTTTTCTATAGATGTGACATTTAGTACAGCGGACGCCGAGGTGTTGCCGGCCATGTTGCTGACTATACATGTATATATCCCTGTGTCCTGCTGCGTGACATTAGTAAAGTTCAATGTTCCGTCATTAAGGACAGAAATTCGTTCTTTGTACGCCCCATGTGTGATGAGGGAGCCATTCGGCGTCAGCCAGCTGATTGAGGTCAATGAATTTGTTCGACATTTAAGCTCAGCAGCCGTTCCCTCGGTTACATTAAGGTCTGTGGGGGGCTCCACGATGACAGGGGCATAACACTGAAAATAGCTGTGGTCTAATTCTCCGATGTAGCGACCCCTGTAGTTGGAAGGTGAGTAACAGCGGGCGCAACAGCTAACGTTGGCCGGGGCGACCTCCTTCAGCCACCAGCTCAGCCAAAGTATGTCACAGTTGCAATTCCAGGGATTGTGGTGCAAATGCACTCGCTCCAGGTGTTGCAAAGGAGTGAAGAGTTCGTGCGGAAGGAAGGTGAGGTTGTTGTGGGCCAGGTTGAGCTCAACAAGCGACTGCAGGTCATCTAAGGAGTTCCTTTCGATGCTCTGGATCTGAGCGTGCATCATCCACAGCTTCTTTAAGCGGCTGAGCCCTTTAAAAGAGCCAGGTTGCAGCACAGCTAGCTGGTTCCCCGACATCTCCAGTTCATCCAGCCGGACTAAAGGGGCAATGTTGGGGATCTCCTTGAGGTTACACATGCCCAGGTTAAGATACCGCAGATTAGTCAACCCTTTAAATGCTCCCTGCGAGACATAAGTCAGACGTTTGAGCTCGCCAAGGTCGAGTCTCTGCAGAGAGGGCAGCCTGTTGAAAGCGTACACATGGATGCTCTCAATGGGGTTGTTTCTTAACCACAGCTCTTTAAGCTTAGACAGGTACTCAAAAGCTGCATTGGGAATGGTCGTAAGGCGATTATCAAAAAGCTCCAACGTACTGAGACTGGCAAGGCCATTGAAAGCTCCAATCTCGATGTTCCGGATATGATTCTTGCTGAGCTGCAGGACCTCAAGATGTCGCAAGTGTTTAAAGCTGTCCACTTTGATGACTTGGATTAAATTGTCCTGAAGGTTCAGGAAACGTGTATTGCTGGAAATGCCATCGGGAACGTCCTTCAATCCTCTGCGGGTGCAGATGACCTTGCTGAATTGGTTGCTGCAGGAGCAGACCGAGGGACAGGTCTGTGCCCGAACCAGACCTGCCACCACCAGTAACTGGAGCGCTAGCAGCAGGACGAACAGAGGGTCTGACCAGGCTCCTTTCCATCTAGGACCTCTCATCATCTGGTTCCGATGGTAAGAGGTCATCGTGTTCAAAAGTCATAATTTATCAGCTGCAGTTTCTCTCTCTCCAAGTAGGTGTAACTGGGCATCCTGAAATGAAATAAAATAATTAATGGGTGTTAAACTACTATTAATTTCATATTACCATCATATTTACCAAAATATAATTTATCTAGTACATTTATATTTACAGCATTTATCAGACGCCCTTATCCAGAGTGACTTACAATCAGTATTACAGGGACAGTCTCCCTGGAGCAATTTAGGGTTAAGTGTCTTGCTCAGGGACACAATGGTAGTAAGTGGGATTCGAACCCGGGTCTTCTGGTTCATAGGCGAGTGTGTTACCCACTAGGCTACTACCACCCCTGTACCACCCCTACTACCATCTAGTATTAAATACAAATATATTTTAACATCAAACATATAATATAAAATATAATTCAAATGCATTGATGATAAATGGACAAATATAATTTATTTAATCATAAACATCAATTGTCATTGAAGTCAATTTGGGCTGCAATATGCTTAAATATGTTCAAAGGTCCATCAAGGTGACTGATTATATTAAAAATGTAATCATATTATCTGTAAGTCACTCTGAATTATTATTCAAATTATTAAACACACACAGCAGCTTTGAAACCAACTTTACAATCTTACTGAATTGCAAGTTAAGTGTTTCTCATTTTTTCCCCAGGAAGATGTTTTACTGCAGTCTCAAACTCTTCAATTTTGAGTTTGCATGGCCCAGGGTTGTGTGCTGCCACTGGCCTTACTGGGATTAAAATTCGTCCTTTGATTTGACCACTGCAAGACAGTCATATTTTATCTTGAGACATTTCAACATTGTTCTGGCCTTGGGATATCAGATGTGTATTCAGCAGTGTACAGTTTTCCATCCATGGAGTCTTCACATAAAGCGCTGAAAGCTACATTCATGGCAATAGGTTGCTCATGTGTGACCGGAAAATATTTTCTCTTTTCTTTCTTTACCCTAGAAAATGTTGATCTGTTATTTGCACAAGTGGCTCTGTCAATATGGTTTTCTAGAAAGAAGATATTATTTCTTATTCAGTAAAATCAGAACGATCATGATATGCATTCTGCAGAAATGGAATACCAAAGCCTGCTTCCACTTTGATGGGCAGTTCCGCATAAAGGAAAGTGCTTTCAATTTCTTTATCTAATACAGTACTGTGCAAACATTTTAGGCAGTTTATCTGAACAGCAAGCAATTTGGTTGGAAGAAGGTCTTCAGTAATGCACATTACTGTACAGTATATTACTGAAGGGGTCTTCAGTAATGAAAACACTCAAGTGTAAGGCCTATTATGATTTTCTTGGCAAATTTACCATGATATGAAATGAGAAAAAGCCAAAAAATAATATATCTTTTCTGATTTTGATTATGTTCAATCTATATATGCTTACAGAAGTTTGACAACCAGACCTGCTTGTTCTTATTTTTTAACTTTTAAATATATTTAGGTTGCATTTGACTTTGATATAATACCTGTACATACATCCATATAATATGAAAAACAGTGTATGGAAAATGACATTAAGTACTTGATGTAAGACTATTTACACAGTGACTTTTTGGTGATTGTTTCGGGGTTATGTTCCATCGGGGTGCATTGCATTTATAGCACATATATAGAATATTATCAGAGTAACACAGCAGCATGCAATGTGAATAAGGTGAACTGCCACATGTCACTGTAACTCCAAGATATGGCTGAATTTCAAAACCCTACATTTCACACCAGCAAGTCTATTTAGTGACAGTGCTGTAAGGCTGCAGTTTGTACCTTATTAGAATGTAGAATGCACCCTGAAATTAAAGGAATAAACATAAATTAATATAAAAGATGTTGACGGCAGAGCAACACATGTGAGATTAAATCGAAGCGTATTTCCCTTGTTCATCAGTACAGGTATTCTCATAGGAATATTTAATTAATTGTACCTCTCTAACATATGCAGCGTCGATTACCGTAATGAAATTGGTCATCAGATTAAATCATGGGAGAATTTTCCTGTGGCACCCGTCTCAGATTAGATTGTAGTAAATCCTAATCTGTATTTCCATCATATGTTAATTCTCATATGTGTGCTAAACCCAAATTATAGAAAATAATTATTCAGAAATGATCTACCTCCAGAAACCTGTGCATTTCAAGATAAAACCAGCTACAGGAACTGCTTTACTGTCTTGGATCATGTCTCAGGGTGAAAAAAAAATAGTGACCAGGGTTAATATTTTGATGAGCTAATATAAGTCATACTTCAGGTGTGTAAAAAACTGTCTTTCTCTTTAACTTGGCTTCATACAATTAAGGAAACATTAAAGAAATAGATATGTTTTGTTAAATGTATGTTTGCTGGTGAGAAACATGTGAAAGCATGAAGGTGGCAAAGGTCAGACCTTTTGATGGCACGTTAATAAATACCTGAATAACTCTTCACAATCAAACCAATTCTAGATATTATTCTATTATATGTTATAATAGTCACAGTCAAACATATTCTCTCAGATATTTCTGGGAAAGCAGAACTAGTAAAACACACGACAACTCATTACATAATGAAGTTGTTAATGAACCATGGCACAATTCTTAACAATTTATTCCACATGCAATGTGCTGCAAGATGTGCTTTTACGATGTATTACGACAGATTGTGGTATCGCACAGAACATGAAAATACAGCAGCAGGAGTCAATCTCCAGACATTATATAAAATTTTACTAGCAGTGCAGTAGTACAGGTGCCAAGGTGTCTCTGCGCCGTTTAAACAGAAGGAAATTCTGTTTTGGAAGTCCGTACATGCTTCAAGTTGCTATCTAGACATCTTTTGTGTAAGGGATCCTCGCCCATGGGGGGGCAGGGTGGGTACAGGCTTTTGGGATGACCTTTCAATATGTGAGGGATAAAGGATCCTCCCACAAAGATCTTTATTATTCGTTGACTGAGAGGTCTTCAAAAAACCTGCACCCACAACAGCCCTCCATGGATCAGATTTCCCACCTCTTCAAAAAAAGATGAGTGGGATTACGTGGACAGGGAGAAAAATATAAGGTCCTCAACAGCAAAGTGTGCAAACATTTTTTTTTTTTTGCAGAAGAACACATTCATATAACACAAAAAGACATGCATAATAATATCCTTTTTTTACACTGTAAAATTGTAATAATAAAACATTTACAAATAAGGCCTTAAAACCTCGAGTGGCCATTCATGAGAAATAATATTATTTAAGATCCAAAGTACTAAAGTGCTTGCGTCTTAAAGACGCTAAAAATAAGACAACTTGGGCCAGTGGCTTGACAGTGATCAAGTGACCTGCTGCTGCTAGAGCCACTAAAAAGAGCGAGCAGACAGAAGAGCCGTGAAAATGGGACCTACTGTTCAAAACCTGTTTCCTGAAAAAGATACTGAGATCCAGACCACGTCTCATTAATTTAAGAAGAATCGTTTTCATTTACTGCAATAATCCCATGTATATGGCCATTTCTTTTTCAGCATGCCACCTAATTTGTAACCGTGAAACATGGAAGCGTGTTATTTTAAATTCGTGTCCCAAGACGAATCCTCAGGCTAAGGGGCACACGCTGTGACTGAAAACTATTCCATCCCACCTGCTCCTTCCTTCTCATCCCAGAAATAGTCACCCAGTTCAACCACAGTGAATGGGGAAGGGGTGTGTTTATTTGGTAGGGGCGTCACAGAAACCTGCATCTGAATTTCGAGTGATATCCGGCCAGGCTGACATGACACATATTGTCCAAACACAGAGTGTCACACATTTATCAGCCATTCATGACACGGCTGCAGCATCCACTGGTACATTGATTATAACTTTCGGCCACAACTGCGCATGTCTCCTTCATCTTTTATTCCACATAACTTTAACATTTACAACAAAAAGCTTCACTGAAAGTCTCTGTTTTTTTTTTATTCCCTTTCAGACACACGCAACACATTACTATAGGAATTAAAGTGCAACTGCTGTATATTTATTGTATTTGCATGGCACTACTTCAGTTCAGGCCTCCATTCTGCCCTAAGCATTTCGACATCACTGTAATGTAATTTTGCTAAATGTGACTACTAGAGTACCTCGTATATTCTGCTATTACTGAAGTTATGTAAGTTTAGCCCAGACGGTGAGGCAGGATTTTCCACTCGACTGTGAAAGAAAGGAGGAGTTTCTGCACCCCCCCCCCCCCCCCCCCCCCCCCCCCCCCCCCCCCCCCCCCCCCCCCCCCCCCCCCCCCCCCCCCCCCCCCCAGAGAATCTGGCCCTGTCACCTTCAGTTTGGTCCTGAAACGGAATACTAATTGGTCCTAAGATTGTGTGACATATCTGCCAGTCATTTGCCAAAACAGTCACTGTCGGCAGCGAGATCCAAATTGTTGGGAGCATTTGCATAGCTTTGATCCAGCAAACACGCTTTACATTACAATGGCTTGCAGCAGAGTAGGACAAACTTTCATTTTGTGAAAGATTACATATGTGTTGGGGGGGGTCTTAAATGCGTGCTCCATTCAGACACGTCATAAAGAGCTAGTTAATATATCGGCCGACCTATTAGTTCTAAAATACATCCTACCACATGTACATACACACTTGTTTAGTTGGTTTTTGTGTCTTATTTCAACATTTTCTGTCTGTTGTGTTACACCATTTTCCAACACTGTCGCTGTCGGTTGCAGCAACATTTTAAAACCAAGGACATATTCAGGGTGCACGCCTTGATCACGTTATCTTCCATGAATACTAAATACTTTGCTGGCTTAACAGGGCATGACTTCTTCCTACCCTTGAACCTTCCACAGGGCACAACAGAGGCTGAGTGTCACACGAATAAATGAATATTCACTCAGGGATTTCTTATCAGCTGACCAGCCCCAGTATTGCAGCTTCACAGAGCTGGGGATGAACGGTGCAGAAAAAAGGTAGAAGGAATGACATTTGAAATTGCATTTATCCTTCTCTGGATGTTAGCATGCGTGTGTGTGTGTATTTACGGCTGCATGCGTGTGCTGGTGGATGTGTGAGTTAAAGGAACAGAGAGGGAACGCGATCAACTTTGGCATAATGCATCAGTAGTCGGAGCACATAGAGCATGGAGGCACATTCATTATTCATGAGCTAAGTCACCATGTATAGTAATTAAACACAAAATCACAGTTGGAAATAGAAGTAGCTATTATAGGTAAGGCCAGATTGTGCTGGCATGGTAATTTCGGTCATTAGATTCACAAGATGTTCATTTCAATATGCATGAGATTTAGTGTAAGGGGTTATTGCAAAAGAGACATTTTTTAAGGACATATTCCTAGAAAGCAACATAAAAATGGAAGCACTGGCTAAGATTCATCTGAAATGCTTGCATAGATCAATATATTCAACATGGTGACTCACGGAGGTACACAGATGGAAAGAGGGGGCAGGAAAAGAGAACGGGATGAGCAATGACTTGATCCCCTCGCATAGGCACAAAATGCAGGAGCAACTCTTCACATGGAACTCATCCCCTGCATACAGATTGCATTGCACAGTGCAGTCCTCTCAAAGAGGCTTTGGTGGCAAGGTACGCTGTCGCGGCCATGCATAAGAAAAGACAATGCGTGCCACTGCAAAATGTCCGGGCTGCGGACCCCCGAGAAGTACAAAGAAAGGCCCCATTTAGCACGCACGGGTCATTATCAGTACAGGTTCCATCACCTGCTTATCTAGTCATAGACAGAAAGGAGCGCAAAGGCCTGAATACGAACAATAAATGTCTGTGAGACGGCGCAGAAGGTGCCTTGGCCCCTCAAATGGAGGGACTTTCTGGATTAATAGGGAGATGAATGCAATGCCCTCTTCAGTGTAGGCTTCCATCAGTCCAGAGATAATCCTCCAGGACATGTTGACTCCATTTATGGGAATGAAATGTGACTGAACTGCTGCCACAGTCTGCCTATCCATCACCAAGATATATCCTTCTCATGCATGGACATGACTTACGACGTCTTCCTACATCAAACTCATATTCCCACTGCTGAGATTTGGAGAGTTTATCTAAAGACATATAGTATTTTGTGCAAATGCCCCGAGCTCAGAGAGAGAAAGACAGCGATGGAATGACAAACAGCTATAAAATGGCTTGATTTTTCCCTGCTTAAAATGATAATCTCAGAGTAGCTACACAGGCCCTTTAGTAATTAATATTGACTGCATGAGGCAAGGACAACTGAAACACTCAGCTGTGAGCTGTCCAGAGCACATAAATTCGGTGCTTCTCCGGCTTTTGAGTGGATTGTGTATCATAGGAGAACACAGCATGTCCCTATCTATCGTGTTAGCTCAAATTAATGCTCTCAGGCAGGGTATTTGAATAGCATCTGTTCATTTTAACACTATGAGGCAAAGAAAATAAAAATAAAAGTAAAACTGTAATTTCTGTAGTAAAACTCAATTAAAATTAAATAAACATTTAATGCAGATACATTACTGCCTTTAATGTCCACTCCATTTCCCTATTTTTTATTTTACAAATTTTAAAGTGTTCTGTCCTGGTGCAGGAAGAAAGGAGTGAAAGATGGTTGTGAGTAGTCACATTGGGCGTGAATTTAGTCCAAGGTGTTAAATTGTGCCGTAAATCAGTTAAACGGCTCAATCCCCACCTAGATGGATCTTTTCGCATCGCTCTCTGATGCTGCCTGGTGCATATCCAGTTTGCCAGATGCCCCTCAGACAGGGTATTCCAGATTGTCAGTGCATGGCGTCAGACATCTGCTGTAAGACTAAACTGCTGTAGCACTTTTGTGCTTTCACTTCATCTGCTGTCTCTTGGGCCATGTTCCATTTCCCAGCATTCAAATCTGACGTGTCAGGATGTACTTTTATAAATAATAATCACATTTCATTATTAACTCGCTTGAGATGAAAACAGATAAATATGTTAAAATGTCTGTGAAACCCAAATTTGTATTTGTAGCATTTTCCCCCTACTTTTCTCTGCTCTAAATATGAATTGCCTCACACTACTCAGTGCAAAACCGAACATGTAGTTCAATCAGACTGCATTTGAGATGAGTTTGCAATGATGCTGCATATAAATGTCGAGTCCAGTGGTTTTCACCATTATGACTAAAATTAAAGTGGTGTCGGGTTTTATGTTCTTACTATGAATATTACTTATTATTGACTGTCCATGGTCAATACTGCAGTCAAAGCATATTAACCGCAGTACATTGAGGATATTAAGATTAATAGCTACACTGCATTTAAAGACACAGCAACTGTGATCCCAAAAACCTGGGTACTCCAGTTCCGGCTTGAAAACCAAGACACTATATGACACAGATATGACACAACAGAGCCTTAATCACATACATCAGGGGTCACGAGATCTTTTCATGTTCCATCTTCAGGAAGCAGAGAGGGTGAATCCGGTCTGATGTATCAGGGGTTAGCCCTTCAGGACCAGGGATGGTACAGTATAACATCAACATATCCTGATAAACTTGTCTTCATTTTTGTGAACTGCACTCAACGTGTGTTTTTTCCATATGCAATCCCAGGTGTAGCAGGTTCTTTCATATCCCTTTCAGTTGATCATACTTCTGAATAGCAGATCATATTTTTAAGAAGCTGAAGATGAAATGCTGCGTGGTTATGTGTGACTCATATGAGTCAGGTAAGATAAGAAGTTGTTCATGCAGACATCCAGATGATTCCCAAAAGAAAAAGTATCTGCACCAGATGGCACATGTCTAGTCAAGTCATGCCATCAGAATAAATGGACATAACAAGCAGTTAGTTGTGCAAATTAAACCTACAAAAAAGGCTATCATCTTTTGTTCAATATTGGGGTTTGTGTGGAGTTCAGGTTCCATTTTAAATGATTACCAAACAGCAAACATATAATTCAAACCTGAGAATTCTTCACTTTGGCTAATTTTGACCTTTTCAATGACATCACACTAAAACCTGCACCCCCCGACTGGACCCCAAACAAGATAAACACCACATAAGGGTTAAGAATTGGTTCAGGTTCAGAGGTTTGACCTATAGAATAATACCAGGATAGAATCCTTTTGTTCTTTTCCCCACAATACCAGTATGGGACACAAGCCAGATGATAAAGTGTTTCTACAGTGAGGCAACTCAGCTATTTTGGAAGTTCCTCTTTTTAGCCAGAGCAAGCTCCAGCACGGACTGTGCTGTTGGGCCAGACTCACCTCTTCCCTGTTCCCTCCAAGAAGCCTCAGCTGCCCTCAATGGGAATTAAAGACCGATCACAGCTTTGTGAGCCAGCCAAGCTAGTCACTACACACCTCGTAAATATTTGGGGTAAATATTTTGTTCCAGACATCCTGGGCATAGGAGGAGATTTGGGCGAGCCTTTTATGAACATGCAATATTCTGCAGTTTGGCATGGGGACTAGCAGATTGTCTCTTTAATCCTTTTGGAAAAAAGCAGCATTTCTGCCATTATCAGTTGGTTCAGGACTGTATGAGTTTGGGTGTTGGCCAACGGTACTAGGAATTTAGGGCCTGCCCCAAGGCAGTTGGTCACAGCGTGGCGGACGTCTGGTTTCATGTGATGTACATTTCTTCCAATGATCTATTGTGCAGTGACAGACTGGCAGGATGAACATCAGCAAACGAAGCAAGTAATGAGTCTCTCATTCATAGGTTGATATTAATTCCATAAAGAGACCTGACATTGACATTCTCTACCAATTTTCGGGACAGAAAACTGAACATATTAGGTGCAACCTGACACATGCTACACCTGGAGCACATGCATCAATGTCCTCCGCAAACACCTGGTCCAGCCCATAACACTGGTAATTAGTGCACATTCATTAAAGCTTTACCCCTCCATTTACCTTCCTGAGCATTTCCTGCCAGACCGAGGACCAAGGACCGAGATGAGTAGTAGCCAGATTTATGGCACTCAGTGTGTATAAGGTTTTTAGTACAAAAGTACCGGTTCTGTCTTGTATGAACAGATTGGCCAAATTTCCAGACCCCCCCCCCCCCCCCCCCCCCTCATATTGGGATTATGCAAATTAATAATTTGTCTTTGCTTCCTGTCAAATTCTTCAAAAGAATTAGGTACTGAAGTACAATAATTCAAATAAAAAGTCGTAAAAACGTTTGGAAATACACTGTGGTCGTGCTCCTGCATGGGGACCCACAGCTCATTTAACGTTTCTCCCGCTCTAATGCACTTAGGCTCAGCTCAACTTGACTGCTTTGCTGCAGAGCGCCTCTACAACTAAATGCTCACCTAATTGCGCAAAACAATTGTTAGATAATTAGCTGAATTAGGTTGAATCGGGTGGGCTTAAATACGCAGTAATGTTCTCCCCAAAAGACGGCCTTCTGGAAATTACAGTAAACAAATGCTTTCGCCCACTGACGCGAAATGAGCAGCGCTTTGCCTGCAGTTAATGGAGCAGGTAGCTGGTAAACGATGGGAAAGTCACCTTCAGGTAAACTAGTCCACTTACTATTTAAATCTTTAGTGGATGTAGCATTGACTACGGGTGCATATTTAGATGCTCTGCAGCGTGGGTCGAACCCTGAGGCTCGCTGCCTTCCATCCTCGTGACCCCTTTGGCAAATTAACAGTTGACCACACAACTTAAAATGTGCATTTAGAACAGTTTCCTCTTCGTCTCCGCCTTTAAATCGGTGCACCGTCACACAGCGTACTAAATCGAGGCCACAATGCTGCGTTCATATTTTTGGGGGTTCGTTAGTCACCGATTACACGTTTTGGCTGCCATAAACGGCCGGCGCTTTCCTACGTCGGCCTCAACGCGTAACTCACAATCCAATCGCATTCAAAGTCATTTGAACCTTTAGCTCAATGGCAAGTAATTAAGTAACCCGGCAGATTCGGATTTGGCCTTTAAATATGAATCCTGGCCACGAAACAAGCCAGAGGCCTTTAAACGTGGCGTGTGCGTTCATTATCAGAAGGATTGAAATAATTAGCTCAACAGACATCCACGAAGTAATTGCTGTTAAGGATTAAGTGTGTATTAAGATAGGTGTGCTGCTCGCAAATATGCGCGTTATTTAACCCCTTAACCTTCCCAGACAAATCCTCTTAATTATTCATCAGCTACGTGGGACAAATGCAGCAACTATATGGAATAGACACGTGGAATGGGTGTTCTAGGCGAGTGGATGGATCCGGACCATATTTTATTAAAAGGCACATGAATTATGCGGTATTCCAGGATGTTATGGCCTTACATTTGTCTTCTTAAAACCCCACATACATCCATTTTTGTGCCACTTGGTGCGTTCTACGTTTATTTATTCACTGATCCTACCACTTATCCGCAGATTTGCACAACTGCCTCGCAGTCCCTCAAAACGAAGAGAACTGTGCGCTTCACGTTGCAGCACCTGCCTGGGCCGGACAGCTCCTTCCCTCGTCCCCACTCGCAGGTTCCACAGCAGCCCACCACCGTGAATCATCCCGGAATTACATAATGTCGGCGCAGGAGCCCCGTGGACGCGTGGAATAAATAACGGGCCCCGGCGGCGGCCACGCTGGGTCGGGATCTGGGGTGGAACGTTCCACGATGAGGGCGCACGGCGCACTGTTGAACGTTCCTGACGTGCATCTCTCTCTCTCTCTCTCTTTTTTAAACTTGAGCCTTACGCCAGCGAGCGTGTGTGTGTGTGTGTGTGTGTGTTTCTTATTGGACGGCTCACCATAAAGTGCATCCTTCAGTAGCCCACGCGTGATGTGAATATTAATGATCTGGTGTCGTAGTCTGAAAAAAAAGACGATAAATGTAGCAACAGAAAGGGGGATCGTTCCGGGCACTGTTGCACTGCCAATGCCGATCCCAAACGCCCCCCCATAATCGATACTAAATGGATAGATCGGCTGATAGATCGATAGATATACGAATAGACGTGAGCGTGAATAACGTGACCGTGCTGTATAACTTGTACAACCCCGGTACCTACAGGATCGACCCCCCCAAAAAACGCGTGAAAAACCCCACTCACCCATCTCTCCAGCCGAGATCTGCAGGCGGCGAGGAACCGTCATCCGCGCAGCATTTCCGCGGCGATCAACGTGCGCAGGACGGGGTCTGTGGAGGGGAGGGGGCGCGATCAAATCCGACGGGGAAGGGGGCTAAAAGTCGATTTTAGGACTGATTTCCTGTCTCCGTCGCCCCTCAACTGGTATTCCGGTGAGGAGAATCCGCGAGAAACGGGGTTCAGCCCCCAACACCACCCCTCCAGGAGCGTATCATTAATAATTATAATAAATATGACGCCAGTCACCCAGAATGAAAACTCCACCGTCCGTCTACCGAGATGTTTCCGCTGCAGGCAACTTTCGACGCGCCTCGTTCATTCATTTACGAGCTTCCGATATCCGTCTTCCACGAATAAAAATAAGGATAGAAATCCAGCCCCGACCGCGCAGGGTTCCACGATCCACGATCCACGATGCCTCGGAGGCCGCTCGGATATTCTGTGTCTGCGGCACAGAGCCTCATAACAAACCCAATATTACACACACACACACACACACACACACACACACACGCGCGCGCACCCACAAAAAGAGGGGGGGGAAGCGCCAGAGCATCCGTGTGTTCCTTTATTCCGATCTAGCCCAGTTTTTGCTGCAGTCCCCGTGAACGCAGGATGGACCCCGTCTCCCACCCACCGACCCACCGGACGCCGGTCGCAACTCGAACGGACACCCCTTCCCCCATCAGAAAAAAAAGGTGGCTGAATGAAGTTAATCCCACTTCATAAATACCACTTAAGCGTGATTTTTTTTATTTTTTTATTTTTTAAAGAGAGCCGACGAAGCAGCATTGCCACCTACTGGCGCATCAGGACCATCAGAAACCTGCAACAGCAGGAAAAAAAGGAAAAGATCCTCACCTGAGTAGGGCCAACACTTTCAATCTGGATGTACGATGGAACCCCTCCTTCATTTACCTTCTCTGGCCAGTTTCCTGGTGTCAATTAAGAAAAAAAAAAAAAAAAGCCTTAAGCCCGCCCCTCTATACGACTGTATAGCACTCATGGTTCTCGTTGAAGCACGCCGGGAGCCGAGGGGCCGTAAGATGTGGCCTGAGATGTGAGCCAAGGCCGCCCGACGCAGACAACTGTGTGCATGTGCCTGCGGAGAGGCACGCGCCCTCCTCATCTGGACGCGTCGTGGCGTGTAAATAAGCACCGGAGAGCTTGGCTGCTTATTATCCCCTGCACACACTTGTTAGAAAGGAGCCTTGCCTGATGCATTAGTGGCTGAACAGAGTAACCCTGTTGTGTCAGCACAAATCATTACTCCCCACTGCTGGAAAGTAAAAATAGAGCAGACTCACCTTAAATATTATTCGCACCATTCAGCATTTTTACCACTTTTTTTCCGTATAGTTTCATATATGTGCCGGTATGGCATTTTATTTATGTTACTTTACACACCGGTGTTCTTCTTCCAAATATGCAGCATGCAGTTGATGGGTGTTCAGGTGTTACGCCAGCGAGCGTGTGGCCTTTTGTGCATGTGACATATATGGCAAACCACCTGTACCATGACCTATGACCTTTCAATTTGATTAAAAAAACAAAGGTACAATTGGCTGCTTGCACAAGTGTGCACACCCTTAAACTATTTATTTGTCGAAGGTCCTTCTGATGGTCTCGTTTTTTTAACAGGGCTGTGTAGGCCTTTTTTATCAATCGTATGCAGGCAAGGAAGTGAACCCGTAATCGGAAAGTTGCGAGTTCAAATCCCAAACTGCCAAGGTGCCACTGATGTCCCCTTGATCAGGGAACTGTCCCCACACACTGCTCCCAGGGCACCTGTCGTGGCTGCCCACTGCCCCCTCAGGGGACGGGTTAAATGCAGAGACCACATTTCACTGTGTGCAGTGGGTGCTGTGCTGTGGTCTGGCACATGTGACAACTAATCACTTTAACCTTCATTTCCGAAGACAGGAATAAAACATTCTACAGTTTCACTGCAGCTACATCTATTAATGACATTTCTTGCATTGATTATGTGACATTTGTAAGATGGAGCTTCTTGCATAATCATTCAAACATAAAAGATAAACACGGCAGCGCATACTGTGTTGGACTTGAAGCATCTGCTCTGCGGTAGTGATTACCAAGCCTTTACTCTGTTTGTAGCGTTTTACCTAGCTGTCAGATCTGAAGTGGCAGGCCGCAGTGTGCTGAACAGAAGACGCCCATCAGGCACCTTGACAAGCCGCCTCGAGCCTTATGGCGATGAAGCAACAGATTCAAAGGGCGACTAGAGGAGAATCTGGTCCCTCAACTGGGCTTGTGGTGACAAGGCACGCCCAACCCCAGACCAACAGGCGGTCAGTGTCAGTGCATCTGCCACACAAAACACCTGCCTACCTACATTTATTCTAGAAAATACCCTCAAATGTAATCTGTACTGAGAGCCAATGGCAGATCAAATCATACTTTAATACATTATTCATTTTCAAAGAGTGTGGCCAGTATGCCCTAAAAGTATTATCATAACCACTGCAGACATTCTCCTCAGCATTCATCATGAGACAACTTATATTATTATACATATATTATTCTTTTGAATTAGCATGGTGATAATCATTGTGGAACAATGATCAATTATTGAAGTTCCAGACTCATGTTTTCATGAAACTGGGGATAAAAATGTTCCAAAAATGGTTAATTTTGCAAGACAGTTACTTTTTTATCTCCATCACATTACTCTGAAAGTGGTGAGAAGACACATATTGCCCCAGCAGTACATTGTACGTTATATAAATAATCAAGTATATTATTTCTTTACTTGAAGTGCAGAATCTTGAAGGCCTGACTCCCTTCCCTGTCAAAAAAAAGCATTTACAGCATAAACTATCATTTGTGATGTAAAGGTTCATCATAGACGCACTTTGGTGTGAAAACATACCCAAATTAGGATGTAATGGTGGTAGCACACTCGCCTGTGAACCAGAAGACCCAGGTTCAAATCCCACTTACTACCATTGTGTCCCTGAGCAAGACACTTAACCCTGAGTTACTCCAGGGGAGGACTGTCCCTGAAACTACTGACTGTAAGTCACTCTGGATAAGGGCGTCTGATAAATGCTCTAAATGTAAATGTAATGGGGAAAAAAACAGATGCATACAGTTCTCTTGAGACACCGGTGCACATTCATTCTCTCTGTATGCAAAACACTGTCATTAATGCCTGGTTGCACTTACATTGGACTGATGTGATATGTGTCATAATACAATTTTTTGGTCGGACAAATGTTGTGAGCGCAAAGAAAAATGTCTTAGAGGAAAGCTGCCTTTAAATTATTAATCTGCATTGCATTGCACTTTTCTTGATTTCATGCCTCCTCACTCAAATATTTACCAGCTTCCAGGAAAAGGGAAAATCCATACGATGAAGTTCATATGGACAGTAAATCTTCGGAAATCTTAAGACTCGTTCCACATAATGCATGGACATAATATATATTACAAATGTCATAAAAACGTCCGTCATAAAGCTCAGCCAATAGGATGCAGACCGTATTATCCTTATTGGGTGTATGTTTTGGATATGGATGGGATTTTATTAGCATCATGATAAAGTTCTGTTGTTAAGGTTGCTGTTTGCTGCTTTCCATCATAATATACAAAGTGGTTGGTGCTTTACTCATACAACTGATTCATATGTATGATGAACTGTCCTTTGATGTGCTGATGACATAACATGTGTAAGTCACTTCTTCTGCTCCCAGGAGACACAGTCTTAGAGAGTCAGATTGTGTTTCCTTGTACCTGTGACAGGAATATGTGCATGTGGATGGTTTAAGAGGCTTTTATATTTCTGAAGTCATTGTTCTTGTAAATCTTTTATCTGGGTGAGTAAAAGACATCTCATGGTGAGTTTCCAGTCAAGCCAGCCTCTCACGCTGTGGAAGCCATGCTGTCCCCAGCAGTATTATATTCCTTTATACCAGCAAAGACTCTCGGGTTCAGTGTACCAACCCACAGTAACACTTTTTTTTTTTTTACTTCTGAAGACTCCTAGGCTGGCACATTCAATGCATTTCTTCCAAGTAGTTACTGCATTAATAACATGCTGTGTATGGTGCTGATCCTTGGAGTGTGACAATGTGACAGTGCCAAAACACCCAGAAGGAAGAGTAGTGCGTCACAGGTTTGCTCTTGTCAGTGGAATTTATTTTCTTAATTCATAACAGTGAATAATCACCAATCAAACACGAATGCAGTGAGATCACAACTGGCCACATCAATAAATGGGCATTCTTTATACATTTACATTAATGGCATCAATCACGCTTATCCAGAGGGGGACAGTCCCACTGGAGACACTCAGTAAGTCCAATGGTAGTACGTGGGGTTTGAGCCTGTGACTTTGTGCTCTTCTGGTTTGAGTGTGCCACCCACTATGCTACAACCTCCCCTGAACATACGGAGAACATGGTGTTGGTTGTAGTGAAGATATAACCATGCTGATGGTGCAGAACTGTGGTTGGCCTTTTGTGTTGACATTCCACAACACAGTGTGCATGCACCCTGTATTGTGTTTAGAAGAGCACATTTTTTTTATCAATAACATGTAGAGCAGTGCTTTTATGTGTATGGTGAAAGAAATGCCAAATGTCAGGCTGGACCAGAACATTCATTTAACTGTCGGAAACAAAAGCAAGTTTTAATGAAGTTCAGAATATCACAGATGTTGTCTTACATTTTAGAAAAATGTAAGACAACAACTGAAACACATTTCGAATTCAACACACGTGATAATTTTTTTTTTTTATAAAATGCATTCAATATAATCTGTTTGCAATGTCATGCGTTCATAAGTGCATTTTAAAAGTCATGTGCATTTCCTTTTGAACTGCTTGTCCCCATACTTCTGAACGTGGCATTTTTGTGGCATTTGTGTTGCATTTAAAGCACAATAAGTCCATCCAGGGTTTTTAATAACTTGCCTATGTATTCCCTGGACACAGACTTTGTAGCCCTGATAAATCAAAAAATCACAACCTTATCTTAAATTGTGCTGGCGTAAATTCTGAGGGCTCATTCAATTTCCCTTGGCTTGATGCCCAGCGAGGGAGTCTATTGAAGTAGCCTGATTTGCATTCACTCGCAGAACCAGGTGACACAGTGTAACAGCGTAATATATTAATACTGAGACAGAGACAAAATAAAAAAAACTCCAACAAATGTCACAAATGTAGAAAAGATTATCACAACACAGATTAGTGATGTGTACTGACAACATTTATGGATGAAAACCACAACGGTGTCTGTTTGGATCCAGATTAGCCCTAGATATGAATTTCCAAATGCATTTCAAATTGTCAATGGACATATAGAAATGGAGAACATATTCTCTATGAAGATGTAAATCAGAAAAAGGGATTATGGCTCCCAGTGTTCAGATATGGAAGGTTGTCCAGGAACAAAATCTGTTTAATGCCTTATATCCATCACATCTGCTTCTATTGCTAAAAATTAATATCAGCAGTTATTATTAATATTAAAATAAAATGCACCCTTACATGATAAATGTCTTTTGAATCTATGCAAAATAACAAAAGAGTCGTTATACAACTGCGGTGGTGAATGTATGTATGTATTATTGTTATAAGGGATACACTAAAGAGAATGCAATAAGAATTTATTAATCATTTATTCTCAGTGTAACCTAACTATAATACATAACATGTTCATGAACAAAAAAAAGGCATCGTTCTTCGAACCCTAATAAAAATGGGAACTGGGTCTATACTGGGTCTTCGCACAACAGGAAAAACAGTCTGTAAGTTTTATTCTCCACAAATGGTAAAGAGTACACACTCTTAATTTTCTCCTGTATGCCATATGTGTTTTCCTATATGCTTCGAATGTCAAATGTTCTGCAGATGCAGAGTGTTTTGTATTCAGTTGAGGAACATTTAAATACTTTTGATAGCGTTACATTTTCACTGTTATGCTGATGCCTGACCCTTCTGTGACCTGGAATGTCAAGTTATTGATTGTGGCTGCTTCTTCTGACACTCCCACTGAGCAAGGCCCTGCTGACACTGTGATGAGGACGCCTTTGCTCCTGTCAACAGAAACAAAGCAGCAGAAAAATATGACAAAACCAACAGCAGTCAGGACAAATACGTCCATGCTGGATGCTTTGTGACACAAACCCTGAAACAAGTGCCATTTTGTGCAGCTTTGCACATGTCCAACATGAGCACCACAACATTTGGATCACCCATTGGGTGGTTTGCCCTTTTGCCACCATGTCAGCTCTGTCAAGTCAAGACATGGACTCCACTAGACCCCCAAAGCTATATAGTGATATCTGGCATAGTTACAAGCAGTTCCTTTAAGTCCAGTATGTTGTAAGGTGGTGCAGCCATGGACCTTCTAGCACATTCTGAATTTGGCGGACACATCAACAAATCAATTTTGTTCCTCAAACCATTCATTTACATGTTCAGAATGTGGCAAGGCACATTACATAAGCACATTGGTGGCCTGTAATTTACACAGTCCCATGCCTACAGATCTGTGTATCAGAAGCTGCATTAACCTATGTGAACTTCCCACAACGACTGCAGGTTTGGAGATGCTATGACCGAGCCCATCATAATCCATCATCTTCATGGCCAATCTCTTCACTCGCTGCCTAATAAATCCCTCCCACTGCCTAGTGCCATTGTAATGAGATAATTCATGCTAATGCTTTGGCTGATCATTTTATTAGTAAGATGTCATTTCATGAGATGTTGAGACTGGAGTAGCCAGAGGTCAAAGGCTGAGTCACCAGTCACCAGTCACCAGTGTAACGGTATAACATATTATTATTGTGATTATTCCACATTATGCCTACACCTTTGTCTTTTGTCCAATATGAAATTGTCATAGAATGACAATTGGGTGCAATTATCAGTAGTGTATTTGAAAAACTATAATGTATTTATGCAAATGTCATAATGCAAGATGTGCAATGCAAAATTAATTTTGCTAGTATTTTTTCTTTCATTTACATATAATGAGAATTGCTTTTCTAAAAAAAACTCCATAATCCATCAATGCAACTAATTCCCCTTTCATACATTTAAAGTTCATAAATCCATACACTGAAATCACTGAGGCATAGACAGACATGGATCTCGACAGTTCTTACTCCCCAAACAGGTAGAGTGGCCTATGAAATGTTCATTTTTATGCCTGTGCCTTTTATTACTGGTAACCCCCTGCAGAAAAGGCATAGCAGATGGCTGCTATAAAGAACAGATCCCTGAAGGATTTCCCCAGTGTCTCAGCATCAGAACTTTAGATAAAAGGAGACTGTTCTGATTTTTCCCTTTTTCCTATATGAACAGGAAATTAAAGTATCCACACTACCAAACCTAAAACTTTCTCTGTTTTCCAGGTTTCACAAACTATGATTTCTGACATAATGTTGACTTGCCCTGAACTGCCCTTCACAGCCTTGCTCAGACTCAGTATATATCAGACAGAATCAGCCTCAGAATCCCAAAAAGGGAGGATTTAGTCCATCAATAAGATACATGCATTACAAAAAACAGCAAAAACCTAAAAATCTTGGATTTTTTGGTCACCTGACAACATTATTCAATATCACACAACAGTCTGCATAATCCATACTTCTTCTGAAGTCAAGATGTTCAGCTACATTAAACTACAAAATGTAGAATTTACAGGCTTGTGCGTGTGCATGTACATGCTTGAGTATCATTTTTGTAATATCTTTCCAGCAGAACACTGCATGAGGACTCTATATAAACAGAGCCACGTATTTGCAGTGGAGTAATTAAGTAGGCCAAAGGACACATCGTATATTCATTCATCTGCCCTAGAAGGTTTCTGAACCTCTAGGGCCTAGGAACCACAGAGTGGCATATGGTCATCATATGGTGTCATCGGTTGTGTGATGACAGGGTGATGAAACTGGGCACTAAGTAAACCAGGTCAGATCACAGGCATCTGAAAAAAAAAAGTTCAATCGCACAGCAGTCTCCCACCAGCAAGTCCTAAAGTAATGTTTTGGACAAAAGTAATGGGGAATCTCACATGCTCAGTAGCAGCAATGATTCATTTGGCTGTTAGAGAGAGAATACTGAATCAGAAGAGCATACTGGGTGCAGACGGCAGGACGGGGCATCATTTTGAGCATTTTTTGACTGTGCCCTATAAATATACAGTTTTCATAACTGTGTCCATCCACACGCAATAATCTGGCATGCAGACATGATTGTTTTAAAGGGAACCCAAAATTGCTGTGGAAATGACAGCGCTGTCAGCACCAATGCTGTTCCTCAACAGGCGTCCCAATTCTTTTTGGAGACGCTGTCTGCGTTTCTGCCTCCGCACTTCAGGCTTTTAACTTTAAAGTGAATTAAAAGTGCAGTATGTCATCTGAGGTTGTTTTTTGTGTGTGTCTCAGAGGGAAAGCATGATTAATGTTATTCACTATGGCGAATCAGTCAGTACGCAGAAATGTATTGGGCTGACTCATTTTCCCAAAAGGATGGGTTTGTATTTAATCTTTTTCTCCTATGTGCACAGATTTTTACTCCCTCGGGATACATTTTCTAGGCGTAGTGCACTGGATGTGTTCAGGAATATCCAATTAACCAGATAATCTGTAGGTTTCATTTGGTAGCACTGGGTCAGCCTAGTAAGCAAAGGGAACCGTAATCAGAAGGTTGCCAGTTTGAATCCCCAACCGCCAAGGTGCCACTGAGCAAAGCACCGTCCCCACACACTGCTCCCCGGGCGCCTGGCATGGCTGCTCTCTTCTCACTAAGGGTGAAGGTTAAAAGCAGAGGACACATTTTGCTGTGCTGCCATGTTCCACAATGATAATCACTTTCACTTCACATGGTCCTCAGTGTTAACAGATTACTGCTTTTAAAAGAAAGTCAAATCAAAGTTAAGGAAGTCATCAAGGCAGAATTTTTTTATTATATTTTTGGCAGTGTATTTTTGTGCAATTTTGGGATGAAACAATCAGGTGACAGTGTTTGTGTGACAAATAGTGTTGTAGTCAAGACCACCTAAACCGAGACCAAGACATTGCCAAGACTGGCGGTTAACATCCAACCTCTGCAACTCATACAAAATGCAGCAGTAAAACTGATCTTCAACCTTCCCAAATTCTCCCTCACCACCCCTCTGCTACGTTCCCTACACTGGCAAACATGGAGTAGCACCATCCTACCTCACAGCCCTTATTAAACTTCGCACTGCACCTCGTATACTTCGAGCCTCCAGTACTGCTCACCTGGTCCCTTCATCTCTGAAGGTAAAAGGAAGACACTCATCTAGACTCTTCTCCAGCTTGGACCCTCGGTGGTGGAATGAACTTCCCCTTGAGGTCAGAACAGCTCAGTCACAGAGTATTTTCAAACGGCAGCTCAAGACCTTCCTCTTTAGAGAATATTTAGAATAACTTGTAACCTTCTTATTGTCTGACTTATGTACAGAATCTACAAAAAGATTGTATTCATAGTTGAGGGTCCTAGTGAACCAGAACTGATCACTTCATGGTAACTTGAAAGCACGTTGTAAGTTGCTCTGGATAAGGGCGTCTGCCAAATGCCTTAAATGTAAATGTAAATGTATCAAGACAAAGAAGACTTGAGGGAACCGATTCCAAGACTGCCAGCAAGACCAAGACTGAAAACAGACTAAAGCTAGAATCAACAACACATAACTCAGATCAATTGTAGACAAAAATGGCTCTCAAATGTTCAGTGACACTCTTAAATGCACTCTTAAATTCTTCTAGTGAATTAGTAAGGCAGTGCTGGTTTACTGATCTACAGACTTAACAAATGGTAGTGTACATAGACCCAAAAGTACCATGAACTGAGAACAGGTTATTTCAAATTACTCTAAATTCTTACTCTAAATTCATTTACATATCTCAAGCTCTCTAAAAAAGATACACAGCTCATGATGGAGAGGACTAATCAAGTTTTATTTTCATTTTGGAATATCATACAATGAAATAATTTCTGCTCTTGCTGCTCTGATTCTAATCAGCCAAACTCATTTTCTGGGTATGCTGCAAGATAACTGGTTCAGTGGACGGAAGGACCACACAGACTTCGGTCGTGTTATTAACTTCATCCAGGAACAATTACAAGGTCCGGGGAAAATTGCACAGGAGACAGTACTTCTCAAAGGGACCGAATTATATTTATCACATTGATGCATACGACAAGTTAAAACCTTTTGTCATGTGTATTAATGGGTGTATCAGTGGCTTCTCACAAAAAATCATTTGTCTGAATTACTACAAAACTAGCAGTTACCCAAGTGTTATTGGGGGCAATTTCCTAGAAGCTTTTTATAGAAGAATTATTAAATAACTGTCCTAAACATCTGCCCTAAACTAGTTAGTTATATTACTTTTCATTTTGCTTCATCTCCAGAAACTGACCGGTTGCATCTGAATTTAGGTGCGTAATAAATAATGATTCTGTTCAGTGAGGATTTTTTTTTACCCCACTGCTATGTCAGAAACCAAGACAAGATCGAGACCACATAGCATCGAGACCACAAAATATTGGTTGCGAGACCAAGACACTAGTGATAAATACATATGAGTGGGTTTAAATCCAGAATGATGAAGTAGGTTGTGTGAAAGCTGTCAGTCATCACTATAAAAACATCAGTAAAGAACACATTCTGGGAGGCAGATAAACACAAAAAAATAAAGTTTTTTTTAAAAAAAACTTTGTCTGTGCCATTCTTTCAGTCTTTTTATTATATGGAGCAGACACTGCTTATGCTGTGTCCTTCCAAGAACACCATATACAATGTTTTAGATTTTAAATATAGGACTGTGCCCTCAAGGGCAGGCACTGGAGGCCATTACATGAAAAGCAGGACTGTGCATGCGGGTAAGCAAGTATCCATTGTCTGGGGAATTGTTCATTTTGCATTACTCCCTGTAATTTGATTCTGATTGGACTGGACACGCATTTCCTCCTTTAATTGCTAATTCAAGGAGAAGGTGCTGGACAGGGCAATGAAGTCTCAGACATGATTTGATCTAGACGACTCAATTGTCTTGTAGAATCTTGTTTCTTTCTGCACAATGCTTCTGGGTGCTCCACATTCCTACACAATTCAAAAATATCAATGTTAGGTGGACAGGGGATGATGACATACTGGTGCATGTTCCTTGTTGAACTGAACTCCCAATCTTCTGGAAGGATGGATTTATTGTATTAAACCAAAAGCTGTTAATTCCAAAAAGTATAATGAGATTATTGAACAAAACACAAAAGCAAAAACACAAAAGGAGGCCAGACAGTGTACAAACATGACTTTATCTTGGAGTGTTACTGTAATCAGCTGCTATTAGAGTGAAGGAGATCTATTTATGAAAAATCAGTATAAATCAAATGGACAAATAAGACTGAGTTTTAATTTAAATAATTTTTTCTCAATGGGGTTTTGGTGTGGACTCTCTGATGGTCAATTTATTTGTGAAAAGGCTCCCTGATCCGGTCTTTCGCAATTTGAGCCGGATGAATCCTGGCACCGTCATCTTGGAATTTGCCTGTGCCATCAGGGAAGAACCAGCTACTCATTGCATCAGTCAGGGTTTAATAACCCTTCATGCAGTAATTATCCAATGTGAGGCTCTTAACTGGTAACTGTGTATCGTAAGCACGACAAAACCATACGTCTGTAACGAATGCAGCAAACTAATTTGTTGCAATCACACCATGTATTTTGCATACCTGCAACCTACAAATTTAATCTCTCACGAGTTTCAACAATCATAGCAGTTACACTCACAAACTCACGTCCAGGAATCTAAAACGAAGCACTTGCTGTCGACAAACAGTGTTGCATCCAAACCCCACAGCACAGCAGCTTCATTTGTCAACAGATTGTCCTCATCTACTCGAGTTTTTTCTACTGAGCACCCTTTAAAATAAATTGATTAGCAAATCACGACTAATGGCTTTCATGTTTTGTTCAATCGAACAAAAAAATTCAAGAACAGCAAACATTCCCAAAGCCAATTATTTTTACTAATGAGATTTGTTCCTTTTACTTCGCATTCATTTTCATTATATAAAGTTGCAACTGGCAATAGTCATTTATGAATCACTTAAAATTATGTGCCCCCAAATAAAGCTCTGTAAATTTAATCCAGGTTTCATTTAGGTAGTGTTGCTAAAAACTACTTCTATTTTTTCTATTACCAGTAGACACCACTGCTCTACACATTTCGCGGCCATGGCTGCATGCAAATTAAAACGTAGTGTTTCTGAAATCTCACATTTACAAACCCTCCTCATGTCTGATATAATGGCACTTAAGTAACCCCACAAGTTTTTTTATTCAACCATGGCATATCGTAGCACCAAATGTAAACAGAAAGAGCAACCGCATTCTGCCGGAAGCTTGTGCAAAGACAGCTGGACATTGTGAGTCTTCAGTGAGATTAATTGATGGCTTGAGATATTTATGAGACTCTTCTTTCAGACAGGGAGGCAGGGGGCAGTGGTGGCCTAGTGGTTAAGGAAGCGGCCCCGTAATCAGAAGGTTGCCGGTTCGAATCCCGATCCGCCAAGGTACCACTGAGGTGCCACTGAGCAAAGCACCGTCCCCACACACTGCTCCCCGGGCGCCGGTCATGGCTGCCCACTGCTCACTCAGGGTGATGGGTTAAAAGCAGAGGACAAATTTCACTGTGTGCACCGTGTGCTGTGCTGCTGTGTATCACATGTGACAATCACTTCACTTTAAAGGAAACCTTCTGACGGTTTAGAACACAGAATGAGTGTTAAATACAATCAAATGCATACAAAGTATGTCCGTACAGTTGAACACTTTTTAATATACTCTTGATAAGAAAAAAACATTAAAATATAAACCAAAATGTGTACTTCACATAATTACATTACATAACATTTCTCTTATGCATTCTGATCGTTCACGTTGAACATTATAAAATGTGTATCAGACAATGCCTTTTTCTTCTGTTGGGAGGGATGAAGGATCCAGACCACACTGTTTCATCTGCACAGCGATGTCAAACAGGTAATCGTAGCATTCACACCTAGGCAGGACAAAAGGCATGACATTTTTAATTCCTTCAGATATGCCCTTTCACGCGCCAGATTCAGACCTTCGGTTTACTGTGAGCTTCAAAAGCCCAACTAAATCATAGTAAAGACACTATACTGAACAAGAACTGATGAATATCTGACTAATACCACATCTTACATTGTTTTAGCTTTTTCCCAGGATTCTCCCCATACGTAGACACCATGTCGACGGACCAGCACTGCACACGAGTCTGGATACTGGTTCATAGCAGAAGCCATGCGCTCCTTCAAGTCTCGCTCCTCGGGAGTATTCTCCACAATAGGAACCACCAGAGTTTCATCATACCTTTGAACACAAAATGAAATTGTTACGCACGCTCTCACTCATCTTACGAAAGACATTTTAAAAATTTCTTTGTAATGAAATATTCAAATGGTCTATTCCCAAAACAGAATAAGCCATCCAACCTGTAGTTGGTCCCAGAGTTTCCTTTACGAATGCCCTTGATCATTTCTTGATGAGTGATACGAAATTCCTTGCCCGGAAACAGCAGTGTTGCCATAACAGCCGCTTTCGAATGAGTATGAATGACGGCCTGCGCCGCTGCACAGGAAGAGAAAAAAATAAAAAAATAAAAAAGGCAGACAAGCAAGCTGTATTCAAAATGCCTTAATAGGGATGAGGCTATATTCCCCTTATAGTAATGGTTTGAAAAAATATTCCTCAAATTTCATTAATTATGGTCAGTATAATTACACTAGAATTACTAGATGATATAACAGATATCTTACATTTGTGAAAATATGTCAGTGTGTCACTTTCAACGATTACTTACATCTCATGGTGTATGCATTCATGAACAAAGGAGTGCACTGGCTTTTCTTCAGCTTCTTCCAGGGGGGCGGACAGCTGATGTCTTTCTCCTCCATATCACAAACAAAGATGTCTTCTGGCTGGAGGGAGCAGTCAGTCATAGTTCTGTGGTTCTGCGAAATCCCGTTCGTTCGCCCCAATTCATGTGTGGCCCTCTGATTCACTGAATCATTCTGATGTGCACGCACATTTCTATAAACCATTACACTGCAGTATGACGGAGAAGCTGTTCGTGCGTGCTGGAGGGTTGGAAATAGATAAATAACGCGGGCATGGGCACCACGCACGCAACCCTGTCAAAAACTTACGTGTATTCTCTCCTTTTGCACTCCAGAAGGGGCTATGTAGATCTTGTCTCTGTGTACGACAGGTGTTAAAATAAAAATGAGATGATACGGCATGAGCTCAGTCTTACTAATGGCTGTAAATAAAAAAAGATCCATTAAGAGAACAAGAGAGGATGACACATTTACTAGGAGGGGCAGGGGGTGTATGAAGTGACAGGTTAGGAATATTGGTCCATAGGGTGCCTTTAGCAGCCACGGCTTACGCTACATGTGGCATGATGTCCGGAGGAGGAGTCAAAAAGAGAGACCCAAAATATATCAAAAAAGTGCTCTTCCTTTATTTCTTTTTCCCTTTTTCCCCCCAAAAGTGATAGAAAAACGGGCAAATATAAGGTATTTGGTACAGGTAAAAAAAAAAAAAAAAAAACTGAAGCGTGCTACAACTCTACACGAAAAGAACAAAAATCACCGACAACGCAAGACATAGAAAAAAAATTGGGGTCAGGCTAAACTAAATGGTCCGGCACCAATACTTATGTTTTTGTCCACCTGTAGCCCCTCCTCCTGCATCAAACCAACACTCCCCAAACACAATATACAAATTAAACCTTCAACATTCTTAATCAAAGAAAACAGAAATGGTATCCCCCATATTCCCAATCAACTCCTAACCAAAACACCTAAACGTGACAACCAAAGAGTAACAAGCAGCCAAGGTTTTATCATGCCGGCAGAGGTTTTATCATGCCGGCATAATTGAGAAGCACTGCCTTAAACCCACAGTAGTCACAGTAGTACAACTTTTGAAACCCTGCACCTTTTTTGCCTTCAGTTTTATCATTCACTCAATTTACTTACATATACAGTAGAGGCCAAAAGTTTGGACACACCTTCTCATTCATTGTGTTTTCTTTATTTTCATGACCATTTACATTGGTAGATTCTCACTGAAGGCATCAAAACATGAATGAACACATGTGGAGTTATGTACTTAACAAAAAAAGGTGAAATAACTGAAAACATGTTTTATATTCTAGTTTCTTCAAAATAGCCGTCCTTTGCTCTGATTACTGCTTTGCACACTCTTGGCATTCTCTCGATGAGCTTCAAGAGGTTGTCACCTGAAATGGAGTTCCCAGAGGTGTTTAGCACTTGTTGGCCCCTTTGCCTTCACTCTGCGGTCCAGCTCACCCAAAAAATCTCGACTGGGTTCAGGTCCGGTGACTGTGGAGGCCAGGTCTCTCCACATGTGCTCATTCATAGTTTTGATACCTTCAGTGAGAATATACCAATGAAATGGTCATGAAAATAAAGATCATTATGATGATAATGAAAAGAAGGATTAAACACTGAGCTGTACTGAGAAATAATTGTGTTTTGCAGACCCAAACAGACTTGCATGTTCTATGACCATAACACATGGCCATGAATTTGAAGCCAGACAATTTTAATAATTTGCCCTGACCCACACCTGAAATAATAGCCCAGGTTATTTAGCACTTCCCCATCCTCTCTCATTTACAGCATATCAGACGGACTCATTCAGACTTACAATCAGTAGTTACAGGGAAAGTTGCTCCCCCTGGACACAATGGTAGTAAGTGGGATTTGAACCTGGGTCTTCTGGTTCATAGGCGAGTCTGTTTCCCACTAGGCTACTACCACCCTCTCTCTCAGCTGAAGCGTACAAAACAGCCCTGATCCTGACCACTTGTTTCATCGTTCTATTCTCAACCCCAGTTTCTTACAAAATAAGAGCGTCACGCCGTAATGCCCTAAAACACATCCACGTGTATTTACATTTTCAGCATTTGGCAGATGCTCTTTTCCAGAGCCCACTGCTCACCAAGGGTGATGGTTAAAATCACAGCCCTCTCAGGTAGGAGGGTGCTGCTGACCATTCCCTTGCTTTGTAGGTGCACATCAGTATTTTGAACCTCATGCGGGCAGCAACGGGAAGCCAGTGAATTATAGATTTTTTTTTTTTTTGCATATTGCATCTCACCCATGTTTCAGGCTTATTCCTCCCCCTGTGCCAGTAACCCATCCGAGTTGATAAAACACCTTGCACAGCTCCGGGATCAGTACTCGCGGGTGTTCTTTATTCTGCAGAGAAGACGCAACGCAAATGTAATGCGAACTTTTACATGCAACGTGCAAAGACAACACGTGACCGCGTTGTAAACATTGCACCGGGCTTTTTTAAAAGTCGCCTGTCAAGGTACCTCTGGCTCGCAAGGCTGTAAATCCCCGTTGTCTGCGGCCGACATTGTTAAGGTGACAGGCTGACTGTGTTCCGGTAAACAGCGTTGCAGAACGGACGAAAAAGCACCAGCATTAGCACATAGCGCGAACCGCCGAACGCGGACCCATTTAGACGTCTTTACTTCGCCTGACGGTTTTGCACATAAAACTTTAGACATGGCTGCGTTATAAAAATACTAACTAAGAGAATGAACAAGTTAAGGTCGATTGGAACCTTTTACAAATGAGAAAATAAACGAATTTGTTAATTTTGTCGCTACTTCTAAAGGTTTGAAACGCAGTGCTCCTGAAAGTCGACCAATATATAAAAAAGACACATTTCATTTTAAATGAAAGATTCATTTAATCAGGAAAATAAATAATTTGGGTCAGGTAGTATATTGGGCACCTTCGTAAAAAACAGGTCTGCATAGAAAACCTACCGCTTGCGTTTTTAATAACGCTTTAATGCCATGTTACACAATCAAGCAAATTCGATTGCAAAAGCGTGACGTTGAACTTAGTTATTGAAGCGAACGTACAACAAGAGAGGGTATCCTTGTGTTTGAGCAAATAATCCTTTTACGGACAGCATTTCCCAGTGTTCCTCCCGGTGCAGTCACGTGTTGTCAAACGATGCGTCTAATTGGCTTAAATGTTAGCGAACGGTCCTTCTATTGGGCAAATGAACGCATTCATTACGCTTGTGTTGTTGGGTGTACAGTAGAACTTGCCACCAAGACGTGAATGTGAAGTGCAGTTGCGTGTTTAATCTGATTACTGTACGTACAGCAGAATAACGCTTGTTGTCAGTGTTTTATGTTTTTTTATGTTTCTTATTATTTATTTTATGGAAGCATGATGGACATTCAGCATGACATCATGTTAGATGTATGTAAGAGTTAGATGGAGGGGAAAAAACAACGAAAATGAACAGAGACAGTTGCCTTTATTTACATTTTTTTTCATATATATTCATACAAAATAGAGTAAATAAACATTTAAAAAGTGGAGCTTGATTATGCCTTTAATTCACATGTTTTAACATAAAAGGACCAAGCAGGTCAGTAAGAAGGTCAGTGAGAACAGCTACACCTGCCAGGTCCTGCCTGAGCACCCGACGTCCCCAATAAAGTACTTCTTATGGAAAAGACATTTGCTGAATGTATTCTCTACCTGAAACATTTTTTTTGCATTATTTCACGTTATAACATAAATATACAATAAAAGTATTTGAGTCAATAACTAATTCCATCCTATTAAAGATGAATAACAATTTACAAACCTAATTTTCATAATCCAATTTACCATGGTTGTTACAGACAGTTGAAAATGTTTTACTCATACTAGGCTGGTCTAAAATGTTAAAGTTCATTCATTAACAAAACCAGTGAATATGAATACTAAAGATAAACAGCATTGAAACACCAGGTCTAGACTATGCCAAACAACAGTACAAACATCATTTTGTTCCCATTGTTTTCCTATTTTCTTAGAAACCACAAAACAAAAATGCTATCAGATTACAAAAAGGTTAGAGAATGTCAACAGATTGCATAATTCAATGTAATATATGTTATATACACAAAGTGCAAGGAGGCACTTTAATAATGAGCATTTAAAATGGAGGTGCAAAAGAGGAATATCTGTCATTTTTGGTACAGCAGTCAGTTTGTAAAGATCACCCTTTGGTTTTACTTATTTTCAAGTTTATATAAAGTACAAATGATACTGTCTGTATCATTAAGAACATAGCTGTCAATAATTTGTCACACTATTTATTGTCTATTCTCTGTATATGCAAAGAGAAACATGCTATCAAGTATCATTTGCAGTAGCAATATGTAGATGTTTCATTACTATTGCATATAAAACTCATCAGTAACAGAGCTATGGGATTGTTATCAGCACGGTCATAATCAGTACACTGACTGTACAGTTCGCGACATCTTCAAGGCATGGTTTTCAATATACAGTAGCAAATAAACAAAAACAAATACATTCACATCCTAATAATTGAGCAAGCCAAATTACACAAACTTAATCCTGACTCATTCCATCCAACAACAGTGGGTACATTCTATTGTGGTCAGGTTCAGCTCATGAATTATTTCAGTTTTTCCATACACTGTGGCCCTTTTGCAATTGCTTATTTGGTATTATATCTAACAGTTGAGGGTATATGGAAGTCTTCCTTTACATTGCCTTATGTCTTGTGGCTGATCTTATGAGCTAACACCGAGAGACTAATCACCCCAAACAGACACCTACACACAGACTCTGTGCCCTTCCCATACCTTTGCCTGTCAAGCTGTTATGTCACCTTCACAACAATGGAGCTGCTACATATATTGCATGTCAACATTTTGCTCGTCAGAAGGCAGTAGGCTTAAGAATGAGACATTCTTTGTCAAAATACAAGTTAGCCAAAAAGGAAATAATTCAAATTGGGCTAATTCTTAGACCCACTCAAGCTTATTCAAATATAAATATGAGGTGTGGCCATTCAATTTACTTTAATATTTCCAGCAGACAAGGCCATCTCTCATCAGCGCACATGTAGTCAAGACTATTTTGCTTTCAGCAGAGCTTTCACTTTCAAAGTACATTTGCCAACAGGTAAGGCTCATAGGAACCCCTATTAGTGTGTAATATATTGCAAAATGTCCATCTGGTTTTGTTATTGAAAGCATTAGTAGTTCCATGGCAAAGTCTGCAATATGTAGAAACTGAATGCAGAATGCATAAACTTGAGGAACTCAGGATAAGGCAGTGCTGGATCTGTGTGATGTATTACTCGCGTATCCAAGGTTCCTCCTCAACAAGAGAGAACTCCGCAGGGGAGCCGTTTGAGGCCAAGGTTACCTGAAAGCAATTATCATGAACAGCTAACTATAGGACGAAGGCACAATAAAATGCATTTTTCTTTCTAGGATTTGGAGCAGAGAACCCATTTTGTTTGTTTGTTTTGTTTGTTCATTAGCTTATCAAACCCAGCCAATAATTTTGCATAATTTAAAATAGAATTATAAATTATGAATAATGTACAGCATATAGCACAGCATCCTCAATGCATAGTTTTGTCTGGATTCTCTGTCCAAACACATGTAAAATATTTAGTAGGGCCATGTTCACTGTCACATCAGCACAGGCAAAGGATTTCATGACACAAGACAAAGCTTTTCACACTACTGGAATAAAGCAAAAATACATACAACACCAAAGGAAACTTGGCATGTGTAAAAACCTTTTTAAATAGTGACCATGGAATGTAACCACTGGTACAAAAATACACTGCTCAAAATAAAGGGAACACAAAAATAAGACATCCTAGATCTGAATGAATGAAATATTCTTATTAAATGCTTTGTTCTTTACAAAGTATTTAGTTGATTGTGCTGACAACAAAAATCACACCAAAATTATTGATGGAAATCAAATTTATCAACCCATGGAGGTCTGGATTTGGAGTCACACTCAGAAATAAAGTGGAAAAACACACTACAGGCTGGATTCAGGTCTGGGGAATGAGGAGCACAGGGCACCAGTTCTCTGGCAAATGCCAAACGTGCTGCACGGTGTTGGGCTGTAAGCTCCCACCTGTGGACTTAGGGTCCTCATACCACCCTCATGCAGTCTGTTTCTGACCGTTTGAGCAGACACATGCACATTTGTCATATTGCAGGGCTCTGGCAGTGCTCCTCTGCCTCCTCCTTGTACAAAGGCGGAGGTAGCGCTCCTGCAGCTGGCTTGTTGCCCTCCTACGCCCTACTCTGGTCTATCTCCTGGTAGCACCTACATGCTCTGGACACTACACTGACAGACACGGCAAACCTTCTTGCCAGAGCTCGCATTTATGTGCCATCCTGGATGACCTGCTCTAAGCATGAGAAGTGGTCTGTGGTCACCACATGCAGAACTACGCCTTTATTGGAGACATTGTGATTGACTTGGAGTTACATTGTGCTGTTTAAGTGTTCCCTTTATTTTTTGAGCAGTGTATATTAACCCCAAGCACTGACTGTCAAAGCAAATTAAATAATATAGCAGCCTTTTTGTCTTGTATATATCCCATTTCTTTAAAATCGTACGAACAAATTGCACACAAAAAAGAAAGAAATGCAACCAAGTATGCTACATCTTTAAATACATTTCTTCCTCATCTTCAAAGAAAAGTGCCAAAAAGCAACTTGCCATTTTCAATAGAGACCATACAAACACATCCAAACAATTTGTTTGGTGAATTGTCCAGGTCAAGATGGCCTCAAAAACGTACTCACACAGGGATATATTTTTTTCATACAAAGGAATGTTCTGAAGCCAAGGGTCACAAGTATCTCTACATGCAAGTCTCTATATCTGTAAGAGTGATATGTACCTTGCAGTCATCTATCAGAACCTGTGGGCAGGAGTTGTGAGCCGCATATACACACTGGTTGGTGTTGTTTTCATAGAAGGACTGTGACTTGACCATCTCCAGATCATCCCCTCTAATTTGCTGGGCATCAAACATGTCCAACTCATCTTTGGAAAGGTGGTACACAATTCCTGCCCCGTAGGAATCTCCAACAACATTAACTGAAGTCCGGAAACGATCCCTGTTTTGGGCAGAAAGACACACAAAAACATGGACCCATGTTAAATTAGCCATTCACGTTGATGAAGAAAATCACGCTACTCTGACGGTACAAGCTTAAACTTTTGCGCCATGTACGGCTGTAATAACAAGCGAACGAACAATCATAAGATTTTATTTTATCATCTTGTATGTTATGGAATTTTGTGTTTGAAAATAATTTTAGAATCTCTCTCTTAGTTTATTGTCTGGTTCTTCATGTTTGTAGACCTGCTCTGTCTATAGCTATTTTTTTTTCCCAAATAAGCAAGTAAATGGATGTTCATCTTTCATATTAAATATAAAATTAAGGTCATCTGTCTCTTAAGCCAGAAAAATGTGTTTTACCTAAAATAAGGAATAATCGTGATTAATAATTGTGATTACAATATTGATAAAAACAATCGGGATTATCATCGTGGCCATAATCATGCAGCCCTAGTAAGTATGCACAGAGTGTACTCACAACAACCAGTCAACTGCCACCAGTAAACTGATGTCTTGTGTTGGCAGTCCCACAGCAGTAAGGATGAGGAGCATGGTCACCAAACCTGCGCTAGGAATGCTAGCAGCACCCACACTAGCTAGGGTGGCAGTTAAGCTAAAGTGAAAAGAATCAGTTTGATTAGGAGGACGGAGCAAACATTAACGGAATGTAACGAACATTCCAAGTCGCATGTCTGTTCAAACATACCTGACTGTGATGATCTGGCCGTAATCGAGCTGGATTCCATTCATTTGGGCAATAAAAATGGCAGCCACTGCTTCGTACAGGGCTGTGCCATCCATATTTATGGTTGCACCAACAGGAAGCACAAATCTTGTCACCCTCTTGTCAATGCCAAGATTCTCTTCCAGGCAACGAAAGGTAACAGGTAATGTTCCAGCACTGACAATGAAGGAATATGTAGGCAAAAGGTCAATGTTCTGCTTTAGATGATGAAACTGTCCAGTAATATGCATAGTCTTTACTCTTTTGCCTTGCTGCTCTATGAAGCTAGTGAAAAATGTCATCATATAACAAGCTTAGAATGAAAGACCTATCAAACAGTTATAGACACAGACATGTACACATGACGTATTATGAGAATTATGTTTTTGAACATCTAGGAATTGCATACAATTTTTAATTGCATGCTTAAATGGTTTATTCGTGCATATTTTAAAAGATAAATTTACCTGGATGCTGTACCCAGAGCAGTGACCCAGGCCTGGAAGAGGCCCATGAAAAATGTAAATGGGTTTTTCCGAACAATAACAAAGTAGATTAGAGGCAAGAATATGCCACCATGGATGATGAGGCCAATAATGACAGTAATCATGTACATCCCAAGCTGCCGGGCCACCACTTCTAGGTCGTTGATGGAAATAATTTTTCCACAAATGAGACAGGCAATTCCAATCGGAGAGTACCTAGAAAATGAGCACAGATGATCTTGGTTTTGTTTTAATTAAATCATAATTGGCTGATTATGGAATAGTAAGCAAAAATGTAATATGTTGTGGCTAAAGTAAAGTCAGAAGGTGAACAGATGTATTGTACTCTGTCTGCTTAAATAACCAGGCACATCAAAATATGAAAAATTACATCACGAATAGTATCTTTTGTGTATACAGTCACTTTTATACAGATAAAGATGGCCCTAAGCAAGGAGCTATATGCATGGGACTTGTTTGCTAGTGTAAGGTCAAAGGCAAAGGCATCCTCAGGAACAAAGTAGTAGTTTTTTGATGTGTAATTATTTCTGTCACCCACAACGTGATCTTCAATAATGTTTAAAATGGGAGGAGCCTGATGACTGGCAGTTCGAACTCATGCTGCTTCATCTTTAATGATTTAAACATGTGCATATCAATATGTTACATGTGCAAACATGATTAAAGATTGTTTTTAAATATCTATTTATGTAAATGTATGCAAATAGATAGACATAGTTGACGTGTTTGTAGAAACATTAGAAAACACCAACTGAGATCGTTGTTTTTTAAACCTAACCGTCAGACACTGACCACATTATCATCCCGACAATCCTCATTACGATCTCATTAAGGACATTGAAGAAGTCCAACATCAGTTTGGCCTTCTCCCCCATCTTTCCCATGCAGATCCCAAATGCAACAAAGAAACCAATGAGTCCTATGGGAAGACAAAAGAATCAATATGATCAATAATGGCCTCAGTCAGTAATCAGTTGAATAATCTCAGATTCAGCATTGGAGTGCAACGTCTGTAGTCATGACAGTCCCTTACCCAGCACATTCATTCCACTCTTAAACTGAAGAGATTTTTTAACAGTGTATGTCGGTGGTGCCTTGGTAACATTTCGTCCATTTCGCATAACAGTTGGAGCAGCAACTTCTATCCTGTTCGTAACGGTTTGTATCTATAAAAAGAAAATAAACAATGCTGGCTTTGATAGAGCAGGGACATTTAATTATTAAATAAATAATTATCCTTTCATTTGTTCAGTCTTGACTCTACCGTGTTAAAGGTAGTAAAGTGATTAATGACACAGTGAAGTCACTTTTTCCACCAGTTTCTACATGTAGGCCACCTGAATTATGCTTAATTTGAATAGTACATTTACATCAATGAAACAAAGAGACCTGTCTGCTGGGGATGATTGTCTACTAACAGCTGACTTAAGTATAGTAGAGAAAAATGGAGTGCAATATTACAGAGGCTCAGAATGTTCTTTCTAAATACAATATTAAACAAAATATTAGTTAATTAAATACATTTACATTGATAGCATTTAACAGACACCCTTATCCAGGGTGACTTCAGAAGTTACAAGGACAAGCAAGTCAGGGTTAAGTATCTTTCTCAGGGGCACATTAAAACAATTGCTTTCTTTAATTTATTGCACTAGTTCATTATTAAATAATTTTAATTAAATGTATGCTATTATTTCATTGGTTTTATCAAATATGTCATTAAAATGTCTATAAAATAGTTGTTTTCTATATTCTACATTCAGCTATTTTTACAATAATAACAATTGTTAATATAGAAGTTAATATTATTTCAATATTATTTGCATATTAAATGTTTTGAAAATGACAAAAACAAATGTTCTACATACCTGCTGGAAACAAGCCTGTACCAGATTCTCTGGAAAAAGGTTCCTGATGAGGTCAAAGAAAGCATCTAAACTTGAGACCTCATCATTTTTCTTGCCCTCTCCAAGGTTTGCCTTGAGCTTAGGGTTGCCCGGGTGGATGGCCAGTACTAGGACCACTCCCAGTACAGCAGCTATTACAGTGGTGGACATGTAATACACCATGGCTCTTGTACCCAGACGTCCACTAGACTTTGCGTCTAATCCTGCCAGACCTAAACAGAAATTGCATCCTGCTTTGACACGAGCATTTAAACTGTGACATGAACTTATGTCAGTGTGAGAATTTGATTATGATATGTGATGTCCTGGTTAAATACCTGTAATTAAACTTGAAATGATGAGAGGCAAAATAAGCATCTTTAACATCCTCATTAGAATGTCTCCAGGGAAGCCAATAATCATGATGACATCTGCAGGAAGTGGTGAGGCATAGCGTAGTAAAGAGCCAGCAACAGATCCCACAACCACACCTGCAATGAGAAAACCTGATCAGCTAGACAAAATAAATAGCCTATTCCATGTCAAAATGTAATATATATACGCCATGGGCTTTAACATAAATTAAACCTTGCTTATATCTCCATGGGCACATGCAGAATAATATAACAGAAATATGTCTCAATGTATGGGGCATGAGCTAAACATCCAAACAACATACCTAAAACTGTTAGTGTTAAAAGTAAGTTCTTCCTTAGTTTGTCACAGATGCCAAAACACATGGGCTCTGTTGGTTCCACAGGTGGCTCCAGGTGGCTCTCATGCATTCTGACCTCAACGTGCTTTTGCATTGTCTTGGCACTAGAAAAAAGAGCAAGAGATTGCATGATAGCTACATTTTGATCATTTTTTTTACATTTCTGTTTAGTGAAAAAATGAACTGTTGATGTTAGCAAAACAAAAGGGTGCACATATTTGCTGAGTTTTTGTGCATATAACTTTTTCTTATACAAGAAAATGTTTTGCACCACGAGCTTTCATGAATTTGGAATAACTGATTAATGTCCTCAGACTTGCATTAGAGGACAAAGTTTGGCCCAGGGTGCACCAAATAAAAGATTCCTGGTAATCTTGGATCACCCCTGCTTTCAGGTCGTCCCTGTTCAATGTCTTTTCCAGCTCCACACCCAGAGTAAATCTTGTCACATGACATAGTAGAGTCCTTCAGCTTTGTTTTGGTTTGGCTTTAAACCTCTTACAGTGTGTCCTCTTCTCATACCAGCCCTGCTTGTTATGTAAGAATATATCTTCAGATAACAAAAATGTTTTATGAATATATGAAAATGTTGCTGTTTAAACTTTAGTCCACACACAGCTTATTCATAAAAGACGGGGATGTAAACAGTTCACATGCTCAAACTGAATATGTATTATGATAAAATTAATTTATTAAGAATACATTTAGAGTAACTCTTAAACACATCAGGTAGCATGTGCATGTTGCAAGTATGCAACACAAGTCTGTGCATTTCGTGTGGCAGAAGAGGATTTAGGAGCTCAGTGCTGTCAAGTGTATTCAGGGGCTGTCTGATGCATCTTGCTCCCTTGCTAATGGGATGTAAGCCTACTAAGTGGTTAAATTTAACTTAACACTAAGTGTGTTGCATAACATCAAGCAGTATCTTGGGAAAGTCAAGGTGTTCATTACAGCAATGTTACAGAGATTAAAGAACTGTGTGTGTGTGTGCAGGTGTGCACTCTATGGGGTGGTAGTAGCCTAGGGGTAACACACTTGCCTATGAACCAGAAGACCTGGGTTCAAGTCCCGCTTACTACCATTGTGTCCCTGAGCAAGACACTTAACCCTAAATTGCTCCAGGGGGACTGTCCCTGTAACTACTGATTGTAAGTCGCTCTGGATAAGGGCGTCTGATAAATGCTGTAAATGTAAAATGAAATGAAAATGCAAATATAATAATTAACATAATTAATGAATGCAATATAAAACCACATGACAAATTTTACATTGCCACTGCATTAAAACAATGCATGAATATGCGATGAAATGAAGGTTGGTGATTTTTGCATGAAAATGCAGCACTGACGCAGAGAGCTAAGAAGTACGAGGTGCAACAATATCAACTTGATCCCATTTCTCCCAGGTAAAAAAATACAAAATTATTTCAGAAAGTCAGACTTTAGGCATCTTGGACGCATGGCAGAAGTGCTTTTAATTTGCACCATGTTTCCATATTAGTCAAATAGTATATAGTAGAAAATATATACATTTAGCAAGTGTGTAAAAATGCACGTGAGATAAATGAATACTAAAAAGCTTTGCCTGAAGAATGAAACCAGTCTTACCTCTCTGCAGTTGTTCAAGTGAATGCAAGTTGAATTACTGGTCAGCCATTGGCTGCGGTTGTATGCCGTAAGCAAAAAGAATAATTATTACAAATATTATGGCCTGTCCATCTCCATCTGGTCGCTCGGTGAAAAAATGAGATTTCGCCAAGAGAAAATCCAGTTGGACAAAATCGAAGCAAAGTAGAACTATTACGGATGAGCAACAAATGAGTCCAACCACCACAATTATCAAGGCCGTCTCATTCAACCATAAGTGCCACTGAAATCCCTGGGGAGGATCTGGTGCACCCCATCGAGCGAAGGGAGGAGTCAAGAATGGCAATTAGCTCAGACTGAAAGGTGAAAGTCAACGTGGCTCATGGTGCTTTGTCTAATCCCTCCAAAAAACCATGCTGAAAAATGTTCTTGGTCTAGTGCAGACCCACATTTAAACCCACGGAGGGGTCTAAACAGAGCTACAGACCAAACTTATTATTATTTTTTTTTTATCTGATTAAATGCTTCACTTCAAAACACAAAGACAAGCTCAGTTATTTAATATTCGTTATCAGTCTTATGTATATCAATCCTCGCAGAATATACACAACCATGTATCATCTACAAAGAGTTTTCAATGCCAAGATGGTTCACCATTTAAGACTCACATCCTTGATTAATTAATATGCAGTGGTCTGAACGGGAAATAACATACATACATTTTAAAGCTTCTGAATATCATATGACCCCAGGACTTTACAAAGCAATAAGTATGTTGATTTTCCAATACCAATATTTATTAGTTATAATTCCATTTATTCTGATGTTAATTTACTTCTAATTTGCACAAATAACTCATTAATCCCAGCCACACAATAACCATAAGGAAACGATGCAGCACATTCTCTTAAACTCCTAAACTTACTAAAACATGGACAGACACAAACTGTATTTTTCCAACCCCACCACTTTAAGGTTAAGGGTGGGGTCAGATGCTGTGCTTCTAAAGGACATTGCCCTGCTGGAGTCCTGCTGCTCCATGCCTCCCCGATCAGCTGCATCCCTTGTGCACATCCACCTGACCACACCGCATGCTTAGCTATAGACAGGTATCTATAATTAACTAATCTGTCCTGATCTTTTTCTAATCCAACACACTGCAGACACACACACACACACACACACACACACTCACCAACATGCATACAGTATATACACCAAATCATAGAAACAGACAGTTTTGACCTCATCAAAACTTTGGTCATGACATCCTTGCATGCACCTTGGTGTTTTGAGGTAACTGTGTTTTCTCAGTTTAATGCATTCCATGCAACACATACCACCTGCATAAATTATATGCTGCCACAATGTATGAGAAAATGAAAACCATTTGCTTCATTATTATTGGCTTCAATATTAGATATAAAACATGCAATCCCATTTACAGACCTTCCCTGCGGACACACTGTTCTCATTGCATAATTGAAGCACGTGGTTGCTCACATGCATGCCACATGCTTGTTTAACACCAAAGTGGAGAAGGTGATCAAATCTGAAGGTGGTATCCATGCCACCTTTAGGAATGAGAGAAGTTTATAGCTCTCATATCCTCTGCTATAAATAAACCAAATCTTAGGTTACTGAAGGTTTTCAGAAGAAAGATTTGCCAGCACATTCAGATTCAGTGGATGAAAAGCTAATTGTGTTCCAATTTACAATCACAACTGTACAGAAGAGCCAGGCAAAAAAGTGCATGCCATCTATGGTAAAGTATAAATACAACATATCTCCATGATTGGTGGTTATAAATAAAAAAAATATGAGAAATTACAATCATCATGTATGTCACTGAAATATTCTGATGTCCATTTGTTTCCCTTAAACATGTCTTTGAAATGCATTTCAATTTGTTCTCCATTACCCAAGCAATTTCATGAATATTTCTGCAAATCTCAGAATTTCCCTCGTTGAAATGAGAGCCCTTACTCAGCAGGACGCACAGTGGGACAGGGATTATGACTGCAGTTCGCTCTGCAGACATTAGATGCTTCTAATGAAAGAACCAGTGTTCTGGCATTCAGCATAGTCTGCAGGAGCGACACTCACAACCCCCTCTAATTAAACATCATTTTAATTATAGCTCTGTGCATATTGAGACAAGCAAGGTTTCCTGGCATTTGTATTCAAAGAAAGTATTTTACTGTCTAGTCTATTATCATATTGATTTATTCCACCAAAAAAATCCACTAGATCAGTAATATTTATATTCTTGAATATTCTAGATTTTTTTCACAATTTCAACATTTCTGAATAAGCACATTTATTACTAAAGGTAAAGTAAAAGAAAGACATTCATCTAGACTCTTCTCTGTCTTGGCCCCTCGGTGGTGGAATGAACTTCCCCTGGAGGTCAGAACAGCTCAGTCACTGAGCACCTTCAAACGACAGCTCAAGACCTTCCTCTTTAAAGAATATTTAGATTAAATTGTAATTTTCTTGTTGTCGAACTTTGTGTACAGAATCTACAACAGAGTGAATAAAATAGATGTATTCATAGTTGGGGTCCTAGTGAACCGGAATTGATCTCTTCATCGATGGTAACTTGAAAGCACGTTGTAAGTCGCTCTGGATAAGGGCGTCTGCCAAATGCCGTAAATGTAAATGTAAATGTAAATTACTATTTACTGTAACATAATTCAGGGTAACACTGTAAAAGTAGCCTTTCCAAGTCATGGCGGTACTATAGCGGTACTATGGTCCACTTATGACAAATTTTCCACTTACCTTTATATCCAAAACCAGTTTGTATGATGGAAATGCAGTTTCTTCTCTTTAAAAGAGGCACCACAGGATGCAAATTTCTTTTCAGGAAATCCGTTTGCAGTCCACACAGTGCATTTCAGTTTTATGTAGTTAAAACTCTGGGTTTCTTTCTGATGACAAATAAATCAAGTCCCTTCCACCAACTCACTTCCTAGAATGCACAAAGGGAAGCTGACAGAAATGCACTCACACACGCTCACAGGAACAAACAGACACTTGCAGCAGGAGAGGTCAAGAACCTGCGCAGAGGGTCATACTCCCAGGCAGAGAGTGACAGATTAGACAGTCTTTACAGTGCCTATTTAAAGCCCTGTGACATCACCTGGCTACACGGGAAACCCAAACATTAAGAGGCGCTGCAGTGAAATTGCTGAATGTCATGTCTGCACGCAATGCAAGTCACGCAAAATGTATTTAAATATATATTTACAGATTCAATTTTTACATTTTAATGCAAAATAACATCGTCATTGACAATCCATATAACAGAACTGAATTCATATAGATATTGAATTTACTTTTTGGCAAATTGTGAAATTTTCCTAAAATGTTTAAACAATTCAAATATGCATTATCTGGGGTTAGTGGTGGACAGCGGGTAAAGCAGCAGCCCTGTAATCGGAAGGTTTAAATCCTGAACCACCAAGGTGCCACCAAGGTGCAACTGAGCAAAGCACACGCGTCCCCACACACACTGTCATGGCTGCCCGCTGCTCACCAAACTGAGGGATTAAACACATTTCGTTGTGTGCTGTGCTTGCTGTGTATCGCAATGACAATCACTTCACTTTCACTTTAATCTGCCTTGTGCATTATAATTTATTTTAAAAACATCCTTGCATTGAAGACCAGTGCAATGGCCTATTTAACACATTGTTTTACATTAATGGTACAGATATAGTTAATATTATTCATAGTCTTACTGGATATTCTTCTCTATCCACGTTTTAAAGTTGGTGACCCGAGTGTACACTGTGTGAAGCTCTGCACTACATTGCTGTTCATTCCCAAAGCTTACTAAACCAAGCAGTTCCCACACACTTTCACTTCCACTCTGGTTGTTTGAAGACGGAGGGGAGTGAGGTGTGGGAGAGCGCTGGGACCGGATCAGAGCGATGCCCCCAGTGGCAACAGGACAGACGGGGGCGGGGCTTTGAGCACGGCCACACAGCATGTTGTCTGTGAGGTTGACAGGAAGCCCACTCTGAGAGTTCTTCCTTTCACAATGCATCACATCCCTCAAATCGACGAGTCTGGTCTGAGGCACCACTCTGTCCTGCCAAACGTCGCCAGGCATCTCTGGCAACGTCCACCCAATATCAGAGGCCTGCTCTGCAATCACTTCTCCGCCTTGATGCCTGGGTAAACACACTGGCGAAACATGGCCGCTGAGTCGAGCTTTGTCCCGCAGCTTCAGCACCGCGAGGTCAGAGTCCAGTGATGTGGGGTTGTAGTTCGGGTGAATTGTGATTCCGGCAACCTGAGGGCAGAAGACACGACACGAGCTGAATGCAGACAGATGCCATGTGGCACACAGAGCCAGTCTGTGTGAAGCAGGTTGCTTCACAGAACACCTGAGCTTTTAAAGCACCGTGACATTTAACGTCATTTTTTAAATATTATGGTCCAAAGGAAAAAAAATCTTAATAAATTAATTGATAGTATAGCTTGAAGTCACATACATGCAAGTGTTCCAGTTTCTCTGCCTTGGTCCGCATGCTGTGGTGGAGTTTTCCCATCACAACCTTGACGTGGGCGGATCCGACAGGCAGACCACTGTCCGGCTCAGTCACGCAGTGTGCAGCCACCACCACGTTGTTCTGGCTGACCAAGGCCCCGCTGCATGTCAGCTGCCAAAGCCAGCCTGCACTGGGCCTGTCCCCCCAGCCAGCGCTGCCTCTCTGGCTTTCCATCTGCTGTGTTTGAGCGCCCTCCCTGCTGGGGAGGCGGCGGTACACGGCAGCGTGCCAAGGCCAGTGTTCGTCTGTCATTGCTGTCCGTTTTCCACACACTCGACAGAAAGTAATAAAAAGGTGTTCTGATAAAACTTTTTTTTTAGATTTTGATTTTTTTATATTGTATAAGCAACTGTGAGTCTTCGTTTCAGTGACCACAATGTATCAACATATTGAGCAATATATCGGATTCTGATCTGATTATGAAAGATTATGTAATATAATAGTGATATTATTATACAATCATTTTTGCTGATTTTCCAGGACATACCAAAACATATTATATATCCCTAATTTAATACATGTACCTACTGTACTTACACTGTATTACATGAGTGAATTCCCATTTAATTTCACCATTTGTTGATTACTGCCCTCACCTGGCAGACAGTAGACATGGCGTCCACTCCACTTCCCTGTTTTCAGACATGTCCGCCGACTGCTGCCGACGTTGCGATACAACGGAGAGGCGCATTCGTACTCTATCTGGGTATAGTGGGCGTGAAACCTCTCAGGAAGCTGCCCCAGAACAGCTCCATCCTTTCTGAGGCTGGCCACTCCCAACGTCCTTTGAAGAGATGAGGAAAATTGTCTGTGGACGGGACTCCTTCTACAAGAGAATATGAGGTGTCACAAACATTTTTAATGCAACTTTATTTTGACTATTTATGGCGTACAGGGAACTTGCTGGTGCAGTCATGTGACAATGTGCTAATGAAGTTTATTCATTTATTGCCCCCACCCTTTTGCCTCTATTGTTGTTCTGTTTAAGTGTCGTTTCCATATCTTCATTTACATTTATTTACATTTACATCCAGAGCCACTCACAATCAGTAGTGACAGGGACAGTCCCCCTGGAGACCCTCAGGTTTAAGTGTTTTGCTCAGAGACACAATGATAGTGAATGGGGTTTGAACCTGTGACTGTTGTCTTCTTGCTCATGGGCTTCTCCCACGGTTTTTGTTTTGCTGGACATTGTAAATTATTGGTTCAGGAAAAGACCATTTTGTCTGTTCTGTGTGCTGCAATGTGTGTAGCTGAGATGACAATAAGCTCTACTGTCACAAAAAGTACAATTCCTTTTATTTAACATTATGGTAATACCTTAATAAATTTGCTTATGTGATCTCAGACCAGCCACCACACAGGAGCACGTCCCTCATGCCATGTATACTTACAGTAGGGGTGGTAGTAGACTAGTGGGTAACACACTCGCCTATTAACCAGAAGACCCAGGTTCAAACCCCACTTACTACCATTGTGTCCTTGTGCAAGACACTTAACCCTAAATTGCTCCAGGGGTTACAGTGTCCCTGTAACTACTGATTGTAAGTCGCTCTGGATAAGGGCGTCTGGTAAATGCTGTAAATGTAAATGTACAGTAGTTTGGGAACCTACCTTAATGATGGTTGTGGTGGTATAATCCACTGTCGCACAAGTTTAGATGACCTTGGCTCTCGACATGCTGCAAAAAGCATTCACACAGCATGTGATCAAGTATTTGTAATGTTGTAATATTGACAACACCAAGGCGCTTTGACCAAATGCTGCAGAACCTCTAACACACTGTGGCTGCATGCCGCTCCAGGAGCCGTCGGTAAGGCACTTCCTTTTGGCATTGCCGTGAAGAACATAGGGGTTTTTGCAACTGAACTCCACCGTGTTTGAAGATACAAACTTGTGTTGGCCATGAAGAAGTGTGGTAATTCCAGGGCATTGCTTCCTTGGCGTGTCTTTAGAACAAACATGGAAGGAAAAGAGGCACTGAAATCACAAGTGACAGTAAATGAAATAAGCTGCAACATCTGGCTGAACACGACATCATTTACATCAGGGGTAGCATGGACCTTTGACACATGTGGGTGGTCCTCCACTCCAGGTGCTGTTTGGTAAGCAGGTTCTTTGTGAAGCCCCGTGTAGCTCGTAGGGCTTGTAGCACAAGTATTGAGCCATGCTGGCCGCACCTTCTGAAGCTCCGAGCAGCAGAAAGACGTCTCCGTGGGCAGGCTTTGGAGGAGTGCTGCATGTTTTCGTCTCTGGGACCCATAATGCAACATTGTGTTTATGTGACACATTTTATTTAAATATACTATATATGGATCATGGATGCTTCCAAAGCCTGCTCCTTGAGGACTTCCTGACAAAATTTTTCAATAAAACCCACACTGCTTGCAACCTTTGATATACATTACTGGCCTGATTTTGAAACATGGTTTTATTAATTCATGAACCGTTTTCTGTCAATTTCTTTTACGGTCAAATAGATGCATCATAATAATTGCAAAATTGGTTGTCTTTAGGAAAATCAAAATCAGTCTTTGAAAGTCAGCGAACAGAGTGGCGCCTCACCTGAGACTTCCTGAAACATGGCAAAAAAGCCATTGAAATTATTATATCCGTCCGAAACAAAGCGAATGTGAAGGGAGTTTGCAGAGCCTCTGACTGGCGAAGGAATTTGATTTCCACAGTACTGACCAATCACACGAGAGCTGATGCTCTCTCCGTCTCGGACCTCTATGTAGTCATAGCGACAATTGTGATCAAGTTCCAAGTCCACCATCGTGAACCTAAGGATAAAGATAGAAAAACTGCTAAAATTGTATTTGATATAAAAAAATGGATAATAACTTTTACGACATTGTGTACAGTACTTTTGAAATACCTCAGCTCTATGGTCTTTCCTCTGTTTACTTGCAAGGTCCAGTCACACCTGGCATTGATGGGGTAGCTTTCTAGAGCCACATGGCCTTGACTTCTCCGAATAACTCCTCCACATGCTTGAAGAAAGTAAGAGAATAATTTAATGTACTGCAGCTTATTCTTTGCTCCAAGTATGTTTTAATAAGAATATTTAGAATGAATTTTGGCTCAGGCTGCCATGCCATTTGCTACTTAGTTTGGCATCACATTTTGGACATCTAATCTAATTTAGTCATTTAATTCACTTATATGAAGTTCTTCATATTACTCATAAAAGCACTTTTGTTATTTTGAAATCGGTATCTGCATTTCAAAGGACATTACGCAGAGTAGGAAACTTACTCATGCAGTCACCACCTGACCATCCCTGGCGGCAATCCTTACAATATTTCTTTTTGATGTAGAAATCATCTTGAGCCTTCCAAGTGCCATTATTGCAGCTTTTACAGTTATCAAAAATATTACAACCTGCAATTGGAGAAGGTGGGAGGTTTAATATACCACAGTCCCTTCTTTCTATTATAAAATATATATTTAAATGCAAAGAATGTAAATGCATTTTCATTCTTTCCAGTTTGTAGAACAGCATTAAGTGTCCTCACCCTGGTGAATGATGCAGGGGTCACACTGGTCCAAAACGTTGCGGCAGCAGGGCACAGCAAACCCCACCCGTGTCCCCTGCACTGGGCACTTGCACTGGATTTGTTGATATTCACAACAGGACCGGCACATGGCATTCCATTCCATACTGGGACACTTGTCGTCCTGGTCCCTGGAGCCTAACAAAGCACATCAGTTTTTTGGATGGGAATTCTGTGAGAGTGTTGTGCATAAATACGTCAACAACAGCAAAAAAAAAACTAATGTTATGCGCATGAGTACACATAGAAATATTGCCAATTTTATAGGGTTTTTTGAATCCTTTAATATTCATATGTATTCTCACATGTAGATGGATTCAATTTGACACTAGTGCAAAAAAAAGTTATTGTTCAAGCAAAATCTTCATTGTTCATTAAATTCATTAATATGTTGCAACATGTTTTACAATATTTCCAGATGAATCAATAAAACATTCAAGGATCAAAGAAGAGGCACTTACCATGTTGCCAGCCTGTTACACAACCGGAGAACAGAGCACAATGAAGGAAAAATATCCCGGCTACACTGTGGCAGAGGTACTGATAAGAAAATGTCCCCCTTCCTGCTGTCAACAAGGACTGCATGATAGCATTCAAAAGCAGAGAGGACAAACGTGCTTCTCCTTCTCTCAATCATATACACACGAACACAAACGTGCACTCTCTACCCCCCTCCGACTTCTCTTGTAACCTCAACTAACCCCTTTCCCCTCCGATTTTCTGTCCTTCAGCAGCCAGGGTGTTTTACGACTGCAAGGTTTACTTCAGAAGTGTGGGATATACATAAGTCTGACTGTCCTCTTACAGACTGGACTCAGCAACATTTATATGAGCTTGCACATAAGTTTTACACACTGTATGATTACATTTTAAAGCATATGTTTATGTATGTATGTGTTTTATGAGTAGGAGAAGGAATGAAGGGATAACGGGGTGCCAATAACATGGAACGTTAATGACGAATGCAGGGCTGGATTTTATGAATCATCTAGGTTGGAACATTTCTGGTTTCTACCTCAGGGCAAACTTTAAAGCTGGAAATATACTGTACTTCTACCTTTTAACAGTCTTAGCTGAAAGTTCAGTGCATTTTTTAATCATACCCAGAACACCAGAGATTAAAAACATGAATGCTTTGTTTTTCATCACCATGGACACAGATTTTCCATATACTGAAACTTTCCAGCATGAACTAATGACAGTAAAGATGGTTTTCTCTCTTGCTGATCGTGCACGAGTAGAGGAAATCTTTTGAAAGAAAACAGATAAGTTAAAGACTAGCATCAAGCAGCATTTTACACAGCAATTTCAATACAGATAGAAACTTTTACAATTAAAACTGGTTTTGAAATAGTGATAATGTCACATTAGGTTAATACAAATATTTAGTTACATTTTTTATTATATGATACATTTTCTAAATATTTCGTATTGAGTGAGGTGTCTTATTCTTTATGGTTTACTGATTAGGTTTTTCCGATGTATCTCCACTAGGTGGAGCTCTTTCAGCTTTATTTGGTGACTGAATTATGTGACGATAGAAATAAGATTTTATTATTTTTAAAATTATGTCACAATATATAACACTAGTACACATATAGTTGTAGATATTAATAATGTGAAATTAAGGTGTACAGGACAAACTGTATTTATTTGTTAAATATACAATTTGTCTTCTAAGCCATTGCTAGTGTTCCATCAATATAAATGCTTTTTGTTCTGAAAAATGAGATTGATTTGCTGATTGATTTTATTATTTGGCAATTTTGACCAAAGAGGCAGGAATTTTTCTTCACTGGGCTGTCCCCCACTGAGTGACATACTGCATGTGTCTCACTCTTGACTGCGCATAATAGCAAACATACCATTCCCTAGTCAAGAATGATACACCTCCTGGGAAATACAACACTCAGCATTTTTGGGCAAATACATCCTTGGAGGATTACTGCCGATGCAAGGGTGTGTGACAAAGATGCTGAATCCGTGGCAGTCATGCTATGACTTTTTCTTTAATTAAGCAATGAAGAGATATGCATTTATTTGGTATTTGCAAAACAATGTACAGGAATGGTATTCCTTACTGTTCCGAATTAGTATTTTTGATCATGGCAGACCAGTTATAACACAGATTATAATGGTATGGCTGTATATAATCAATCTATATCATTCTACAGATCTTCCCAGCACAGCTTATTTGTTTGATACTGGAACTCAGTAACTCCACCATCTGACACCTCTGGGAAAAAGACATGCAGCGTGTCTCCGGTCAGGCACACAGGCACACACTGCCATTCACAATAGCTGCCTACTACCCATAACCCATCTGTCACGGTGACACCCCCATCCTTGAGAGCAGAGAAGAATATCGAACTCCCGAAAGTTCACTTTTTGTAAACCGGCAACCTAATTCTTAGCATAATGCACCCAAGAATAGTGAGAAAGAAGCCAGTGTCAGATCTAAAGCCGCACCCCAGCCCCCTCAAGGCCCCTGGTCACCAGCAGTCGCTCTCAAAGGGGAATAGGCAGCCTAACCCCCCACTGCTCCAAGAGCACAACAATAACCTGGTGTCCGTTCACGGATGAAATGTCTACACATGACTACGTATCAACACACACACCAAAAGAGAAGCAGTGATACTGATCGCTGAATTCCCTTTGCTTTCAACAAATGCCTAGAGGTTTACTGTGGTAAAACATTCTGAAAGTGCATTGTCTAGAAAATCTTGAAAGTAGCCACGAAATTATCTGAATATCAAATGAGTATTTTTGAAAATACTACAGAATACCTACGTTGTCATTGCTATGTTTCTGTATGAAATTTTATTAAAATGTCTTCCTCGTTCTTTTCTCAGGACACAGGCGTGTGTCCAGTGTCACAGCACTGTCAGAGGAGAGACAAACCCTATGCAATGGCCATTGACCCAGTGGGAGAAGAAGGATCCACAAGCCTCGTCAACTCAACTCACATTCACCCTGATCCTTTCACACACCCAGGCCTGGTGAGCAAAGAGAAGAAAGAAAGGATCATTCCTCATGCATCCAACAATGGCTTCGGGGACCCCCCCCCCCAACACTGCCAAGGGATTGTTTGAGGGACCGGTGGGTGAAATCTCATTTGGGCCCTTTCATGATTTAAGTTTCCAAAAGATTTTCCATGGTTGTCTTCAGTTAACGCAGCTGTACTTTTAGAGGACTGGAGCCCCTTTAAAAACTGCCAGTGATTTGGTATGGGAGGATGGTGGAACTCTCATTAATTAAGGCAACTGAGATCTACCATAACAATTCCATTTTATAAGTTACCCAGGGATTTCTAGATTGAATGAAGACATTTGCTGACTGATACAAGATAGAATAGAAGTTTAAAACAAGTAACATCAATGCTTTAATGATATAGATGCATTTGTAGTACGTACGAGAAGAAACATCTTTGTGATGGCCACTGGAACGAACAATCAGAATGTGTAGGTCAATATGACATTGCACTACACTTCAACAGGCCGACCAGGCATGCAGTTGCGGCAACTGTAAATTGCTATGAAACATGCATTCCATGTATTTGACACATAGATCACCTTTTTGGAGTTGACCTTTGACCCTCAAGCAGCTGGCCACCCCTGCAACGTAACAGAGTTTAAAAAGTGCATTTTTCTGGTACTTAGGTTCTGATCTGTGCCCTGATGAAGGGGGGTACCAGCAGCCGGCCCGTTAAGAGTGTCCTTAGCCCGTAATCCACAGACTCAGTGGCTTCATCCCCACTCTATCCTCATTTTCACAAAGACCCTCCCTGGACACAGATGATGAGAGGGCTTTCCAAACAGACAAAAGTGGAGGGGTATTCCTCTCTAACCCTGTGACTAGTATTCAAAGGGTACAGGGAAGCTTCATCTTCTTAATCTCAGGGCTATATTCTGTTTTTTAAAAAAAAGCTGTAAATCCTCATTTCAAGAACCTTCCATAAAAAAACCTCCTCTAGACGGTCTGCCTGATGGAAATCTTGGGCACAATGCTGTTGAAACACGGCCTTATTTCCCCTTATATCTTCCTTCACCGACTCATCTCCTCAGAACCACAATTCCCCTGCTATAGTTTTATTATGGTGTATTTTATTTACATAAAATTATTTACATACATATCAAGTGAATTTTTATTTAATGGTTTATCCATTGTATGTGAATTGTTTTCATATTTTCTTAGATGCCTGCATAGTTGGTCACTTGCTCCAGCTATATTTTTGTTTTTAACATCTTATTATAGATGTTAAATACACTTTTTATCTGTAATCTTGACAAGTTCGTGTGTGAATTCCTCTTTAATGGTTAAACGACCGTAGTCCATGGCCATATATAATCTTTTAGCTTCTTTCATTATGCTTTAAACTTAAAAGGCAAAAACGATGGAGCCACAGTCTTGTCACTGAAGCCTCTGAAAGACAGATTTCCTTTTCTTTGATATATTCAGGGTTGCCCAAACACGTCACAAAGTGAGACAACCCTGTGTTGCTTGCTTTCAGCCCAGACCATGGTGGCCCTTGATAAACGAGCAAAGGACGATCCAATTATCTCATTTGCGGACCAGCACCTGTGGAATCTGTCTGCTTTTCTGTCCCCGCTGACCTCTGTGAGTTTGCAGGGTCGAAAGGGCTTCCTTAATTCCTTTATAAGATGAAAGGAACAAAAGCGGACTGTCAGGTTGTTCCATATATTATCAAGCCTACTTTTTTCAACAACAAAAACTGGAATATTTCACCATTCTGTGTACCCGGAAACAGACTCAAATAAAGGCATTATTGGGGTTCTGGCATCAGTTCGTCCCATCATCTTTTCTATCATCGTAACACAAGATTTTTGGCAGACTCGATAAAAAGCATGACATCAGCGTATGATATCACTGATTACAAATGATAAATCATTTACATGATCATGAGATATATAGAGGGTTTAAAAAGTGTACACACCAGTGCCAGGTTTTTTATGGTATAAAATAAATAAGTTAAGACTACAATAAATAAGTTAAAATTAGCCACTTTAATGTAACCTACGGTCAAGTTAGCTAAAATGGGCCCTGCTGGCTCACCACAAAAGCCGTGCATGAAATCCATACTGTTGTACGCACGGCTAAAATTCAACAACAAGTTTACAAAAAGCATGTTGGAGGATGTGATACGGTCTGATGAAACCATGGTTGATTTTTTTGTTTAAAATTCTTAAATGTATGTTTTACATTACTTTTTTTGCATATGTTTCTTCAGGCTGCAAATAAATATTATGGAGCAAAACACTGTTATCTAACTGAACAGTCCAACAGTAGCAAATACATGTAATTCGTCTCGTGAGTCAGATGAAAGTCTGCACGTTAACTGTAAATAATCTGCTTGCTCGGACTTGCTGCAGTTCGTCCTTAACAAGCACGACGTGGAGTATAACCTAAACAAACGAAGTCCGTTCCTAAGGGTTGTGTATTGCACCAAAACAAAGCAATGCGTCCTTATCAGCTCTTATCAGATTATGAAATATTTCAGTTGTCCCCAAAAGATGTTAATGCCTTCAGTTTACACAACACATTAGGCAAGACATGGCAACTGAATAAAACTGAATGATTCTCTCAGTTCTCCCCACAGGCTTGATTTTCTATAGAAAGGACACTGATATTTTTCTAAAGAACTGATTGGAGTGAACTGTACTCCGCCCTGCACGTCTACAGGATGAATGCATTTTTTTCAGTCCTCCAGGGAGTATTTCATTGTTACTGCCTTGTTATTCTTTGAAGGTCTTACATTGCTTTGTGACATATGTCTTATTTCCAAATGCAAGAAGCAGCAGTTATTAAATGGACAGTATTAAAACATTTGACATTCATTACCCTCATGTTGTAGGATCACAGTATCATGACCAGTCGTAGTGTGAAAGCCAGAAACAGGTTTACACAGGACATTGCTTTGTTCTCAGTGTCATTTGTGTATAACCATTCAGAAGGGACTTTCCGCAAACTCTGTTATAAATTGAACCAAATCAGGACTGGACTGATGGCTCACGACTGATAAAAAAAAAAGTAAATAAAACCACAGACTCCGTGCCTTAGGGGTATGCATCATTTTACTGCTCGCGAAATGACCGAGAACAGGCACCGACAACGGCTCAGAGACCGTTGGTACCTGTGTGAAGTGTAAACAGAGCCTGTGGCAGCGTGCATTCAGATAATCAAAGCGTATGAGCATTCGCTGGTCTATTTTCTGCCAATTAATATCACTCTATTAATCTAGTGATTGTTAAAAACGTCTGCATAGCATTATGCCATAAATCAAAATGACTGCTGAAAACCACTGAAAGCTTCTACGAATGAGCCTGTGAGCATCATTACAGGCTCATACACCATATAGAGGTTAAAGGATCTTCTGCTCATGTCTGAAAAGTCTCAGATGGTTTGAGGAGACCAAGCTTTTGTAGGCATGAGAGTGACCGGCACAACATTGTCTATTTCCCACGTGTGGGACTAATAAAGCATCATCTGATCTCTTATCTTAATAATGGTTTAGTAATAATAATAACCTGGGTGTGGTAGCCTAGTGGGTAACACACTCGCCTATGAACCAGAAGACCCAGGTTCAAATCCCACTTACTACCATTGTGTCCCTGAGCAAGACACTTAACCCTACAATCCTGGGTGGGACTGTCCCTGTAACTACTGATTGTAAGTCGCTCTGGATAAGGCCGTCTGATAAAAGTAATAAAGGTCAGGAGGACTTTCATCTGCCGCCTGTCCACGCAATCAGATTAAACCCAGTACTTGACACTTTCATATTACAGAAGTCACTTTTTTCATTCTACATTTAATTGAATTCTACACTGGGGTATATAGGGCCATGTGAACAGACAAGGGTGCCTGAAGAGAGCGTAACCAGTCGAAGTTTAAAGTGAAATCCTGGAGGAGCGCTGCTGCAGAGAGTTGTTGTGTGAGAAATAGATGAGTGTGAACGAAACCCAGCCTGCGTTTATGTAAATCTGTGTATAAATCTGTATGTAAAACTGAGACAACGAGTATATCTGAATAAAAAAGGTGGTGCACATTACATTTACATTATTAAATAAGGTTTCAAATTGTGTGTTAATATTACACAGCCACTGACTCTTCTCAATAACTCGAGTGTTCACTGATGACCTTTTTTTCTGATTTCAGTAACAAATGAGCATGCGGAAAAAAATTATTAAACCAGGTTTAGATTTTCCCATTTCATCCATCGTAAGACACAATATTTTACTGAATAAATATAATGCTCCTTTATTGTACAAAAAAATAGAACTTCCTCTGTATAAACACATTCATGACTCGATATGAACTAGCCATCGATATGAAATATATTTTCCATTTAACAGTCCACACCAGTTCTGCATATCTGCACAGGTCTCCTGCTCCGGGTTTTATCGACTAGTTATAACAAATAACGAGCTGAACATAAAAAACAAGTTTGCATGTATAAAAGTTCTTCTCATGCTTCCCTGATATCTAATATGTGGTGAACCAGGCGGTGAAATCCAGTAATTCGCGCTCTTCGTCTGAGGAGTAGCCCGGGTCCGCGGAGCAGGCGCTGGAGAGGCTCGGGGACGCGCCCACGGCGTCGTGCTCGTCCACGATGCGCTGCAGGGCGCGGATGTACTCCACGGCCGAGCGCAGGGTCTCCACTTTGCTCATCTTCCTGTTCGCCGGGCCGCGGGGGACGTGCTGCCGGAGGGACTGGAACCCGACGTTCACCTGCTTCACCCGGTTCCGCTCGCGTTCGTTGCGCCGCGCCACCGCGCCCGGCCGGTGCGGGGAGGTGGAGATGCCCGGTCCGTCCGGTCCGTCCGGGCCGCCTGGACGCGGCGGCTCGGTCGTCCTGGACTTGCGCTGCTTGGACGCCGAACCCAGAAACTTGGAGTCCGACGCCGCATCCCGACGCGCGCCCCCGTGCGCCGCGCAGCTCTCCATCGCGTCCGGCTGCGATTCGGACCGACAAGGGCGGCCGTGCGTCCGCAGAATACAACAGCCGGCCCCACGCATAAAATACCCGGCCCCACGCGCGACACGGCGCGCGCCGGCCGCAGCCCCGCCCCGCCCCGCTGCGCGTGGCCGCGGGACGTCGGAGGAGGAGGAGGAGGAGGAGGAGGGGGAAGAGTCTCCCCCCTTTTCACCCCGGCAGCCAGACGCCGCACACGCCTCTGCTGTCAGACCGTGGGAAGGTAGTGACGGTGGCGCGTCATTGTGACACGTCCTTGGTTTCCTTGTTAAACAGGGACGAGGAAGGGTTGAGGCAAGAACAGGACCCATAACAGCCCGTTGGCAGGCCTCAGTGACAAGCCAAAGTGTTTCGAAAAAAAGAAGAAACTCTATATAACATTGCTTGTGGGGCTGAGGTGCCACTGAGCAAAGCACCGTCCCCACACACTGCTCCCCAGGCGCCTGTCATGGCTGCCCACTGCTCACTCAGGGTGATGGGTTAAATGCAGAGGACACATTTCACTGTGTGCTCCGTGTGCTGTGCTGCTGTGTATCACAATCACTTCACTTTGATATTTATTGCTCCATAAAACCTGACTACAGACCCCGATGCACTGCCTTTTTCACATTTCAACAAGTTTTTGGACTCAATATAAATTCATAAATAGAGAACACAGGCGGTTTCACGGTGTTGCTTTTCAGCAAAAGATTTTTCAAACACTCAAAAATAGATAAACAAATATAAATCACATATTGCATGCTGGTCTCAGACTGATTTTTGCCAAAATGCTGGGTCTTGCAGGACCAGTGTTTGCCCTCCTGGTTGCTGTTCGGTTAGAGCCAGAGCTCACGTGTCGGGAGAGTGACAGGGAGGCATATTTAACCCCTGCTCTCCACCCTGCAGACTTACGACTGCTCAGCCACTCACACCACCAACCGCATCATCAAATTTGTGGACGATGTGACTGTGCTGGACTGATGAGCAGGGATGATGTGTCGGCATACAGAGACAAAGAAGATCATCGTGGTCTTCAGGAAATCATGTCCTGCCCACCGTGGATCCTTCATTGGTGGTTTATCGGTGGAGAGTGTAAAGAGCGCGAATATCCTCGGTGTGCACATCACTGAGGAACTTACGTGGACAAAGACTACATTTCCTGTGGAGGCAAGCCTCCCCTCATTCATCCTAACTACATTCTACAGAGGAACCATCGCGAGCATCCTGACCAGCTGCAACACTTCTGACCACAAGAGCCTACAGAGGAAGACAGCTGAGAACATCAGCTGAGAACCTCTCCCCAAACGCAGCATCGTACAGGACTCCTCACACCCCTCACATGGACTTGTCACACATCCTGCCCTCCAGAAGAAGATACTGCAGCATCAGATCCAGATCTACCAGGTTGAGGGTCAGCGTTTACCCTCAGGTTGTCCGGCTCCTCAAAGCCACGGTGCTCCAAGATCATCCATATCAACTCGAACACCTCATTATTATCATATTAAATCATGTACTGGATACACTGTATTTACCAAATATATCCATATACTCATGTATTGTCATATTGCTGCTACTGGTCCACCTGGTTTGTCTAGTTTGTCTCAGCCTGTATTATATTATGGGTCAATTCACAATGTACTTGGTCTTGTTTTTGTGTTGTGTGTTATTTCTATTTGCACACTTTGAATCCCTGAAGCTTTGACTTTAATCAAGTGCATTCATATTTGCCTGATCAAAGACAAAAAAAATGCTCAAATGCTCAGATTACCAATTTTACACAAAAAGCATTGACAGAATAATGAAAAACCAGCAAAACTTTCATGATCTCGGGAAATGTTCTGTTACTTTGAAATAGTTTGAAAATGTATCATGGCGTAAGGCTGGAAAAGCCCCACACTGTGAGAAAACAGTGAGTGACACTATGATGATAAAGAGGCAAAGTGTCATTGTGATACACTGCAGCACAGCACACGGTGACACAACAAAATGTGTCCTTTGCTTTTAACCGTCACCCTTGGTGAGCAGTGGGCAGCCATGACAGGTGCCCGGGGAGCAGTGTGTGGCAACGGTGCTTTGCTCAGTGGCACCTTGGCAGATCATGCTTTTTCATGTAGGAATGGATGTAAGAAGATGTGCAGTTGTCTTCCTGAATGATTGTGTGATTTATTATCTCAGAACGTGACATGAGTCTCTGTATTGCTGACAGGGACTTTATTACAACCATCTTTTCCTACCCAAGGACTCAGTTGTATGTGTTCCTGGCCTATTAATGCCAGAGGCGAGTAGTGTAGCAGGTACTTCAATGAATCCTGTTAAAGCAATTTTGTTTGTACATGTGCACTAAAGACTTTTCTGCCTGCTGCCTGACTGACTCTTTCTATTAATATTATTTCAACCATATAAGTATTGTATACAGTTCAGGCCAAAAGTTTGGACACACCTTCTCATTCAATGTGTTTTCTTTATTTTCATGACCATTTACATTGGTAGATTCTCACTGAAGGCATCAAAACTATGAATGAACACATGTTCACCGCAGAGTGAAGGCAAAGGGGACAACAAGTGCTAAACACCTCTGGGAACTCCTTCAAGACTGTTGGAAAAGCATTTCAGGTGACGACCTCTTGAAGCTCATCGAGAGAATGCCAAGAGTGTACAAAGCAGTAATCAGAGCAAAGGGCGGCTATTTTGAAGAAACTAGAATATAAAACATGTTTTCAGTTATTTCACATTTTTTGTTAAGTACATAACTCCACATGTGTTCATTCATAGTTTTGATACCTTCAGTGAGAATCTACCAATGTAAATGGTCATGAAAATAAATAAAACACCTTGAATGAGAAGGTGTGTCCAAACTTTTGGCCTGTTTTGAATATTTGTATGTAATTTTCCAAAATCAAGTGAAATGCAATGCAACAATGCAATGTATGTAACAGCAGTAAGCTTTAAAAAATAATGAAGTTCATGTTTATTGTAGGACACTAATGGAATAACCACGACGCCCTCTTGTGTACGACCATCTTTATTCACTCTGTGATCCGAAGGTCTGCACTGCACTGCACTGTTGGTTATTGAATGCAGATAAAAACTGCTCAGTGTCCATAGTTCTGAAGTTTTTATCAGGTCCTATGTTTTGTTCCTATTTTCAATAAAATAAAAATAAAATCATATTCAAGTTCAACACAGAATTAAGATTGCATTTTATCTCATCCACCCTTGTTGGTTTTCTGGTATTTTTTAATCACAATAAAATGTCCCTCAAACAATTTGCATAATATTTGTTTATTTGTGCTTTATTTGTATATTACTAGATACATATCTATCCCTCAAACATATTATATAATATAGGTTTATATGTGTTTTATTTGTTCAGTTACTAGCTACTGTAGCTATATACATTACGGTTGACTTTTGTGTTCCTGGTCTGTTTGTTTACTAGTTATAGTAGTGATTAAGTTTTTTTTAGTGCTCTTTTTTATTTGTAATTTTTTGTGGTCTTGGTTTTGGACATAGCAGTCTCGATGGGATGAAGAAAAAGATAAAACAGACCATCCTCACAGAACAGATTAATTATTTATTACACGGCAAAATTAAAATGCAACCTGTCAGATGCCTCTATTTTAAAAACATTACATTGTATACAAAACAATGTATTGTATATATTTACATTGTATACACTGTATACATCTATTTAAAAAAACGTGACATAGTATATGTTTGCACTAAATAAATTGTATACATCTATTTTTAAAATGTGCTTTGCTCAGTGGCACCTCTGTTGTACCTTGGTGGTTTGGGATATAACAATTCTGTACCACGGTCTGTGGGCACAAGTTAAGACAGTTATTTAATATTTCTAAAGCTGATCCCTCAGAATTTAACTTTGCTTATATGATTCTAACTTCTTTTTTGCTTTAAGGCCATCTACACTTTGTGAACATCCATCTATGACCATGCATTTTTCCCGGTCCTTGTAATTGTTGTAATTGTAATTGTTAATAAAACGACTGAAGTCCTTTAGGTCCTTCCGTCTGCTGACCCTGTTATCTTTCAGTATGCACAGACAATGAGTTCGGCTGATTAGAATTCCGTGTCTATGTGCAAGAGCAGCAATTATTTCTTTGTATGACATTCCAAAACTAGAATTAAACTTTTAGATTTTAGAGTCCTCTTCATCATGAGGTCTGTATCTTTTTGGAGAGCTTTTAGAAATTTGATCTCATGTCTTTCCCTTGATGAGGTCTGATAAAATAGCTATTTGAGAGGATTGCTAATAATATTATTCTCATCAGTCCTTGCTTCTATGACAAATCTCTATTTTAAATGAGAGACATACGGACAATATAATAGAAAAGAAGGAATCGACAAATCCAGCCACTGAGGAAGCACGTGTCAGCGTATTTTTTGTGCTTATCCCCAAACCCAGGTAAATAGGTAGAGTTGCGCCAGGAAGAGCATCCAAATAAAACTTTTGCCCAGTCATTTGTGCAGACCCCTAACTGGAAAGTATATTGATCTGGACTATAATAAAGTAATAACACATTTATTTATAGAGCACAAGTTTAAAAACAGTTCACCAAAGGGCTGTACAGAGGAGGCAATTATACAATAAATAAATACAACAATAGTTAACAATAATAAGTAAAACCAAGAAATAAAAAAGTAAATAGAGCTCATAACGCCTGTGTGTAAAGATATATATTTTTAGCAGTTTTTAAAAGCTAACATGGATGAAGAGAGTTTGATGTACATCAGTAAAGCATTCCAAAGTTTTCTGAGTTTATAGCTACAAAAGTCCTATCACCCTTGGATTTAAGCACGTTTCAGCAACGACCAGCAGCTCATTTGATGATCTCAGGGTTGTGTTAAAGATTTATTTTGCACTAATTCAGCAATATAGGAGAGATTCTGGCCATTTTGAATTTAAACTTTTGAAATGTATTCTAAAGTCAACTGGAAGCCGGTGCATAGATGCTAAAACTGGTATAATATGATATTTTTTCTTTGTGTCCATGAAAGGACTTGCTGCTGCATTGTGAGCTAATTGTAGGCGTCTTCTAAATTCTATAATTGTAAGCAATGTTTTTACAACATTCTGTATTGCGCCAATGTCAAATTCTGTCCTGCCAGAACTTGTTATTTACACATTACAAAAAGGTTTATTGGTCTGACAAACCTGAAAAGTCTCAGCATGTTGATGGGAGGAACATGAATCATCCATCCATCCATCTAGAATTGTATGACTGGTTCTGATTGGTATTGTAATGATGTGGGCAGATTTCTTTGCCCAAATGCTTATTTTACAAAGTGGCATAGTTTGAGTGCCACAGGGTTCTTATGTTCTGTTGAGAATAACATACACTGCGCAACGTCATCAACCATCGAGTGCTTCACCCTGTGAAGGAATTTCAGAGGCATGTTGACTCAATATATTCCCTAATTCTCTCATAACCACATACTGTTTTATAGTTTTTGCCTTTAATAGATATATTATGCTTGGACTGGTTGTGTTAAACATTTGCAGGATATATTAGTTCTGTTCGTCGTGTGTGTCCATTCCTGCATGTCACTGTTTCCTCTTGTGTTCTGTCAAAAAATCCCAAAAAACAATTATTTCAAAAGTTGATTTTGAAACTTTGACCGGTAATTTATAAATGTAGTGTTTTTCGTCTTCAATAGTGGTGAAATCATACATAGCGTAAGAATCCAATCCAGGCCGGTCTACCCAGTCCTTCCAGTCTCTCCACTGAAAGTAGTCAGAACAGCCAGTTTCCTTACAGGGACTGTGGACCTGCAGGCCGAGCCCTGGCCACTCCTGGGTTAGGACAGTAATCCTGTGCATTACATTCCGAATCATCTCCCAGAACTTTTTGATCTCTGCAAAGTATCAAACATAAAATATTAGCCAGTCCAACAATGTGAAATCTGTGTCTGTAGCTGTAAATTATAATGAGGACCAGAGAGGCGGGACAAGGAGCACAGCAGCATATAGAAGTGAACGGGCAGTCACAGAAATAGTATCATCAACAGCATTCACCAACAACTAAGTTTAGTGCAGACAGGAAGTCGTGTCGTGGTTTTTCCAGAAAAAAAATTAATTAACCTTCTGGAGCGTGACGGAACAAAAAAAATGTTGTGCTCATTTTTTCATCCAATCACCAAGCGACGATTGGTGGAGCTTTTTTAGGGGAGGGGTACAAAATTGGTTGACAAAGCAGGTAACATTTGCCCTTATGATGATATAAGGGGAGACAATCCCTTTCTGAGTCTGAGCTGCTGCTCTCTGAACGGTGAAGCAGAATAACACTGATCACCATTTCTACAGTTACATCTACAGCATTTACAGTTAGTAGATACAGGGACAGTCCCCCCTGGAGACGTTTGGGTTTTGCTCAGGGACACAATGGTACTAAGTGATGTTTGAACCTGGGTCTTCTGGTCCATAGACCAGTGTCTTACTCACTAGGCTACTTTCCTTAATTTTCTTCCTCCATTTTTCTACCCTAGCTATTTCTAGCCACTGCAGGACAATAGGGGAACTCGTATTAATGTTAAATAATCATACAAGGTGAATTTTTCATGTCACGGGACCTTTAAAATTTCTCAGCATTGTGAACACATGGAATAAAACGTTGCAGACAAATATTTGCAAATGATTTCATTTTATTTGTTGTTTCTCACCTGTGGAAATGTCTCCATGTGGCTCCCTGAGTCGTATCTCAATGAATGGATCAACCTCGTGTTTTTCTTTAAGCAGCATCATCTTGGTCCCAGACATGAAAAAGCAGAGGTCTTTTCCGACCCAGTGGGTGGGATAAAATGTGCAGGTCTTGATGATCAACCTGAAGTGATAAGAAGTCTTGGCATAAATATTGTAATATGCAGACTTTACTGATTAAAAAAAATGTCACCTGTGAAAGAACCCATGGGGAAGCTCTGGGAGAAAATACACCTGAACAGTCAGGTCGCTCCGCTTGTCTGATCCCCAGTTTTTGATAACTACATCATTGCTCCTTAAGAAGCTGGGGAACAGGCAAGCCGCATCAGGATCAAGCACATCAGGGTTGGAAGATCTCCACTTCCTTTTCGGCTGAAATTCTGGAGCGTCAGCATTCAGGGGGCTGGTTATTTTGGTCGGTAGACAGACCTCAAAGTGTTGGAGGAGATGAAGGAGTTTCCCTGTCCTTCTCCCATTCCCAGCCAATTCCTTGATAAGATCTTCATCAGCAAAATCGAACCTTTCCAGCTGTCTGCGCACCAGGATGTTCATGGCCACGTTGCTCAACGTCGCTTTCTGCTCAAAGTCAAGTACCCACGTCCTCCTTTGCTTTTGTAGCACGTCCTCCCGTCGCAGCTGCAGCTCTGGAATATCTTCAATCTGCTTCACTAGATCATGCCTTACAATTGCCTGTGTTTAAAAAGAGACTTTTTATCTTTGCCAAACATATATCTCAAATTTAACTTAAAAATAGATCAGATCTGCTGCAGATTTTTGGAAGTAGTTGTAGTGCTTTACTTTCCAAATGGCTGCACTAAAGTAAAAAATACTAAAGTACTAAAGTAAAAAATAATTCAGACCTTGAACAGCGAGATGAGCACCGCTGGCCTAACAAATACCATCTTCTCAAGAAGCTTGATTTTTTCATACCACACAATAGCACCAATCCCATGAAGATAGCGGAGGATGGATCCAAAGCTTTCAGAATCCAGCTTCATTTGGCTGGACTGCAGACTTAGGAGATCATCAAATGTCACAATTCCTGTTAAGGGTACAACATTTAACATGTGGGATGAAAAAAGGAAACACCTAACTAAACGTTCAGCATCAAAATATGGACAACACCACAACATGAACCTAACCATGTTTAGGAATATCGTCACTTTCGATCTGGACTTGAATTGAGTTATCCACTTCTTGATAGATTCCAGGAAGAGTTCTTTCTATGTGGGGGAATAAATCCTTCCTCTTAACTACATCATAGACGTGCGCTTGGAACTTCTTAACATCGTCAGACCTTGTGCAGTCAATGGGCATAAGCTCAAGTACCTGGAGATAAATAAAGTGAAGTAAAAGTGAAGTGATTGTCATTGTGATACACAGCAACACAGCACACGGTGACACAACGAAATGTGTCCTCTGCTCTTAAGCATCACCCTTGGTGAGCAGTGGGAGCAGTGTGTGGGGACGGTGCTTTGCTCAGTGGCACCTCAGTGGCACCTTGGCGGATCGGGATTCGAACCCGGCAACCTTCTGATTAAGGGGCCACCACTGCCACCCAACAGAAGACAGAAAAAGTGTATAGAGGCTGCTATTGAAAACCATTATTGAGAAGAAGAAAAAAAAAACAATACCTTAAGATTGTAAGCAATGAGATCCTTCAGTTTAGTCACCTGTTCTAAAAACAGTGAAGGATCTTTTGAGTCCTCCAACTTTCTTTTCAGCATTTTTAAATTCTCCATTTTCTCAGTGAGCAAATGCTCCAGTTTTTGCTCAATATCTCTCTTCTTCTTGTTCACGTCTGCTTCATCTGGGCACTGATCGATATGTGTTCCCACAATCAGCAGCACAGATTCAGGAACCCTCAGTTGTATGTTGCTGATCCAGAACTGTACTTGTTCTGTGAAAGATTGAGGGTCATCAGTGGAGTACCTGAAACGTCCATATAATTAGTGAGTCGCTTTTCTCAACCATAAAGGACAAATCTGTGTTAAACGGCGTGACGATCATTCATACCTGAACAGATCAATTGCAAGGATGACGAATGCCTTAGGAGTAATGAAAACGTGATGTGTGAAATAATACTCCTCATGTCCTGCAAAATCCCAAAAATAGAAACGCACACCGTTGGATTCCACCTTTATGATATCAATGCCAACGGTGCGGTCGGCCTCGTCCACTTCCACGGGGCAGCCTCTTTCAAAACTGCGACACAGGGTGGACTTTCCAGCCATGGATGACCCAAGGAACATGGCCTTCACCGTTTTCACAGTCTCAGCGTTGTCTTTTAGCATTGCGAAATAGCTACGAATGTCCCTCAGCCCACCGGCACACACCTCTTCCGGGGGTTTTCTCAGCGGATTGCCGCTGCCTTTGAACTTCACCAAGTTTTCAAAGAGCTGCTGTGGTAGATCCGTAATTCGGTTGTTTTCCACATATAATTCCTTCAGGCTGGGTAGGCCCACCAGGGCTTGGGCATCTTTTAAGCAGTTGTTGGAGAGGATCAGATTACTAAGGCTCCCGCACTGGTTCAGATCTAATGGAAGCTGTTCAATGCGGTTTGTGTTCATTTTAAGAAGCTGGAGTTTTGGAAGGGAAGGAAAAACTCTGCTTGGTATGATTTTGATGTTGTTCTGACTTATGTTCAATTTCTCCAAGTGGCTGAGTTCTTTAATTTCCTCAGGGAACTCAAAAAGTTCATTCTTCGATAGATTCAGGCAGGTCAGGTTAACCAGTTGTGAAATCCCATTGACATTTTTTAATCTGTTGCTCTGTAATTTCACCTCCACCGTGCCTTCTACATCATTAAACAGGTCTTTAGGGAGCTCCTTAAGTCTTTTCATCGAAAAGTCCTTATCCCCTTTTTTCTGGGGACAGCCTTAGGAAAACACAAAGTGTAATTATAAGTAACTTCATATTTAGCAATAATGCATCTGATCTGTAACCAGATCTGTATCTACTAATATTATGATTCTAACAGTAAAAGAATACTATGATATAAAGTTCTTACCATTCAGAGGAGCCATCATGATCGCCGATGTGGAGCACTTCCTCGATGGGTGACTAAGCAGTGGATGTCCCCTCCTTTCTTGTTTATTTTTTCTTTGTTAAAGAGCCAGTACAAACTTAACAGGCAGGTCACAATCCACCGAGGATAACCTCTAATCGAAACACCTGGAAGAAGAAGCAATTGATGACTTTTATGAATTACCATCTTCTAAAAGCACAATTGCGTAATTGTGACCAGTACCTTATTAAATGCAAATATTCCTCTGAAATGTGTCCCCCATCATTTCTCACCTATACTGCCACCCTGTGTTCTCAGCGCCAGTTGACTTTCGTTTATTGTGAAGTCATATTTGTCCTTTCCTTTCGATCACGTGTTCGTGCCACTCTGGCCGTCCCTACAGCTCCAGGTTAGTTCTCTTACTCTGCGGCTGCCACCTGGTGTTCAAAATGTGTAACAATAGTTTCAGCTGGAAATGAATGGAGAATTATTTCATGCAAACACATGAAATATTAAACGTGCTGTTGTCTATAATGAGCTGCAAATATCTGATATATAATGGCCTATGTAATTGTATTTAAGATTATACAGTCGTGCTAGATTTTTTCTGAAGTAACGTGTTTTGAAAAAAAAACACTCAACAATGGTTAAAAACCGCATCAGACTGAAACCTGTCTGGTTTGAGGTGGCCAGTCAGTTATAGACTGTTTTAGGGGTGTCAAAAACGTGGCCCGAGAGAACACATTATATAGATCTATTATTATGGCCAAGCGATATGGAGTGTTGATAACACAAAAAACTACAGATCCCATAATTCACTGCTTCAGTTGCCTTGCCGAACATGATCTTTAAACAGTGGCCTGTGATAAGGTCACTTCAGTTGAGTGACCTTACTGTTATTACAATAATAATGTATTATTGGCGCACAGAAAAATATTGGTTTTCTTATTTTGTCAGGATATTACAAATTACAGAAATGGTTATGCCTAAAGTTTTTGAAAGATCTCCCATTTCTCATGCCTGTTGCAGTCATATATAACTGCCCCCCAAAAAAGATGATCGACAAGGATGGGTTTCAAACCCACTGGTGCAGAGCACAATGTGCTAATGCAAAGGAGGTGCTCTGTGTGCTCTACAAAGCTATTAGCAATCGGCAGAATGCACACGCTGATGGACTGTTTGTTGTAGCGGTTGCAATTTCAATTATGCAAAGTCTGTTCTCCCTAAATTCCACTAGAGGGGAAAACCTACTGGATCTCATTTACATGAACATAGCCGGCACTATGTCCAACATGTCTGAAGGTCACCAGCATTGTGCCCATGCCTAAGAATTCTTCAGTGTCGCGTCTCAATGACTACTGTCCTGTTGCACTTATACCAGTCATAACAAAGTGCTTTGAAACATGGACCCTGCTGTCCACCTTGGACCCACTGCATTTCGTCTATTGTCCAAATCGCTGCACAGACGATGCGATCACCACCACCCTGCATGTGACCCTCACCCACCTGGACAATAAGGACACAGACGCATGAACGCTGTTCACAGAATTAATTCAAAACCATCATTCCTCAGCACCTAATTGAGATGCTGAGCCTGCTAGGATCCAAGGCCAAAGGTTTTTTTTACCACCTGGGGAATCACCATTATCCAGAGAGACTTACAATCAGTAGTTACAGGGACAGTCCCCCCTGGAGACACTTAGGGTTAAGTGTCTTGCTCAGGGACACAATGGTAGTAAGTGGGGTTTCTGGTTCATAGGCAAGTGTTTTACCCACTAGGCTACTACCACCCCCAGCTCATTGGCATCAGTATTCATCTGTTTTAATAGTCTACAGGTTAACTCAGATTAAAATTTTATTTTTGTGCTGCTAACAGGAGTTGTGCTGTAGCACAGTGAGTCAAGATGTAATGGTTTAAATGTTACATGAATTACCTGGTTTTCAGAGAAATGTTTGTCTACCATGTAGCGGATATGACTTCACTTAAATTTTATAAAAGAAAATGCATGAAATCTGTACAAAATGCTCAGGTTTGAGTTACAGTAGTTTATTGAGAAAACTGGAGGACACTTGATATGAATGTTCTAGATTGAGAAGGAAATTACATGTTTCACATAATATAAAATCACTTCAATAAAATGCTGGAAAACCTACACGGACTAGTGCTTAAACATTGGAATTCCATTGTACATGACTGGGTCTAGTAACTACTCACATTTGAGAAATTCAAACATTAGTTTGGATGTTTGTTTATCAGGTCCGGAGATTTGACCCTTTCATTACAGTCTGTGATGTGACAACTGCATGAATCAATGTAGAAGTAGGTGTGTTTCTGCTTTGATCCATCTGGACATATCAGCTCCACCTGCCTGGGGTGTGTTTTCTTCTCTTGACAGCAGGAACAGAAATGGATCAGATTGTTTGCTTCTGCAGAATACCTGTACAAAACATATGCAAATTACCATTTTACAAAACACCTGATTGTGTATAGTTTTTTGGGTGTGTGTGTCACACACTTAACAGATAACTAATGCATGTATTTAGCTGACAGTAGGGTGAAAAGCTAACTCACATAGATGATGTTCCACAAGTGCCAGCACATGAGGAGATTTCTACAAGATCCGCACTGATGCAGCCATTCTGAACCAACTGGGTGCTGTTCTTCTGGACAATGCAAGTGCTGCGCAAAGTACCTTGGGAAAGTAAGAGACATTTTATTGTACATTTGTTCCTTTCCAAAGTAGAATTAGAATAGAAATTGACCTGCAAAATCGCTACTTACAGCTCTGGCAGCAACCACTTGAATCGGTCTTTTCAGTTCCCTGAAAATTAAATGAGGGAGGTCAGGGAAACTGCAGATGAAACCAGGGACCTGTGTTCTACGTGTCACACGAAGGAGATACTCACAGGCATGCAGTTTGAGGGATTGAAAGGAGGGCACACATTCCTTGATGCTACAGGTTCAAGCACACCACCATAATTCTGACAAGTGTACTTCAGACACTTGTCATCCGGGGGAGACCATGTGCCATTAACCTGTTTTTACATATTAAACCATATCATATTTTTAAAATTAAAAGAACAGTTTTGGGAGTTAACACGTAACATTTCCAAATCCTACCGAAATGGTGTGTGTGATATTGCCTGGAAGAGAAACCACACAACTGGTCTTTACACACTTTCCACAGCATTGCCCTGGAACAGTCTGATAATCCTGACCCTGAAAAACATCAGCTATTAGCTGTAAACTGAGATTTGTAAAATCCTGTAAAAAGGCGCACAGAAAACAGGTACCAATGAGTATTTTACAGACTGCATTTTAGAGTCTTGTATCTACCAGTGGACAGTTGACATCACAGTGGACGGGAATACAATCAACTGCATGAAGTTTAGTCCCAGGGTCTAGTTTGGATCCACAGAGGCACGCCTCACACGTGTTATTTGTTGGGACAATAGACCCAGGCTTGAGGGAAGAAAGGTTGAATTTAGAATCAAAGCATAAAATTGAACATCTTATAATTACCACCAAAATACAAAGAGAGCATTTACCTGATATTCTGTATTATTATGGACGCAAACATTCTTGGGCTCTGCATAGTAAAAACACAAATTATAAAACTAAACACTTTTGAATGACCAGAATAATGTAATATAAGTGAAAGAATATGTTCTCGCGTAAATATCGGTTTACTGCTGACCTACTTACCACACTGTTGGCTCTTGCAGCAGCCATCAGTCTTATTGACAATCTCATACCCAGGACTGTCACATGGGGCAGGGTTTGGTGTTGGACATGTGACTGGTTTACACTGAACACTCAGGGTGTCTCCATCGCACATACACTGCTGACAGTTTGTCTCCCATGTCTCATTTATCTGTGGGACAGAAGAAACTGATCTGGGATCCTTAAAAACACATGAATAGGCTGGAAATCTAAACAATTCAATTGAAATACTAAAATTTCAAACTTTATACGGTACCATTTTAGGGTTGCCATCAGGTCCAGTGCAGTCTGGAATTAAAATATACATACACAGTAAATTATACATTACAGTAAAATGAATTACTATACTTACAGTGTAGATATTATGCTGAACTTAAATTCACATTATAATGTAGAATGTTGTATATTATACAACTACAGTATTCAGATAACATTGTCAATTGCTGGTATGTTTCACCACAAGATTTGACGCAAACGCCAGAGGAAGTGCTGAAAAGTGTGGTCCCTGCAGGACAGAAACAGCCTTCTGTCAACTTCGATGTGCTGTGCTGGAGCAAACCCATATACTTTTGATTGTACCTGCCAAAAAATAAATAAATAAAATAAAAACAAAAAAGGTAAAACACATTGGTCCATATGTTTGTTAGTATAGTTGTGTGATTTATGAATTAACCTCAAATTGCAGGTTTGTTCCACAAAAGGGCCACATGGCATATACACCTTGGACTTTGGGCATGTACATACTGAAAAAACAAAGACAAAGTGACTTTGGATCCTATTTTTAAAAACATGATTTGGAAAAAAAAAAAATATATATATATATATATAAATTAAAACTGTTCACCACATGTTCCATTGGTAGAGGTTCTCCAGTTAATACATATACCCATATTGGCACAAGCTGAGGCATATGCCTGCAAACTACTACAGCCTGTTGTTGAGGATTTGCAAACATCAGATGTACAGCAATGCACAAATGGCTGAGGAGGCACAACTTTGTGACATTCTTCAAACACCCTAAAAGGCACAAATATCTCACATGAATAACACTGAAAACTAAATTTGAAAAATGGCATCAGTTTTGCTTAAAGCATTACTTACTGGCTGCTCATGATTTCACAGATAGCAGGCTTGCAAATGCTCTGAGGGGTTGTCGGGGGAGATGTGGTGGTGGCAGGTGTTGGTGGCACTTCACATTTCTTATTGGGGTCCAACCAGTTATGTGAAGTCACCGAGCAATCCTGAATTTGGCCACTTGGTGAGCGGCAGTCATTCTCTTTAGAATTATCACAGGTGCCTATAGGAGGTGTGCAGTTCATTAAATTAATCTTACGTTTCTAAACTGTACATCTATACAGGAATGTGCTTTTCTACGAACAATTATAATTCAGAACTGTAATAGTCAAAGACCTGTGCATGTAATACAGTCTACCACCATTTTATATGGAAATACAGCAGAAACTTACCACACAGGCCTTCTGTATTGTTGGTGAATAAAGTGGATGACAAATCAATGCTAAAGGATGTCCCAGTGTAAGTCACTTGAGCTTCAATATCAGGAATATCTACAGTAATCTCCAAGCCAGTGCTTGTGATGACAAAGTCAGCATTTTTAAATGCAGGAAAGATGTGCTTTTTAGCAAGGAAAACCTGAATTACGGGTAGGGGGAGGAAGAAACAAATCAAATATGATTCTGGTGTCATTACACATGTGACTGCATGTGTATTATAGAATTATTATAGAAATGAAACTAGCACAGAAAAAAAAAAAAAAAAAGTAAATAGTTACCACATTAGTAATTCCATCTGCAGTAGATTTTTGTGTGAGAACAACTTCATTAGATTTGTAGGTAATACTCAGTGATTGTGGACAAAATGAACTGGGATCACTGTCACAATCATGGTAATCAATGACAACTTTGAAGTCATATTCAGTGTTGATTTCTTGAACCAATATATATGAGCAGTTCTCCTGAATGTTGTAATTTTTACCATCAAATGTAATATAGTTACCGCTCCATCCATTACAAGAGCCTGAAAAGACCGGCATGCATATTTTAAGCACAGTTCAGGAATTAGCCAATAGAACATTTTAACTTTTTACTTACATTCACAATGGTATGTGAAGCAACATCCAGCATCATCAAACACCTTTACTGGTGTCCGACCATTTTCACAGTTTGGTGGCTCTTGTGGCTTGCACTGAGTTGAGGAATATGTGACATTGCCGTTGCTGCATGTAGCATTTGTGCAGCTATCAACCTTCCAAATTTCCCCATTCTACAACATCGGAGTAACAGATATTTTTTCATAAATTCTGAACAATTTAAATATCAAGATGCATGGATGTTTCAAAACTGGCAATTAAAACATGCTTGTGTGGCTACCTTTCTCGGTGGCTCTAATGTGTGGCAGTCTGGTTGGAATGTAGTTTCTGAATAAAAGGTAGTAGGCGATGTTGTTTGCTGGACTGTGGAGGACTCTGGTGTATAAATAGTAGTTGTTTGGTGGCTTAATGTGGGATTCACAGTAGTAGTTGAAGGAATTGCAGAGGGACTTGGACATAAATTGGAGACCTTGACCACTTGACAAGTTCCATTGCAATGAGCAGTATAGCACCATCCAAGGCCATCAGTCACATTATAAATAAGTGAACCTTTTCAAAATGGAAAGCAAAAGAAAAAAAAAAAAAATATATATGTTTTGAAAATTGCACTGAAACTAATAAAAAAATAATAATAATAAAATCTTTACATTTAACTCACCTGGCTGATAACTTGTTCCATTGACCTTGCACACACAAAATACAGATGTTGATTGCGGACTTGTTGGTAAAGTTTGGGTGATATTAGCAATTGTCTGTGTAAGAGGAGCAATAGAGGTTAAGGGTGTTGTAGTTGTAAATACTGTTGGACCTGTTGCTCTTAAAGTTGTGGTTTGTGCCATAATTCCTGAAGTAGATGAGGTGGTTGGCATTGCTGTTGAACCAGGTGGCATAGTGGATGTTGTGGTTTCAGATTTTACGGGCACCTTGGTTTTAGCTTCAGTGGTTGGCTTAGAGGTAACTACAGTTGTTGAACTTGTACTGGGTCCTTCAGTTGATTTCACAGTGGTTGTTGAGGGTGTTGACAGTGTTGTCGACCCTGTAGTCTCAGCCTTTGGTGTAACAGTGGTGAAAGCTGTGACTGCTGCAGGAGTTTTGATTTCTGCTGTTGTGGAGGGTGCTTCAGTTGTGGAGGTCATGACCGTTGGCTTGGAAGTGATGACAAAGGGGCTTGAAGCAACTGTACTCAAAGTAGATGTTTCAGCTGAGGTGGTTAGTCTCATAGTTGTGGTCGTTTCTTCCACAATTGTTGTAGTGGATGAGGTGGTAGGCAATGCTGTTGAACCAGTGGTTTCTTGCTTTGGTGGCATAGTGGAGGTTGTGGTTTCAGCTTTTGTTATGGGCACCCTGGTTTTAGCTTCAGTTGTTGGCTTAGAAGTAACTACTGTTGTTGGACTTGTACTTGGAGCTTCAGTTGATGCTTTAAATGTTTTTGGTTCTCCCAAAGTGGTAGTTGTTGAGGTTGTCAGCAGTGTTGTTGGCCCTGAAGTCTTTGGTGTAACAGTGGTGAAAGCTGTGACTGCTGCAGGAGTTTTGATTTCTGCTGTTGTGGAGGGTGCTTCAGTTGTGGAGGTCATGACAGTAGGCTTGGAAGTAATGACAAAGGGGCTTGAAGCAACAGTACTCGAAGCTGTGGTAGGGGAGGTTGTTGGCAATGCTGTTGATCTAGTGGTTTCTTGCTTAGGAGGCAGAGTGGATTTTTCAGCTTCTGTTGTAGGTACTTCCGATGTTGTTTCTATCACAATGGCAGAACCTGTAGCATGTTTCGTTGTTGTACCCGTTTTGGGTTCAAGTGGTGTTGTTGGGTTGCCAGCAAACATTAGAGGTTGCGTAGTTGGGCTTTCAGTGGTTCTTGTAGTCTCTACCAGAAAGAATATTTTGGATCTTTAAGTACTTAAAATTACTACATTGAATAAATATAAAATCTATTTCAATACATTTATTACATTAAATTCTAGTGGATTTCATAATCTTAAGGTAAAATATTTCAGCCATTAAAAAGTACCTCACCTGGTGTGCTAAAAACAAAGATTGTGGTCATGGAGACTGTGGGTGACAATGTAGGGACAGGAGTTGTCTCACAAGGTTTCATTTCTCTTTCAGTGGTTCCATTCACACCACAGATGGCTGTGATGCACCCACCAAGCCCATCAGTGGTGTTGTACACTACATTGCCATAGTGATATTCCTTGCCACTGACTTCACAAATACATGCTGCAAGCAAAATTTAAGACATTTAAATAAAAAAATATATATAAAAAAAATAAAAATAATAAAACTTACCATTGACATCATATCTGCACTGAACTCCAGACATAGAACAGTAGCTGTAGAGAAAATTTAAAAATCTTCAGGCCTTAGCACTCACACCTATTTTAAACTAATTACAGCAAACATTAGCCTAAATAAACCATTGCAGATTGTGTAACTTGCATGAAATTTTAGAGTTTCAAAGCCCCCCCACCCCCCCAAGGCCCAGGTGGACAGTTAAACTTGTAACTCATACCAGGTTTGACAAGACTCTGTAGTGGGAACGTCTTGTCCAGTGCTGTACTGAATTTCTCCAACAAAACAACCACAGTCCTCTTTGGTAACACACTTCATTTTGTCCTCATCAAAGTAGGGCTGATCAGCAGGGCATTTAGGATAACAACCTAATGACAACAAAATACACTTTTATGAAATATCCTCTATGGTTTTTAATATCACACACACGGCACTCTAACCTTCTAGTGGTGGTGTCTGCTTAGAGCACAGTTCAGATGGATTTCTGCAGGTTTGCATACATTGAGCTCCACAAGGATTATAGTGCCACTCACATTCACCCAGGGAGTTATAGTAGTCACAAAAAAGTGCTACGAAGAGACAAAATATGCATTTTCATGATCTCTTATCTGAAGTCAATTTGATAGAGCAAATGGTTACAAAGAGAAACTTACGGCAAATCTTTGGAGATCTCCAGTGTATACAGGCTCCTGCTTCATTGCACGCAGCAGCATAGGCGGCAACAGCCGTACAATAGCACTCACAGTCTCCTTCGCCATCACAGGCACATGAGTCACTCACACAAGCATCATAGAAGGAAGTGGGGTCCACCTTCAGATAAATAGATATTTACTACAGAATTCTTATACACTGAAAATGTATTCAAAGCTAAAAGCAATAGCAATCTTGATCAGTGAAATCTGTTAGTAGCATTAATTATCTTACCAGAGATTGACAAGAGGAAAAGACACTACCCGTGATGATACTACACTGTTTCTGAGCCCAAGATTGTCTGTAAGGATTGCTGGAACATGGATTTTGTACAAGCATTGCTTCTGGACAGCTGGCAGATAACTTCCAACTATTTCCAAATGTCAATGAATCAATGACTACTTCATGGCTTCTTGTGGTAAAATCATTGTTTGCATTGCCATCATAGTTTCCACAGAGACCACAGACATTACCCTGTTAATAGAAATATATGAAAAATGTAGGAGGTCCTACTGCAAGATGTAGTCCCATTGGCAAACAGTAATTTATGTTAATCACATTTACTTACAGAGAATTCAGGACTAAGCTTGATGAACATGCTAGTTTTTCGGTCCCAAATGAGAATTAGACCATTATTGGCCTCAACCACCAAGTAGATGCCCATGGTACGTATTTTGTAGGGGATTTCCTCTCCAATGCTTCTTGGCACAACTTGGTAATTCCCATCAGTAAGAATCAGCTCTTTGTTCTGTGAATGAAATTTCAGTTAATGCCCACATTTTGCTAAACGGTCTTCAGCAATTAAATATACAAAATTATTACCCCCAAGAACAGCTTAATTGTCTTAGAACAGGTTGTGCCTGTAGTTCCACATGCTATGTTCTCTGTGATCACTCTGAAGGTTCCATTATCAACATTGTTGCTACAGTAATCCTATACAAGTAGAATGGATTAGTTATTAATCATTGTTTCTCCAGTGAATTATAGGGTTAAGTTGAATTGTCACAGAGGTATATATACCTGAACAAGGGTGTATTCACAGCCTCCATTGAAGATATATCTCTTTTCATCAAATGTAATGTAATGCCCATCTCCATAGATGGCACAGGTGCCATGACATACATTTGTTGTGCACTGCCATTTTCTGTCCTTACATGTGCTAGAGGAAGTGAAAATGAATGTTGGAAATGGCTGAACATGTATTTACATTTTATTGTAAGAAGAGTGTGAAGTGAAATCAGCGTACCATGTATTGCAATCAACACTGACATTATCTCCAGGTTGGTAAGAAACTCCATTATGGACGCAAAGACATTCACTCTCAAGAATGCAACCACCTTGTCCATCAGACACAAGCCCAGTAGGGCACATGCAGCCTGATATACACTCGGTGCTGATCTGTAATGAACATACATATTAATTAGATTCTTATAGGCAAAATGTTACATTTATATACAACTAGTCCTTTAAATTGAACTTGTTTCAATTAAATACAATTTTATATACACATTTCAAATTTATTTATAGGTTAACCAAAATGTATTTCTGAACTTCCTAAGATTTACACACTTACACAAGGCATGTCCAGAGTATTACAGCTTTTTTCACATTCAGATCCCTTTGCTCCTGGACCAGCACTTGAACAGTTGTAGAAAACCTTGGGTTCGATACATTCATCTTAAAATAAATAAAAAAGTTACAAAAATAATTCAATCATTAGTGCCAGATTAAGCAAATTTAGACATACTCACCTAGCATCATTGGCAGTCCAATGCAACTCAGTTGACCTCGCTTGCATGTGCTAAAAAGGTTAAAATGTAATAATTAATGCCTGATTGAACCAATTCAGACATCCATGCTTGCATGTGCATTTAAGGGGACTAAAATAGATTATAAAAAATGTACCAAATTCAAAATATCCCAGTAGACAGTTTTTACATAAAGTGTGTACTTGCCATATAGCTCCAGCTTTACTTATGACCTCGCCAGCAGGGATCACCATGTTTGATTCATAGCAAGTGCAGCTGGCAGGTGCCACACAGTCACCAAGCTCATTCATGTAGGTACCTTCCTCACAGCCACAGCCATCCACTGGCACAAAACTGACTGAGCAGGAGTAATCCTGCTGGCTCAGTGAGAGGCAGGTGCGGTAACAACTTGTCATGTTGTAGGAATAGACTGTTTTACTAGGGCAGGCTGTGGTGTAATTTTCTGGGGGGGGGGGGGGGAAGAATTAAAATTAGTTAATTGCTAGCAACGGTCATTCACCAAATCAAAATTGTGACATACTGCAGGCAGTGTCTCTCCAGCCATTCAGTTGGACCCCATTAGCAGCACACGCATGTACATAGGAGGAAAACGCAGCACACATGCAGTCCTCACTCTTCTCACAGCTACAGCTGTCATACAGGCAGTTCTGCGTGATTTAAAAAAAAAAAAAAAAAAAAAAAAACCCACATTAAAACCATGACTGTTGTAGTGATTTCATGCAGTTCAATTTATTAATACATTTCTGAGGACTCTACTTTTATATATGAACCTACTCACAGACTGATAGGTAGCAGGGCTTATGACAGAATGGCATGAGGCAAAAAATCCAATAGGATCAGAGAGCATGGAACACCAGTATTTGGCATATTCCTCTGAAACAAAAGGATACATATTTAATATAAATTTGATACTTTGCCAGTGGCACAACTGCGCCAACAGGGGGCGCGATAAAGCCCACAAAACTAATTAAGAAGTGCTATTTAAAAACATGTTATGAGTACACACAAACTCATTCATAGTTTGTGTATACTCTGTGCTATTGCAGTTTTTGAATTGGGTTCCTGTGTTTCACCCTGCTGCATGTAGTAGTTTTCCCCCCAATCAATAATATGCAGTATGTACTACATCCAGGCTACACTTATCTACAAATACACAGAAGCTGGTGCAATATTCCAGGTCTCTACCATTTTCAACACTCAGGCTGCAAGGGTTCTCGAAGCTTGTCTTGACATCAGGACAACTGGGCCTTGTCTTCCAAGTATTTGCAAAATCTGCTGCATTGCCTTCTGTTAGTCCACCCATTGTCATAAAATCATCTGCTTGAATGTTATTAAAATTCCCACAAAGTCCTGTAAATAATATAAAGAAAAAACATTTCCTTTTAGCATTTCAGTTTTCCAACTCAAAATGTATTTCTTCATTAATAAAAATGAAAAGTTGCTCTTTACCACAAGTCTGTCCCTGGTATGAAGGCGTGGCTGTAATGTAAACCTGCATGATGGGTACTAGCTGGATTTCTATCTGGATCCCCACACTGGTCTCAATAATGATGTAAAATGAAGAAGGCTTGAAGATGCTCAGATCAGCTGTAAAATAAGGTTGCAGTCAAATCTTGAATATCAAGTCAAATGTATTATTTATGTCAAGTTTTATTATTTCTGCTTTGAGTGGGTTACCTGTGAACAGTGGTAGCTGAGTAGCTATTCTGTTGAGATCAACATTTCCATTGGAATCCACTTTGATCACCTGTACATTATACATGTATATTTTAAACTGAAACACTTATTCTGTGCTTCAAATATTTTGTCTATTCTAAAAAAAAATTGTGTGTTTATATTTCTACTAGTTTCCAACATTATTGCGGCACTTACTGTATTCCCGTCAGAGACGGCCAGTGTGACTGCTTTCAGACAGGTCTTATAGTCTGTGAGGCCACACCTGACAATATCTCCCAAAATAGTGAAATCATTCCCAGTGCATTGCTGAAAAGGAATTTAAGATTTAAAATGCATGATTTAACCAAATGCATATTTCACAAACTCAAATACAGGAAAGAGCACTGACCTTTGCCAAAACATATGTACAGTCTCCATGGTAAGTATAAGGTTTGCGGTCAAAGGTCGTAATGTGAGAGCCTCCTTCCACTGAGCAGGTCCCAGGGCAGTCTTTCTCCTGGCAGCGCCACTGCCCTCCAAAACAGGTACTGATGGGAAATAATCACACACCAGTCACATAACCGTTCACGCAACGTGAGGTAATTGGAGCGTCTGGACCCGCAGGTGTATCAAACGTACCATTCTGCACAGCTGCTAGTGTAATTTTCCCCCGGAGCGTATGGTTTTCCACTATGGACGCACCAGCATTCACTGAGAGGGACGCAGCCCTTTTTGCTGACAGAATCCCAAACAGTGCCTTGAGGAGAGCAAATAAAATTCAAGACTGCAATCACTATATTGTAATCTTTAGTCTAGGGAATAGTGCAGTGGAATAGTGCTGTTTTCAGTCATCTCCATAAATCAGTCAGGTGATTTATAATGATTGTCCAGTAAAAGCTGCATATGACTACTAATACTGTATACCTGTAGAAAATACATACATTAAACTCTTAAATGTTGGAAAAATGTGGACTGGAAAAATTCAAAAAAAAAATTTCTATAAATGTTATAAAATTATAGAAAAAAATTCTATAATTTTTTCCATTATTTAGAAAACTGTATAGTCCATAGAGTTGGCCTACCTGCTGGGCAGAAGCACCCATCAATACAGTGCTCTTCACACAATTGCCCTCTTTCAGGATACGAGCAGGTATCGGTACACGGGTTCCCACACTCCTGGTATTCCATATTATAAGGGCATGACTTAGCTGAAAAGAATCAACCAATTGATTAAGTACAATTTCTTTAAACATTAATCCCCCAAATGTTCTACACTCACTCTTATCGCTATATTTATTTGGTTAACTTACAGCACAAATATTCTGATCGCCATTGTCCGGGCTTCCCTCCAGCATGAACGCACTGGCGAGAGTACTCAGTGATGGTGCTGCACAGACATGCAGAGCTTGAATCGTTACACTGACACAGGTCCTGCATGCAAACCTTGATGAATGAATCAGTGTCTAGCAGATTCAAACAGTCACTGAAGGACTGATTGATGAACAGACTTCGACAAAAGCTCTGTAAAGGAAGAACCAGAAAGAACTTGAGCATCAACTTCGTTCAGCTGCTCCCAGGAGACCGATAACCAGGACAGTCACAAGCTTCAGCTTTTAATACCTCATCTCCACAGTTCTCTCCTGTTTTCAAAGTTTCTTCCACGCAAGTTTCTGTTGGCCCATCCATCCGCCACAAACTTCCATAGTCAGAAGATGACAACATAGCTCCTGTAACAGTGTGGACAATAAGATATGCTGACACATGCATATTTTGAGTGAATCACCTACTTTTACTAGAGTTTCCTTTATTTTCTTCCATTAGAGAGTTTACCATTCTTAATGAACTCGTTGTAGATCTGGATCCCATTAAAGTCACCACACAGGCCACAAGTCTGGTTTTTGTACTTGACATTCAGCTCAACCTGAATGTCAAAAAAAAAAATTTATATATATATATATATATATATATATATATATACACACACACACACACACACAATTTTAAGAGTAATCTGGTAAATGGTCAGATTTCACCTAAATATTGATGCAAAATATTTACCAAAAGGGAGTCATCTTCATTCCACATGAGCATCAACCCCAGTTTTGCTTTTACTGTGATATAAGTAGACGTCCTTTCAATAAAGACTCCAAAATTACTGTATGGTAGAGTCACCCTAAAATAAGAATAGAGTAGAGTAATGATTCCTGAATACAATGATAATATTTAGTTTTACATGCTTCTGTAATGGGTTTAAACATACATTTGGTCACTGACTTTGACAGAGCCACTGGCCAGCTCTATCACCGTGCCTTCTAGTTTCATGGTGATCTTGCTGATGGTTGGCTGGCCATTTACCACATCCCGCCTCATTTGGATGTTGAAATCTTCGTAGCTGCTTTTGCAGTGTGAGGTGAGCACATAATTGCATCGGGATGGGAGCTGGAAGAAGTCGCCATCAAACGTCTTGAAATGGTAGTTACCCCACGTGCTGCAGACTTGTTCGTTGTGAGCTTGACTAACACCTTTAAACACATAATTATGACAAACATTCCATTACCTGAAATCATTTTATTGAGTGAACCACACACACGTCCATGAATTATTAACAACCTACCAGATATCAATGGTGATGTGGCAATTTCTGGGATAAGAGTGACTAAAAAAAAAAAAACAAAAAAAACATGTTTAACTATAAATAATTGAAAAACAATTAGGAAAATGTTACATACTCATTTAGCAAGTATAGTAACATGAATTACATACATTTATAAATGCATATTTTTAGGACCATTATACCTGTTTGTGAAGAGACCAGTCCAACACACAGTGTTATCCATATTAACATGCCTTTGGGTATTTGCGCTTCACCCATAATGGCTCTGTGTGGCACAAATCTCCCCACAAGCATTCTGAGCAAGTTGTTCACCTTTTCTCACACTTTTATACCACTTAGCTAACAGGCCATCAATACTCAGGATAGGGGTGGATTCCCACATGCAAATTTGTCACTTATAATTAAGGACTATTTTATCTTTGACACATCCCCAATGTCAATATTGCATGTTCAGGATTTATTTGGGGCTGAAGAATTAATGATGTGGGAGAAAAAAGAATTGTAGGATTATATTTCATGTATTGAGTTGGTACCATTCATTTTCCACATGTGAGTTTATGGTGCCCTCACCAGGTGGCACCAACTCACTATTTAGTTCCCTAATTACCTCCATGTGGTTATAATTGTGGACTATTAGGAAACGTATTAAGCTTGCGCCCGCCCACACCTTTGAGTTGGTTTTGGCCAGTGCAATGGTGATGTGTTGGTGCTACCAATGCTTTGTTTCATTCCGGTTTGTTCTAATTAGGACTTTCACTCTTCAGGTGCCATCTGTGCCTCCTCCTTCACCCAACATAGCATTACATAAAGACAGACCAATAAAAGAAGCATAGCTGACATGCAACTTCCAAATGCTAAAAAAATGCTTTATGAAAAATGCTGGTTTGAACAGCGTGTCTAACACCTGTTTCTGTCGATGTTTTGCATGTGCTTTAAATGCTTGTGCCTGAGAATGCCTGCTCTGACCAAGCGTCAGGGCTACGTGTGCTTTTATTACAGAAGCCTGTTTGCATCAAAATTCTTCTAGTTTTTGATCAGGCGTTCTCTAAGCTAGACCAAGTGTGACTTTTGGTCCAGAACGCATGCTCTGACCAACCCGGTTCTCCTCCCACAACAAAACAGCCTGTTTGTCAGCCCACGTAACAACAGAACAGCAAGCCAGAGAGGACATTGTGTTGGGCTACACTGTAAGTATGGGACAGTGCTGCCTCACATGACATTAATTCCTGCCTACAATGGAGAGAGAGTGGCACAGAGGATGGGAAGTACCTTACGGGATCTTTTCATGGGAGGCTTAGTTGAATGTTTTTTAATGTGTACACCTTTCATGACTCTTTTCTCTCCCTTTCTTTGCCTTTGTCCCATTTATGAATTATTTTCAAGAAAATTTTTAGACTCAAAGGTCAATTTGCAATATACTCGCCAACTGGAGATATTGACGAATTGTTCATGTGTCACTCTTGGTGATGTTTCATGGACACATTGTAATTGCGAAGTGAAAGTTATTGTCATTGTGAAACACTGCAGCACAGCACACAGTGACAACAAAATGTGTCCTCTGCTTTTAACCCATCACCCTTGGTGAGCAGTGGGCAGCCATGACAGGCGCCCAGGGAGCAGTGTGTGGGGGGGGGCAGTGCTTTGCTCAGTGGCGGTTCGGGCAAACTTCTGATTACGGGGCCGCTTCCGTAACTGCTAGGCCACCACTGCTCTATGGTCTATGCATTTTCTCATCAACTAAACCTTTACTGAAAAGACCATAAATGTTGCAATGGTTAAAATAGACCCACTCTGTCAGGTTTGTATTATGACCTGTATTGCCTGTAGGTCTGGCTACATATGGGACAGATTCCGGACCGCCAATTGGTGACCCCTGCCCTAAAACATACTGTCAATACAGGCTTCCATTCCTCCATATTTAAAAATGTTATGTCCATGGAATTGAAGAAATTAGATTAAAAAAAATATTTTTAATTAAAAATCAACAACTAGCAAGGACTGAATAGCACAGCAGAAAAGTCCAGGACTTTCAGAGTTTATCTGAATTCATCAGAATATATCTGGTGGATAGTATACACTAAATAATATTTTCAATTACAAAAATATAAAGCACACATGAAAACAACATGGTTTCATTTTATTAAATCTGCCTTGCAGAAATCACCTGTACTGTCATAAGTTAAAAACATTCAACTAAGCCTCCTGTGGAAATGCACTCATGGGGTATTTCCCACCGTACGTGAACCACGGCGCCGTCCACTCTACACTGCTAGTGTTAATTAATGTTGCATGGAGCAGCAGTGTCTCTCCTTGGATAGGCAAGCTTCACTTCAGTGCAGAAGACATCTTCAACACACAGACACACATGCAATAATTTCAAGGCAGCTGTTAAATTCTAAACTCTGGGTTGGGTGAAAGTTTCTTATGTTGAAACTTGTCAGATGTCTGTCACTGACTCAGCAAAATCGTAACATGATTTTGATAGGATAATCAGGATCCAATCAGCATCCAGCATTGCTGACATTATTGGAGTATTTATTGCTTTAGAGACAAAACTATATCGTGCCCATTCTGAGGAACCAGTGCTGGAAAAAAGTACAGAATTTTTTTTTATTAATCTTTACTTTGCTTAAATTCTACTCAATAAAAGTACCTATCGCAAATTTTAATTTAGTAAAAAAGTACTTAATTTAAAACGTACTTACAGGTCCAGTGTGCAGTGTTTGCAGTGTTTCCTGCTTGTGTGGTGTTTGGTTTGCTTTCTATTATGGGGCAGTGGTGGCCTAGTGGTTAAGGAAGCGGCCCTGTAATCAGAAGGTTGTCTGGTTAAATCACCATCTGCCGAGGTGCCACTGAGGAAAGCACCGTCCCCTCACACTGATTGCTGGTTATGGATGATTTAATGATTGATAAAAGCAGAGGACTCATTTAGTTGTGTGCACCATGTGCTGTGCTGTGTATCACAATGACAATTGCTTCACTTTCACTTCACTTCTGTCTTTCTCACTAGGACTTCCAGAGATGGGAGCTGTGTGTGTGCTGATGTTTCAGACGGTTATGCTTTGCAGTTTTCTTATTGAATTTATAAACTGTATTTGCCCTAAACTTAATACTTAAAAAAAATTGCTGTAAAATTTTTCCTAAATACGAGTATTTTTTTACTTTAGATATTGTATTGAGCATAAACTGTATACTGCTGTAAAACAGGAATGTGGACAAGGAAGTGGAGGTGTTTTGTGATTAACTATTCATCCCATATTTTCATAGTTGTGTTTACATTTTAATATTTCATCTGCAAGAAGCAGAAACCAAACCGATGGATCCCATCCCAATTTAAACTCTCCCTTCAATTATTTCATGCGCTGTATTTGACTTCATTAGAAGAATTTATTTGGTAATAATATTAATTCAAACTGTAGATTATATACAATGAGTTAAATATACATAAACTGATTTGGACTGATCTTAAATCTGCATGACTATTGACAGCAAGCCAATGTAAAAATTTTCCCTCCATTTACTTAACTTGAGCCTTGTTGAGTAAAACATTTACTATACTGCAAAGCCCACCACTTCATATATTACAAATGTTAAAAGTAAAACTATGAAGACAATTTTGAGATATTTGAGTTCATTGAAGAAAGAAGAGTGAAAGAGAAAGGAGAGTTTCATTCTCACATGGCTCTTTCAGTCCCCCCCAGCTTTCAGTTGACACATGAAAGTGTGTATTTGTATCTGTGCCATGTCACAATGACTCACTTCGCTTTCACAAGACCGTGAGTGTCTCTACTGTGTCTGTCCTGTGTGTCTCTCTCTCCTCTACCACCTCTTGTCGGCCTTCAGGTAAAACTCTTGGGTTACTCGGACCTCTGCCTAGATGCCACTAAACTGGGATTTCTGGTCGAGTGCCCCAATGGCTCAGAGCTGTTTGGTGTAACATAGGTGATGTGTGCCCCTTCTCACTCCCAGTGCCGTGCTTTAACACTGTTGTGCTACATGTTAGCCCTTACTTTGAGGTGTTCAATTGAGAAAACCCACTTTGAATGTTTATAGCAGACTCATTAAGGAATGGTGTTAATAGGTCAAGACAGTGATTCCAGGGTCTAGTATTTTTATGTCTTTAATTAAACCAGCGAAGTGAGAAACCAAGATTAGTAGTGGTTCATTTTCTTAAGCACTTAATATTTCAGACTACTTTCAGCAATTAATAATTTAATCACGCTGTCAAATTTGGTTTGACAACTGCATCAAGCCTTGGACCCATAGACTCAATCACATTCCTTGTGATCACAAGCAAACTTCCCTCAGATTGACAAAGTTCTGTGGATGCAGAAAGAAACGTATGTACCTTAAAGAAGTCCAGTTGCCGTGACTGAACTTACAGACTTGTCTGTCATGCTTTACCAAGCTTTTACAAAAGTTTGTGTGAATGATTTGTCCATTCCAAAACCCTTTAAGGTGGGAGAGTGTTTTTGATCCTGGTCTTGGTGCACAATAAATCTCTTCCCAATTGGTCTCAATGTGTTTCTCCATTTCTGCCCTCATCTGTTAATCAATAAAATTGATGGAGCCTCAAGCAAACCCAAGACATGACACCACCTTCAGATGCACGGATTGTGAGCAGGTTTCTTTCAGATTCATACTTTGGCCTTTCAATTACCATAACTTTTAATTATTGATATTCAACACAAAACCGTCCTAAAACACACACAAAGCTGAGTTGCATTAGTTTATTAATAAATTGGAAGAAAGAGAGACTTGAAATGAATCATGTTTTTTCTATGCTGAGAAGGAAATGAAAGTTTCACATTATAATAGTGCTTCAATTAAAGACAGGAAAATCTACACACAGACAAGTGCTTAAACATTGAAATTCCATTGTACATGACCAAGTATGTAATTTCTCACTTTTGTGACATTCATTTTCGCATCAGACACATGAACACAGGAACATTAGTTTAGCGGTTCATCGTCTCCTTCTCCTCCTGAGTTTTGAAGACATTGTTACATTTCCATCACAATCTGTGACATGACAACTGCATGAATCGATGTAGATGTATGTGTGCATCTGCTTTGATCCATCTGGGCAAATCAGTTCCACCTGCCTCTGGTGTGTACTCATCTCCTGACAGCAGGAACAGGAATGCATCAGATTGTTTGCTTCTGCAGAATACCTGTACACAAACATATACAAATGAGCAATTTTAAAAATATGAACTTTTATTAAACATTAAAAAGGATGAAGATCAACTTAGAATAGCTTTTAAACTCACATAGATGATGTTCCACAAGTGCCAGCACATGAGGAGATCTCTACAAAATCTGCACTGACGCAGCCATTCTGAACCAACTGGGTGCTGTTTTTCTGGACATCGCAAGTGTTGCGCAAAGTACCTGAGGAAGTGCGAAAAAAACATTTTGTTGTACATTTCGTCCATCCCCCCCGTTTCCCAAAATAGAATAGAAATTGACCTGTAAAATCGATACTTACAGCTCTGGCAGCAACCATCTGAATCTGTCTTTTCAGTTCCCTGAAGCAATTAAATTAAGGTCAGGGAAACTGCAGATGAAACCAGGGATCTCAGTGTTCTACGTGTCACACTAAGGAGATACTCACAGGCATGCAGTTTGAGGGATTGAAAGGAGGGCACACATTCCTTGATGCTACAGGTTCAAGCACACCACCATAATTCTCACAAGTGTACTTCAGACACTTGTCATCCGGGGGAGACCATGTGTCATTAACCTGTTTTTACATATTAAACCATACCTCTGATTATTTATAAAATTAAAAGAACAGTTTTGGGAGTTAACATTTCCAAATCCTACCGAAATGGTGTGTGTGATATTGCCTGGAAGAGAAACCACACAACTGGTCTTTCCACACTTTCCACAGCATTGCCCTGGAACAGTCTGATAATCCTGACCCTGAAAAACATCAGCTATTAGCTGTAAACTGAGATTTGTAAAATCCTGTAAAAAGGCGCACAGAAAACAGGTACCAATGAGTATTTTACAGACTACATTTTAGAGTCTTGTATCTACCAGTGGACAGTTGACGTCACAGTGGACGGGAATACAATCAACTGCATGAAGTTTAGTCCCAGGGTCTAGTTTGGATCCACAGAGGCACGTCTCACACGTGTTATTTGTTGGGACAATAGACCCAGGCTTGAGGGAAGAAAGGTTGAATTTAGAATCAAAGCATAAAATTGAACATCTTATAATTACCACCAAAATACAAAGAGAGCATTTACCTGATATTCTGTATTATTATGGACGCAAACATTCTTGGGCTCTGCATAGTAAAAACACAAATTATAAAACTAAACACTTTTGAATGACCAGAATAATGTAATATAAGTGAAAGAATATGTTCTCGCGTAAATATCGGTTTGCTGCTGATCTACTTACCACACTGTTGGCTCTTGCAGCAGCCATCAGTCTTATTGACAATCTCATACCCAGGACTGTCACATGGGGCAGGGCTTGGTGTTGGACATGTGACTGGTTTACACTGAACACTCAGGGTGTCTCCATCGCACATACACTGCTGACAGTTTGTCTCCCATGTCTCATTTATCTGTGGGACAGAAGAAACTGATCTGGGATCCTTAAAAACACATGGATAGGCTGGAAATCTAGACAATAATTCAATTGAAATACTAAATTGAAAACTTTGTACAGTACCATTTTAGGGTTGCCATCAGGTCCAGTGCAGTCTGGAATTAAAATATACATACACAGTAAATTATACATTACAGTAAAATGAATTACTATACTTACAGTGTAGATATTATGCTGAACTTAAATTCACATTATAATGTAGAATGTTGTATATTATACAACTACAGTATTCAGATAACATTGTCAATTGCTGGTACGCTTTACCACAAGATGTGACGCAAACATCAGAGGAAGTGCTGAAAAGTGTGGTCCCTGCAGGACAGAAACAGCCTTCTGTCAACTCAGAAGTGCTGTTGTTCTGTAGCAAAACCATATACTTGTCATTGTACCTGGAAGTTAGAAAAGGATGAAAAGCTTCAATATAAAGCACATTTGTGTCCATATTTTTTACACCTGGCAGAAATACAGTAATATAAATATAAGTATACCTGGAATTGCAGGTTGGTACTACAGAAGGGCCACATGGCATATACACCTTGGACTCTGGGCATGTGTATACTGAAGCCAATAAGAAGACTGATCAGAAATGTATTTTTGTTTGGATCCCATTTTAAGTTAAACCTTTAATTAAATTGATTTAAGAAAAGCGCATGCAGTCTGTAGTAGACAAGAATTATTTAAAGCTTTTTTCTCATATAATTAAAACTATGTCTCACCACATGTTCCATTGGTAGAGCTTCTCCAGTCAATACATATACCCTTCTTGGCACAAGCTGAGGCATATGCCTGCAAACTACTACAGCCTGTTGTTGAGGATTTGCAAACATCAGATGTACAGCCATCGACAAATGGCTGAGGAGGCACAACTTTGTGACATTCTTCAAACACCCTAAAAGGCACAAATATCTCACATGAATAACACTGAAAACTAAATTTGAAAAATGGCATCAGTTTTGCTTAAAGCATTACTTACTGGCTGCTCATGATTTCACAGATAGCAGGCTTGCAAATGCTCTGAGGGGTTGTCGGGGGAGATGTGGTGGTGGCAGGTGTTGGTGGCACTTCACATTTCTTATTGGGGTCCAACCAGTTATGTGAAGTCACCGAGCAATCCTGAATTTGGCCACTTGGTGAGCGGCAGTCATTCTCTTTAGAATTATCACAGGTGCCTATAGGAGGTGTGCAGTTCATTAAATTAATCTTACGTTTCTAAACTGTACATCTATACAGGAATGTGCTTTTCTACGAACAATTATAATTCAGAACTGTAATAGTCAAAGACCTGTGCATGTAATACAGTCTACCACCATTTTATATGGAAATACAGCAGAAACTTACCACACAGGCCTTCTGTATTGTTGGTGAATAAAGTGGATGACAAATCAATGCTAAAGGATGTCCCAGTGTAAGTCACTTGAGCTTCAATATCAGGAATATCTACAGTAATCTCCAAGCCAGTGCTTGTGATGACAAAGTCAGCATTTTTAAATGCAGGATAGATTTGCTTTTTATCAAGGAAAACCTGAATTACGGGTAGGGGGAAGAAAGACACAAATATGATTCCGTGTCATTGCACATGTGACTGCTAAACATTATAGAAATGCAACTGAAACTAGCACAGAAAAAAAAGTAAATAGTTACCACATTAGTAATTCCATCTGCAGTAGATTTTTGTGTGAGAACAACTTCATTAGATTTGTAGGTAATACTCAGTGATTGTGGACAAAATGAACTGGGATCACTGTCACAATCATGGTAATCAATGACAACTTTGAAGTCATATTCAGTGTTGATTTCTTGAACCAATATATATGAGCAGTTCTCCTGAATGTTGTAATTTTTACCATCAAATGTAATATAGTTACCGCTCCATCCATTACAAGAGCCTGAAAAGACCGGCATGCATATTTTAAGCACAGTTCAGGAATTAGCCAATAGAACATTTTAACTTTTTACTTACATTCACAATGGTATGTGAAGCAACATCCAGCATCATCAAACACCTTTACTGGTGTCCGACCATTTTCACAGTTTGGTGGCTCTTGTGGCTTGCACTGAGTTGAGGAATATGTGACATTGCCGTTGCTGCATGTAGCATTTGTGCAGCTATCAACCTTCCAAATTTCCCCATTCTACAACATCGGAGTAACAGATATTTTTTCATAAATTCTGAACAATTTAAATATCAAGATGCATGGATGTTTCAAAACTGGCAATTAAAACATGCTTGTGTGGCTACCTTTCTCGGTGGCTCTAATGTGTGGCAGTCTGGTTGGAATGTAGTTTCTGAATAAAAGGTAGTAGGCGATGTTGTTTGCTGGACTGTGGAGGACTCTGGTGTATAAATAGTAGTTGTTTGGTGGCTTAATGTGGGATTCACAGTAGTAGTTGAAGGAATTGCAGAGGGACTTGGACATAAATTGGAGACCTTGACCACTTGACAAGTTCCATTGCAATGAGCAGTATAGCACCATCCAAGGCCATCAGTCACATTATAAATAAGTGAACCTTTTCAAAATGAAAAGCAAAGGAAAAAATATATATGTTTTGAAAATCGCAGTGAAACTAATAATAAAAAAACTATAAAAAAAATAATAAAATCTTTAATTTTAACTCACCTGGCTGATAACTTGTTCCATTGACCTTGCAAACACAAGGACTCTCAGAAGAAAATACAGATGTTGATTGTGGACTTGTTGGTAGAGTTTGAGTCAGATTAGCAATTGTCTGTGTAATGGGAGCAATAGATGTTAAGGGTGTTGTAGTTGTAAATACTGTTGGACTTGATGGTCTCATACTTGTGGTTAATTGTTCCACAATTGCTGTAGTGGATGAGGTGGATGGTAATGCTGTTGAACCAGTGGTTTCTTGTTTTGGTGGCAGAGTGGTTGTTGTAGTAGTTTCAGCTTCAGTTGTTGTGGGTTCTTCGGTTGATTTAGTTTCAGTGGTAGGCTTAGAAGTAACTACAGTTGATGGACTTGTAGCCGTACTGGGTTCTTCAGTTGACTGTTTGATTAATGTTGATTTTTCCACAATGGTTGTTGTCGATGTAGTTGTCGGCAGTGTTGTTTGTCTTGTAGTCTCAGCCTTTGGTGTAACAGTGGTAGAAGAAGTGACTTCCTCAGCAGTGGTGGTTTTGATCTCTGCTGTTGTTATGAGTGCTTCAGGTGTAGAGGTCATGACAGTAGATTTAGAAGTAATGACAAAGGGGCTTGAAGCAACAGGAGTAGAAGCTGAAGTTTCAGCAGAGGTCACTGGCCTCAAGGTAGTGGTTGTTTCTTCCACAATTGTTGTAGTGGATGAGGTGGTTGGCAATGCTGTTGAACCAGTGGTTTCTTGTTTTGGTGGGAGAGTGGTTGTTGGAGTAGTTTCAGCTTCAGTTGTTGTGGATTCTTCGGTTGTTTTAGTTTCAGTGGTAGGCTTAGAAGTAACTACAGTTGTTGGACTTGTAGCCGTACTGGGTTCTTCAGTTGACTGTTTAATTGTTGTTGATTTTTCCACAATGGTTGTTGTTGATGTAGTTGTCGGCAGTGTTGTTTGTCCTGTAGTCTCAGCCTTTGGTGTAACAGTGGTAGAAGAAGTGACTTCCTCAGCAGTGGTGGTTTTCATCTCTGCTGTTGTTATGGGTGCTTCAGTTGTAGAGGTCATGACAGTAGACTTAGAAGTAATCACAAAGGGGCTTGAAGCAACAGGAGTAGAAGCTGAAGTTTCAGCAGAGGTCACTGGCCTCATGGTAGTGGTTGTTTCTTCCACAATTGTTGTAGTGGATGAGGTGGTTGGCAATGCTGTTGAACCAGTAGTTTCTTGTTTTGGTGGCAGAGTGGTTGTTGTAGTAGTTTCAGCTTCAGTTGTTGTGGGTTCTTCGGTTGTTTTAGTTTCAGTGGTAGGCTTAGAAGTAACTACAGTTGTTGGACTTGTAGCCGTACTGGGTTCTTCAGTTGACTGTTTAATTGTTGTTGATTTTTCCACAATGGTTGTTGTCGATGTAGTTGTCGGCAGTGTTGTTTGTCCTGTAGTCTCAGCCTTTGGTGTAATAGTGGTAGAAGAAGTGACTTCCTCAGCAGTGGTGGTTTTGATCTCTGCTGTTGTTATGGGTGCTTCAGTTGTTGAGGTCATGACAGTAGGCTTAGAAGTAATGACAAAGGGGCTTGAAGCAACAGGAGTAGAAGCTGAAGTTTCAGCAGAGGTCACTGGCCTCATGGTAGTGGTTGTTTCTTCCACAATTGTTGTAGTGGATAAGGTGGTTGGCAATGCTGTTGAACCAGTGGTTTCTTGTTTTGGTGGAAGAGTGGTTGTTGTAGTAGTTTCAGCTTCAGTTGTTGTGGGTTCTTCGGTTGTTTTAGTTTCAGTGGTAGGCTTAGAAGTAACTACAGTTGTTGGACTTGTAGCCGTACTGGGTTCTTCAGTTGACTGTTTAATTGTTGTTGATTTTTCCACAATGGTTGTTGTTGATGTAGTTGTCGGCAGTGTTGTTTGTCCTGTAGTCTCAGCCTTTGGTGTAATAGTGGTAGAAGAAGTGACTTCCTCAGCAGTGGTGGTTTTGATCTCTGCTGTTGTTATGGGTGCTTCAGTTGTAGAGGTCATGACAGTAGGCTTAGAAGTAATGACAAAGGGGCTTGAAGCAACAGGAGTAGAAGCTGAAGTTTCAGCAGAGGTCACTGGCCTCATGGTAGTGGTTGTTTCTTCCACAATTGTTGTAGTGGATGAGGTGGTTGGCAATGCTGTTGAACCAGTGGTTTCTTGTTTTGGTGGAAGAGTGGTTGTTGTAGTAGTTTCAGCTTCAGTTGTTGTGGGTTCTTCGGTTGTTTTAGTTTCAGTGGTAGACTTAGAAGTAACTACAGTTGTTGGACTTGTAGCCGTACTGGGTTCTTCAGTTGACTGTTTAATTGTTGTTGATTTTTCCACAATGGTTGTTGTCGATGTAGTTGTCGGCAGTGTTGTTTGTCCTGTAGTCTCAGCCTTTGGCGTAATAGTGGTAGAAGAAGTGACTTCCTCAGCAGTGGTGGTTTTGATCTCTGCTGTTGTTATGGGTGCTTCAGTTGTAGAGGTCATGACAGTAGGCTTAGAAGTAATGACAAAGGGGCTTGAAGCAACAGGAGTAGAAGCTGAAGTTTCAGCAGAGGTCACTGGCCTCATGGTAGTGGTTGTTTCTTCCACAATTGTTGTAGTGGATGAGGTGGTTGGCAATGCTGTTGAACCAGTGGTTTCTTGTTTTGGTGGGAGAGTGGTTGTTGGAGTAGTTTCAGCTTCAGTTGTTGTGGATTCTTCGGTTGTTTTAGTTTCAGTGGTAGGCTTAAAAGTAACTACAGTTGTTGGACTTGTAGCCGTACTGGGTTCTTCAGTTGACTGTTTAATTGTTGTTGATTTTTCCACAATGGTTGTTGTCGATGTAGTTGTCGGCAGTGTTGTTTGTCCTGTAGTCTCAGCCTTTGGCGTAATAGTGGTAGAAGAAGTGACTTCCTCAGCAGTGGTGGTTTTGATCTCTGCTGTTGTTAAGGGTGCTTCAGTTGTTGAGGTCATGACAGTAGGCTTAGAAGTAATGACAAAGGGGCTTGAAGCAACAGGAGTAGAAGCTGAAGTTTCAGCAGAGGTCACTGGCCTCATGGTAGTGGTTGTTTCTTCCACAATTGTTGTAGTGGATAAGGTGGTTGGCAATGCTGTTGAACCAGTGGTTTCTTGTTTTGGTGGAAGAGTGGTTGTTGTAGTAGTTTCAGCTTCAGTTGTTGTGGGTTCTTCGGTTGTTTTAGTTTCAGTGGTAGACTTAGAAGTAACTACAGTTGTTGGACTTGTAGCCGTACTGGGTTCTTCAGTTGACTGTTTAATTGTTGTTGATTTTTCCACAATGGTTGTTGTCGATGTAGTTGTCGGCAGTGTTGTTTGTCCTGTAGTCTCAGCCTTTGGCGTAATAGTGGTAGAAGAAGTGACTTCCTCAGCAGTGGTGGTTTTGATCTCTGCTGTTGTTATGGGTGCTTCAGTTGTAGAGGTCATGACAGTAGGCTTAGAAGTAATGACAAAGGGGCTTGAAGCAACAGGAGTAGAAGCTGAAGTTTCAGCAGAGGTCACTGGCCTCATGGTAGTGGTTGTTTCCTCCACAATTGTTGTAGTGGATGAGGTGGTTGGCAATGCTGTTGAACCAGTAGTTTCTTGTTTTGGTGGCAGAGTGGTTGTTGTAGTAGTTTCAGCTTCAGTTGTTGTGGGTTCTTCGGTTGTTTTAGTTTCAGTGGTAGGCTTAGAAGTAACTACAGTTGTTGGACTTGTAGCCGTACTGGGTTCTTCAGTTGAGTGTTTAATTGTTGTTGATTTTTCCACAATGGTTGTTGTTGATGTAGTTGTCGGCAGTGTTGCTTGTCCTGTAGTCTCAGCCTTTGGTGTAACAGTGGTAGAAGAAGTGACTTCCTCAGCAGTGGTGGTTTTAATCTCTGCTGTTGTTATGGGTGCTTCAGTTGTTGAGGTCATGACAGTAGGCTTAGAAGTAATGACAAAAGGGCTTGAAGCAACAGATGTAGAAGCTGAAGTTTTAGCAGAGGTCACTGGCCTCATGGTAGTGGTTGTTTCTTCCACAATTGTTGTAGTGGATAAGGTGGTTGGCAATGCTGTTGAACCAGTGGTTTCTTGTTTTGGTGGAAGAGTGGTTGTTGTAGTAGTTTCAGCTTCAGTTGTTGTGGGTTCTTCGGTTGTTTTAGTTTCAGTGGTAGGCTTAGAAGTAACTACAGTTGTTGGACTTGTAGCCGTACTGGGTTCTTCAGTTGACTGTTTAATTGCTGTTGATTTTTCCACAATGGTTGTTGTTGATGTAGTTGTCGGCAGTGTTGTTTGTCCTGTAGTCTCAGCCTTTGGTGTAATAGTGGTAGAAGAAGTGACTTCCTCAGCAGTGGTGGTTTTGATCTCTGCTGTTATTATGGGTGCTTCAGTTGTAGAGGTCATGACAGTAGGCTTAGAAGTAATGACAAAGGGGCTTGAAGCAACAGGAGTAGAAGCTGAAGTTTCAGCAGAGGTCACTGGCCTCATGGTAGTGGTTGTTTCTTCCACAATTGTTGTAGTGGATGAGGTGGTTGGCAATGCTGTTGAACTAGTGGTTTCTTGTTTTGGTGGAAGAGTGGTTGTTGTAGCAGTTTCAGCTTCAGTTGTTGTGGGTTCTTCGGTTGTTTTAGTTTCAGTGGTAGGCTTAGAACTAACTACAGTTGTTGGACTTGTAGCCGTACTGGGTTCTTCAGTTGACTGTTTAATTGTTGTTGATTTTTCCACAATGGTTGTTGTCGATGTAGTTGTCGGCAGTGTTGTTTGTCCTGTAGTCTCAGCCTTTGGTGTAACAGTGGTAGAAGAAGTGACTTCCTCAACAGTGGTGGTTTTCATCTCTGCTGTTGTTATGGGTGCTTCAGTTGTAGAGGTCATGACAGTAGGCTTAGAAGTAATGACAAAGGGGCTTGAAGCAACAGGAGTAGAAGCTGAAGTTTCAGCAGAGGTCACTGGCCTCATGGTAGTGGTTGTTTCTTCCACAATTGTTGTAGTGGATGAGGTGGTTGGCAATGCTGTTGAACCAGTAGTTTCTTGTTTTGGTGGCAGAGTGGTTGTTGTAGTAGTTTCAGTTGTTGTGGGTTCTTCGGTTGTTTTAGTTTCAGTGGTAGGCTTAGAAGTAACTACAGTTGTTGGACTTGTAGCCGTACTGGGTTCTTCAGTTGACTGTTTAATTGTTGTTGATTTTTCCACAATGGTTGTCGATGTAGTTGTCGGCAGTGTTGTTTGTCCTGTAGTCTCAGCCTTTGGTGTAATAGTGGTAGAAGAAGTGACTTCCGCAGCAGTGGTGGTTTTGATCTCTGCTGTTGTTATGGGTGCTTCAGTTGTAGAGGTCATGACAGTAGGCTTAGAAGTAATGACAAAGGGGCTTGAAGCAACAGGAGTAGAAGCTGAAGTTTCAGCAGAGGTCACTGGCCTCATGGTAGTGGTTGTTTCTTCCACAATTGTTGTAGTGGATGAGGTGGTTGGCAATGCTGTTGAACCAGTGGTTTCTTGTTTTGGTGGCAGAGTGGTTGTTGTATTAGTTTCAGCTCCAGTTGTTGTGGGTTCTTCGGTTGTTTTAGTTTCAGTGGTAGGCTTAGAAGTAACTACAGTTGTTGGACTTGTAGCCGTACTGGGTTCTTCAGTTGACTGTTTAATTGTTGTTGATTTTTCCACAATGGTTGTTGTCGATGTAGTTGTCGGCAGTGTTGTTTGTCCTGTAGTCTCAGCCTTTGGTGTAATAGTGGTAGAAGAAGTGACTTCCTCAGCAGTGGTGGTTTTCATCTCTGCTGTTGTTATGGGTGCTTCAGTTGTAGAGGTCATGACTGTAGGCTTAGAAGTAATGACAAAGGGGCTTGAAGCAACAGGAGTAGAAGCTGAAGTTTCAGCAGAGGTCACTGGCCTCATGGTAGTGGTTGTTTCTTCCACAATTGTTGTAGTGGATGAGGTGGTTGGCAATGCTGTTGAACCAGTGGTTTCTTGTTTTGGTGGCAGAGTGGTTGTTGTAGTAGTTTCAGCTTCAGTTGTTGTGGGTTCTTCGGTTGTTTTAGTTTCAGTGGTAGGCTTAGAACTAACTACAGTTGTTGGACTTGTAGCCGTACTGGGTTCTTCAGTTGACTGTTTAATTGTTGTTGATTTTTCCACAATGGTTGTTGTCGATGTAATTGTCGGTAGTGTTGTTTGTCCTGAAGTCTCATCCTTTAGTGTAACAGTGGTAGAAGAAGTGACTTCCTCAGCAGTGGTGGTATTGATCTCTGCTGTTGTTATGGGTGCTTCAGTTGTAGAGGTCATGACAGTAGGCTTAGAAGTAATGACAAAGGGGCTTGAAGCAACAGGAGTAGAAGCTGAAGTTTCAGCAGAGGTCACTGGCCTCATGGTAGTGGTTGTTTCTTCCACAATTGTTGTAGTGGATGAGGTGGTTGGCAATGCTGTTGAACTAGTGGATTCTTGTTTTGGTGGAAGAGTGGTTGTTGTAGCAGTTTCAGCTTCAGTTGTTGTGGGTTCTTCGGTTGTTTTAGTTTCAGTGGTAGGCTTAGAAGTAACTACAGTTGTTGGATTTGTAGCCGTACTGGGTTCTTCAGTTGACTGTTTAATTGTTGTTGATTTTTCCACAATGGTTGTCGATGTAGTTGTCGGCAGTGTTGTTTGTCCTGTAGTCTCAGCCTTTGGTGTAATAATGGTAGAAGAAGTGACTTCCTCAGCAGTGGTGGTTTTGATCTCTGCTGTTGTTATGGGTGCTTCAGTTGTAGAGGTCATGACAGTAGGCTTAGAAGTAATGACAAAGGGGCTTGAAGCAACAGGAGTAGAAGCTGAAGTTTCAGCAGAGGTCACTGGCCTCATGGTAGTGGTTGTTTCTTCCACAATTGTTGTAGTGGATGAGGTGGTTGGCAATGCTGTTGAACCAGTGGTTTCTTGTTTTGGTGGCAGAGTGGTTGTTGTAGTAATTTCAGCTCCAGTTGTTGTGGGTTCTTCGGTTGTTTTAGTTTCAGTGGTAGGCTTAGAAGTAACTACAGTTGTTGGACTTGTAGCCGTACTGGGTTCTTCAGTTGACTGTTTAATTGTTGTTGATTTTTCCACAATGGTTGTTGTCGATGTAGTTGTCGGCAGTGTTATTTGTCCTGTAGTCTCAGCCTTTGGTGTAACAGTGGTAGAAGAAGTGACTTCCTCAGCAGTGGTGGTTTTCATCTCTGCTGTTGTTATGGGTGCTTCAGTTGTAGAGGTCATGACAGTAGGCTTAGAAGTAATGACAAAGGGGCTTGAAGCAACAGGAGTAGAAGCTGAAGTTTCAGTAGAGGTCACTGGCCTCATGGTAGTGGTTGTTTCTTCCACAATTGTTGTAGTGGATGAGGTGGTTGGCAATGCTGTTGAACCAGTAGTTTCTTGTTTTGGTGGCAGAGTGGTTGTTGTAGTAGTTTCAGTTGTTGTGGGTTCTTCGGTTGTTTTAGTTTCAGTGGTAGGCTTAGAAGTAACAACAGTTGTTGGACTTGTAGCCGTACTGGGTTCTTCAGTTGACTGTTTAATTGTTGTTGATTTTTCCACAATGGTTGTTGTCGATGTAGTTGTCGGCAGTGTTGTTTGTCCTGTAGTCTCAGCCTTTGGTGTAATAGTGGTAGAAGAAGTGACTTCCTCAGCAGTGGTGGTTTTGATCTCTGCTGTTGTTATGGGTGCTTCAGTTGTAGAGGTCATGACAGTAGGCTTAGAAGTAATGACAAAGGGGCTTGAAGCAACAGGAGTAGAAGCTGAAGTTTCAGCAGAGGTCACTGGCCTCATGGTAGTGGTTGTTTCTTCCACAATTGTTGTAGTGGATGAGGTGGTTGGCAATGCTGTTGAACTAGTGGTTTCTTGTTTTGGTGGAAGAGTGGTTGTTGTAGCAGTTTCAGCTTCAGTTGTTGTGGGTTCTTCGGTTGTTTTAGTTTCAGTGGTAGGCTTAGAAGTAACTACAGTTGTTGGACTTGTAGCCGTACTGGGTTCTTCAGTTGACTGTTTAATTGTTGTTGATTTTTCCACAATGGTTGTTGTCGATGTAGTTGTCGGCAGTGTTATTTGTCCTGTAGTCTCAGCCTTTGGTGTAACAGTGGTAGAAGAAGTGACTTCCTCAGCAGTGGTGGTTTTCATCTCTGCTGTTGTTATGGGTGCTTCAGTTGTAGAGGTCATGACAGTAGGCTTAGAAGTAATGACAAAGGGGCTTGAAGCAACAGGAGTAGAAGCTGAAGTTTCAGTAGAGGTCACTGGCCTCATGGTAGTGGTTGTTTCTTCCACAATTGTTGTAGTGGATGAGGTGGTTGGCAATGCTGTTGAACCAGTAGTTTCTTGTTTTGGTGGCAGAGTGGTTGTTGTAGTAGTTTCAGTTGTTGTGGGTTCTTCGGTTGTTTTAGTTTCAGTGGTAGGCTTAGAAGTAACAACAGTTGTTGGACTTGTAGCCGTACTGGGTTCTTCAGTTGACTGTTTAATTGTTGTTGATTTTTCCACAATGGTTGTTGTCGATGTAGTTGTCGGCAGTGTTGTTTGTCCTGTAGTCTCAGCCTTTGGTGTAATAGTGGTAGAAGAAGTGACTTCCTCAGCAGTGGTGGTTTTGATCTCTGCTGTTGTTATGGGTGCTTCAGTTGTAGAGGTCATGACAGTAGGCTTAGAAGTAACGACAAAGGGGCTTGAAGCAACAGGAGTAGAAGCTGAAGTTTCAGCAGAGGTCACTGGCCTCATGGTAGTGGTTGTTTCTTCCACAATTGTTGTAGTGGATGAGGTGGTTGGCAATGCTGTTGAACCAGTGGTTTCTTGTTTTGGTGGCAGAGTGGTTGTTGTAGTAGTTTCAGCTTCAGTTGTTGTGGGTTCTTCGGTTGTTTTAGTTTCAGTGGTAGGCTTAGAAGTAACTACAGTTGTTGGACTTGTAGCCGTACTGGGTTCTTCAGTTGACTGTTTAATTGTTGTTGATTTTTCCACAATGGTTGTTGTCGATGTAGTTGTCGGCAGTGTTGTTTGTCCTGTAGTCTCAGCCTTTGGTGTAATAGTGGTAGAAGAAGTGACTTCCTCAGCAGTGGTGGTTTTGATCTCTGCTGTTGTTATGGGTGCTTCAGTTGTAGAGGTCATGACAGTAGGCTTAGAAGTAATGACAAAGGGGCTTGAAGCAACAGGAGTAGAAGCTGAAGTTTCAGCAGAGGTCACTGGCCTCATGGTAGTGGTTGTTTCTTCCACAATTGTTGTAGTGGATGAGGTGGTTGGCAATGCTGTTGAACCAGTGGTTTCTTGTTTTGGTGGCAGAGTGGTTGTTGTAGTAATTTCAGCTCCAGTTGTTGTGGGTTCTTCGGTTGTTTTAGTTTCAGTGGTAGGCTTAGAAGTAACTACAGTTGTTGGACTTGTAGCCGTACTGGGTTCTTCAGTTGACTGTTTAATTGTTGTTGATTTTTCCACAATGGTTGTTGTCGATGTAGTTGTCGGCAGTGTTGTTTGTCCTGTAGTCTCAGCCTTTGGTGTAATAGTGGTAGAAGAAGTGACTTCCTCAGCAGTGGTGGTTTTGATCTCTGCTGTTGTTATGGGTGCTTCAGTTGTAGAGGTCATGACAGTAGGCTTAGAAGTAATGACAAAGGGGCTTGAAGCAACAGGAGTAGAAGCTGAAGTTTCAGCAGAGGTCACTGGCCTCATGGTAGTGGTTGTTTCTTCCACAATTGTTGTAGTGGATGAGGTGGTTGGCAATGCTGTTGAACTAGTGGTTTCTTGTTTTGGTGGAAGAGTGGTTGTTGTAGCAGTTTCAGCTTCAGTTGTTGTGGGTTCTTCGGTTGTTTTAGTTTCAGTGGTAGGCTTAGAAGTAACTACAGTTGTTGGACTTGTAGCCGTACTGGGTTCTTCAGTTGACTGTTTAATTGTTGTTGATTTTTCCACAATGGTTGTTGTCGATGTAGTTGTCGGCAGTGTTATTTGTCCTGTAGTCTCAGCCTTTGGTGTAACAGTGGTAGAAGAAGTGACTTCCTCAGCAGTGGTGGTTTTCATCTCTGCTGTTGTTATGGGTGCTTCAGTTGTAGAGGTCATGACAGTAGGCTTAGAAGTAATGACAAAGGGGCTTGAAGCAACAGGAGTAGAAGCTGAAGTTTCAGTAGAGGTCACTGGCCTCATGGTAGTGGTTGTTTCTTCCACAATTGTTGTAGTGGATGAGGTGGTTGGCAATGCTGTTGAACCAGTAGTTTCTTGTTTTGGTGGCAGAGTGGTTGTTGTAGTAGTTTCAGTTGTTGTGGGTTCTTCGGTTGTTTTAGTTTCAGTGGTAGGCTTAGAAGTAACAACAGTTGTTGGACTTGTAGCCGTACTGGGTTCTTCAGTTGACTGTTTAATTGTTGTTGATTTTTCCACAATGGTTGTTGTCGATGTAGTTGTCGGCAGTGTTGTTTGTCCTGTAGTCTCAGCCTTTGGTGTAATAGTGGTAGAAGAAGTGACTTCCTCAGCAGTGGTGGTTTTGATCTCTGCTGTTGTTATGGGTGCTTCAGTTGTAGAGGTCATGACAGTAGGCTTAGAAGTAATGACAAAGGGGCTTGAAGCAACAGGAGTAGAAGCTGAAGTTTCAGCAGAGGTCACTGGCCTCATGGTAGTGGTTGTTTCTTCCACAATTGCTGTAGTGGATGAGGTGGTTGGCAATGCTGTTGAACTAGTGGTTTCTTGTTTTGGTGGAAGAGTGGTTGTTGTAGCAGTTTCAGCTTCAGTTGTTGTGGGTTCTTCGGTTGTTTTAGTTTCAGTGGTAGGCTTAGAAGTAACTACAGTTGTTGGACTTGTAGCCGTACTGGGTTCTTCAGTTGACTGTTTAATTGTTGTTGATTTTTCCACAATGGTTGTTGTCGATGTAGTTGTCGGCAGTGTTGTTTGTCCTGTAGTCTCAGCCTTTGGTGTAATAGTGGTAGAAGAAGTGACTTCCTCAGCAGTGGTGGTTTTCATCTCTGCTGTTGTTATGGGTGCTTCAGTTGTAGAGGTCATGACAGTAGGCTTAGAAGTAATGACAAAGGGGCTTGAAGCAACAGGAGTAGAAGCTGAAGTTTCAGCAGAGGTCACTGGCCTCATGGTAGTGGTTGTTTCTTCCACAATTGTTGTAGTGGATGAGGTGGTTGGCAATGCTGTTGAACCAGTAGTTTCTTGTTTTGGTGGCAGAATGGTTGTTGTAGTAGTTTCAGTTGTTGTGGGTTCTTCGGTTGTTTTAGTTTCAGTGGTAGGCTTAGAAGTAACAACAGTTGTTGGACTTGTAGCCGTACTGGGTTCTTCAGTTGACTGTTTAATTGTTGTTGATTTTTCCACAATGGTTGTTGTCGATGTAGTTGTCGGCAGTGTTGTTTGTCCTGTAGTCTCAGCCTTTGGTGTAATAGTGGTAGAAGAAGTGACTTCCTCAGCAGTGGTGGTTTTGATCTCTGCTGTTGTTATGGGTGCTTCAGTTGTAGAGGTCATGACAGTAGGCTTAGAAGTAATGACAAAGGGGCTTGAAGCAACAGGAGTAGAAGCTGAAGTTTCAGCAGAGGTCACTGGCCTCATGGTAGTGGTTGTTTCTTCCACAATTGTTGTAGTGGATGAGGTGGTTGGCAATGCTGTTGAACCAGTGGTTTCTTGTTTTGGTGGCAGAGTGGTTGTTGTAGTAGTTTCAGCTTCAGTTGTTGTGGGTTCTTCGGTTGTTTTAGTTTCAGTGGTAGGCTTAGAAGTAACTACAGTTGTTGGACTTGTAGCCGTACTGGGTTCTTCAGTTGACTGTTTAATTGTTGTTGATTTTTCCACAATGGTTGTTGTCGATGTAGTTGTCGGCAGTGTTGTTTGTCCTGTAGTCTCAGCCTTTGGTGTAATAGTGGTAGAAGAAGTGACTTCCTCAGCAGTGGTGGTTTTGATCTCTGCTGTTGTTATGGGTGCTTCAGTTGTAGAGGTCATGACAGTAGGCTTAGAAGTAATGACAAAGGGGCTTGAAGCAACAGGAGTAGAAGCTGAAGTTTCAGCAGAGGTCACTGGCCTCATGGTAGTGGTTGTTTCTTCCACAATTGTTGTAGTGGATGAGGTGGTTGGCAATGCTGTTGAACTAGTGGTTTCTTGTTTTGGTGGAAGAGTGGTTGTTGTAGCAGTTTCAGCTTCAGTTGTTGTGGGTTCTTCGGTTGTTTTAGTTTCAGTGGTAGGCTTAGAAGTAACTACAGTGTTTGGACTTGTAGCCGTACTGGGTTCTTCAGTTGACTGTTTAATTGTTGTTGATTTTTCCACAATGGTTGTTGTCGATGTAGTTGTCGGCAGTGTTGTTTGTCCTGTAGTCTCAGCCTTTGGTGTAATAGTGGTAGAAGAAGTGACTTCCTCAGCAGTGTTGGTTTTGATCTCTGCTGTTGTTATGGGTGCTTCAGTTGTAGAGGTCATGACAGTAGGCTTAGAAGTAATGACAAAGGGGCTTGAAGCAACAGGAGTAGAAGCTGAAGTTTCAGCAGAGGTCACTGGCCTCATGGTAGTGGTTGTTTCTTCCACAATTGTTGTAGTGGATGAGGTGGTTGGCAATGCTGTTGAACCAGTAGTTTCTTGTTTTGGTGGCAGAGTGGTTGTTGTAGTAGTTTCAGTTGTTGTGGGTTCTTCGGTTGTTTTAGTTTCAGTGGTAGGCTTAGAAGTAACAACAGTTGTTGGACTTGTAGCCGTACTGGGTTCTTCAGTTGACTGTTTAATTGTTGTTGATTTTTCCACAATGGTTGTTGTCGATGTAGTTGTCGGCAGTGTTGTTTGTCCTGTAGTCTCAGCCTTTGGTGTAATAGTGGTAGAAGAAGTGACTTCCTCAGCAGTGGTGGTTTTGATCTCTGCTGTTGTTATGGGTGCTTCAGTTGTAGAGGTCATGACAGTAGGCTTAGAAGTAATGACAAAGGGGCTTGAAGCAACAGTAGAAGCTGAAGTTTCAGCAGAGGTCACTGGCCTCATGGTAGTGGTTGTTTCTTCCACAATTGTTGTAGTGGATGAGGTGGTTGGCAATGCTGTTGAACCAGTGGTTTCTTGTTTTGGTGGCAGAGTGGTTGTTGTAGTAGTTTCAGCTTCAGTTGTTGTGGGTTCTTCGGTTGTTTTAGTTTCAGTGGTAGGCTTAGAAGTAACTACAGTTGTTGGACTTGTAGCCGTACTGGGTTCTTCAGTTGACTGTTTAATTGTTGTTGATTTTTCCACAATGGTTGTTGTCGATGTAGTTGTCGGCAGTGTTGTTTGTCCTGTAGTCTCAGCCTTTGGTGTAATAGTGGTAGAAGAAGTGACTTCCTCAGCAGTGGTGGTTTTGATCTCTGCTGTTGTTATGGGTGCTTCAGTTGTAGAGGTCATGACAGTAGGCTTAGAAGTAATGACAAAGGGGCTTGAAGCAACAGTAGAAGCTGAAGTTTCAGCAGAGGTCACTGGCCTCATGGTAGTGGTTGTTTCTTCCACAATTGTTGTAGTGGATGAGGTGGTTGGCAATGCTGTTGAACCAGTGGTTTCTTGTTTTGGTGGCAGAGTGGTTGTTGTAGTAGTTTCAGCTTCAGTTGTTGTGGGTTCTTCGGTTGTTTTAGTTTCAGTGGTAGGCTTAGAAGTAACTACAGTTGTTGGACTTGTAGCCGTACTGGGTTCTTCAGTTGACTGTTTAATTGTTGTTGATTTTTCCACAATGGTTGTTGTCGATGTAGTTGTCGGCAGTGTTGTTTGTCCTGTAGTCTCAGCCTTTGGTGTAATAGTGGTAGAAGAAGTGACTTCCTCAGCAGTGGTGGTTTTGATCTCTGCTGTTGTTATGGGTGCTTCAGTTGTAGAGGTCATGACAGTAGGCTTAGAAGTAATGACAAAGGGGCTTGAAGCAACAGGAGTAGAAGCTGAAGTTTCAGCAGAGGTCACTGGCCTCATGGTAGTGGTTGTTTCTTCCACAATTGTTGTAGTGGATGAGGTGGTTGGCAATGCTGTTGAACTAGTGGTTTCTTGTTTTGGTGGAAGAGTGGTTGTTGTAGCAGTTTCAGCTTCAGTTGTTGTGGGTTCTTCGGTTGTTTTAGTTTCAGTGGTAGGCTTAGAAGTAACTACAGTTGTTGGACTTGTAGCCGTACTGGGTTCTTCAGTTGACTGTTTAATTGTTGTTGATTTTTCCACAATGGTTGTTGTCGATGTAGTTGTCGGCAGTGTTGTTTGTCCTGTAGTCTCAGCCTTTGGTGTAACAGTGGTAGAAGAAGTGACTTCCTCAGCAGTGGTGGTTTTCATCTCTGCTGTTGTTATGGGTGCTTCAGTTGTAGAGGTCATGACAGTAGGCTTAGAAGTAATGACAAAGGGGCTTGAAGCAACAGGAGTAGAAGCTGAAGTTTCAGCAGAGGTCACTGGCCTCATGGTAGTGGTTGTTTCTTCCACAATTGTTGTAGTGGATAAGGTGGTTGGCAATGCTGTTGAACCAGTGGTTTCTTGTTTTGGTGGAAGAGTGGTTGTTGTAGTAGTTTCAGCTTCAGTTGTTTTGGGTTCTTCGGTTGTTTTAGTTTCAGTGGTAGGCTTAGAAGTAACTACAGTTGTTGGACTTGTAGCCGTACTGGGTTCTTCAGTTGACTGTTTAATTGTTGTTGATTTTTCCACAATGGTTGTTGTCGATGTAGTTGTCGGCAGTGTTGTTTGTCCTGTAGTCTCAGCCTTTGGTGTAATAGTGGTAGAAGAAGTGACTTCCTCAGCAGTGGTGGTTTTGATCTCTGCTGTTGTTATGGGTGCTTCAGTTGTAGAGGTCATGACAGTAGGCTTAGAAGTAATGACAAAGGGGCTTGAAGCAACAGGAGTAGAAGCTGAAGTTTCAGCAGAGGTCACTGGCCTCATGGTAGTGGTTGTTTCTTCCACAATTGTTGTAGTGGATGAGGTGGTTGGCAATGCTGTTGAACCAGTGGTTTCTTGTTTTGGTGGCAGAGTGGTTGTTGTAGTAGTTTCAGCTTCAGTTGTTGTGGGTGCTTCGGTTGGTGTAGTTTCTGTGGTAGGCTTAGAGGTAACTACAGTTTTTGGACTTGTACTGGCAATGGGTTCTTCAGTTGTTGGTTTAAATATTGTTGGTTTTTCCACAGTGGCAGTTGTTGTTGTGGATATAGGTTGCAGTGTTGTTGATTCAGTGGTTTTTGTAATAGTTTCTTGGCTTGTTGTGTAAGCTTTTGTTGTTGGTAAGGTTTGGGTGAGATTAGCAATTGTCTGTGTAATTGGAGCAATTGAGGTTAAGGGTGTTGTAGTTGTATAAACCGATGAGCCTGTTGATCTCATCATTGTAGTTGTCTTTTCCATAATTGTCGTACTGTATGAGGTGGTTGGCAAGGCTGTTGAACCAGTGGTTTCTTGCTTTGGTGGCAGTGTAGATGTTTCTTTTGTTGTTGTTTCTTCTGTTTTCTTGGTTTCAGTAGTATGCTCAGAAGTAAAGACTGTTGTACTGGGAATGGGTATTTCTGTTGATGGTTTAAATGCTGTTGTTTCTATTACAATGGCAGAATCTGTAGCAGCTTTTGTTGTTGTACCAGTTTTTGGTTCAAATGGTGTTGTTGCTATGCCAGCAGATGTAAGTAGAGGTTTCACAGTTGGTCTTTCAGTGGTTAAAGGGTTCTCTACAATAGAGACAGAGAAAAGGTTTGATTCTTTACATACAATCTAATGTAAATTATCTACTATTTTTAACTTCTGTTTTATATTTTTAACACATTTTTTGTTATTGTTTTAACAAAGTATTGTTAATTTTTCATTACATTCTGAAATGAATACAGAATATTTATATTACTAATTATTTTCTTTTTTGACCATTTTAATTTAAAACACTTTCTGTCATTTAAGTTTACTCACCTGGTGTGCTAAAAACAAAGATTGTGGTCATGGAGACAGTGGGTGATGATGTAGGGACAGGAGTTGTCTCACAAGGTTTCATTTCTCTTTCAATAGTTCCATTCACACCACAGATGGCTGTGATGCACCCACCAAGCCCATCAGTGGTGTTGTACACTACATTGCCATAGTGATATTCCTTGCCATTGACATCGCAACTACAAGCTGCAGGCAAAATCAATTTTATTTACTGAACAACATGTATTTTTCCATGTAAACATTATTTTAAAAATTATACTTCTTACCATTGACATCAAATCTACACTGAATTCCAGAAAGTGAACAGTAGCTGTAGAAAGCAGAAAAAGTTATTTGTTTCAGTCTTTATGTTCTCCCCATTTTCTTTTGGTCTCAGTCTCTGTAATACTTTTAAATATGTATCACAGCAAACTTAAGTCTTAAGAATTAATCATTGCAAATGTGTGGTTAATTGTGTGATACATTTTGTGACCAAATGAGGTAAAATTGTAACTCAAATACCATGTTTGACAAGTCTCTGTAGTGGGAACTTCTTGTCCAGTGCTGTACTGAATTTCTCCAACAAAACAACCACAGTCTTCTTTGGTAACACACTTCATTTTGTCCTCATTAAAGTAGGGCTGATCAGCAGGGCATTTAGGATAACAACCTGATGACAACAAAATACACTTTTATGAAATATCCTATATAGGTTATTTATATATAATAAAATATAAAATATTACTCGAGGCACTCTAACCTTCTAGTGGTGGTGTCTGCTTAGAGCACTGTCCAGATGGATTTCTGCAGGTTGGCATACATGGAGCTCCACAGGGATTATAGTGCCACTCACATTCACCCGGGGAGTTATAGTAGTCACAGAAAAGTGCTACAAAGAGGCATTTCAAAAATGTTTTATCTGAAGTCAATTTAATGCAGAGCAAGTCATTACAAAAGCTACTTACGGCAGATCTTTGGAGACCTCCAGTGTATACAGGCTCCTGCTTCATTGCACGCAGCAGCATAGGCGGCAACAGCCGTACAATAGCACTCACAGTCTCCACCGCTATCACAGGCACATGAATCGCTCACACAAGCATCATAGTAGGAAGTGGGGTCCACCTTGGAACATATATAATTACTACATAATTCTTATACACTGAAAATGTATTATTATACATTGTATTCCGGAAATTAATTCTAAAAATGATTTTTTTACAAACTTAATTTTATTATCTTACCAGAGATTGACAAGAGGAAAAGACACTACCCGTGATGATACTACACTGTTTCTGAGCCCAAGATTGTCTGTATGGATTGCTGGAACATGGATTTTGTACAAGCATTGCTTCTGGACAGCTGGCAGATAACTTCCAACTATTTCCAAATGTCAATGAATCAATGACTACTTCATGGCTTCTTGTGGTAAAATCATTGTTTGCATTGCCATCATAGTTTCCACAGAGACCACAAACATTACCCTGTTAATAGAAATATAAGAAAAATGTAGGCGGTCCTACTGCAAGATGTAGTCCCATTGGCAAACAGTAATTTTTATGTTAATCACATTTACTTACAGAGAATTCAGGACTAAGCTTGATGAACATGCTAGTTTTTCTGTCCCAAATGAGAATTAGACCATTATTGGCCTCAACCACCAAGTAGATACCCATAGTACTTATTTTGTAGGGGATTTCCTCTCCCACGTTACTTGGCACGACTTGGTAATTCCCATCAGTAAGAATCAGCTCATTGCTCTGTGAATGAAAATTTTTCAGTTAATGCCCACATTTTGTTAAACACAAGCATCGTAGTAGGAAGTGGTGTCCACCTTCAAAGAAATCTATTTACTTTGAATATATTTAAGAAATATAATTCTTATACACTGAAAATTTATTAAAAGCTAACAAGAATAACTAACTTGTTGTTCAACCATGACAAAATTCATTCTAAAAATGAAATGTTCTACAAACTTAATTTTATTATCTTAGCTTGTCTTCAGCAATGAAAAATACAAAATTATTACCCCCAAGAACAGCTTAATTGTCTTAGAACAGGTTGTGCCTGTAGTTCCACATGGTATGTTCTCTGTGATCACTCTGAAGGTTCCATTATCAACATTGTTGCTACAGTAATCCTATACAAGTTAAGTAGAATGGATTAGTTATTAATCATTGTTTCTCCAGTGAATTATAGGGTTAAGTTGAATTGTCACAGAGGTATATATACCTGAACAAGGGTGTATTCACAGCCTCCATTGAAGATATATCTCTTTTCATCAAATGTAATGTAATGCCCATCTCCATAGATGGCACAGGTGCCATGACATACATTTGTTGTGCACTGCCATTTTCTGTCCTTACATGTGCTAGAGGAAGTGAAAATGAATGTTGGAAATGGCTGAACATGTATTTACATTTTATTGTAAGAAGAGTGTGAAGTGAAATCAGCATACCATGTATTGCAATCAACACTGACATTATCTCCAGGTTGGTAAGAAACTCCATTATGGACGCAAAGACATTCACTCTCAAGAATGCAACCACCTTGTCCATCAGACACAAGCCCAGTAGGGCACATGCAGCCTGATATACACTCGGTGCTGATCTGTAATGAACATACATATTAATTAGATTCTTATAGGCAAAATGTTACATTTATATACAACTAGTCCTTTAAATTGAACTTCTTGTTTCAATTAAATACAATTTTATATACACATTTCAAATTTATTTATAGGTTAACCAAAATGTATTTCTGAACTTCCTAAGATTTACACACTTACACAAGGCATGTCCAGAGTATTACAGCTTTTTTCACATTCAGATCCCTTTGCTCCTGGACCAGCACTTGAACAGTTGTAGAAAACCTTGGGTTCGATACATTCAGCTAAAAGGATGTGGCAAAAAAAACTCACAGTTTAATCCAATAGGTGGAATTAAATGGTGAAAAGAAATTATTAGTGCCTGATGAAGCAAATTTAGACATCCTCACCTAGCATCATTGGCAGTCCAATGCAACTCAGTTGACCTTGCTTGCATGTGCTAAAATGGTTAAAATGTAATGATTAATGACTGATGAAATCATCTCAACCAACCAACCTGATGGAAGCATCTAAAAATATTAATTATTCACGAATTTTGATCTTGCCCAATCTAGCCTATGATAGAAATAGTTTTTACGTTATAAAATGTGTACTTGCCATATAGCTCCAGCTTTACTTATGACCTCGCCAGCAGGGATCACCGTGTTTGAATCATAGCAAGGGCAGCTGGCAGGTGCCACACAGTCACCAAGCTCATTCATGTAGGTACCTTCCTCACAGCCACAGCCATCCACTGGCACAAAACTGACTGAGCAGGAGTAATCCTGCTGGCTCAGTGAGAGGCAGGTGCGGTAACAACTTGTCATGTTGTAGGAATAGACTGTGTTTCTAGGGCAGGTTGTGGTGTATTTTCCTGTAGAAAAACATATTTTTTATCATTTTTTGTTAACAATCATTCACCAAATCAAAATGATTGTGACATACTGCAAGCAGTGTCTCTCCAGCTATTCAATTGGACCCCATTAGCAGCACACGCATGTACATAGGAGGAAAATGCAGCACACATGCAGTCCTCACTCTTCTCACAGCTACAGCTGTCATACATGCAGTTCTGTATGATTAAAAAACAGAAGTGCTCTTAATTAAACAATTATACAAAACCATGAATGTTGTAATTGGTGAATATCATGATTGCATGCAGTTCACAGAATTTATTAATGCATTTCTGAAGACTCTACTGGTATATATGAACCTACTCACAGACTGATAGGTAGCAGGGCTTATGACAGAATGGCATGAGGCAAAAAATCCTTTTGGATCCGAGAGCATGGAACACCAGTATTTGGCATATTCCTCTGAAACATAAAAGGGATGTGTTACCATAAATTCTATAGAGTGCATCTGTAAATAGGCCACACCTACTAACTTTAAAAAGAAAATACAGTACTTTTCTTTAAATCACAGGTGTCCCCAAATGAGATATTAATGGAGCAAGATGTTACAGGAAAGATTTAAAATAACTTTTAAATAAAACAAAGGCCAGTAATATCCACAACTACATACATACCACATACATAAACTTTTTCAAATGTGCATTACCCGAGCCATGATTGTGGAACTTCGACTGATATGATATGATAAGGTTAAATATGTTGCCATCAGGAAGCTAGTTTGTCCATAAAAATCCATAAATTACCATCATTGTAAAAAACACAGTTTTTCTTAGAGTCTGGAATTTAAGGTAAATTCCGAGCTATTACATATGTTAACTTGTTAGTATATGTTAGTATTTATGGTACTATATTCATATTATGTTAATATCAATAATATGCAGTATGTACTATATCCAGGGTACACTTATCTACAAATACACAGAAGCTGGTGCAATATTCCAGGTCTTTACCATTTTCAACACTCAGGCTGCAAGGGTTCTCGAAGCTTGTCTTGACATCAGGACAACTGGGCCTTGTCTTCCAAGTATTTGCAAAATCTGCTGCATTGCCTTCTGTTAGTCCACCCATTGTCATAAAATCATCTGCTTGAATATTATTAAAATTCCCACAAAGTCCTGTAAATAATATAAAGAAAAAACATTTCCTTTTAGCATTTCAGTTTTCCAACTCAAAATGTATTTCTGTATGTAATGAAAAGTTGCTCTTTACCACAAGTCTGTCCCTGGTATGAAGGCGTGGCTGTAATGTAAACCTGCATGATGGGTACTAGCTGGATTTCTATCTGGATCCCCACACTGGTCTCAATAATGATGTAAAATGAAGAAGGCTTGAAGATGCTCAGATCAGCTGTAAAATAAGGTTGCAGTCAAATCTTGAATTTATCAAGCCAAAAATGTATTATTTATGTCAAGTTTTATTATTTCTGCTTTGAGTGGGTTACCTGTGAACAGTGGTAGCTGAGTAGCTATTCTGTTGAGATCAACATTTCCATTGGAATCCACTTTGATCACCTGTACATTATACATGTATATTTTAAACTGAAACACTTATTCTGTGCTTCAAATATTTTGTCTATTCTAAAAAAAATTGTGTGTTTATATTTCTACTAGTTTCCAACATTATTGCGGCACTTACTGTATTCCCGTCAGAGACGGCCAGTGTGACTGCTTTCAGACAGGTCTTATAGTCTGTGAGGCCACACCTGACAATATCTCCCAAAATAGTGAAATCATTCCCAGTGCATTGCTGAAAAGGAATTTAAGATTTAAAATGCATGATTTAACCAAATGCATATTTCACAAACTCAAATACAGGAAAGGGCACTGACCTTTGCCAAAACATATGTACAGTCTCCATGGTAAGTATAAGGTTTGCGGTCAAAGGTCGTAATGTGAGAGCCTCCTTCCACTGAACAGGTCCCAGGGCAGTCTTTCTCCTGGCAGCGCCACTGCCCTCCAAAACAGGTACTGATGGGAAATAATCACACACCAGTCACATAACCGTTCACTCAACGTGAGGTAATTGGAGCGTCTGGACCCGCAGGTGTATCAAACGTACCATTCTGCACAGCTGCTAGTGTAATTGTCTCCTGGAGCGTATGGTTTTCCACTATGGACGCACCAGCATTCACTGAGAGGGACGCAGCCCTCCTTGCTGACAGAGTCCCAAACAGTGCCTTGAGGAGAGCAAATAAAGGCATGTCAAGATTGTAACAGTACCTGTACCAGCAGTATATTGTACTCCATAGTGAGCAGTGATTTTTTTGTGTTGTGTAGCAGCATTTCTGTATTTTCTGTCCTCTCCATACATCAGGGTGATTTATAATTGACCCATATAAGCTGAATGTGACTCTAAACTGTTCACATATGTATTCTCTTAAGGAATACGTTGTGAAATCTTTAGGACTGAGGACATTGCTATTCTAACACTTTTTGTGTAATGCAAATGTTGTCTGAGACATTTACACTTAAGGAATTTGTTTTTCTTTTAAATTATTTGTTTACATATTGTAAAATCTATGATATATTAACTGGTAGTCAGTGCCAACATAAAGAGATATTAACATTGAGTTGACCTACCTGCTGGGCAGAAACATCCATCAATACAGTGCTCTTCACACAATTGCCCTCTTTCAGGATACGAGCAGGTATCGGTACACGGGTTCCCACACTCCTGGTATTCCATATTATAAGGGCATGACTTAGCTGAAAAGCATTAACCAATTGATTATGTACAATTTCTTTAAACATTAATCCCCCAAATGTTCTACACTCACTCTTATCGCTATATTTATTTGGTCAACTTACAGCACAAATATTCTGATCGCCATTGTCCGGGCTTCCCCCCAGCATGAACGCACTGGCGAGAGTACTCAGTGATGGTGCTGCACAGACATGCAGAGCTTGAATCGTTACACTGACACAGGTCCTGCATGCAAACCTTGATGAATGAATCAGTGTCTAGCAGATTCCAACAGTCACTGAAGGACTGATTGATGAACAGACTTCGACAAAAGCTCTGTAAAGGAAGAACCAGAAAGAACTTGAGCATCAACTTCGTTCAGCTGCTCTCAGGAGGCCTAGAACAGTTGTATGATTTGTACAGATAACCTGGACAGTCACAAGCTTCAGCTTTTAATACCTCATCTCCACAGTTCTCTCCTGTTTTCAAAGTTTCTTCCACGCAAGTTTCTGTTGGCCCATCCATCCGCCACAAACTTCCATAGTCAGAAGATGACAACATAGCTCCTGTAACAGTATGGACAATAAGATATGCTGACACGTGCATATTTTGAGTGCATCACCTAGTTATTCTACAATTTCCTTTATTCATTTATTTAGTTCCACTAGAGACTTTACCGTTCTTAATGAACTCGTTGTAGATCTGGATCCCATTAAAGTCACCACACAGGCCACAAGTCTGGTTTTTGTACTTATCGTTCAGCTCAACCTTTAAAAAATAGCAACATGTTTAGTTATGTTTTTGGAATATATGACAAAATATCTTCGGCAACAAACCTTTATGACATGACGGAAACAAAACGAGACGCAACATAAATGCTGGTTATTTGATGCTAACTATTTTGAAATGTTGTTTAATGTTGTTGATGAATAATAACTAGAGTAAATGTGGGTTACAAAATAAAAACTATACTGAAATGTATCTTAATTTTCGCTGACAAAAACAAGACATTAATTATTTTTACACAGCATTTCTGTTTTATCTGTCTCTTGTCTGGTTGCACAGATTATGCCACTTCTGCAATATTCGGTCAATATTCAATATTTTACAATCCTTGTGGTCCTAATCGTGTCCACCTGTGTATGAGTGTATAAAGCGATCCTGTTCATGTCTGTTCGCCGTCAGGTCATTGTTTGGTGATGTTTCCCATGTCCTGTCTACTATGTATTAAAACCCCTGTCTTGTGCGTATGCGTCCTCCTTCCTCGCCATGTCCAGCCATTGTGACACCTTGTTTTAACTATGAAAAATTGTTTTACTAAAATAAAATGTAATTTTTTTCTATTCTACTAAATTATTATGCTACATTGACTGAGTTAAATAAAATTGCATAACTAAAAAAAGACAAAAAAAATGAATTGACTAAAACTAGACTAAAATGCCATTAGTTTCTGTTGACTAAAATGAGATTAAAATATTCATGGACAATTTTGAGTTTTAGTTGACTGAATCTTGACTAAGATTCAGGACTAAGATTAATAAAAATTAAATTGACAGCTTGATGCCAAGTCTAGACTAAAATATAAATGAATACAGGCCACCCAATAAACTATAAACATATTTCTATATTAGTATTTCATATATATTTTAAGAGTTATCTGTTTGTATGATTTTGCCTTAATATTGATGCTGAATATTTACCAAAAGGGAGTTATCTTCATTCCACATGACCATCAGCCCCAGTTTTGCTTTTACTATGATATAAGTAGACGTCCTTTCAATAAAGACTCCAGAATTGCCATATGGGAGTGTCACCCTAAAATAAGAATAGAGTAATTATTTGTAAAAATTGTAACACAATATCATTAACTGATTTACATGCTTCTTTATAAGATTTTTTTTAAAACTTACATTTCGTCACTGACTTTGACAGAGCCACTGGCCAGCTCTATCACCGTGCCTTCTAGTTTCATGGTGATCTTGCTGATGGTTGGCTGGCCATTTACCACATCCCGCCTCATTTGGATGTTGAAATCTTCGTAGCTGCTTTTGCAGTGTGAGGTGAGCACATAATTGCATCTGGATGGGAGCTGGAAGAAGTCGCCATCAAACGTCTTGAAATGGTAGTTACCCCACGTGCTGCAGACTTGTTCGTTGTGAGCTTGACTAACACCTTTAAACATAATTATGACAAAAACATTCCATTGTTTGAAATCATTTTATTGAGTGAACCACACACAAGTCCATAAATTATCTTCATTCCACAACCTACCGACAACCTACCTGAAATTGATGGTGATGTGGCAATTGTTGGCATGATAGTTACTGTGGTTAAAACAGAAAAAAGGGATATTATTATACGTAATGTGTAGTTTAACAGAGTAATCATAAAAAAATTTGCAAATAGTACATTTACCTGAGTTACATATATTTATTAAAACAACATGTTTTTAGGACCAATATACAAATTTGTACCTGTTTGTGAAGAGACCAGTCCAACACACAGTGTTATCCATATTAATATGCCTTTGGGTATTTGCTCTTCACCACCCATGATGGCTCTGTGTGGCAGGAATCTCCCCACAAGCATTCTGAGCAAGTTGTTCACCTTTTCGCACACCTTTATACCACTTGGCTAACAGGACATCAGGATAGGGGTGGAGTCCAGTTCTCAACGTGGATTCCCTTTGACGACATCTCAAAGGTCAATATTGCTTGTTTGGGCATTATTTTAGCCTGAAGAATTATAGATTACAGAAAAAGATTACATGTAATATTAATAATTTTGTCACTTGCTATCACTGACTTAAATTTGCACCAAGTTATTTTCCACACATACACATATGTATTAGATATAAGTTTAGTTTAATAGTTTTTCTAAAATACATTGGAACACTGGTTATGTGTATAAAAGATAATTGACTTTATGAAATGCAATATTTTTAAATATCTACAGAAGTAACTGAATTCTATGTATTATTTCTGTGTATTATTAATGCATAACTGCTTAATCATAATCCTTTTGGTAAAGTACCAACAGACTTAATGAGGTAAAACTATCAATGATTGGTCATGAATAGTAGGTTCATAAAAAATGAATCTTTTCAAGTGACACAAAAGCAAACTTTCAAAACCTTTTCTGTGACGCAAAGGAGTGGCATGCTGTTTAGTTTATTTATTTCTTTTTATCCCTTGGAATCAATAAAGTGAGTCATTAGTTAGTCCAGGAACTGCATCCTGAAGTATTTATTCGTTGTTCAGTGAACTGTGAAATGCTAACATGGATGTGCTTTAGCTAAATTGTTGGAGAAAAAGAATGGGGACGGGATACCTAATGTACACTAAACGTTTTAGACTAAGGTTCAGGTTCATTGTTGTACAGATTTTACTTTGAAGCAGGAAACCTGTATGCATTCTGCATGTAGGAAGGCTTCCCTTGCTTCACATTTACTTGTATATTGCCTGTATATTTTTTTAATTAGAAGGCAGTTTTACAATTTTTAACAATTACATTTAAATGAAGAAACTAACATGAAATCGACAGTAAAGAATTAAGAAGTTCAAACAAAGTAATGTGGTTATTTACTAGCCTTTATTTAACCAGGTTTGTCTCAATGAGATCACAGAAGTTATTTTCATATAAAGACTACCAGTTTTTCCAAGAATCATGTGCTGAAAATCGAAATTATTTTTTTCCATACCCAGTGTATTCAGGAAATTTTAAAGTAACATGGTTAACTTCCTTGTGCGCTGCTGGTTTAGAAGTTTACGGAGACTGGATGCACACAGAACCAGTCAGCAAGATATTACAGACTTCATCCTGACTTCAAGCCAAAGAGCATCACTATGGGATTCTGAATCCTGCTGAACTTCTGTAGTTGTCAAAATTAGTGTTCTGCTTATATCATGAGAAGAATGAAAGGCACCCTCATTAACACACACACACACACACACACACACACACACACACACACACACAAACAGAAAATCCAGATCACAGTATGCACAGCCAAGCACAGATAGATGTTCCCCAAACTTTGCAATCCAACAAGACCCTATGGCCAATCAGAGTAGCTGTACCCTTCTAGTGTTTCAACTGCATCTGTTCAAATACTGTGTGGACAGCTGAATGATATAGTACATAACTGTGTAATTACAATGTATAGGTCAGGTCAACACAGAAGACAAAAGTACATTACACATTTTTTAAGTCATATTCATAATTCATTCGTATTCATTATTCATTCAGTTTGAGCAAAATGTGGGAAAAATTGTGGAAAGACAGTGTTTTACCTCTTACTTCCTAACATATCTGGCCATCTTGATTTTTCATTACAGGTAAGAAATTCTATATTCTATAATAATGCTGCATTGTTATATGATTATGACAAAACCTGGACATGTTTGGACATATTTGAAAATATCCACCGAATAATGCAGCCATGGTTCTACCCATGGCCAAGCCTGAGGCTATATTCATTGAATTCTTGGTTGGAACACTTTGTTTGTCCAGGTCACTGATGTATTTGGTTATACTCACAGCACACAGTGCTGAAGGTGGACCCTCACACGTATGAAGCTATTATATTACAGTCTTAGTAAACAGAAGGAGCTTAAAATTCTTTTTAGGGTAAACTGGATTCAGGATGCAGAATTAAAATCAATAGCTCTGTTCTGTTAATCAAACACACAGTGATGACTAACATGACGTGTTATGTCAATACAGATTCAACAGAGTCAGCTTACACAGAAAGGATTTTATTTAAAGGTCTATTTCATAATATTTGAACAATTCAAATATTTCTGTACATTGTAATGAATTTGGTATGGATTACTCATTCACCTTTTATATGATTTGCAAGAAATCTCTGACGTTTGAGACTGATACTGAGTACTGATAGAAAATAATGGTGCTGAAAACAATGTAATACCTTTCAGTGACAGAGATAAATAAATAAACAAAGTTGACCAAAACTTGCATGCTTTAAATGTTGTTTATTTTCATATTCCATAATTCTTCATATTAGTTCATACTTACACATTAGAATATTATCACTACAAGCAACACTGAATAATATTAGACAGTTTGGATTGACTCAGCCATTTATGGAAGGATAAATATTCAGACTAGGAGGGTTTGGGAAAATACTTATGCTTTATATGTTTTGCAGATGTGTAAGGATATCCTCAAGAATAAGACGATTTATGTACTGAATATCAGGTGAATATAAAAAAATGTTTATGCTGTGTAAAACCATTAATTTAAGTAAACTACAAATAATTTATTTATATTTACCACTTTTGTGAGACTATTGTTTACAGTTTAATAGTACTGACTATACTGTTTAGGAACAAGTATGTAGTCATTTAACGATATCTCATGGTATAGCACTCCCTCTTGTGTACTATTGATACAATTAAAGTAAATGAAAGTATATTTCTTGAGTAATCCACCATTATTTTATAACTCAAAGAAAAACTAAACAACAAAGATATTCATATTGCTGTTTATTAAATTTTGAATTGCTGAAATGATACAAAAAAGAGAAATAAACCCTGCTCCTCAGGTAAAAAATAAAAGTTGAGCTGAGTGATTACTACAAACGTAAACTACATTATAAATAATAGATGATTATTGTTAAGGAGCAATGTTAGAACTGATTCACCGACGCCTGCGCTGCTTCTTCAAACCTGGGCTGGTCTCTTTGACAGTGCATTCTGTGTCAAGGCAACCACACTTTTCAATGTAGGTGTAACTGTAGTTGAACTTTGACCCATCAGAGCAGACCATCTCCACATCCTTCTTGCTTGTTGATACCTCTTGGCAACATGAGCAGGAGTGCTGTACTGTACTGCTTTCCATAGAGAACCTAAATATAGGAGCAAATGGAGAAGGACATTTCTGAGCTATATCTTCAATATGTCAGTACAGGCTGGAGGTTACATATTAAGTGCTGTATATTAAATGGAAATTTTTGTTCAATACTTACATGGAAAAGGTGTTACAATAACCTTCACAACTTGTCACTTCCACCTGTTTTGTTGACTTACAGCCACGGCTTTCCAGGTATTTAGAAGATTTTGTTACATTGCAAACTGGTCGAGGTACTGTAAAACACAAGAAAAAGATATTGTAAGTCTTTCATGGGCAAAAAAGAATATGCAATGCATTACATAAAATAAGTATAGTTTATACAATAAGACTTAAAATACTTTTGTGTCCCTTTATGTCAGTCGAAAAAGAAGCACTTACAACAGACTCGACAGCATCCATCAGGAGCAATGACTTCAGTGCCCTGTATAACAATCGCATTATAAAAATATTGTTAATATTCTGCAGAGACCCATGTTAATAATGTCTAAAATAAATCTTATATTATTAGAATAATGTCATCAATTTCATTAAATTTTCTTTTCTCTAGATTGTAATAATTTAATGGTTTCATCTGGAACTTACCTGAATACAGTCATTAGGATCGAACTCAGGACAAACAGTCTGAGCCTCAATTGTAATGAACTGGTTCTCAATCTTCACACATTCAAATCTGATACATTTGTTGCCAGGGGGGTACCAGATTTCACCAGGCTGTTAGATGAAAGGCACAAAAGAAGGACAGTGTGATAAAACTGAGAATATTTTTGTTTAACAACATAGGCTATTCTACATAAATAATATTTGTAGTGACATAAAGTTCACTGAATAACTTCAAATGATAAATATGCAGGCAGCATTAAGCTGATTAAAAAAAGTACTTTGAATAATGAAGCATAATTAATTTTAGTCACAGACTACATGTAATTCAAATCAAAGTTATAAAAAATGTTTCAATGAAAATATAAAAATAACATAAAAACAGCATACTCACTGGAATGCTGTGGGTGATGCTGCCTGAATACACTGCCACACAACTGGTCTGCACACAGTTTCCACAGCACTGCCCATCCACCGGTTGTGGTGCAAAGCCCTAGAAATCACAAAGAACAGGTCCTCAATGCATTGCTACAAGAAAATTGTTATACAAAAATAATAGAATATAAACTTCAGTCACTTACTACTGGACAGTTTGTGTCACAATGCACAGGTTCACATTCAATGGCATGAAGTTTGTTCTGAGGATCCAGCTTGTCACTACACACGCATTTTTCACATGTTTTCATGGGCACACTCTGTCCAGGCTAAAACAGGACATCACAAGTCAGCTAATAATTATTTTTCACAATTGGTTATAAATTGTGATTGTTCTTTAACATCTTATATTCCACATTATTTTTTGGGTAAATTACAGTGACCTCTTACCAGATACTCGGTATTGTTAAATAGACAGATTGGTTTAGGCACTGTAGAAATAAAATAAATAAATAAATAAATAAATAAATAATATATATATATATATATATATATATGTATGAATTGTTTGCCATTTATTTTCTTATATTCAGGGGTAAATTAAACAAAATAAAAAATTCCACTAACCACAGTCAAAGATGGGACAGCAGGCTCCCATTGTTGCTTCTAGAATGTATCCAGGAGGGCAAACTGGTGCCTTTGGACAAAGGCTGGTGTCACATGCTGAAATTGAAATACATTTTTATTTACCAAATGTAGGCAAGTCTGGCATCATCAAGTGTTTGTGTAATACTACTTTGTGATCTTTTTAGATCTACTGGCACTCTAATAATGAACCACCTTAACTTAATCAGTCTACTTCAGATCAATCAAGATAATTAATAACAAAAGCCAAAAGAGACATTACTCACTGCATTTGGTTCGTTCACAACAGTCCACCGTTTCAGTGACCTTCACCTGACCATCCTGGTCACATTTTACTGGGCTTTGAGTTGGACAAGTTAAATGGTCACAGATGATAGTCAGAGTGTCAGGGTCACATGTACATATATCACAGTCACTGGACCAAGTTGCATTAGCCTGAAGTAGAAATAATATTTAAGAATATTATTGACATAATGATGTACTCATATTACAAGTCTCTATTTCCTTTGTGTGTTTTCCTTACCTCTTTCCATTTTCCATTGGGTAACATGCAAACATCTAATGAAAAACAAAATAGTTATACATATTAAATGAGGGTTTCAGTTACCAGAAATCCTGGAAACCTTATATGTATGTATGTATGTATGTATGTATGTATGTATTTATTTTTCATTCTTACCACAGGTAGGAAGACAAACATCAGAACTGTGACTCAGCAGAGTGGTGCCTGGAGGGCAGTAGCATCCTTCCCAAATCATGTTTTCCATCGGACTAAACAAACTCACATCTTTAATGAATTTGAGGTTGTACCTTAATAAAACAATGTATTGAATTAGATTATAAAAGAAACAGAGAGATACATTAAACATATTAGGAAAAAGCTATTATTACTATTGGCACAGAACAAGAAGGGGTTGTAGTAGCCTAGTGGGTAACACACTCACTTATGAACCAGAAGACCCAGGTTCAAATCCAACTTACTACCATTGTGTTCTTAACAAGATACTTAACCATAAATTGCTTGAGGGGGACTGTTCCTGTTACTACTGGTTGTAAGTCCCTCTGGATAAATGCCGTAAATGTAAAGTAAATGCAGAACCACTGGCACAGAACCATCAGATTTACCTTTCGTCACAGGTTGATTCAATCTGTGGACCACAGGATTTATACTCCTTGGGCTCTTTGCATCTAAACTCTAAATCAGACATAAGGACACATGACTTACAGAAAATAACAAGGAATTAAGGGAAAAAAAAAAAAATATATATATATATTCCTTAATTGCAAACATATACTGTATATATAGACACTAACCACATGCTCCATGACTTGCAGATCTCCATTCAATGCAAACACCCTGCATAGCGCATTCATCAGCATAAGTCTTCAAGCTAGTGCATCCAATGGTGGTAGTGTTCATGAGGCAAACATCATATTTGCATGCTTCCACATATGGCTCATATGGTACAACTTTATGGCACTCTTCAAATGTCCTGAAAAACATTTCAAAAGCAAAACGCATCAACAAAATAATTTTTGTTAACTAATAACTAGAAACTAATTAAATTACTAAATTGCTGAATTACTTGTTTGAACTTACTTGCTCTTAATAATTTTACAAATGTCTGGATTACAGCCTGGAGGTGGATTTGGAGGTGTAGGTGGGGGAGTGCAATGGCTGCTGTTATCATGCGCAGGCCAGTGGTTAGCCATATCTGAACAAGATGAGTCAATGGTACCGTTGGGCAAACGGCAGTCATCCTTGCGATTATTGTCACATGTTCCTAATAAATAAAAATAAACAAAGATATTAAACAGTAAATCTCAAATACTGGCAAGTGTCGGAGTTAATAATCAGACTGCTCATATAAAAACGGTTTAAATAAATGTATCTTACAAAAAAATCTAGTTGCATTCACTCAGGCTTGTTTTGTGTAGTACACACTGGACAGAATTCAATAAAACATGCATACATTACATGAATCCTTTAAACACACAAACACACGCACACACACCACACACACATATATATGTAAAACATTCTCACCACATTGTCCTTCAGTGTTGCCATGAAATTTACTCCAAGGAAGTTCAATGTTAAACATAAGGCCAGTAAACATAACTTGGGCATCAATGGCTGGAATGACTAGCAATGTTTCTATGCCATTGTCAGTGATTCGGAAATCCTTATTCTGATAGGCTGGGAATATGCGCTTGTGATTCACATAGACCTTGGCAGAGGAAAGAACAGACATTAATATTGCAAAATTTATACATAAAAAAACTATTTTTGCTAATCTGTTTTTGATGCAGAAACATCATAATTACCAAGTTGGTGACTATTCCATCAGAAAGTTTTTGGGTCATAAAGATCACATAGGAATTGTAATAAACAGTTAGGGACTGAGGACATGACAGGCCATCAGGGGCATCACAGTAAACGTTATCAATGACAACACTAAAGTTGTACTTTGGAATGATCTCTTTGACCAAGATGTAAGAACAATTTCCTTGGAAGCTGTAATATGTTCCATCAAAGGTGACATAATGGGGGTCCCCAAATCCAAAACAGCGACCTTGGAAGTGGAGGAAAATACAAAACTATTCATTATTAACTATAAAATTATATCCTTGGGACAGCATAATAATATAAATAATAAATATATCATTTTCCCCAGATGCACTCACATTGACATTCATATTTGTAACAGCACCCAGTTTCATCCAGGACTTTGACTGCAGGGAAATTGTTTTCACATTTAGGTGGTGTCTCATGGCTACACTGCTTTGGGCTCTGAGTGACTGTGCCATTGACACATGTATCAATAGTACAGTTATGAGTGGGAGAATTCCAGCTTTCACCATGCTACAGAAAGACAAAAATAAGTATGAATATATCAGTATATGAACACACACAAAAATGCAGATACACACATAAACATTGCTTGATGGACTTATAGATTACCTTTCTAGGTGGACTGAGGTTGTTACAGTCTGGGTTAATAGGTACTTTAGGTGTGGTTGGGGATAGTGTAGTTGGAGAAGTAATATGACAGGGTAAAGATTGCTTCTCAATTTTACACTCTATGGTACAGATGGCAACATAACAGTGTCCATTGTGGTCAGTTTCATTGTATATAATAGAACCTGTAGAGCAAAAGTACAAATATATAAGTATATGTATCTATTTTTAGATATTATTGACTGTTAAATGTACAAGTAAATTACATTACCGGCAGGGAAGAGGTGTCCAGAAAAACTGCAATGAGTACAGTTTTCTTGGGGAGCTGTTACTGGAAGACTTGATGGGTGTGTGTGTATGGTAAATGGTGCTGTAGTAGTTTCCAGTTTTGTTGTTGTCATTGTAATTGAGGTTGGCCAGGGTTCTGTTGTATGAACAGTTGTGGATGGGGTTATGGTCTGAGTAGTACTTTTAGTTTTTGCAGTAGTTCTTGGAGTTGAATAAGTAGTTGTTGGACAGTTTGAACAACACTGCACTCTGATTTCATAATCAAAACACTTTTGCTGGGGGCTTTGGTTTTGGTTTAAGCAAAGAAGCCCAACAGATGTACTGCATGTAACATCCTGTCCAAGTTGAGACAGTGGCAGATTGGGGAACTGTTTAGCTCTACATTCAATTGTGCTTATTGTGCAGTCCAGATGAAGACTTTCTTTGATCTTCTGAATTGTTACACTGTCCCCTCCATTTGGACCTGATGTTGGTGGTCCAAAATCAAGCCAGTTGGACCATTCGCAAGTGCATGGTTTCATGGGTGTTGTAGTAGGAGTTGTTGTAGTACCTGTTGACGTACTGGGGGTTGAAGTAGTTTCTGTAGATGTAGATGTTGGAGATGTTGTGACAGTTGTTGTCTGAGTGGTAGTTGTTGGAGTAGTTGTATGTGTAGTTGACGGACACTCTGAACAACACTGCACTCTGATTTCATAATCCAGACAGTCATGGTCAGACTTCTGGTTTTTGTTAAAGCAAATAAGTCCCACACTAGGACTGCAAAGGACATCCTGACCTAACTGGGAAAGGGGTGTTCCAGGGTATTGTTTAGCCTGACATTGAACGTTAATTGCATTTTCACAGCTAATAAGGCCTGATAAAAACAAATCTTTAATTGATTCACTGTCTCCACCATTCGGACCTGATGTAGGAGGTCCAATGTCAATCCAGTCTGACCACTGACAAGTACAAGGTGGCATAGTAGTTGTAGTAGTGACTGTATGGGAAGTAGTCATGTCAGTTGTAGTTGGAATAGTTGTTGGAGTTGTTGTGGGAAATGTTGTAGTAACAAATGTACTTTGGGTCGTACTTGGAGTTGTAGTTTGTGTTTTTGTAGTACCTGTTGAAGTACTGGGGGTTGAAGTGGTTTCTGTAGATGTAGATTTTGGTGTTGTGGTGGGTGTTGTTGTGACCGTTGTGCTTGGGGTCGTTGTTTGAGTGGTAGTTGTTGGAGTAGTTGTATGTGTAGTTGATGGACACTCTGAACAACACTGCACTCTGATTTCATAATCAAAACACTTTTGCTGGGGGCTTTGGTTTTGGTTTAAGCAAAGAAGCCCAACAGATGTACTGCATGTAACATCCTGTCCAAGTTGAGACAGTGGCAGATTGGGGAACTGTTTAGCTCTACATTCAATTGTGCTTATTGTGCAGTCCAGATGAAGAGTTTCATTGATCTTCTGAATTGTTACACTGTCCCCTCCATTTGGACCTGATGTTGGGGATCCAAAATCAAGCCAGTTGGACCATTCACAAGTGCATGGTTTCATGGGTGTTGTAGTAGGAGTTGTTGTAGTACCTGTTGAAGTACTGGGGGTTGAAGTAGTTTCTGTAGATGTTGGAGTTGTTGTGGGAGTTGTTGTTGTGACCGTTGTGCTTGAGGTTGTTGTTTGAGTGGTAGTTGTTGGAGTAGTTGTATGTGTTGTTGATGGACACTCTGAACAACACTGCACTCTGATTTCATAATCAAAACACTTTTGCTGGGGGCTTTGGTTTTGGTTTAAGCAAAGAAGCCCAACAGATGTACTGCATGTAACATCCTGTCCAAGTTGAGACAGTGGCAGATTGGGGAACTGCTTAGCTCTACATTCAATTGTGCTTATTGTGCAGTCCAGATGAAGAGTTTCCTTGATCTTCTGAATTGTTACACTGTCCCCTCCATTTGGACCTGATGTTGGGGATCCAAAATCAAGCCAGTTGGACCATTCACAAGTGCATGGTTTCATGGGTGTTGTAGTAGGAGTTGTTGTAGTACCTGTTGAAGTACTGGGGGTTGAAGTAGTTTCTGTAGATGTAGATGTTGGAGTTGTTGTGGGAGTTGTTGTTGTGACCGTTGTGCTTGAGGTTGTTGTTTGAGTGGTAGTTGTTGGAGTAGTTGTATGTGTAGTTGATGGACACTCTGAACAACACTGCACTCTGATTTCATAATCAAAACACTTTTGCTGGGGGCTTTGGTTTTGGTTTAAGCAAAGAAGCCCAACAGATGTACTGCATGTAACATCCTGTCCAAGTTGAGACAGTGGCAGATTGGGGAACTGTTTAGCTCTACATTCAATTGTGCTTATTGTGCAGTCCAGATGAAGAGTTTCCTTGATCTTCTGAATTGTTACACTGTCCCCTCCATTTGGACCTGATGTTGGGGATCCAAAATCAAGCCAGTTGGACCATTCACAAGTGCATGGTTTCATGGGTGTTGTAGTAGGAGTTGTTGTAGTACCTGTTGAAGTACTGGGGGTTGAAGTAGTTTCTGTAGATGTGGATGTTGGAGTTGTTGTAGGAGTTTTTGTAGTGACCGTTGTGCTTGAGGTTGTTGTTTGAGTGGTAGTTGTTGGAGTAGTTGTATGTGTTGTTGATGGACACTCTGAACAACACTGCACTCTGATTTCATAATCAAAACACTTTTGCTGGGGGCTTTGGTTTTGGTTTAAGCAAAGAAGCCCAACAGATGTACTGCATGTAACATCCTGTCCAAGTTGAGACAGTGGCAGATTGGGGAACTGTTTAGCTCTACATTCAATTGTGCTTATTGTGCAGTCCAGATGAAGAGTTTCCTTGATCTTCTGAATTGTTACACTGTCCCCTCCATTTGGACCTGATGTTGGGGATCCAAAATCAAGCCAGTTGGACCATTCACAAGTGCATGGTTTCATGGGTGTTGTAGTAGGAGTTGTTGTAGTACCTGTTGAAGTACTGGGGGTTGAAGTAGTTTCTGTAGATGTAGATGTTGGAGTTGTTGTGGGAGTTTTTGTAGTGACCGTTGTGCTTGAGGTTGTTGTTTGAGTGGTAGTTGTTGGAGTAGTTGTATGTGTTGTTGATGGACACTCTGAACAACACTGCACTCTGATTTCATAATCAAAACACTTTTGCTGGGGGCTTTGGTTTTGGTTTAAGCAAAGAAGCCCAACAGATGTACTGCATGTAACATCCTGTCCAAGTTGAGACAGTGGCAGATTGGGGAACTGCTTAGCTCTACATTCAATTGTGCTTATTGTGCAGTCCAGATGAAGAGTTTCCTTGATCTTCTGAATTGTTACACTGTCCCCTCCATTTGGACCTGATGTTGGGGATCCAAAATCAAGCCAGTTGGACCATTCACAAGTGCATGGTTTCATGGGTGTTGTAGTAGGAGTTGTTGTAGTACCTGTTGAAGTACTGGGGGTTGAAGTAGTTTCTGTAGATGTAGATGTTGGAGTTGTTGTGGGAGTTGTTGTTGTGACCGTTGTGCTTGAGGTTGTTGTTTGAGTGGTAGTTGTTGGAGTAGTTGTATGTGTTGTTGATGGACACTCTGAACAACACTGCACTCTGATTTCATAATCAAAGCACTTTTGCTGGGGGCTTTGGTTTTGGTTTAAGCAAAGAAGCCCAACAGATGTACTGCATGTAACATCCTGTCCAAGTTGAGACAGTGGCAGATTGGGGAACTGCTTAGCTCTACATTCAATTGTGCTTATTGTGCAGTCCAGATGAAGAGTTTCCTTGATCTTCTGAATTGTTACACTGTCCCCTCCATTTGGACCTGATGTTGGGGATCCAAAATCAAGCCAGTTGGACCATTCACAAGTGCATGGTTTCATGGGTGTTGTAGTAGGAGTTGTTGTAGTACCTGTTGAAGTACTGGGGGTTGAAGTAGTTTCTGTAGATGTAGATGTTGGAGTTGTTGTGGGAGTTGTTGTTGTGACCGTTGTGCTTGAGGTTGTTGTTTGAGTGGTAGTTGTTGGAGTAGTTGTATGTGTTGTTGATGGACACTCTGAACAACACTGCACTCTGATTTCATAATCAAAACACTTTTGCTGGGGGCTTTGGTTTTGGTTTAAGCAAAGAAGCCCAACAGATGTACTGCATGTAACATCCTGTCCAAGTTGAGACAGTGGCAGATTGGGGAACTGCTTAGCTCTACATTCAATTGTGCTTATTGTGCAGTCCAGATGAAGAGTTTCCTTGATCTTCTGAATTGTTACACTGTCCCCTCCATTTGGACCTGATGTTGGGGATCCAAAATCAAGCCAGTTGGACCATTCACAAGTGCATGGTTTCATGGGTGTTGTAGTAGGAGTTGTTGTAGTACCTGTTGAAGTACTGGGGGTTGAAGTAGTTTCTGTGGATGTAGATGTTGGAGTTGTTGTTGGAGTTGTTGTGACCGTTGTGCTTGAGGTTGTTGTTTGAGTGGTAGTTGTTGGAGTAGTTGTATGTGTTGTTGATGGACACTCTGAACAACACTGCACTCTGATTTCATAATCAAAACACTTTTGCTGGGGGCTTTGGTTTTGGTTTAAGCAAAGAAGCCCAACAGATGTACTGCATGTAACATCCTGTCCAAGTTGAGACAGTGGCAGATTGGGGAACTGCTTAGCTCTACATTCAATTGTGCTTATTGTGCAGTCCAGATGAAGAGTTTCCTTGATCTTCTGAATTGTTACACTGTCCCCTCCATTTGGACCTGATGTTGGGGATCCAAAATCAAGCCAGTTGGACCATTCACAAGTGCATGGTTTCATGGGTGTTGTAGTAGGAGTTGTTGTAGTACCTGTTGAAGTACTGGGGGTTGAAGTAGTTTCTGTGGATGTAGATGTTGGAGTTGTTGTTGGAGTTGTTGTGACCGTTGTGCTTGAGGTTGTTGTTTGAGTGGTAGTTGTTGGAGTAGTTGTATGTGTTGTTGATGGACACTCTGAACAACACTGCACTCTGATTTCATAATCAAAACACTTTTGCTGGGGGCTTTGGTTTTGGTTTAAGCAAAGAAGCCCAACAGATGTACTGCATGTAACATCCTGTCCAAGTTGAGACAGTGGCAGATTGGGGAACTGCTTAGCTCTACATTCAATTGTGCTTATTGTGCAGTCCAGATGAAGAGTTTCCTTGATCTTCTGAATTGTTACACTGTCCCCTCCATTTGGACCTGATGTTGGGGATCCAAAATCAAGCCAGTTGGACCATTCACAAGTGCATGGTTTCATGGGTGTTGTAGTAGGAGTTGTTGTAGTACCTGTTGAAGTGCTGGGGGTTGAAGTAGTTTCTGTAGATGTAGATGTTGGAGTTGTTGTGGGAGTTGTTGTTGTGACCGTTGTGCTTGAGGTTGTTGTTTGAGTGGTAGTTGTTGGAGTAGTTGTATGTGTAGTTGACGGACACTCTGAACAACACTGCACTCTGATTTCATAATCAAAACATTTTTGTTGAGGGCCTTGATTTTTGTTCAGACAAAAAAGTCCAACAGATTTACTGCAAGTAACATCTTGTCCAAGCTGTGCCAGTGGTAGACCAGGGTATTGTTTTGCTCTACATTCAATTGTGCTTATTGTGCAGTCCAGATGAAGAGTTTCCTTTATCTTCTGAATTGTTACACTGTCCCCTCCATTTGGACCTGATGTTGGGGGTCCAAAATCCAGCCAGTTGGACCATTCACAAGTGCATGGTTTCATGGGTGTTGTAGTTGGAGTTGTTGTAGTACCTGTTGAAGTACTGGGGGTTGAAGTAGTTTCTGTAGATGTAGATGTTGGAGTTGTTGTGGGAGTTGTTGTTGTGACCGTTGTGCTTGAGGTTGTTGTTTGAGTGGTAGTTGTTGGAGTAGTTGTATGTGTAGTTGACGGACACTCTGAACAACACTGCACTCTGATTTCATAATCAAAACATTTTTGTTGAGGGCCTTGATTTTTGTTCAGACAAAAAAGTCCTACAGATTTACTGCAAGTAACATCTTGTCCAAGCTGTGCCAGTGGTAGACCAGGGTATTGTTTTGCTCTACATTCAATTGTGCTTATTGTGCAGTCCAGATGAAGAGTTTCCTTTATCTTCTGAATTGTTACACTGTCCCCTCCATTTGGACCTGATGTTGGGGGTCCAAAATCCAGCCAGTTGGACCATTCACAAGTACATGGTTTCATGGGTGTTGTAGTTGGAGTTGTTGTAGTACCTGTTGAAGTACTGGGGGTTGAAGTTGTTTCTGTAGATGTAGATGTTGGTGTTGTGGTGGGAGTTGTTGTAGTGACCGTTGTGCTTGAGGTCGTTGTCTGAGTGGTAGTTGTCGAAGTAGTTGTATGTGTAGTTGATGGACACTCTGAACAACACTGCACTCTGATTTCATAATCAAAACACGTTTGTTGAGGGCCTTGATTTCTGTTCAGACAAAGAAGTCCAACAGATTTACTGCAAGTAACATCTTGTCCAAGCTGTGCCAGTGGTAGACCAGGGTATTGTTTTGCTCTACATTCAATTGTGCTTATTGTGCAGTCCAGATGAAGAGTTTCTTTGATCTTCTGAATTGTTACACTGTCCCCTCCATTTGGACCTGATGTTGGGGGTCCAAAATCCAGCCAGTTGGACCATTCACAAGTGCATGGTTTCATGGGTGTTGTAGTAGGAGTTGTTGTAGTACCTGTTGAAGTACTTGGGGTTGAAGTGGTTTCTGTAGATGTAGATGTTGGTGTTGTGGTGGGAGTTGTTGTAGTGACAGTTGTGCTTGAGGTCGTTGTCTGAGTCGTAGTTGTTGGAGTAGTTGTATGTGTAGTTGATGGACACTCTGAACAACACTGCACTCTGATTTCATAATCAAAACACTTTCCTTGGAGGCCTTGGTTTTTGTTTAAACAAAGAAGGCCAACAGATGTGCTGCAAATAACATCCTGTCCAAGTTGTGTCAGTGGGAGACCAGGGTATTGTTTTGCTCTACATTCAAGTGTACTTATTGTGCAGTCCAGATGAAGAGTTTCTTTGATCTTCTGAATTGTTACACTGTCCCCTCCATTTGGACCTGATGTTGGGGGTCCAAAATCCAGCCAGTTGGACCATTCACAAGTGCATGGCTTCATGGGTGTTGTACTAGGAGTTGTTGTAGTACCTGTTGAAGTACTGGGGGTAGAAGTACTTTCTGTAGATGTAGATGTTGGTGTTGTGGTGGGACTTGTTGTAGTGACAGTTGTGCTTGAGGTCGTTGTTTGAGTGGTAGTTGTTGGAGTAGTTGTATGTGTAGTTGATGGACACTCTGAACAACACTGCACTCTGATTTCATAATCAAAACATGTTTGTTGAGGGCCTTGATTTTTGTTCAGACAAAGAAGTCCAACAGATTTACTGCAAGTAACATCTTGTCCAAGCTGTGTCAGTGGTAGACCAGGGTATTGTTTTGCTCTACATTCAATTGTGCTTATTGTGCAGTCCAATTGAAGAGTTTCCTTGATCTTCTGAATTGTTACACTGTCCCCTCCATTTGGACCTGATGTTGGGGGTCCAAAATCAAGCCAGTTGGACCATTCACAAGTGCATGGTTTCATGGGTGTTGTAGTAGGAGTTGTTGTAGTACCTGTTGAAGTACTTGGGGTTGAAGTGGTTTCTGTAGATGTAGATGTTGTGGTGGGAGTTGTTGTAGTGACGGTTGTGCTTGAGGTTGTTGTCTGAGTGGTAGTCGTCGGAGTAGTTGTATGTGTAGTTGATGGACACTCTGAACAACACTGCACTCTGATTTCATAATCAAAACAATTCTGCTGGGGGCCTTGATTTCTGTTCAGACAAAGAAGTCCAACAGATTTACTGCAAGTAACATCTTGTCCAAGCTGTGCCAGTGGTAGACCAGGAAACTGTTTAGCTCTACATTCAATTGTGCTTATTGTGCAGTCCAGATGAAGAATTTCTTTGATTTTCTGAATTGTTACACTGTCCCCTCCATTTGGACCTGATGTTGGGGGTCCAGAATCAAGCCAGTTGGACCATTCACAAGTGCATGGTTTCATGGGTGTTGTAGTTGGAGTTGTTGTAGTATCTGTTGAAGTACTGGGGGTTGAAGTGGTTTCTGTAGATGTAGATGTTGGTGTTGTGGTGGGAGTTGTTGTAGTGACCGTTGTGCTTGAGGTTGTTGTCTGAGTGGTAGTCGTTGGAGTAGTTGTATGTGTAGTTGATGGACACTCTGAACAACACTGCACTCTGATTTCATAATCAAAACACTTTTGTTGAGGGCCTTGGTTTTTGTTCAGACAAAGAAGTCCAACAGATTTACTGCACGTAACATCTTGTCCAAGCTGTGTAAGTGGTAGACCAGGAAACTGTTTAGCTCTACATTCAATCGTGCTAATTGTACAGTCCAGATGAAGAGTTTCCTTGATCTTCTGAATTGTTACACTGTCCCCTCCGTTAGGACCTGATGTTGGGGGTCCAAAATCAAGCCAGTTTGACCATTCACAAGTGCATGGTTTCATGGGTGTTGTAGTAGGAGTTGTTGTAGTACCCGTTGAAGTACTGGGGGTTGAAGTAGTTTCTGTAGATGTAGATGTTGGTGTTGTGGTGGGAGTTGTTGTTGTGACCGTTGTGCTTGAGGTTGTTGTTTGAGTGGTAGTTGTTGGAGTAGTTGTATGTGTAGTTGACGGACAGTCTGAACAACACTGCACTCTGATTTCATAATCAAAACACTTTCCTTGGAGGCCTTGATTTTTGTTTAAACAAAGAAGCCCAACAGATGTGCTGCAGACGACATCCTGTCCAAGCTGTGTCAGTGGGAGACCAGGGTATTGTTTTGCTCTGCATTCAATAATATTTATTTTGCAGTCCAGACGAAGAGTTTCTTTGATCTTCTGAATCGTTACACTGTCTCCACCATTAGGACCTGATGTTGGTGTTCCAAAATTAAGCCAGTTGGACCATTCACAAGTGCATGGTTTCATGGTTGTTGTAGTGGGAGTTGTTGTAGTACTTGTTGATGTACTGGGTTTTGAAGTGGTTTCTGTAGAGGTTGGTGTTGTTGTAGGACTTGTGGTAATAGTTGTGCTTGAACTCGTAGTTTGAGTAGTAGATCTTGGAGTAGTTGTTTGTGTTGTTGAAGCAGTAGTTGTAGTTTTTGTTGTGCTTGAAGGTGAAGTAGGCACTGGAGGGAGCGTTGTCACAGAACATATCTCCATTGTACAGCACTCTAGTTTTATTTCATAATCAAGACACTGTGGAATTGGGCTTTGATCGATATTCTTGCATATTAATCCCTCCGCTGTGTTGCACACCACATTTTGGTCAAGCTCTGACAGGGGAACCCCAGGATAACGCACTGCTTGGCAGGATATATTAATTGGCTTTTCGCATGTCTTAAATTTTTTACTAATTTTACTGATTGATTCTATATCACTTCCTCCAGGTCCAGGCTGTGGATAGTCATCATTTATCCATTTTGTCCATGTACACACTTTACAGTACTCTGGTTTTGTTGTTGGTGGCATAGTTGTGGTCTGTGTACAAAGATTTTCATCACAGCAGAGTACACGTATTTGGTAATTATAACACAAAGGGAAAGGGCTTTTTTGGTCTTTGTTTTTGCATGTTAAGCCTTTTGCCAGATCACATTGTACAACTTGACCAAGGCTACTGATATCTTTATCTGGATATTTTTGAGCTCTGCATTGAATGTTGCTTGGTTTTTCACAGAATTTGTATCCTTCGGCTCTAATTTTATCATAGATTTCAGAGTCTCCACCAGAAGACCCAGGTACTGGGAATGTAGTGTCAAACCATTCTGTCCATTTACATGAACGCTCGCATGCAGTTGTTTGGAATGATGTTTGCACAGACTCAGTTGTTTCTACGGACAAAATTTGAAATTCAGATTGTTTTTGTAAATAAAATTGAATTTAAGATTAAATTACAGTTATTTTATGGTTACACACACCTCTAAAATGGACAATGTTAATATTAAAATTACTTTTAAAATTGCAAATACCTGTTGTGAAAGTGAAAATAGTTGTAGGCCTTGTTGTCACTGTTAATGTAGTTGGGACTGGAGTTGTGGGACATGGATACATTTTTCTTACAATCGTTCCATTCTCAGCACAATGTGCTGTTAAGCAGCTGTCTAGTCCATCTGTGGTGTTGTAAATCAAAGCTCCTATGTTGAACTTTTTCCCATTGTAAATGCAAGTACAAGCTGAAAGAAAATAAAATGAAATATATGTTGAAAAAGCTAATCCTGTATTGCAGAGGAAAACATTAAAGGGAAGAACAGTTTAATTTGTTCTTACCTGAGTCATCATATTTGCAGCTGATTGTAAGGGAACTACAATAGCTGTGGAAAATGTAAATTTGATATTTCAGGTTTGGGGATTTGCACAATTTCTAAAGTAGTAATTGATGTTTTCAAATGGTTTAAATGTATACCATGTCTGACAGTTGTCTGAGGTGGGTACTTTCTCTCCATTGTTGTAGTGTTTCCCCTCTTTGTCATAACAGCCACACTTGTCCTTCTCTACACATTTCATTGTGTCTTCATCAAAAAATGGCTGATTGGCAGGACACTTAGGATAGCAGCCTGAGAGGGGAGAGTATTGCCTTTAGTGCACGATAGCAAAATGTCTATGAATGACTATCTGTGTATTTTAATAAACATATTTAAATACATTTATTTTCTCTGTACCTTCCAGTGGTGGTATCTGAGCAGAGCACTGTCCAGAAGGATTTCGACAAGTCTTCATACATGAAGCACCGCAAGGTTTGTAGTGCCATTCACACTCACCCGGTGGATTATAGTAATCACAAAATAATGCTGTAAATCATGGCCAAAATGCAATTAAAATGTTGCAAGACCACATGGTTGGTTAAATGCATTTAAAATGTTGGAAGACTTAAGAGATTTTTTGAGATGCAACTCACGGCAAATATCTGGTGTTCTCCAGGCTACACAGACTGCTGCCTCATTGCAGGCCTCGGCATAAGCTGCCACAGCAGTACAGAAACACTCACAGTCTCCTCCACTATCACATGCACATGAATCTCTCACACAAGCATCAAAGAAAGGAGAAGGATCCACCTCAAAAGTAAAACAAAAGACATTCAAATTTCAAGAAGGTAGTTGCCGTGGAGCAATTACTTTAAATTTACAATGGCTATGTTGAACTTACCTGAGAATGGCAGGATGTAAAAACATCACTTTTTATTATACTGCATTGCTTTTGAGCCCAAGACTGTCTGTACGGGTTGGAAATACATGGGTTTTTGTTGGTTTGGGTATTAGGGCAACTTGGAGACACTTTCCAGCTATTTCCAAAATCCAGGGGATCAACTACAAGTTCTTGGTTTCTGCTTGTAAAATCATTGTTGGCATCTCTGTCGTAGTTTCCACACAATCCACAGACATGTCCCTTTTAGAAAGAAAAATATGGCAGCAAAATGAGCAGGGCTAATACAATCACAAGCCATGAAAAATATTATGTTCCAGCATACAAACCTTGAATTCTGGACTCAGTTTAATGAACATACTGGTTTTCCTATCCCACATGAGAATCAGACCATTGTTTGCTTCAATTACTAAATAAATTCCCATGGTGCGGATTTGGTATGGGACTTGTGTGCCTGTATTTCTCTGTACAACTTGATAGCTTCCATCTGTCAGTATTAACTCGTTATTCTAGGATGAAAGACAATAATTTCAATAATCAATCTGATTCAATCTGAGTTATAACATAGAGCTAAATGTAATGTAGAAGTAATAATTACCCCCAAGAAGAGCTTGATTGACTTTGAACAAGTGGTGCCTGTGGTTCCACAAGGAATGTTCTCTGTGATAACTCTGAAGGTGCCATCAGCATTGCCACAGTAATCCTATTTAGAGAACCATCAAGTAAGTACATGCAACAATATACAGCCGTGTTTGCTATGTAGTCCAACAATTTGTCCATAGCCAGTTCAATCTGACCTGTGCAAGAGTGTATTCACAGCCTCCATTGAAGTTGTATCTTTTGCCATCGAATGTAATGTAGTGTCCTTCACCATATATTGCACAGGTTCCATGGCACAGGTTTGTGGAACACTCCCATTTACTGTCTTTGCACGTACTGTTTTGAAAGTTGTAGACTTAGAATGTATTTCAGATATTCTTAATGTGAAGAACAAAATAAGTTTATGGTATCGTAAACAAACCAGGTATTGCAGTCAATCTTGATACTGTCCCCTGCTTGGTGTGGAATTCCATTGTGGATGCAGGGACATTGGCTCTCCTTGATACAACCACCCTTTCCATCAGACACAAGTTCATTTGGGCACATACAACCTGACACACACTCTGTACTGATCTGTTGTGAGAAAGAAACAATCCAGATCAATAAATGAGATTTATAGAATTAAGTCTTCATAGCAAGTTTCCCACCCTGTCATTTCTATTAAACACTCACACAGGCCATGTCAAGGGTGTTACAGCTCTTTTGGCACTCTGAACCTTTGACTCCTGGGTCAGCTTTGGAACAGTTGAAGAAAACCATGGGTGCAATACATGTTGCTAAAAAATAAATATTAAATATATATTTAGTGATTCATATTGTCATGATGTAACATAAGTTAAATCATTAGCTTTTTGAAGTGTACATACATGCACGGAATTCAGTTTCCCCAATGCAGCTGAGTTTGCCTGCTTTACATGTGCTGAAATACACAAATTCATAAAGAACGTGATGCAATCAATAAATAAAATGCTTATTTGCATACAGTGAAACACAGCATAGCACAAAATGTGTCCAGTGACTTATTCCTTTTGTGAACAAAATGCAATATGACAAAGTGTAAGATGATTCCATCATTATATAAATCAGAAAGCTTTTTGTGCACAGAACTAAGTACTTGACACTTGGCACCCCGAGACTCTTCGCTGTTTCTTATTTACATTCATCTGCAGTCAAACAGCTGTAAAAGCACAATGGCTATTGTTGGTGACTTACCACATGGCTGTATCTTTGCTGATGACTTCTCCAGGGGGTATCACTTGGCCCTTAAAGTAGCAAGAGCAACTGGTAGGTTGGACACATTTCCCCCCATCATCCAAGTATGTTCCTTCTGCACAAATGCAGCCATCCACAGGTTGAAATGTTGTTGAACAAGTGAAATCAGGGTCACTGTAGCACCGGCACGAGCGATCACTGTTTGTTATGCTGGAGGCATAAACCATGTTGCCTGGACAGGTGGTGGTGTATTTATCTGCAGAAAAAGATAAAACCATTTACTTCTAAATATATTTACTGCCAAACAATTGGCAAAAACATATAATTTTTTTCAAAATGCAAAAAACGCTTAAGATGCACTCACTGCAAGCCATATTTCTCCAGCTATCCAGCTGTATGCCTTTGGAAGCACACGCATGTACATAGGAGGAGAGGGCAGCACACATACAGTCCTCACTCTTCTCACAGTTGCAGCTGTCATACATGCAGTTCTGCATTTAGGGAAAAAAATATTTAGGTCAATTCATATTTATCATTTATAACAATTTATGGAATTGTTTTAAGTATTAAAAACACACTTCTTTGTAAATGTCTGGATTGATCTCTTTGTGACAGGGAGCAAACACTCCATTAGGATCAGAAAGAAGAGAGCACCACTGCTTAGCATATTTCTCTGAAATGACCAAAAAATAACAGCAACAATGTTAATGCCAAGCCCTCCAAAAAAAAAAAAAAAGAAAGCAACAGAATTCATATAACTTTGGCATTACCATTTTCTAAGCTCAAACTGCATGGAGCCTCAAAGCTGCTCTTGACGTCAGGACAGTTAGCTCTTATTTTCCAGGTGTTTGCAAAACCTGCTCCAGTTCCTTCTCTTCCTCCATTCATTGTTGTGAAATCATCAGCTTGGATACTGTTGTAATTTCCACACAGACCTGCAATGGGTATGTTACAATGAATATATTCTAGATTTTTATGTTTGTCAGTGGCTCACATCTGAAAGTTGTGCATAACGCCACATACCACAGATCTTCTGCCTATGTGCAGGGCTTGCTGTTATGTAGACCTGCATTACTGGTATGAGCTGGATCTGTAGCTCAATGCCAGAAGATGCTTGGACAATAATGAAAAATGTGGATGGTTGGAAAATCTTCACACCGCCTGTAACAAAGATTAAAAACGATTAAGAACAAATCCAAGAATAATGCAACATCTTTATAAAACCCCCAATATAATGTTGTTTAATAACTCTTACTACTGTATTTGTTGGAACCTACCTGTTGAAAGAGGTAACTGAGAGTAGATTCTGTTGACAAAGGTTTTTCCACTGGCCTGAATGTTGATAACCTATGGAGCAGGACAGCAAAGTGGTTCCTTAGTCACAACAGATACTGCTCAACATCCCTCCTCAAGTAAAGCTTTCTAGCTGCAAAAATGACATGCCAGTTGCTTACAGTGGCTCCATTAGAAACAGCCAGTGTCACAGCCTTCAGACAGCTCTCAGTGTCAGTCAGACCGCATTTGACAAGGTCTCCAAGAACTGTGAAGTCTGCTCCATTGCATTGCTGCCAAAAAATACATTACTTTTAGTCACTTATGCTTAAATGTGGTTAACTTCACTAGCACTGGGAAGAGGGTTAGTGGCTCACCTTTGACAAAACATATGTACAGTCACCATGAAAAGTGTAAGCTTTCCCATCGTAGGTGGTGATGTGAGAGCCTCCTTCCACTGAACAAGTGCTGGGGCAATTTTTCTCCTGGCAACTCCACTGTCCTCCAGCACAGGTACTATTTGGGCAACATTACAATTAGTGTGCGTTTGTGTGTGCGTGTGTGGCTCGATTAATATCAGAAAGTGAAATGATTACATTTTCTAGTAGTCATGGAAAGCACTAGCATACCATTGTTTGCAGCTGGTTGAGTACGACTCTCCGGGATTGTATTTCTTTCCATTGTGAGTGCAAGAGCATTCCTTCAAGCTAATGCATCCCTTTCCATTGACATCATCAAGAACAGTGCCTAGAGTGTACATTAATTGTTCATTTATATGTGCATTTATACGTGCATATACATTTAAATAGAGATTGTCTCCAATTACCGGGTGGGCAGAAGCATCCATCAGTACAATGTTCCTCACACACTTGTCCTCTATCAGGGTGTGAACAGGTATCTGCACAAGCACTTCCACATTCTTGGTGGACCATGTTATTAGGGCATGATTTTGCTGTTAAATGCAAGGGTATTTCAGTCGATTAGTCCATTGTTCTCTTTCACAGAGTAAAAAAAAAAAAGAAAGTTACACTCACAGCAGAATTGCTCAGTCCGCCACTGGGTGGGCTTCCCTCCTGCGTGAACACACTGGCGGGAAAACTCGGTGATGGTGCTGCACAGGCAGAATGAATCAGAGGTCTTCTCACAGTGACACATGTCTGCCACACAAGCCTTGATGAATGAGTCTGTGGCAACCAGATCCTTACAACTGCTGAAGGATGGGCTGGAAAGCAGGTGCTCACAAACTGAAGTCTAGGCCAAGAAGAATATAATGGTTTAAACAAATCTTCAATACAGGCATGATGGTGCAAAAGACATAGATTATAAAAAAAACACTATGGCATTCATAATGTAAACATTGATAGTCATTTCTCATACCAGCTTGTGGCATTTTTCATCAGATGGCAGAGGGTTCTCAGTGCAGGTTTCAGTTGGACCATCCATCTTCCAGAAATTTCCAAAATCAGCGGGTGATATTTCTACACCTTAAAAATAAACAAAACACAATTGAAATGGTCCTCCCTGCCAACCAGTGTAAGATGGTCCCAGTCATGGCCTATGTCGGGTGACCCGAGCGGCCCAATAGTAAGTGTTCCTTTCCTTTCTCCGTTTCCACTTCCCCTTCCCCAATGTAGATTCCTATATGTTTGTTTGTCCCATAAATTAATAAAATGTTTTTTGTACAAAGCACCTGCGCCTGGGTCCTCCCCTTCCTTGGTGTTCTGACAACAGTGCCCTTATTAAATATTTTAAAATATTGGCTACATAACTGAAAAATGACTGCATACCATTTTTGATGAACTCATCATAAAGTTGGACTCCATTGAAGTCTCCACAAAGACCACAAGTCTGGTTCTTGTATTTATTGTCCAGCTCCACCTTAATAATTGATCATTAAAAGGATTATCAGCTTGACATACCTGGTAGACATACATACATATCCTTCCAATGTATTACTATATACACTATATGTGTTTATATTACAGATTTTATCTTAAAATAACTATTTTTAAACACTAAAACGATCTTGCATAAATACTGTCTTAAACTGAACTGAAACAGTTACATTTGGACAAGAATTCACAATTAATTTGAAACAAATGGGACACACACATGACACAATACAGAGAACATTTCTTGTATGGCATGTCTTACCATGAATGAGTCGTCTTCATTCCACATTGCCACAAGTCCTAGCTTTGCTTGGATTGCAATATAAGAAGGTCTCTTTTCAATGTGGACTCCTGACTGACTGAATGGTAGTGTGATTCTACAGTAAAAAGAATAAAAAGTATTTGCTTATTGCTTTTGATGTCATAAATGTAAAAAAAAATACATTTATCAATTGTGAAATAAAATGCAGAAGGAGGGTTTTAGTCTTTTTAAACAGCCCACAAATTTGAACTACAATAAAATATTTCTGTCCTCCTTATGAATTGAGTCAAAGTATGTTTTAAAAAATAGCCATAAAGGTTGTTTCATGTATACAGTACAAGCCAAAAGTTTGGACAAACCTTCTCATTCAATGTATTTTCTTTATTTTCATGACCATTTACATTGTTAAAATGTTATAAAGGCATCAAAACTATGAATGAACACATGTGGGGTGGTAGTGGGTAACACACTCGCCTATGGCTTTGGCTTGGCTTTGTGCACCTAGTGGGTAACACGCTTTGCCCAGAAGACCCAGGTTCAAATCCCACTTACTACCATTGTCCCTGAGCACTACTGACACTTAAAGTCGATCTTGATAATGCTCTAAAGCACTAGTATATTTTCTTAACACAGCAGAATAAATTATGTCAATAAATTAATCTTAAGATGTTTCTATTAAGTATGTATCCAGAATTCTGCAAACATGTACCAAACCATTCATAAATTATTTTAACATTAGAGCTGGAAAATTGACACCAGAACTAACTCAAATGAATTCAGTCCCTAATTATGAGAGCATTTTACAAACACAAAGAAGGTGACCAATGACTCACGTTTTTCCATTAACAGCAATGCTTCCCTTGACCAGCTCTACTGCAGTGCCCTCAAGAATCATGGTGATCTTGCTGATGGTCGGCAAGTTGTTCACCACTTCGCGCCTCATTTGGATGTTGAAATCCTCATAGGCACTCCTGCACTGCGAAGTGAAGATGTAGTTGCAGCTGGATGGGAGCTGGAAGACGTCCCCGTCAAAGGCCTTGAAATGGTAATTGCCCCATGTGCTGCAGACCCGTTCATTGTGAGCAGGGCTCACCCCTGGAAATTCAAACAGCAAATCAATTCTTCCATTGTGCTCGTCATATTTTAACCATGATGGGGCATTGCCTTTTCCTATTCTTTTCTCTCGTGAACCATTGCAGCTATGTTCACTAAAGCAGTCAGAGAGTACAATGCATACAATGGAAAATGTAAACAGTTATTATAAGCTAAATTTAAAGTTAAGTAACACACCTCTATTTACTATGCAAATGTAACATAATTCTTTCAAATATTTCTGCACTACAGTGTTTGACTTTACTTTAATGAAACAAATAAATTTTTGAATTTATTAAAGTTTCTTACTAAAATGGTATAAAAGGTAGTGTATCCTAGTGTTACCCTATTTACATGAGTTTACTGAAAGTCGTAATACCCTCATTCCTCAAGTGAAATTAAAACATTTAAGGCATTATTCTCATAACCTGTTCCCATTTCATTTAAAAAGAAAACAATACACACTAAACATATGCAAGATGTAACTACTTACCTGAAATCATTGATATCTTGGTCATGGATGGAATAATGTTGACTTTTTTGGAACCTGTTAGAACCAAAAAAATATTTTAATATTCAAATTTATTCCATTATTTAATCTGAAAAATCTAAACAAGGACAACAGGTCGTAGGAAACCCTAAAATTAATAAAACCCAAGCAGCACAATCATTTTTGTACAGTCATAAAAATTTGCCCCTTACCTAGCTCTGAGGTAGTTAATCCGATGCATAGTGTCACCCATAGTAGCACCCCAATGGGTGATTCCTTCACTGTCCCCATGCTGGCCTGTGGGTAGCAAACTGCACCACAGGTGACTGAGAGTGGTGCTTAGCTGGGCTCTGGACTTTATACCACCAGCCTTTGTGATATTGGTGGGTGGAAGGAGTGGCAGTGGAACTGAACATAGGTGCCTCCTAAATCATTCTGGTGTGAGAACTAAATTTAGATCCATCCTTTACTTTAAAATTTCTAAAAGTTTATTTTAAATTTACCTATAAAACAATTTTTAATAATGCAATTAAATAGGTAATTGGAAACCATTGTACAGCTTTAGTAAAGGCATAATATGATTTGTTTGCCTTGTTTTGACTCATGCTGTAAACTCACACAGCTGTATAGGGGTGTTCCTTTTTAAAAAAGATTAATTGCGAATTATATCCATTGAATGTGCACTGTGGTTACCAGTTACTATTGTCTGCCTTATCACAAAAATTTGCAACTCATAATGCCTAAGAGCTACTGACTCAATATGAATTAAAGGTTTGTGTTTACTTAATTATTTTTGAATAACACCTGATTGTTCAGGTATTCATATCATTTCTCTGGGTGGTGTTCGAGAATGCGTGCATCATACTTTTAAAGGCACATTAACATTGTACATAGGCATTTGAGATCAACAAACAAACAAAATATGAATATGCATAAAGGGTAGGTGCAGGTGAACTATAAAATTACACACTGAAACTCATATAGATACATGCACTTTTTATAGATCCGTACACATACACATATATTTTATATACACATAAGGGTGATGGGTTAAATGCAGAGGACGTACTGTTGCAGTGGACTTTTTGTGCACAGTGTGCTGTGCTGCAGTGTTTCACAATAACAATCACTTCACATTCAGTAACTTTTCAGGTAAGGCTTTCCACAAGATTTAGGAGTGCATTGATGGGAATTTTTAACATTCTTCTGGCAGTGATATTGCCCAGCTCACAATTACCAAACTGATTTATTCAAAAGGTCCAAATCAATTACATTTACAGCATTTAACAGACTGCCTTATCCAGAGCAACTTATAATCAGTAGTTACAGGGACAGTCCACCCTGGAGACACTTAGGGTTAAGTGTCTTGCTCAGGGACACAATGGTAGTAAGTGGGATTTGAAACTGGGTCTTCTGTTCCGACCATTTAAGTTCCTCCACACCAAACTCAATCTTCAAAATCTTCATGGACTTGGCTTTGTGCACTGGTGCACACTCATGTAGCTCTTCAAAATATCTTGAAGCTCTCCAAAAATCTTGGTATGCTAAAAGTGACTTCCTGTTGGTGCAAAAATGACATTCTGAAAGTGAAAAAGTGAAAATGATCAGACTACAAAAGTACAGAATGTTTTTGAGTACTTTGTCATATAGGACCATATATGTCATATATATGGTCAAAATGAGTGTGGTTGTTGGTGTCAGCTGCAATCATGGTCATTGTGCTGGATGCATCTTTGGCCATAAGTACCTGTGCAGGAATGTTGTGACACAAATTCGGTTTGGTACGAATTAGGAAATAATTTCTCAGGATATTTGTTGAACATATGAAACATATGAAGACCCTTCTGCTCTCCATCCTGTACCCACTGCAATTCACTTATCGTCCGAACGGCTCCACAGATGATGCCATCGCCACCACCCTGCATATGACCTGGACAATAAGGACACATATGCATGAATTCTGTTCATAGACTTCAGTTCAGCATTCAAAACCATCATTCCTCAGCACCTGGTTGAGAAGCTTAGACTGCTGGGCCTGAACACCTCCCTCTGCAACTGGATCTGGGACTTTCTGACTGAGAGACTTTAGTCTGTCTGGATCGGGAACAGCATGTCCAACACCACCACAGTGAGCACTGGAGTTCCTCAGGGCTGTGTGCTCCGTGCAATGCTGGTCATCCTGCTGACCCATTACTGTGCAGCAATGCACAGCTCCAACCACATCATCAAGTTCGCTGATGACACGACCATGGTGGGTCTCATCAGCAAGAATGATGAGTCAGCGTATAGAGAGCTGGTGCAATGACTGACAGATTGGTGTAAGGTCAACAATCTATTTCTGAACATGGACCAAACGAAGGAGATGATTGTTGACTTCCGAAGACGAAGGAGGGACCACTCTCCACTGAACATCGACAGTTCTTCTGTGGAGATCATCAAGAACACAAACTTCCTCGGTCTTCATTTAGAGGAGAACCTCTCCTGGAATCTTAACACCAGCTCAACAGCCAAGAAAGCCCAGAAGTGTCTTTACTTCCTGCGGAGGCGGAGGAAAGCCCATCTCCCACCACCCATCCTCTCCACCTTCTATAGAGGGACTATTGAGAGTATTCTGACCAGCTGCATCACTGTCTGGTTTGGAAACTGCACCGCATCGAACCGCAAGACCCTACAGCCGATATTGAGGACAGCTGAGAATATCATCGGCGTCTCTTTTCCATCCATAACGGACATTTACTACACACACTGCATCAGGAAAGTCACCAGCATTGTGAAGGACTCTACACACCCCTCACATGCACTCTTCACCCTCCTACCATCTGGATAAAGGTACCAAAGCATTCGGGCCCTCACTGCCAGACTCTGCAACAGCTTCATCCTACAAGCCATCAGACACCTGAACACTCAGGGACTGGACTGGCACACTCTCACACACACACACACACACTACCTCTGTTATATTGTAATATTATTTATCTGTAATTTCATCTATTCATGCATCATTCCATTTTTGATTATCTATCCGTAATATCATCTGCTAATGCACTGTTCCATTTTGCACAGCAATCTTTGCACTATTTTACTTCAAACATTTATTTATTATTCATTTCACTATTTTAGCACTGTCTGTCTCATTGTTGTCTCATGTTTTTTTTTGTTAAATGTTACTCTTGCACTGCCTGTTTGCACCTTATGTAGCCTAGTTTGTTTCTGTCACATATGTGCACTTCGAATCACTATGTAACTTTGTCTAATCGTTAAAATGTTAAATGTAGCACCAGTTTCAGGGGAAACATTATTTCATTTCACTATGTACTGTCTAACATGTATATAGCTGAAATGACAATAAAGCTCAACTTCAACTTTAGTTTTGAGGTGAGAGACCAAAATGAAGGTCCTCCCCAGTCATCATCACTGGAAATCACCTACTGCATCATTTTGTGGTTTAGTAGCTGCAACTGAATAAAATGGTGAAAAAAGGAAGAAACTAATCTCCACTTTGCTGGAAACCCTCCATCAATGCTGCATAGACAGAGACATCAGCATCACTGGAGATCCCCAGCACACTCTTCCCTTGATGTGGGAGATGGGATGGGTATTGTAATTTAATTAATGAGACAAAATAATTTATTATTTATCAGGTTAAATAAAAAATAGTTCAATTAACCAGCAACTCAGGTGTGTCCCTGTTTAAAGATTATTTATCAGTTATGCTCAGAAATGCACACACGCTTGTTCACAGTGGGATCCACACCAGAATGAGTCAGTTCATTTGGTGCCGGACATTGATTAAGTCAATCTGATTTACACAACATTATATCAGCAGATGCAGAATCTACAGTGTCATCAACACAAGAAGTTGTTAAAGATACATAACATGTAATAATACTGAGTAAAGTCTGTAGAAATTGATGAACAAGTAATAAAAATGACCCGACCTTGCCTATTACAAACTTGAACTTAAAATGCATTAATAAAATGTAATTTCTGAATAATAGAGACCTGATTCCTTAGCTGCTAAAGAATGTTATGAATGTGCCTACATTTCTAATAAAACAAAATGTTCTTTTTGTTCTTTTTGTCCACGCATTTGTAATATAGGTCCATATGCAGAAGCACATGTTTTAATCCTCATGGAAATTATATGTATACATAAATTACCATCTAATAAGTCTTAAGGTATAATGCATGTTAAACAGATTTAAGATAAAGTGTAAGATTAATGGTCACTGGTTTGGTTTCATATTATCAATGGGCAGAATCTGCCAAGCCGCATTACAGTGCGGCCTCTGCGAACACTTAATTCAACTCTATTAAGATAAGATACAACAGAGAAAAGGGAGCAACAAAAGAAAAAATGTATGTGCAGGGTTTTCATTACAGGCCACAATTTCTATAAAACAAAACACTGTGTGCCAAATTCATTTTGTGCACCGGATCTCTTTCCAAAAAGCAATAGGAGCTGATATGATTTATTCTGGTATTGGTAATTAACAATGAAGCTATAACAATGTATATAACAATATAACAATAATTTAAGATTTGCACCTTTGGTCAGCACCAACTCCTTTTTAACATCTGATAAGCAAACTAATAATGATACATTGCTGTATGATACTAGGACTTCTGAAGGACTAGCAGGTAGCTTTCAGAAGCTGTGGCAGGTGCTACCCCCACAACATTCAAACCTGGAATGAGGCAGGGCTGGCCCAATGTCACTCTAACTAATAATTATAGTGTTTACTATGTTTAGATAGGAGTTGAGATTGATTACAGGGTTTATTGTGAACTGTTCAAATGTGATCCTTATTGATATGTGAGTCTGATGAGCTCTAACAACATTGCATTGCCTACAGGAGCACACAATATCTGGCTAATAAGAAATTTGTCTGCTTAAATATCTGAAATGTTATGTAGTTATGTCAAATGGAATATTAGTATCACTTAGTTATTATGTTGCTAGAAGCCTTACTGGCACAAACCTTTTAAATGTCTTTTGGCATCTGTACACTATCATCATACAATGACAAGTGACATATTAGAATGGAACTGCCTCACTGCCTAATCCTAAATGTTGTTACACAACCCCAGCATCATCATAAACAGCATTAACATGAAATACTGCATCCTCAGGACTTTCTACAACAGAGGTACAGTTTCCCTCTTTCCAGGACATCAATTTCATGCAATGATGATCTATTTAGACTGCGAGCATCAGACAAATGGTACTCCCAGAGCAGCAGGCTACAGGACATTTTCTTCTACCATGCCGTCAGACTGCTGATCTGTGGCCACCAAACACTCAAACAGACTCACTGACTCAGTACTCGCTGCACTTATTGTGCCCTTATTAATAGAACGTCCATAGTTTGTACATATGCTTAATTTTCTTAATTTTCTACTTTGTCATGTTTCTATTGTAATGCCATGAGAATACTTCACTCACTTGAACTGCACCAGTGTACTAATGGAAAGGGACATGACAATTAATTGATTAGACCAGTATGGAGATCTGGTAAATCATCTGGTCTTAAACACATTTAATTTCCAATATGGTATACACAGCTAAAGCATGATATAATGAACATCTTAAGGAGAGAAAATTGCTAAATGAAAGTTTCTAATTTGGCAATAGATCATGTTGATTACAAAGTTTACTCAAGGAGGCACAGCAACGTGTTAACTGGAAGTGTTACTCAGCACATCTAAACTGACAAGTCACTACTGGATATCCAACTAATTGCCCCTTACACACCTCAGAGTCCACAGTTACTATGTCCCAGACATTCATAGGATCATCGCATTTGAGGATGCTTAATTGCAAAATATGCTATATATTAATATATTTGTTTTTTGGAATAATAGGATCTGCATTTGCATGATAATTTCTCTGATTTCCCCAAACATGACTTAAACCCACTGGTGGACAGTAGCAAAGTAAATGTAATTCATTACTGTACTTAAGTAGTTTTTTTGTGTATACGTACTATGCTAAAGTATTTACATTTGTAGAGACTTTTTACTTTAACACTGGTAGATTTAAATGTCAAGTACCATACTTTACTCCACTACATTTTCCAAAGGCAATCATTTTTACATTTAAAAATGTACATTTACAGAGCTGCTATTGGCCTGCTATACTACTGGTTGCATGAACTTGCTTATGCCAGCATTTAAGAGGGAGAACAGGTCCAGCTTGCCAGAACCCATACGAATTTACTGTCTAATCTAATGAAACATGTAGATGTAAGAGTTCTGATTTCTGGTGGCTAGTTTCTAGATAGGTTGGGAATACTCTGCTACCCAAAATCGCAGTAGCAGGCTGAAGTTATTTTATCCATTTCAATTCAATGGCTGTGTAAGTCGTTTCAGTATATTTTATAGTATGGTATGTTTTTCAGCGATAAATGTGATTAAAGTGCTAACAATAAAATTAATATAAACTGCTAAAAGTGATCATCGTGATTTTAACTTTTCATGCTGGAAAATCAAATCTACAGTATTATGATGCACAAAATGGCAATTGAATTGTACCCAGCTACATTCCCAGATAATTAAGAACGATCCCACATGAGTCGGTGCCCAGCAGCACTGAAACATGTCTGTGTAAAAGCCGTAGCCATCTCACAAACAATTCCTCTCATCAGACCCTCTGTTCCTGTAATGGAGAAAATGTGCGTTTTCAAGGATGCCTATATTTTAAGTTAGAAACATGCAGACAAATTATCAGTTAGTTTTCAAAATCCTGTTGGTATCATGGCATCTTTTTTCATTTCACCCTGCGAAATGCACAGATTGAGGCATTGCAGTTTCAGCGAGGCGCGCATTTCACTTGTGTTGCATTAACAGGTCAAAACAGAACTCTACTTAACTCAAACCCCACCACTGCTTACTTCCAGCAGACAGTGATTTGAGTTCTGCTACTACTAAATTATTCTGTTTCCACCACTGTTCTTCTGAGATCTAAGGATCACTTAACCAGCACATGAAACAGAGTTTTTAAATACACCAATCAGCTATCCCATCAGCTATCAACGTCAGCATAATGACCACTGACAGGTGATGTTATCTTCTTACAGATAGGGAGGATGTGGGTGGGATGTACTACCAAGCAACTCAAAATCTTGACCTTGAACATGATGTGCTGTAAGCAGGTCTAAGGATTTGGTGGGCAAACTGTGATGGCTAAACCGCTGTATCAAAGTATCTCCAAAACTGCAGCTATTGTGGGATGAATTGGGGACAGTTGTCCAGACATTCCAAAAGTGGAAGTGAGATGAGGAACTGGTGACAGGTTCGTGGGAAGCCAAGTCTCATTGATGCACAGGTTGACCTGTGGTGTACTATTCAGTAGACTAGTCTAAATTGCTGAAAAAAGATAATGCTGGTTCTGAGAGAAAGGTTTCCAAACACACAGTTCATCCCAGTTTGTTGGGTATGAGGCTATATAGCTGTAGACGGGTCAGGGTGTCTCAGGGTGTCTCAAATAATGTCATTCAGGTGCTCTTGCTTTGAGATGCTCTGTATGAAATTTTTCTGGAAAGAGAAGTGCTGCTGGGTCTTTATAACCAGGTGAAAGGTGTTCAGGCTTCAGGTCAAGGCCTGACCAATTCCTGGGAGACACCCAAGAATGATAAGTGAAAAGTAGTAGCCAGATTACTTTATTGTACATGCAACCATGGAGCCATGCACAAGTCCTTCCCCTCCTGGATTTATGCAGAAGGTGCCACAGCGGGTACCTAATAATATTTTTTTTATTTTTGTGTCACCCTTTCTCACATGCTTTCTCCTTATTTATTAGCACATTAGATATGATGTGAGGCCTGCTTTCTAACAGATTAAATGTTTATGCTTCCAGGTGCAAATAGAGGAATATTTCTTCCCTTTAAATAACGTACGTGCATAAGTATATTCGTGGAACTTACAGTGGGCAGGCCAGATTTATAAATGCTATTCCTGATATGTAGGAAACAGATAAACGCTACTAATTGCTGACTGGGCGTCACCAATTCAATATTTGTTCTGCCTGTTCTTTTGCAAATATTTGGAATGCACCCTTACAGCCTCTAAATTAAACAAAAGATCAAGATGGAAATACAAGTAGAACATTTTGGATTTAAATTCAGTGTTTGTATACATTTTAATATGACAGTTATTGTCACTTAATAATGTGCTCCTGAAATGCCAAAAATACCCAAGTATTCCTGGCGTCACTGGGTTATGTAATATGCATGTATTAATTATTATATACTTAACTAAAATGACTGCAGATTAATTGTGGGAATGCTTTATCAAATTATTACAATTATTTAAAATGAATCTCACAGTTTGAATTTAGAACAACAACAAAAAATGTGCAGCAGATATTGACCAATATTTACACCAATATTTTCTGCTCTCAGCAAAAGGTGACAATGGGGCATGGCTTAAATTTGTGGTAATGGTTTACTGAACACTTTTCATATATGTTTAATGGGATTTTCAGTGATTCAACTGACATTGCACAGGAAGTAGGTGAAGCTTGTAGCAAAGGCAAATATCTTAAAAAAAACAATGTTTTTCCAAAACATTGACCCAAATACCCACATCACAGGGAACTGTAATTCTGGCTCAGGTCAATCTAGTCTTTATTTTAATTGTCCCCAAGAGGCAAGCAGTCAGCAGTTCAAATATATAGACCCACAACAATACATGCACACATCAAAACATTCAGCATTTATCTCCCACCATCCTCCTTGGCATTCTTTCTATTTTGTTCCCTTACAACCAAGAATTTAAAAGTAATTTTGGTTGGTTTGTACCTTTTAATTTACAAAAAACAATTACCTCCTTGCAAATGCTTTTTTTTTTGTTGTTTTTGTGAGCATGCCTGAGTGTACCTAACAATTCATCCCTTCCCAGAGTCAATAAGAATATCTTTATTGTAAGTATGAGTACAACAAAATTAGGTAATTTCTCCTTTTTGATATTTTGCACCATACATCCTTCCTTCAGTTAGGGTTAGGGTTAGGGTTGTGGTGTTTGTCTTAGGTACTGAGCTGTTGGGGGTTGGGCTGGTGCTCGCCCAGAGCACCAAACAGGCTGGGGACGCCCCTTTCTGTGACATCATGGAATCACGTTGATGTGTGAGGAACGTGGCACAGAAATAGAAGAGCAAAATATTGATACCATTGTGCTATTATTGATCCAATACTGATACCACTTGGTATCAATAGTATCGATATTTAGGATCAATAAGCACAGCTCTACAAACACTGAAAAAACAGTGGAACCACCTTTATGATTGACAATACTGATTCCAAACCTACCTTTGTTGCCATATCAACACAAAGGAGTGTGACATATTAACAGTACCAGAGCAAGGCACATTCCTCCTGTCTTATGGGTCATGGTTCTAAACACATGCTGAGCTTGGTATATAGTGGATTCATACATCATCCCATACAATGAACAGCACAGTGATATGAATACTTTATATTGTGCATATATTCTCTCGTACGATCCCCGTCTCAATTGTTACTGTTGGTTGGTACGTGCGTCATTAGATAAAGGTTTTAAGCAGATAAGCCAGCATTTTAGTGTACTGATTTACTGAGGCTATTTTGAATATATGTGTTAACTAGTAATCAAAAGGAATATTTTGAGGTGTAGATGCATAGTTTACTGGGTTTGCCTCTGGTGTCACAGCAATTAAACATTTCAGAAGAAGTCTTCACATTACACTCACATACAGACTTATATGGTAACAATGGCTCACGTCTGCCATTGGTCATTCTTCTTTCATCATTATGCTGATTATATTACGCAAACAGATTTTATCAATGCCTATCTGCTGTACCGGACTGCACCCACTATTTGGCAAACAGGAGTGGTGGACGTTAGGAAACACCTAGCAAAAGGTGGGACTAGGTCCGGTTCGTTTAAAAAAAAAATGCCTGAAATTGTGAACAGAAAAAATGTGCTGAAAACATGTATTTGGTCAGAACAAGGCCCATTATGATAAAGCTCATATATTGTTTTTTTTTATATTGTCAGTACTTTCCAAGAATGCTATATCCTGGCAGTCATCACAACAATGTTACATATTATTAAGAAAAGTTATGTTCATAGCATAAATATCAAATTGTAGCTAATAATGGCTGTAACAAGAACAATAATTCTGTGAAAATTAGAATGAACCAGCCTAACAGGTTCAGACAGACATAATTAATCAACACACAAAAGGTAATTATTCTGTATGCAAACACTGGCTAATTCCTGTTAGTGTTGGAGGATAAAGAGGTGTTTCAGACTTGTTATTTTAACCTGAGTGTGTCAAAAGGTGAAAGATCATTTGTCCAGCATTGCTACTGTCTTAGCTTACTAACCGCTCCTTCTTACTGCCCATACAAAGGTGTCTAAAAGGCCGCTTGATAACATAGACAACAAAGGCCTCGGCCGCCAGGCCACTCAAAGATGCCACTCAGGATAAGTGAATGTCTGTACAGGTTTTCTCTGTCCTGGATCTCCAAATATCCTAACATTTCAGGTGAAAAATTATGGTATTAAATACCTACTCTGAGGTCAGAGCACTACAAGTTGAATAAACGAGGACAAATGGGAACACCTACAACCCTGCAGACCACTTGTGACAGTGGCACAAGTGAGTAGATCACCCTTTTCCTCAGGAGCATGAATGAAAGTTACTGTGTGTGAAAACGGATATAGGGGCTTCAGATCTTATACAACACAAACCAGACCAAGAAAACAATTAGATTTAGAAACATTTAATTAAGATTTATTCTCATTGCGCAATGTACAGGTACAAAGACAACCAAATGCAATTATCACATAAATAAAAAAGAATAAAGTGCATCATACATGTTTACATTTTAAAGTATGATAAACATTTGTCCAATTCATTTATCGACTTATTCATTAAAATGTGTGTATTGAGGAATCTCATACAATTTGACTGTTGCTTACCAAAGTGAACTTGAGCATATCTAAAAGCATATTTAAAGCTCGTCAACTTGTTCTTTTGCTTTCCACCCAAGCAGTTTTTTTTTAAATAAATGGTTGACTGTTTAAGTAATTAATTTAGGCTAATATCAAATGTCATAACATAGCTCACAAGTTGAAAAATGCATTTTTATTTGTCATTTCCTTTTTTCATTATTTTTATGGGCTTACGTTTGAATTTAAGTAACAGAATTGAATAAAAGATGGAAAAATTATGAAAACCTGGAAAATGATGATACCTGAAAGCATTCCTACATTTACATTTGATGCATTTGACAGACTTAACATTTTGCTTTATACATGTATTATTAAAAAAAGGAATATTTGGTAAAACCACAGATTAGGGTTAAGCCACAATTTTTAAAAACATTTCATACATTCAGAGTACAATTTAAACCTCCAGACCTATCTGACTGCATTTTTCCATAAATGAAAAGGCCGATTATGAAAAAGATCATGACTTTTTAGTCATAGTTTTTCCAATGTTTTGGTCATATTATGTATGACAAAAAAAAATACCAAGAGAAAGATGTGTCCAGCTATTTGACAATATATTTAATGTATGTTGCATTAAATTAAAAGTATGTGGAGCTTAAAGAAGTAGATGAATTATTTCTTTTTATTCATCTTGAAGACCCCAATTGCACTTCAGTGTTGTCCACTTTAGGATTTCCCTTTAAGGATTCCCTTAATGATTTCCCTTGAAGATATATTAATTGTAGGCACACATGCATGAACCATTATAATGAACCATTTTACTTTCCCCCCAGTTTGCCAAGGTCATAAATGGCCTTGTTTTCCAAAATTTCTGCTTTCTTGTCCTGCTGAATTAGTGTGTTAGCCACCATGGCCCTTGCTACTGAGCTGATAGGGATGGACATTGCAGTGGGGAATGCATGTGAGACGAGGCCCAGAAACTTCCTTGACACCCACTCTGTTGGCCTGCTTTCCTGCCTGTCAACCAGGAGAACCCTGCAGAAGCATTTAAATCAGATGAAATGTCATTATTTTGAACGTTGCCAATACTCATAACAATGATGACAAAGCAAACGACTTTAAACAAACACAATCCAGCTGGTTGGGAAATGCCCATCCCTGCTGAATGGCTAAGTGTGTATGATTGGGGTGAATGTATGAACTTACGCAGGCCTGTACACTGAATAGCGGTCAAAGTTAAGCTTCTCTATGTCTGCCTCTACTTGTCCCTGTGAAAATAAAGAACGTCAATACAGGCTACTGGGAGATGTCAAATGTAATCAAATTTGAGCTCACAAACACACCTTTACTTTGAGGTACAGAAAGCTACTGTCTTTGTTTGCTCCTTTAGAGGACTCCAGGTTGAAATGGGAGCACCCTCCAGCTTTTGCCAGTTCTGCTGACTGGAGAACGTAGTCATGGTCTACCCGTACAAAGCCTTCCTGAGCAAAAACATATTAAAATAAGAGAGACTGAGATGTCTGTCTCTCTTTATGAATGGTGTAAGTATATGCTTTTTTAATGTAACAAAAGCCCTGTCTGACATCAATCAAATTTCGATGTAACTAAACTGTTTATTGCAGAATTGACATTATGCATTTAGAGAAAGAGATAAAACTTGGGAAGTATCCACAGCTCTGTTATCCTATTGTTCTCTGAGCAGCAATAGAATATTGTTTTTTGCTTGTAGAGATCATTTCTTAGCTTAAGAAGTTGGGAGAGACTAACCCACAGTTCTTCTGGCACATTCTCAAATCGATTTCATAGTTACTGTTGGGAAGTTAGTTTCACTACTACCTAAAACTTTTGCACAGTACTGTAGATCTGATTCTTACAGCTCCAGCTTTGGCTCTTGTAGTTCCCAGGCAACAATATCCCACGTCATGGCCTTGAAACGCAGCGGAATAGTTGTCCAGCTTTTCAAAATCAACTATTTCCTGAACCTAAACAAGAGTAAATAATATATATCATATCTGTGAATCATATATGGCTCTGCAACACAAAGTTTATGGACTTATTCAATATCAATGGAATATAACATCAGAATACATTTCTGAATAAACATTATGAATGTAATTAATTGAACATATTGCAGTCGCTTGTCTCATGTTTTACTCCTTTTTAGAAAATACTTAAGAACACTTTTCTGTATATAGAAAAAGAGGTTGTGTTGGTATCGAATGGTATAACGAATGGTATCTACTGATCTTCCTAGTTAACCTAATGAGGGATTTCAATGATGAATATGTATGTAGCACCTATGTAATTCGCTGTGTATAAGAGAATCTGCCTAATGCTATAAATGCAAATGTCATATTTGTAGTGAATGCACACAAGCATGGAAGTGAATGTGTGAAGTACCAGGTTCTCATATCTTTCATCTTCAAAGGTCAAAAGTCGTCTTCCAATGAGAGTGATCCTGGAGAACAGCTTTCGATCCACCAGCTCTCGCAGTAACTCTTTCCCCGTTTCCCCAGAAGCTCCGAGCACGAAACAGCTTTTGTTCATTTCCCTGAACGCCTTTTCCAGAGATTGTATGTCCATTCTGTTCAAGGACACACACAAACATTCATGTTTTACGCGTTGACAATATTAATTCTGAAGATAATGCAAATGCTCAGCCAAGGAGAGGGACAGGAGCTGAATGGTGCAGCTAGAACGTCCCTTATTTTGCTTAGTGCAGGGTCTGCGTCTCTATTAATACGATAACGTGACGTCACAGTGCATGGCAGGGTTAGAAACGGCACAAACCTGCCGTTTTTAACACTGCTGAAAAGAAAGAGTGTTCAGTGGAAAAATCAACATGAATCAAAATCGCAGTTCAAATCCTAAAAGTCCATTTAGCATGTTTAACATGCAGCTAGGAGCTGCATCAGGGGCTCATATAGCGTTTCACTGAATTACGAAGCATGTGGGCTCACAACGCAAAACCCGGACTGACCGCAGCAATACCCGCCTTCATACGAGAAGGAATAAAACGCGCATTCCAAGCATTTCTTACCCTGCTAAATCCGCAGATTGCTCTGAACTTTCCAAAACGTACAGAACAATTGCGAGTAGTGCGACTAAAATGCTCAAGAGGGTCAGCGTTCTTCCGCAATTCCCTTCCAATAATTTCATGACAGAAACCATAAAACACGGAGATCGCGCGGACTTCCTGGTTACATGTTTTTTTGTTTTGGAAGATCTGCGCATGCGCACTACCTACTGGCAAGGTATACTAATATTTTGGGGTTTTTTTTACATTAGAAATTAAAAATTAAGCATGATAAGAGGTCAACTCACATAACTGCATCACATAAGTAATTTTCCGAATATGCAGGCAAACAGATCCGATGCCTTCACAGCTTTGATGCGACAAAGAACCACACACATGGTGTTGCATATTTTTTTCTTTTTTGAATAATAAAAATTGTATAGTTTGGAAAATAATTTGTGAGAAACATTTAAAAACATATATATTGGTGCCTAAATGTAGTGACCCAGATGGTTCCAGCAGGGGGCGGTAAAGGCGTTGACCTGCATGTCATAGAAAGGCTAACATGAGTCTAGTTCTATACATTTAAATCTCAGAATGTAACTTTTACTCATAACAACATTATTTGTACATTATTTGTCCATTAGTTGCATGTTTTGCAGCTTGCTTATGAAATATTGTGCTGTGTAGTTTTTGAAACATGAAGATATTAAAAAAAAACTTTTGTTCTTGTGTAGTTGCAAATAAGGCATTAATTAGGCATTAATAAGTATTGAGTATTGTGTATTATGAAATTCAAATATTAGAATAGGAAATTGTAGGTCCAAATGAACATCACTGATTGTTGGTCATTTCTTTTTATTTTTGCTTTGTTGATATACTAATGAATCAGGCTTGATGCTTCTGTTAAATGCATGGGATGTCAATCATGTTTATATTAAAATAAGAAATAAAGAAAACATCCCGGAATGAAAGTAACAGGAAACTGTGACAAGCACTCTTCAACGAGGACAGAGGAGGCAAGTTTGTTAATTGCCACCAACTAAAAACATAATAGCCTGCCATTGTCATGATGTAGTAGGGGTTTGTGGGAGCCTGCTGAGGGCTGAGGGCTGATGGCTATCTGTCACACACACATGTTGAGCTATTGTGATTGCACATTTACCAAACGGGATGTGGGTTTAGGAAACTGGGTCAGTTTTGCTGACTAATTGAAACCCGAACAGTCTATACAGGCAGATTTAATTGCATTAAATGTATGTGTTAATTATTGAATTTATGTGTTGACATGTGCATTCATATATATATATATTGGTGAAAATGCTTTAAAGACGAAAACAAGAAAAGAAACTGGAGGTCTAAGTCTTTACCATGGGGCAATATGTGCCACATCCTGGCCTATTGAAATAGACACACAGACACAGAGAAAGCTTAGGACTGTACTGCCACTAACTGGAGTGTGATGCTAATGATGGTAATTAATGGGGCCTGACAGCACAATCTGCTGCTCATTGTTTCCCCATTGGAAGAACTGCTGCTCACATGGGCCACGGGGTGACAAGGGACAGTGGTGCAAATTGTAAAGATGGTACCCGGGGACAGACTTTGTAGAGAGTGGTGGTAGGGGGGCGGAATGGCGGATGAGGGCTGTGGCTGCGATGGGGACAAGCCCTGTCCCACCTGATCCCTGGGTGAGGATTAGGTTAATTAGGGCTCAACAGCCTTATTTTCGGGAGCAACTGTCAAAGGAAAGAGAGACTAATATGACAGGGCAGTGGTCTGTGCTTTATTTCGTAGTCCCTTCGGTCCAGACCACTGTCCGTTCCCCGCGGACCACTAGCTGCTAAATGGGGATGATGTCATTAAAGTCTTTACTTTTCATCTGCGTGTAGGCTATACTTGTGTTGATGGTGGTTGGTAATAATGGACAATCTCTCTTTCAGCATGTTGCCATCTGCCAGTTTGTCTTTCATTGTAACACAAATGCATTGTGCAACACATATAATAAATTATGCAGTGCTAATTAAACCCAAGACACACAGGTCCTGGCCTAATGCATTCCTGAAGGAAGAGATTGCATCGTTTTTTGGTACTCAGGATACTCTTGGTTATGTCTGAGTGACATTTTAGAACAAATGCGCATGAAAGCAGAAATCTGATTTAACCATGTGTGGACCTTTAGAAAACAATGCGATTAAATGAGCAAACAGATTAGTCCAGGTTTAGGCGAGGAGTCAAGACAGGACCTCAGCAGGTAGGGCTAATACACAGAAAAAAAGGCCGAGCACATCTGCCCGGGCCACAGTCACTGGGAAATGCTGGTTTTGTCCCATTCCACCTTCTCACTGCTTACTTCTTCATATTCATTAAGCTCGGACATAATCTTCTGTATGACAAATGTCCTGGCCAGGGTTCTAAGCTCCTTGCTGCTGGCACAGACGTGTATTGGGGAGGGGAAACTATTTGTATTTAAAATTCAAGGTTTTTCTAGCCTTAGATGAAAATGAGATGCAAGATGAAAAATTTGCTCTGGCTAATGAGTGCATGAATTATATTATTTAAATGTATAATTTGTAACATGAATAGATGCAATACAATACAGGGTGGTTTTTATTATTGGGTCAGTGTTTTGCAGTGTAACAAGTATAAACTTGATGATGATGATGATGATGATGATATAAACGACTAGAACAGTGAACATTCCTGTTATATTGATGAACTTCACATGTAAAACATGTAAAACAAGATTCATGGTAAAAAACACTTTCCCATAAGGGAAAAAATGAAAGTGAGACACTTTCTATCAGACCCTATAGTGTGAGAAAGCCTCTTAGAGGATATGTGTGTTTGGTTTTGGTTTTCTCCATCAGACCTGTTTGCGGATCTAAATCTCCCCTTTGTTGGACATCTCAAGAAGCCTAATGACTTCTTTGAACTCGCAATGTCTGCGCAGAATGTGTCCATGCTCATCTCCCCCAGCTTATTTCAGAGAGTAGTCAAACTTTGACCTTCTACTTTCCCTTTCACATGCACTGTTATGTGTGCATAGAAAGGCTTTCCCATAGATCTGCTGCACGTTCCCATAGGTCTTAATAAAGTGGACAGAGTATGAGCGTAAGGCCAAAAGCAATAATCGGTATTAAATTCCATACCAAGGAGCAAATAGAAAAAATGAAACAAAAATAATGGCAAAAACTGTCAAAAAGACTGAGAGCCTGCAAAATAGTGGCGCTAAGAGATTTATGCTCTCTCAGCATGGACCCGGTTCTAGGTTCCGTTTGGTGCCAAAAGGCTCATTAAGTAGAACCCAGGCAGCCAGGGATTCACATACTGCAGTGAAAGGGAGATCATATCAGACCCACCACAGCACAGAGGGACTTCCCTGCCGAGGAGCAAACACTGCTACAAATAGCAGAGCCGCTCGGACAATGCGTCCATGAAAAGAGCCAAATTAGCTAGAGGCTAACGGCAGTTTACCAACACCTGTATTAGTGCACTAGCACGGCGGGGAGCAAGGCAGACATGCGCTAATCCCTATAAGCTCAAACCTTCCCTCCCACCAAATCACTATTTGCATATTCCCTTTCGGCCATGTAGAAACCTGGAGAAGGCAGGTTTTTCAGCCATGAGGGGCCTGCATTCGGCCGCTCTCGCTCTCACTGCCTGGGTGGCTGTCTGATTATCTGGTACCCATGTTGATGAGTGCGAGCGCTCTGTGTGTGCAAGGGATTAGTTCGTATTAGCATCAGTGTGTGCCAGTGTAGACAGACTGCATTCCCCCACTGCTACAATCAGAGCTAATTTAAGGGGTGGAGAAGATGGGAAATCCATTAGCCTGGTCTGTTTGCTCAGGAGTCGGGCCGGTGCTGGTTCCCAATCTAAGACCCGGTGCTGCAATGCCTCTATTTGAGAGGGAGCCAAGAGTTCTCAGGATAATGACTAATCTGATTCTGTGACAAAGCAACAAAGATGTAAATGTAATGTTTCAAGTGCAGGATCAGAGCAGACTTGGACCACACTCAGTCAAATCTGCAGAGGAGCAACATCACATAATGCGGAACAAAAACGGGCCCCATGAATGAATTTTGACATTTTGCCGAGTGCTTAGTTTCTTTACAAAGCTAATCAAGTAAGGACATTCCAATGTTCTGCCTGAACAGTCTACACTGTCAAACAGGCACGTTTCTGAATTCCAATTTTTGAGCCAATCAAGCTTCTGTCAAAGTCTTCATTCATTCTGTATTATATTTAATGGAAACTCTTATGCCATCATGCTACCTATAAGAACATGTCTCTTCACACTGGGCCCAGGTGGCCCAAAAAAGATTTGGATTGATCTATGACTTTCTACTTTGGGCTTATGAGGCATTTGTTATCCTCTTCTAAAAAAAAAAAATTTTTTATTGACACAAAAATAAATTAATGATACTTGTATCTATATATTGAGCAGAAAGATCAGTTTTTCTGTAATTTGTGAATGTAAGAACATCTCCTTAGGTTAATATAGTATAAACACTGAGTAAATAATAATAAATTAATAAAAAATAATTGTAGTTGTGGAAATATGATCTATTTTGCAATGATGATTCGGTAAGTGCAAAGTTATCAGTTATCATTTTCCGTATTTTTATCTAGCTGCAGGGTGTGAAAACGTGGGAGCTTGGAGGAGACCTCACACGTGGGGAGTGGTAAATGATAAATATTAGGTTTTTCCATGTCTGTAAGATGTTTCTTGCCACAACAAGCTGTCACATCAAGAATATGGCAAAACCACCAAAATCTTGATGAACGTTAATCACATACATCATATTTAATGAGAAATAAAATAATATATATTTTAGAACAAATGAACCATTTAATGTTACATTATTTTAAGCATATATTAATTTCATTTGATTTAATGTTCAATTAATATAAAATTAACCTGAATTTTAAATATAATTAAAATATTTTTAAATTCATATTAAATGAACAAATGATCCGACTTTCCTTACTCAAGGTGTGTTGTCCATGGGCTTAAACTCTCAGAATTATGCTACGTTTATTATGTTTTTTCACCACAATGTTTTTGACATTTGGGCAGAAAAAAACATAGAGAAAAGTCTTTAATGCAGATCTTTTTCAGGTCAATAATAAACAGTGGTCAATGTCCTGTACAACTGGACACAGCCTAAAGTAATATTTTATTTGTTCTTTTAACACTTTAAAATAGGTCCCACTGAGTCTAGATAAATAGTCTAAAATATATCAGTGGATATTTATAATGAGAAATCTTACATTTGTTTTTTGAAACTGTATAATACTGAATAAACACAAAAAATTGTCTGAAGATTTGAAGACTGAATTTTCCCCTCTTTCACATAACTTCTCCCACAAAATCAGAAATGAAAGCAATTGAATAAGGAAGTTCTTGGTGGGTAGTTAGGGCCTTTAGTTTCTGATTCTGACTAGCAAGTTGACCCTTAACGTTTCATATGAATATAATGTTGCATAAATCACCGAACGCATAATGCAATAGAAAATGAGCAATATTATGTTTCTTTATTTGTTATCAGGAGTATAAAAATACTGCCTAAAGAAGCCACCCCTTCCCTTGTTGCTCTTGACCAGTTGTACACATATGGCACAAACCTTGACTTTCTGACACTTCAGAGAGCAAGGTCCCTTAGGAGACCGCAGTGAAGCCGGCTAGACGCTACAGTTTAACATCAATTTGATCTTAAGTGAGTACTGGATCAGATGTCACCGACAATTCCCATAGGCTACGGTCCTGTCAGATACCCCTCTGTGCCAATTAGTGAAAGATAGTGAAACAAGGGGCTTAAAACAGGCAGCTACACATGCTACCCTGCCAGAGCGATACCCCTGATGGGACGACTAATCAGAGAGCTCTTGAGCATCATATTAGGCGGGGATCGGGCCAGCTCCTACGGGAGATTTCTCACCCATCATTGCTGGATTGCTGGAGCATGATCGCTGATAATGTGTGGTGGGTTAGTTGGTGATGTTCATTGTAGGCAGAAGCTAAACTTGAGCTTAAGCTGGCAGACTGCTAAAGGGTACTGTGTATGCTGTTGTATATATAAATGTCATGATCCGGACCGGCAGGGGTTGTCTCCGGATCCGGGGTCCGGACCGGTGTTTCATGTTCGTCTCGTGTAATGTTCCCTGATCGTGTTCACCTGGTGTATATTTATATAATTGTATAAAGCTATCCTGTTCGTGTCTGTTCACCGTCGGGTCATTGTGCGTGTTCATGTTCCCTTGTCGCGTGTAGTATGTATTAAACCCCTGTCCTGTGATCGTGCGAATGTGTCCTCCTTCACCGCCATGTCCAGCCCACCCGTGACAATAAAATAATGTGAAAAAACTTTTCCAATCTTTGTTTCTCCTCTAAAATAACATTTGCACTGATATGTACCTGAAAGGGATAAAGAAAATGACTGCTCACATTTATTCATTTTTGGCAAGCCCTCTCAGAAGATGCCGTGATGTTGCCATTATTGATCTCTCAATTTATGAGTGGCTTCTGTGTCAATTGCCATTGAAGACAGAGGCCGGGTGGGACGGGCAAGGGGCAAATGTAGAAGACAGAGCGTATGGTGGCGGGAGGGGTCACCGTCTGTCTCCGCACTCCTGCTTGTAGGCGCATGAGAAAAAATGAGAGAACCATGTGGTGTGACTAAGTGCAGACTGGTGCATAAGAGGCGTAGGATGGTTTTGATTTGGGGGTGGGAGGGGGGTCTTGACTGGACCATGTGGACTGGGTGGGGGGATGTCAGCTCGCACCCATCCTGAGCAGAGCGGAGCTCCACACCCACCCAACTGTTTGGCATTCAGCAGTGTCCTCCTCTTTTTCTCTCTGTCGCGCTTTCAGTCTCTCTCCCTTTCTCTCCTTTTATAATGCATTGTTAACAAAACAGTTTACAAACCTCGGCTGGTACATTATCCACAGCGCCTCCAGAGAGATTGATTTAGGCAAATGCATTCAGCTGGGGGAGTGGCCGTGTCTTCTTAACAAAACGCCACATGGGCCTGGACTGAATATTCCTTTTTCTATTCAATTTATTCTCCTTACATACATTAAACGCCAATTATGCTCTTTCTGGAGGAGTAGACGAAGGGGACACACTATGATCTTCCTACATATGCATGGATGGCACAGCCTTATTGGGCCATACGATGCATTTATGTTGCCATGAGTGGAATACTTGACTTTCATAAAGGCCAGAGGTGGCCAATGTCATAAAGGGCCCAATTTTTACGGTTAAGCCCAATATATGAAATGAGATTTGAATGGAATGAATGCAAAACAGAGGCCTTGTATTCAACTGCTTCTATACACCGCCCAATAAAACTGAGACATGCCTGGGTGACTTAGCAACTTTGAAGGCCCAAAGCGTCCCAGTAGGCACTGGATTGGCCATCAGTCTACCCAGTACAAAGGGCCAGGAGAGAAAGTCCTCAACAAAGTTCGAAGCAATGGATATAAAACCCCACATCTCCCTTTTCGAAAACAATATTTCAGCCCTTTCAAGACACGCTCCGGCTCTGACTGGTTTTATTTTTTATTCCCCCTTTTTAACACCATAGCCCCTTTTCAGCTAACATATTAACAATGGGGGGAATTTTTTGGAAGGGGATAGAGACTAGGCCTGACCAAAGGTTAAACTGAGCATCCCGTCCTGATAAATCACCTCCTAATGAGACCACCATTGTCCCCAGCATTGTCACTCCTCTCTCTGAGTCTGCAACCTTCTGCCTGTTAAGCTGACAGTAATAATGAACTGGCTGCTTTGAACTCTTGCCACAATATTGACTGGTTGCACCCAGCAGATGTCTCCAGCCAAAGCAACTGGTAAAAGCACATTAGGTTAACAAAAGGGGCTTTGCTTTCGGGTGGGAGGTGGGCACGGAGTGGGAGTTCTGAGGTAGGGGGTGGCGGCGTTCGCGGTAGTCAACACTTGGACAGGGAGCTTCATTTTAAAACAATCCGTTTGTCAAGCGCACCATTGAGTCGGAGATCGGCTTTGTAAGCGGCCAAAACACTAGTCAGGCGTAAGATGTGAATGTTTGCCCACAGTTTCCAAAAAACATATGCGGTAAGAAGCCACGACCCAAATTCAGAAAAAATAAAGTACCTTTTCAATTTGTTCGATCTTATCTAGCCAATGCCACCAATCTGAATCTCTTATAAGTACTCCAAAAATGATCAAATTGATATTATTATTAGCCTCCAAATCGTTGTTTCATTATCATCATCATTACTAAATAATGCTAATGAGCCCTTTGCGCTGAATGAAGTCGATTTGCAGTGTGACGGCAGTAATAGCCCAGTAATAAGGCGTGACTAACCTCGCCGCACAGCACCAGCCAGGACACAGAGAGAGGCAGCGGGCAGGAGAAAGGTACAGCAGAGGAACACTGATTACCATATAATTGGCCCTATTGTATTTGACACAGGGAATTAGGAGCCTGCTAGGTGGCTGGATGTCCGTTGATGGTGAGAGGTGACACAAACAACCAGGCACACAGATGGTGGCAACGCTGGACCTGCACCAAATAGTAAGGCTCACAGTGATTAGGGATGCAAAAAAAGCCAAAATTTGATTCAATCCAAAAGTTACCAAACAAGGTAGCACTTTGAAAAGATTCTATAATTTAATACGAGCACATATTCTCCAATTAAAAAGTTATCCAAGAAAAGATGTAGACGAGCAGAAAAAAACTACAAATGCTGACTGATGTGGAATATCACATTGTCTGAGAATTCAGAATTGTTGTTCATTGTAGAGCTGAGGGGGGTTAGAAGAAAAAGGTTTATATCTGAAACCAGGAGCTTCCCTGCAGTTTCCTGTAGAGAAATCCTCAAATCTTAAAACTTTTTTCCTCTTTTCTTGCATGACTTACTCCCTTTTCAAAATCAAAATAGAAAAAAACGAGTTTAAGTATTTCTTTCCTCTGCTTTACGTTTTTCGGCAAGTGACAGCTGAGCAAGTGAGAATGTGAAAAGGAGGGGAGGTTTGGAATAAGAAAAAAAAGAGGGAAAGTGAGAGAGAAAAGCAGCCCACCACAGAATGACCTGACCAATAGTCACAAAGCCTGATTGGTCACGGTGACTTGTGGGTAATGGGGCAAAGAGAAATGGCTTCTGGGAGTCTGTGTGTGCGTGCGCGATTGTGTGTGTCCGTTTTTTTTCTCCGTCACAGCATTTTTTTTAATGCGGCACCATCATAGCAACAGATGCATCACAGGCCATGATAACAGAAGCATATGTCTAGATGTGTCACACTCTCGACCCCCCTGCTCCGAGGGTGAAGTTCGTCCGAGGACGAGGAGACAAGGAGGCATTTCAACTGCGGAACAAAGTGGCTACACAATAGTTAACAACTTACAATGCATGTGAAAACACAATGAAGAGTGAAACTACACTGCTGTTAGAAATATATGATTGTGTGTCATAAACCTCCTGTTGAGGGCCCCGACCCAAAGAAAGAAATAGTGGTGTGTGTGTGTGTGTGTGTGTGTGTGTGTATGTGTGATTGTAAGGGCACTCTCCTTCTATTCAGAGCCTAAGATAACACCACACAGAATGATAGACTCTTGCAGATTGTTTGTCTCTCTTGGGCCATTGCCCTTCTGCCGACTGAATGGGCCGCATATGAGGGCCTGTCACAGGTACTGGAAAGAGGGGGTCCTCTGAGCTACGGCCCCCTCCGCCCCATGCTTGATTGCCCTCTTACTGACAGTCGCTCTCAGGGCCTGAAAGGCCATCCTCAAACGGAGGGTTGAATAGAGCCTTACTCCTCCTCCAGCCAGTCAACTCCCCTTTCTGCTGATGAGTTTTTAAAGGATGGAGAAGACACAGCCGACAAATATGCAACTTAAAAAAAAGGGATCTTTCAGTATTTCAAAACACGCTGGAAGTCAGCAGAAACAAGCGTTAACCATTAGAAACAATTCGCCAATGCATATTCCTCCTTTCAGTGCGTTGTCACTCGTCTTCAGATGTAAAACCACATCCTCGCCATTAGAATAGCCGACCCTGGGAGTGTGGCTAACTATTAGCTCTGCCGGTTCCTTTGCCTGGCAGTCTGCGATGGATGGGGACGAATTCACATCCTCTGCACTTATCTGTCCATTTACAATCCTGACAACATTTCTGTCACAATGTCGAGAAGGAAGGGAATGAATTTTCACTGGACTAAAGCATTCATTTAATAAACGAATGAGATGCGAATCTGATGGTGTTATGTCCGAAATACCTTTAGAAATTAATTTTCTCTTAGTATCTATTGATCCTTTGTTAACGTGGAGCATCCATTCTTTTCTCTTTAATTGATTCTCAATGAGCTCCTCTCCTGCACTCTTCAAAATACGTTGCAGTGCTTTGGGCACACTTGCCCGGCTCTAAGCTGAGCCCGCTCTCCACAGACGCAATGAAAAGTCTTAATTAAAACCCGGCTCCCCCGGTATCCCACACTTCATAAGCTTACCCTCTGTCTTATCTGTAGACCGGGGGGCATCGTTGACTTGCAGTCTCAGGACCCCACTTGTTCCGCCAGGCCTCAATGGAGGTGAGGGGGTGGTCGTCATTAGATACAATGACACGGTGCTTTAAAATGCGACGGCACAAATTAAAACCCGGCACTTCTGTCCAATCTACCCACCTCGGCCTCATTATCTTTCCATTCAGGAGACTGTGACAGGGATAAAAGGAAGGAGTGATTTCTTCAGCATCCTCTCCAAGACACTGTTTCGTGCTAATTAACCGAAGCTCTTTGTCACTTTTCCTTGTGTCATCAACAGAGGGAATGGAGCAATGGAGCACAGAGCAAAAAAAAAAAAAGAGTATTTTTCTGTCATTGCCACTGCCATAGATACAACACAAGATCCAAGGGGGGAAAGGCAAATATGTTTAATTAATTACAACAAATACTTGCTTGCAGTGCAGCAAATATTTCAAGACCATTCAAGTCTTTATATTGTAAATTTTTACTTTCATTTTCAGGAAAGATACTGTCAGTCTTAATAAACAAGTAATTACATAGCGCTTGATCTTGCCTTTGTGTTTGCCGAAAGAGTATCGCACAAAGCCTTGTGTCGGGTAGTGTGTGTTTGCGCAGGACGTGTATCTGTGAAGTGGTCTGTGTATGAATGTGTGTGCGATTTTTTTAAGATGCCAATCCACTAAGCAAACGCGCGAGATCACACAATGGTGAAAGGAGCATTACAGAATAATTACACACACGCTCTGATGCTCCGCCATTCATTGAGGGCCAACAATATTTCGGGGATTAGAAATGTCACCACTGTGGCCCTCTCTGGAGAACCTAAAGGATCATGGGCACATTCAGATGCAAAGGGGCTGCATTTGGAAGTTTTAATGCTGGCCTGCAGTCTCACATGAGCGGCACAATTTTGACAGTGGGAGAATAATTTGGCGGCACCTTTTAATAATCAGATCTGCTCCATGATTTAAAGCCTGGCAACAAAAGGGCCTGCTGTTCCTGCATTGGTAATGCCGCACAACAACAATTATCCAAAAGCCTGCTAAAAATTTCACACACTAACAGATGGTTTAGAAACTATTTAATGATACACTCATTTATAAAAGTCAAATAGAATGTGTTTGTCATTTAGATACAATGAATAAAAAAATAATTATACATGGGTTTTTTTTTATTATTTGTAAAGTCTCAAATGAAGATGCATTAAGATTCTGCTTTATTAAGTTTCATGGATACTTCTCAGCCAATGCATCTCTAGAACAGGAGCTGAATATCTTCTTTGGCTGCTTTGAGGTGACACCAACAGCAGCTACACAACATCCACACTATCGTGGTGGAGGAGTGTGAGCTAAGGTGGAAGCTGAGGATGGTGACCCTGTAGAAGGCTGCAGGACCCGACAGTGTGGCTGGACGAGCGCTGAAAGACTGTGCAGATCAACTGGCTGGAATTTTCACCAGAATTTTCAACCATTTCCTGTCACAGGATATTGTCCCATCCTGCATCAAGTCCTCCACCATTGTTCCACTGCCAAAAATATCCACCACAAACAGTCTGAATGACTACTGCCCAGTGGCAATCACACCTGTCATCATGAAGGGCTTGGGAAACTGGTGCGGAGTCATGTCATTGCCTGCTTGCCAGCAGACCTGGAGCCATTTCAGATTGCCAAACAAAGCAAGATCATCTGAGTACGCTGTGTCCAGTACCCTCCACACTGCCCTGACCCACCGGGAGCAGCAGGGGAGCTACGTTAGATTGTTCTTTTGGACTTCAGCTTGGTGTTCAATGTCATTCCCAAACGACTGGTGTCTAAACTGGCAGATCTGGGACCTCCATCACTAACCAGTGGTGTGATGGTGGGGCAGTGGTGGCCTAGCGGTTAAGGAAGTGGCCCCGTAATCAGAAGGTTGCCGGTTTGAATCCCGATCCACAAAGGTGCCACTGAGGTGCCACTGAGCAAAGCACCGTCCCCACACACTGCTCCCCGGGCGCCTGTCATGGCTGCCCACTGCTCACTCAGGGTGATGGGCTAAATGCAGAGGACACATTTCACTGTGTATCACAATGACAATCGCTTCACTTTGTCACTTTGCAGCTGGATACTGGATTCTGTCAGGTCACTCCCAGAGGGTCGGGCACCTCCACTGCTCTCATCCTCAGCACCAGGACGCCACAGGGGTGCATGCTCAGCCCACCCCTCTATACCCTCTATATACCCTCTTCTATACCCAGATTCGAGGACAGTGGTTGGACTCATCTCAGGCAAAGAAGGTGAGCTGGCATACAGGGAAGAGGCTGAACGGCAGTCAATGTGATGCAGGGTCAACAACCTGCTCCTAAACACCACAAAAACAAAAGAGCTTGTTGTTGACTACAGGAAAAATAAAAGTAAAAAATAAATGGGACTGTGTGTGTGGTACGGCAGCTGCACTTCCTCAGAAAGGAAGGTGCTCCATCAGGTCAGCGGAAAAAACAATTGGCTGCCCCCTCTCCAACCTACAAATTATAACCTCACGATGCCACAAAAAAGAAATAGACATTAACCAGGACTCATTACACCCTGGTCATTGCCACTCCCAGCTCTTGCCATCAGGCAAAAGAGAAATTAAAACCAGAACTAAACTATATACCTGAGTCGACTGCACCTTTAATTTTGTTGTTCCTTGAGAAGTGACAATGACAATATAGAATTATCTTATCTAATATTCAGCTTTTGTTCAAAGAGGGGAGCAAATCAAGCATTTTGGACACTGTGACACTAGTGATCACAAAACCACACATGGTCAACATGGCAGACCTTTCTCAGACAGATCCGTTGTTTCTCAAGGCGAGTGTAAGACACACGTCATAAAGATAACCCAGTTTGACTATAACACAAAGCCAAACCCTCGCTGGGATCATTTTAACATGAGAACTCTCTCGTCCTCGTCTTCCAACTGTCTGTATAAAGAGGGTGACCAAGTCCCATGAAATCGTCTCTCACCCATGCCACTGAGAAAGTATTCAGAGACACAGAGCAGAGCCAAAAATGCCTGGGAGATCATCCAGTGACCCGGGTGCAAAATATTTTGGTTTGCACATTTACATTGTAAATATCATTAATATGTATTTCTTGGTGAATCTATTTTTTCTAGTTCTATGTGGTATATAAGTCAGTAAATACTTCACTTCATTCATCAGTTCATTGATTATAACATGGAAGCACGTTGTAAGTCGCTCTGGATAAGAATATCTGCCAAATGCCTTAAATGTAAATGTAAATATGCCGTAAATTGAGGAACCATCATGGATCCTGAAGTGCACTGTAGACAGACTGTTAAATAAAATTAAACACTATTCAAAACAAGACATAAAGGCCACATGAGATGTACAGTTTATAACAAGACTGCATTACGTAGTACTGCAATGTATAGTTCCACCCAGTTCTTAAACACTCGCTTCTCGTATTGTATTTGTGCTTTCTGGTTACATAGATGTGTGTGGTGGGCATGCATCGCCCAAAATGCAATTAAGGAGCAGACGTTTATCAGTCAAACGACTTTGTCTGAACATCCCTTACAATGATTTCACATTCCTCTCTCTTTTAGAACAAGATTCCTTTTTCAATGTCCCCTTCAGATCTTTTGAATTCCTCAGGGTCTTTAAGTCAGTTTTTTACTGATACCACATGATCCCAGACACCCGTATCTCACTATAGGTCAAGCAATAGCGCGCATATATATATATATATATATATATATACACACACACACACACACATACACACACACATACACATGTATGTGCGAAAGACAGAAGGGGAAGAGAGAGTGAGCGAGAGGAGCAGGCATTGAAGGAGGCCTTAGATGGAGGGTCCATTCAGCAGCAGGCAGCTGGGGCAGCTAGCGTGCTCTAGAAAAGGCTTCTTCACTCATGGCTGGGTTTTGTGCAAAGGCCCCCCAATTTAAGCCGGGCCTTTTACTCTGCCATAGAAAATGTCTATAAATCTTAACGGGTGTGTGGAGAGCGGGCGGTGGGGGGTGTCCAGGAGATGGCTTACAATCACAAAAAAAAAAAAAAAAACACCATTGGCCTCTCAAGGTCTGTCGCTTGGTTTTGAAGCATGTTGAACATCAATAATAAATCAGTCCTGGGCATGTCCCTTCAGATCAGTGGGAAGCACAGTTACCTCAAGATACGGAAGATTTTATTTCTATGTGTATTGGATTTATTGAGTGGTTTTCACAGCAGGTTGAGCCTCTGTGGGGTCTCCTCACCTGAGGACCTCATATCAGTAGTCATGTTTTCATTGACCTTCAAATTAGGGTTCAAATGTTGTTATTTCGACAAACTGCAATGGAAAGGAGGAGACCAAGCTGTGAGTTTGTAGACTAGACTAGACTATCACTTCCCAGAAATCCCTCAATCGATGGCGCTCCATGTATATTGAACTTCTATGACACGCCTGCATTGCCAAGATTCAATATAATGGCAGCTAGTGCAGTCGCCACCACAGACGCAAGGGTGCTGACCATCCATCATTGTTATTCTTGGAACAAGTCACCACAACAGGAGCAAATGCAGTCAAGTTTTTATCAACATTGTGAAAATATGGCTTTTGTACATCTGCAATGGTCTGGACAGGGTCTGAAAAGGGCCAAGAGCTTTCCTTTCTGCCCAATCTGTCCACCGGCTCGACCCTGCTTTCCTGCCCTCATGCCCTGCAGCACAAAAAGCAGGAGACTTGGGTTAATCTCACATCCGGGTAGTGCTGTGTCGGCATAAAAAGTCCCGGTGCATCAAACAGCCCTTCATTTTGATCTATTTAGACGGCATTAATTCTACCTCGCAAAGCTAAAATGTTTGGTAGTGTGCCTCTGTGCCAAAGAAGGGGTTCAGGGGGGCGGGATTGGAGTTTAAGAAGCCACCGAACCCCAAAGGGAACCACACTGTCACCTCAGCGCAGGGCCATTGAAAGCACTTACTGACATAACAGGATCAATTACAAGCTGCATTTGTGCCCATGACCGTTATGTTTAAACAATCAAGGTGGAAGCTTTTGTCACGCTGGGGTCCAGACAATGGGAGGCTGCCCATGCTGCGGCTGAGTGTAAAGTCAGTCAGACTTCATTAGCAGCCTCCCTCTGACCAAAGGCCCTGACCGTGGCTCTGGTTGTGCGCGGGAGCCGCACCAGTCATCACGGCTCACGGCCTCACAATGAATGAGGTGTTGGGACGGATAAACGAGTTAGATGGACTTTCGGCAGCTTCTATAGTGCGTAAACACACACTTATACGCACGGTTCATCGGAGTTCTGATGAGGTTATGACAAAGCGTAATGTTTCTTTGGACATCGTATACGTTTATGCTCACGTCTTTGCCTAATAACATCATTCTTATTTAAATTATGCATCTAATGTTGGTTACAATTAATTACGTGTATTCCTGCTCAACCTCAGACGGAGGAAGACAATGTACACTACAGTTTCTGAATGTCTCGATCAGAGTTATACGTGAGTTAAATATGGCTTTTTTTCATCATGTGAGCCCTTTTTCATTATTTGACAAGACGTAAAGTGACATAAGTACCCAGGCTCACTTACAATCCAATTACATGCACCGAGAAACGTGTCAATGGTGCGAACGTCCCCCTTCCCCCCACCCAATGTGGCAAAACGGCTGACCTGTACTTCACTGAGGCCTGTAGGGATCACGGAGAGGTGGGGGGCTGTAAACAGGGTGTGGGGCTCCAACTGTTCAGGAAAAATAAAAACACCGCACACTTCATTCTTACAAAAGACTTCTAGGCAGGAAAGGGCCGGCCTTTATCATTAGAGGACTGAATAATAACAAATAAAATAATAAAAGGGAAGAAAAAAAAAAGTTCTATGCAGAATCTTCTGCACACGGGAATGAAACCTCTTTTTTATCTTTTTTTCTGGGGTCTGAGGAGGGAACCACTCGCACATTTCCCGCGGGCCTCTCTGGAAACATCAGATAAGTGCTGCGTGGAGGAGTAAGAAGGCGGAATAAGAAGCGGCGGGCAGGTGCAGGCAGGGTCCGGACCCCGCGCTTTTGTGCGCCCCCTTTTCTCCTCCGTTTGCAACAGGAGCGGCGATGTTAAATTCAAAGTTAATATCGATTTAATGCTTGTCACCGCGCCTCGGCATCCCGCGCCATTACTAATCCTCTCAACGTCGCTCGCTGCTGGGACTTTTATTCCGGGGACAGATGCTTCCAAAGAGCAGGCCGCAGCGAGACTTAAGATGTAAACACATTAAAGGTTTTTTTTTAAAACGATGAATACAGGGTCCGGTGCGGAATGAAGAGTTATGAGCAGCTGTCACCGTCATTCAGGCCGTCACGTAACAGTTCTCCCGCTAATCGACCTTTTATATTAAAACAAGACATGTGGCGGGATCTCGACCTGCTGAAGGAGGGGGAAAAAACTACAATAAATCCGTCTTTAAAAAAAAATAAAAATCTGTAACGCGCCGGCTGTTTTGGGGGATCTTTAGTAAAAGAAACGAGCGGACGCGGTGAAATTAGTTTCGCCGATCGGAACTGTGGGATGTTTCTTACAAACCATCTGCTGCGCCACAAAGAGGATTTAACCAAATGCTGAATAATGAGAGTAAAGACAATTCACAGGTTTTTAATGGTTTTTTAAAAAAGAAATCCATACAGCAAACACTTATCTCCCATAAAGGATAAATATGGGTACGTTCCACATGCCACAAAAAAAAGGGGGGAAGGAACAGGGATGAGTACGAATAACGGAATTAAACTCTGGATATTATACTGTAATACCACACGTCTTACAAAGCTCTTTCTTTATGAATAAATAGTTTGGACAGTTGCAACGGGGAATTTTACACGTACGAAAGTTATATTAATAAAATCAAACAACAATTAGCACCGCACTTTCCGGTTTAAAATAAAATCATAGCGGAACGTATGTTTCAAATATTTCGATCGCATTGTTGTAATAATTTGATCTTGGACAATGTTCAATTGTCAGGATGTTTAAAAAAACAGTTGAAAAGTTGTTAATTCGATATTTGTAGATACATTTTTCATGCACTAGATCTTTGGGTTCTTAGTAGCTCTTTTTAGACCCGAGTAAAAGAGGGGTAACGCGGGGGTAAAGGTGACGCCGCCCCGCCCAGGTTTCATACGAGTTTAATGTGTGTTTAAATGAACGCGTCTCAAATTCGCAGATGCACTTTTTTCTATTTTAGCATTATTATTATTCACGCCTTTAATCCCGCAGAATAAACCCGTCGCGAGTATAATAAAAAGGCTCTTTGTTATTGGGGAGCGGCCGGGGGGGGACAGTTAGTTCATGGTTAACAGGATCAGGTCCGCGCGGCCGGAGCCGCACACTTCTGTTCAAAGTGCGCCGAGAATGAAGACTTTTTTATTAAAACTCGCGATATTTAACACATCTGTTAAAGCGATTCAGCCATAAATCCGTTTATAGCGCCGCATGACGGGGACCAGGCTGCATCTCAAATGAGGGACAATTTTAAACAAGTCCAAGCATATAATAATAATAAAAATCATTAGAACGTGTTTAATATTAATTATTTCAATTATGTGTAAAATATATAAATACACTACTAGAAGTAGATATAGACAGTACTATACATGCAATTTCTATTTATATTTATATATTTAAAAAAAAAAAAGCTGTTTGTATTTTTATGTGGGGAAAGGATTTGACGGGAGTCCTGTGTTCGTTTGAAGAATAATATTCCTTTCCGAACAAGGAGCGTTACCGGCCGGGACAGGTCTATCGCGATCTGATGACGTCTAATCCAATCACGAAGTGCGCGCGCGAGCCAATCAGGGCGCGCGCGCGCGCTCGCGGGCAGGAAGTTTATTGAGGGGCTTTGTGGCGGCTGTCAGGGTCCCGTTATAAACCCCGCGTCCCCGCTCCGAGCTCCAGAGGCGCTTCAGCAGAGTCTCACTGGAGAAGTTGGGTTTTTTTTTCTGTCCCCACCCCAGACAGCCGAGAAACGGGACCATGATGATCCCCAGCCTCATCGCGCCCCCTGCGATCTATCCGGGTCTCCTGCGGCCCACCGCGGCGCTGCACCCGTCCCTGCAGGCCACCTTCCCTCCCCACTCCGGCTTCCTGGTGGAGGACCTTCTGCGCAAGAGCTCGCCGACGGGGTACCTGAGCAGACCCATCCCGTCTCCCCCCGCCCCGGCCGCCATCAGCGTGGGGTCACGGGCCTCCATCTCCCCCAAAGCCGCGTCTCCCGGGGCTAAGGACCCGACCTTCCTCAAGTTTGGCGTCAACGCCATTCTGACGCCTTCTCCCAAGAAAGGTAAAACGCCCCCCCCCCCTTCACTGTCATATCTGCAATATAAAAACTTAAAAAAAAAAAAGTTGTATTATTGTTCTGATTGAAACGTATTTTTAACGTATTGAACTTCTCGTCCACAGCTTCTTCTCCCCCCGCCACTCATCACATGCACCCCAAACCCTTCTACCCCTACATGGACGGACCTTTCTACCCCTTCCTGCGCGCCTCCTACTACCCCGGTGAGTGTCGCGACTTCTGCGCATGCGCCTTGCCCCCACCACCACCACCACTACTAGTATTACTACTATTACCACCACCAAAACAACTCAACTTATTATTTTAATCGTCGTGCTCATGAGGTCAAACGAACAAGGCGCGTAGCTGATCATTGTGGTTTTAGCACCCTGAAATCGCGCTGTCAGGACAAGCTCGCCGATTCGACGCCCTATTTAGCGCCGGGCCCCGACTTCTCCACTGACACCCCGGTTAAAAAAACACCAATTAGCGCGAGTGGTCACGGCGCTTTTCTTTTTTCCCACACTGCGCGGCGACTCAATCCACCGGGGAGACGACAAAAAAGATGCCGTCAGCACCGTGACCCTCCGGGCCGAACCACACACACTCGCCCGGGCGCGGCCGACTCCTGGCGGGCCGGCGGAGGGGCGTTCTCCGGTCACGGACTAATTTCTCCATTACGCGCCTCGGCATTCTCACCAGACCACAGGGCGGGTTTCTCAAAATGCCCGAGGCAATAAAAAAAAAAAACACTTATTAATAAATAAGTGTGAGTCGCGAATGAATGAACGAGTGGGCATCGTGAGCGTCACCTTTCAGACGCAGCTTAGCCTCTATAGCGACGCTACTTCGTGCTTTTTATTCAGTCAAACGATAATGGAGTGCGATTCTTTTCACGGGCTGTGCTGAATACTTCAGCGCCCCGAAAAGAAGAGAAGCTTTTCGTGTTCATTTAATGAAAATGATTTGGGGGCAAAAAACGGGCCCCCGGTCATCAGTATTCTGGCATGCAGTTGTGTTTAGTTTGAAAGTGTAAATCTCCCTTTGTGGCAATAATATATCGCCTCAGCCGCCTGCCCGGAGTCTTTTCTCCGCCAGTTCATTACTACACAATTACCGTTCACGCTTTATTAACTCCTCTATGCCTCGTAGCGGGGCTCCTTAAAAAGGATACTCTCCCTTTTTAGCATACCAATGCGGAGGGGATCCGGCCAATGTGCTAATTAGTCACCTCGTGCCATTTCGCTGGGACCACGGGAAAACGGAGCTCGAAAAGAAAATCCACGACGCGGAACCCACGATTACTGCCAGAGCCCAGGCGTACAGTACTGCCAGGTGTGGGCACGGAATGACGCGGAAAACGCGCATGGCTGTTGTTCCGCGTGAAAAAGGCATTTACCTGGCACACCTGGCAACCACCGGAAAAGGGGCGATTTCATGGATCCTCGTGTTTTTTTTTTTTTTTTTTTTTTTTTTTTCGTTATTAACATGGTAGGATAAATTGATCTATCCATTAATAATTTTCTTTCTTTCTTTACTTTCTTTAGCTTCCTCACCGGTGGTACCCATTTCTGGGACTTTGTCCTGGCCTCTGGCGTCCAGGGGAAAGCCGCGAAGAGGGATGCTGAGACGGGCAGTGTTTTCTGATGTGCAGAGAAAAGCCCTGGAGAAGATGTTTCAGAAGCAAAAATACATCAGCAAACCTGACAGGAAGAAACTGGCAGCCAAACTCGGTCTCAAAGATTCACAGGTAGGCCTATATTTATAATGTCACCCTTTACATTTGTTCCGTTGGCTAAACAGGTTTTTATTCTGAGAATTCAAGTATTATTCCAGTTCACAATCATTTACAGATGTGTTTTTTTCTTTCGCTAGGTAAAAATCTGGTTCCAGAACCGGAGAATGAAATGGAGGAACTCCAAGGAGAGAGAGCTGCTCTCCTCGGGAGGCTGCAGGGAACAAACCCTTCCCACAAAAACCAACCCTTACCCAGACCTCAGTGATGTGGGTAAGAAGTCGTCAGAGGAAGAAGACGGCGAGGAAGACGCCTTTGATGGGGAAAACCGTCCCGATCGAGACTTCTGTCCATCCCCGAGGGCGCAAGAATCGAACTGGCCATCTCCCTCTGTGTCCAGCAAACATTCGGACTTCTCAGAATCGGACGATGAAATCACAGTTTCATAAAAGTTAATATTCCCTCACAGTCAACAGGTCCAATTTAACCACTTACTAGAGGACGTATCCATTTAATTTAAACCCGCACATTCAGACGAATGTAACTGAGACTTCACTTACTGGACTTCATGGGGTTTATTTATTTAGGATATGCTTCTTTAATGATTTGCTGTGTTACACAGCTTCTGTAAACTGTACAGTATTTTGTACAACTATTTTTGTATGGATATTTTTTACCAAGAATATTGAGTTATTGTGACATTTTTGCATAGATATAATTTTTTATATTGATAACCGTAGACATTTCCTTTATAATTTATATGGATGTAATCATGTATTTTACAGTGTGTATATTTGTGTTTATATTTTGCACAGTTACAAAATAAACTGTAGCCTGAACAGAAAAAAATGCCTTGGAGTGGTGTGGTAACCTATTTTCTAGTGACTTTGAATTAGGCTTAGAACAACTACATGACTAAATTTCTGCATTATATTCAGTGGACATTTATAACATATGCTGATGGTCTAATATTACATAATAAAAGCTACTCCTTACTAATAATTGTCTTCTGATTTGAAAAAGACAGAATTCAAGTGAAGAGAGCACATTGAACAATGCAGCCTGGTTCCAATAAAACAATAAATAATCCATAGTTTTTATTGAGTTAGAAATAATTTAAGACTGATGCAGTGATTGACGGAGCTGATCGCTTTACAGACCATAAACATTGAACTCCAAACACTTGTTAGATGAGAAAGACTGTACATATAGTAAGAATTTTCAAGCACTGTTATAAACGGCTAGAAAACAGCAAAAATGCAGCAGTAATTCAGATATTTACACTGTTATAGTACATGGCAAAGTACAAATCAACATATGAAGAAGAACTTTCATCACACATCTTCTTTTAATTTAAACATCCAACCGTCTGTTATTCACTCTGGGACAAAAAAAGTTCCACATATTTTGTGCTTGCATTAATAGTGAAAACCCTGGGAATTTGTGGTTAATATTCAAGCTCTAAAAATTATTCACAAACTGTTTGTACAGATAGATAATCTTGGCAGTGCTAAAAACGAGAGCATTTGGCTTCCATGTGAAATCCAAAACGATGTTGCATAGGATCAGTCGATGGCGAACGTGAAACATAATGGAAGCGACAGAGCTGAAACTGAGCTACACCCCTGCAGGCTGGGTAGTAAACTTCTAAACACAAGTCAGGCCAAGCAATGTTCTCCAAAGAGGACCCAAAATTCACTTTCTTCCAATGCTCAAGTCCTCTCTTTGATAAAAGCCCAAAAAGTAACAATCTTAAGCAGCATTTACAAATGAACAGTGATTTGCACACATCCGTAGCATCAATTAACACAAAAAAATGGTGATAAGGAAAAAGGCCCTTAGATTAATGAAGTATAAATAAAAAAAACCTTTTTAGAAAGCATTCTGCAACTTATCATGCTTGTTAGTATGATGACAAAGAACCTTTTTTTAAACAAATAAATGCATCAAGATGCGAATACAAATCATACTTTTTTGTTGAGCTTATTTGGCGGTTTAGCCATCGCACTTAGTCCCATCTATTTTAACATGGCATTCGGTGTTTGATATGAGGAGATGCGGCTCGGCAAGAGGCTGTGCTCCCACGAGTGACATCGCACAGCCCTGTTTTTTTTTCTACATTTATACTTAATGCACCATGTACCGATTTCTTACAAAACATAAGGCATCCGTTTTTTTTTAAAGTTCAATTCAGCACCAAAACATTGAGAGACACTTGCAGATGTTATAATCCATGTTATAATCCATGGACTGCTGCTACCTCACCAGAATACAGCGATGATGATGATGATGATGAAGCAGCAACACTAACGGTTCATCAGAATCAGGAACTTGCAACTTGCACCATGATGAGGGCTTTGAGCTACATATTGAACGCTTGTCTGCGGTTCTCCTTCCAGTCCCAGACCAAAGTTCCAAGCCACCAGTGACATCTATATAATGGAGATGAGGCATCGTCCTAAGAAAATAAAATCCACAAGCTGACAACATTCAGTATGGTTGATGGTTTCTGCTGGTAAGAATGAGGGATGATGAGGGAGTGGCACTAACACCGACAGTGCTGGTTAAAGTGAACAAAAAAAAAGAAGAAACGTTCCGGAGACAGGAGTCCCACTCTGTCACTGCATGTGAGTGAGTGGTGAGCACTGTCAGCACCAACTGGTGCACCAAGATTTTATGTGGGTGATCGTAGCTCTTGTCTTGAGTGAGGTAATGAATTTGGGCACATTGCTCCCCCACAGTGTTAAATGCTGTCATGTCCATAAAGAGTTTACATCCAAAAGAAAGGTTCACAACAACAACAAAAAAAATCTTTAGCTTTAAAAATGAAGTAGTGCCATTTTCTTTCTTTCTATGTTCTTTCATTTTGTTTCTGGGTTACCTGCACCCATAACAAAATCAGAAGAATGACAATCAAATAAAAAAGAAAGTCAGGTTTTCAAGACAGGCTCATTCACAGCGTGGACTCCAGTGAAGAGTCGAGGATGTCGTCGTGGTGACTGTTGCTATTGGAGTCACTGTCGTAACTCTGAGGGCTGGAGCAGTTGGCCGCCTCCTTTAGCCTCATGAGCATATTCATCTGCAGGAGGATGGAGGTGTTAAAAAAGAGGGCTACGGATTTTCCACTTATATCAGGTTTATAGTGTTCGTATATACAAATTATTACAGATTTTCTCATTTCTCAATGAGCATGCATTTTATGATTGGTTTGTAATTCACTGTTCCTCTAAAATGGATAATTAATTTTTAACACAATTAAAAATGACCTACCAGTGGGTCTGCATCGCTGTCACTTTGAATGGATGGCTTGTTGGGGCCCTCTCTAGAGGCTGAGTAACCATCAAAACCCACATCCTCAGGCCGAAGCTGCAGAAGTGGTGGCCAGTCTGGTTGATGGACACTCATTGCCCATGGAAATGCTTCCAGTACCCACTTGGCAGGGTCCTCCCATGCTGCTCTACGTCCATACAGCTATTGATAAAGAGACGTGTGTTCAGCATCACAGCATTTTTCAAATCATTTTCACAAAATGTGATATTTTATATTTAAACATGCAGCTACTAGTATAAAGTTTGCACAATATTAGTATAATGTGATGCTACCTGCAGCCCCTCTCTAACAGCCTCCAGCATGTAGGGAATGATGGAGTAGTTCCACAGATCAGTGAACCACACCCTAGAGCCATCAACATCCATGGGACAAGAAAGGAACAGGCGAGGTCCTGAGGGTTAGAGGAACATAGATCAGATACGCCTGCTATGGAATCATCATTCCCGTCACACAAACACTTGTTGGATAAGCATTTATTAGGTTGTTCATTTTGTAAATCTTCGCACCAATAGTAACATCTGAGGAGCTATGAGCCTCTAGGAAGCAATTGAGATGATGCCAGACACGGGGGATCCAGTCAATGATCTTGACCAGTTCCTGGTTCCTGGTTCGACTTCTGATTTCTGTCTCAATCAGCTTCCTGCGCAGATAACGTCCGAGAAACCCTTTCACCGGCTCCATGTGATTGGCACACAGCACCCATCTACAAAAGAACGGTCCCGTTACATAATCGCATTCGTTTACAGTGAGGTAAAGATATCACAATGCTGCCATCTAGTGGTCAAAACGGGTTTCGGCATGGTGCGTCTCTGTGTGTCTTGTCTCCCCCTGCTGTTGGGAAAAATAAGTCAACTTTACCTGAAGTTGTGGTGAAGCTGTAGATTAGGAGAGGATGATGTGGCCTGACTCATGGTGCCAATGATGTATGGGCTACGACGATGGAAGATGGGAGATGAATAAGAGATTAATTTTATTTTGTCAGAAGAGAGTGATCGACAGAGAGACAGGAGCACAGATTGAAAGTTAGATTCCTCACCAGCGTTGGTACTTGCAGTTAAGAAGGCCATTAAAGATCTCTCCCAGAGAGCTGACATGGTGGAGGTTGTCAAGGATGACCACCAGTGGAGCCTCCTGATGCCCATCACCGCTGCACTGCTCCGCCAGACCTGACAGGTACTGACGCAGCTCCTGAAAAGACATATTACCGCCACAATATCAGACAATGTGTCTGCGTGAACAACAATCAACAATCTCTTATACCTCTTTTTTTTTTGCAGAGGTATAAGGGATGTATTGCTTGGGGTATATTCACTTTTGTAATATTTTGTAATATGTTCAGGATTTAGAGAACTAAAAAAGTAGTCACATTTTGTTTGTGTAACCTGGAAGAAAAACTGTAATCGTGATTTTATAAACTCTTTTTAGAAAGGGGGGGAGCTCACACCGTCAAGTGACAACTCTCACGCACCACAATTCCTCTATCTGCACAATTTTAACCTGCTCTGGTCAGACATGTCACACGTGCAAATGTTGTGTAAACAGTATTGCCAGTTAAGTGATTGTTTCAGACCAAAATAATTCAAAACACACCAAAACTTTTTAAAAAAATGATTTTGATTACTCAATATCTATTTAAAATAACAATGTTTCCAAACTTTACAATTTTTTTATATGCCCAATCTGGCAACACAAAGAATAGAACCCTCTCTCCTCCCATCCTCCTGTGTTCCATTTATATTTTCCTCTCTGCATGTAAAACCGCTCATTCATGGAACCATAAGTGGTTATTATACTCATCTCAGGACCATGTCTGCTACCAGACCAAACATGTAGATAGATTATCATAATTTTTTTTTCGAGAATTGTGATAAACAAGTGAATATCCATCTGACAGTCTTCATCTCAATGTTGTCAATAATAGAGGGGAATATATGTTTTTTGGTTCTTCCCTGGGATACATGAGGTGCCCACCTTGCCAGATTTGTGGTCAACATTAAAGGTGACAATGGAGCCCTCACTGGGCATGTGGCCCTGCTGCAGCACCAGGTGCTCTGCCAGCCGGCTGGCTAGGTAGGTCTTCCCGGTACCACTGGGGCCGGAGAGGATGATGCGGCGGTGCTCCTGCAGTAGGGACACGTAGCGCTGCAGCATGGGCTTTGGAATCAAGGTCTCAAAGACCAAACTGTCAACACTGTGTCCACTCACACCTGCAGGGGGAGACAAAGCAAACAAGAAATCCATTTAAACTATCCAAATGTTCAAATATTTCTGGTTAAATAGGCATTCTTCCTCGAAAAGTCTAGCATATTCATTGTTTGATAGAGCTCACATGGCTGTCATGCGACTGACCTTTGAGTGAGATGTTGATGGTGTCGTTGTCGCCCACCAGGTAGCCACAAGGCAGAAGTTCGGTCGTCTCCACACCACTACATCGGAGCACGTCTCCAATTCGGTAGCCCTCTACACTGTCTGAGCCCAGACCCAGCTGGCTCACCGGGTCCACATGCCGGATATACTCCTGCAGGGCAGAGGTACCAGGAGGGAACATTTTTTAATATATATTCACAGAATGTATTCACTGCATTATGTGGTAAAGACTCTGCAGAGAGTCTACCTTAAACAAACGTCTGACCACTCCATCAAGGACGTCCCACTTGGTCTTGCCACTGACTCCAATGCAGCCAATCAGGAAGTCACGTAGCCTACAGTCCTGAGGAACCAGAAATGAGAACAGGATTACAAATGAAGAAGCAGACACCCACAGACACCATGTTGTGAAGAAGGTACTCACTGCTCTCTCATCCAGGCTGACAACAATTTTAACATGTCTGCCATGTTTACAGGAACTCCCATCAGCCCCGGCGTCATCCAGCAGCATGTCTGCTAAAAGGGAGGAGCAGACAAGTCATGTAGTCGAATTCCACACAAACAATGTAAAAAGGAACACACCGATCTATCACCTACAGCAGATCTTACCAAAGCTGGTGGACTCAGAGAGGTTGAGGCTGTGTTGGGAGAGGCCGGGCGTGGGGGTCGGGTTGGGCTGGCAGACGGAGCTCTGGGAGGGGGCTCTGCTGCAGCCGCCATGAGAGTCCAGCTTCAGCCGGTCGTTCTCCGACTTCAGCTTCTCTATTTCAGTCTGTGCTCCCAGACACAAGGGACCGATGTAAGCATCCAGATCTGACATGTCATGTTTCTCTGCTCACACAGCTTCCAACATAAGTATGTGGTTAACCAGGAGTGTTCAAAGCTCATTACAGACAGCGTTTCCAATCCTGAACACTTAGGCGAGGCATGAGGGAGGTATTTCACAGTTCAAAGAACTACTGGCCAAGATTCAGCCCTTTTGAACAGGAACTATGGAAAAATAATTTTTTTGGAGACTGATTTACTTCCTGATTCAGGGTGGGGATAAACATGTACCATAGGAACTACCAGTGATGTAAAAGTAATGTAATATGGTTAAGGTTAAACTTCAATTAAAATTTAGAGCCGTCTATTGCATTGTAATTATTAAATAGAAGACCTAAATGCATTAAAAACCCACAAAACAACCCCAAGTCCACTTCACATGTTCTGTATAATCAGTGCTGTGTAGTGTCCAGTATGACAGCAAATGTCATTTTGCATATAATTCAGCTCAAGTAATCAGCAGGACCTGTTGACAGATCAGCACATACCCATGATCAAGCCTTGTGAAATTAATAGAAACCTGGTTTGCTCTATGACAGATGGTCACTTCCCCTGCAAGTTACATGGCAACTCACTTTACAGTTCCTCCTGGCAGTGGGAATGCAAGGGACTGGCCACCAGGGGGCGCATTCCAAAAACTGTATTCCTATGCTGTGCTGCAGCATTTTAAGATTAAGCTTATTCTATGCATTCTGGCACCTGCATGCGATTCATGGCCTCCCGCAACTGGTCCAGTTGGTGGGCGGAGCTCAGGGCCTCAAGTCGAATGTCTGTCAACTTCATCTCCTTCTCTCTGAGCTCGGTACGCAGCTGCATCACCGTCTCAGCCTCACTGTCCAAGCAGTCTGACAGCCTAGACAAAGAGGAACAGGCTTTAGAACAAAAGCTAAAATACCACAAGGAATACATTTCTTACAAGGCGAGGAGCACGTACAGCGAGTTTGAGTGGGAGTTCCTCACAAGAGGGGTGGATGTGGTGGAGCCATTGTGTAGGAGTTTTGGGGAGGACGGAAGAGACGAGTCGGTCATCTCCTCGATATCTGAGTGAGACGAGGCTGACTTGGGCGACTTCTTCTTGCTGAAGGCCTGCTTGAAAGAGCTCCGCAGCTGCAACAACACAACAAAGGCAGAGGATGTGAGTGCGAGGTGCATACGGGTGAGGTGGATGGGTCAGATGTGAGGCTCTTGAAAATAAGTCTGGCAGCAGGGTGAGGGGGAAAAAAGGAGGAAGAGGTGACTCCATCGGGTCAGAAAATAACACATGCCATGAACTTAAAACAACACTCCTTATGAATAAAGGCTGGGAATAAAAGTAAAAGTGTGCCTTTAAATTGTTTACTCAAGCAAATCAGTGCTTTAGGTTTGAATAAGAACCCAAAACCAGAACATCTGGTGCCTCTGCGGCCCAAAGGTTGACAATAAAAAAAAAAATCCATAGTCCTGAAGAGGGTGAGCAGGAAGAGTGAAAAGCCAGCAGATAGGGAGGGTGGAGGAGAGCCTACAGCTGGGCGGGGCAGGGTTAGGCAGGTAGGGCTGAGCCACATTCACTCTTACCTCATACACCTGCCAAATGGAGCGGTAGCGAGAGGACAGAGAAACACAGACAACACATATTGAGTGGGGAAAGTGGGGCGCGCAGCCAGGACAGTGAGATGCTGAGACGCATCCACATTAGCACATTGTCACTTGTGTACCGCTGTATTCCAGAGCTGTGAATTTGAATAATTTCAGTGCACTGGCCACGTTATTCTATGAAAATATGAATGGTGTATGAGTGTATGAAGTGAGATGCTGGACCTCCTACTTTGCACTGGCAGCTGGTGTCCATGCTGGTAGACTCGTGTATGTGTGTGTGTGTGTGGTTTTTCCACCCCTATGCTTTTGAAAAGGAACCCTCTCACGCACTGTCTGCGCTATAAATGGTGAAACCAGGAATTCCACAGAGATTTCCGAAAAGTTTTCAACAGAATGCAAGGCAGATGAAAAATGGGAAGAAAATGCATTCTCTGTTTTTTGAGAGACATACAGTGTCAAGCAAAATATCCACAATCCTGCTCTGATGCTTTTTAAGTTAACTACGCCCTAAATTATAGCCCAGGGAGCTGGATACTTAATGTTATTTCTGGGACCCCCAGATAATCTCAGTAGTTTGTTCAGGCCTTGAACTGCTCACACATAAATGGTGGAGTTTACACTGCACAGTTCTCACTAGGAGGTGGAGAAAGTTTGACTTGTTGTGGAATATCTGATGGTTTTCAGCCACCTGGCTACTTTTGAAGTAATGTTCATTTTAGATTGGTGATGCCAATATAAAATAAACACAAATAAGACAAAATAAAATCAAATAACCAATTAAAATCAAACAAAGCTACATTTTGGCCTAATTTGCTCATTACCATTTAACTAACTAATCCTACATAATTCAGCAATTTTTTATATGAATGTAAAAAATTTACGGCATTCAGCAGATATTGAACACATATTAAGTAGCAGTGGCAAAGCACTCAATGACTGCTTTGCCACTGCGTGTGAGTGTGTGTGTGTGTGTGTGTGTGTTTTTCAGAGATGCACTTACCCAGTTCTTCTTCTTCTTCTTGCTGTTGGCAGAATCAGGGTTGTCCATGTTGCTGCCCAGGCTAGAGTGGCTGGTTGCGCTGTTGATGCTGGAGACACTGTCTGAGGAGTGCTGTCTGCGTATGCGCAGGTCCGGCTGCGTTGACCCGTTACTGCCACCTGCACAGGCACAGTCAGCCAATCACAGACCAGGAACACAACAGTTAGGATACTGAATACAGAAGTTCAACATGAAAATCATTTTAGTTTTACATTTTGTGCATTAGAGTATTTTGGGTTGTTTTGCAGGTTTATCTGCCTACATGATGCCTCAGAAGTGCCCCACCTGATCTGTCAGTCTTGGAGCTGAGCTCTGGGTTGTTGATGACACCGTTAATGGCTGCTTGAGCCACAGCATTCTGCTTCTTCAGTAGCTCTATGGTTCTCCTCAACTCATTCAGCTCTGAGTCCTACACATTCACAGAGAAAGACACACAAAATGGAAGTTCCATGTGTATGAGGGTATGTTGATAATTGAGTGCCGAGCTGGTAACTGTCCTCACCTTCTGCTCAGCAGTCATGGTCAAGCTCTTCAGTCGTATGGTCATGTTGGCCAGACTTTGCTCAAATGCAGCCACCAGATGAGCCTGTGCGCAGAAAAAATGAGCCCCATCAGTCAAGTTGCTCCCATTGTCAGTCAGCAATCTACTGATATCTCCAGCAGACAAAGCAGAAACCCGCAGAGACCTTGGCAGGTGTGAGTAATGTCTGGCGCCTCTTCTCTCATGCCAACGGAAGCAGGAAAGGCACCATGCACAGACACACTTACACTGCCTCCTGACAGACAGAATAAATGTAACGGCAGGAGCCAGGCTTGGCTCAGCAGCCTGGCACGACATTGGTCAGGAAGTCCAGCACAGAATCTGGACACCCTGTCACCCTCTCACAGTGGGATTTCGAGGAAAGGAGCAGCACAAGCTGTTCTCACACTCCACCTGAATGCAGCGGACAGATACAGAGCTTCTCAGACACATCAAATCCACACCCCAAAAACAATCGCCACACCTCACACAACCGCACACAGGGCTATAAACCCTGAGCTCTCATTCCATCTTATTCATAGTCCATCTATATTATAGACACATCATGCATTTATAAATATCTGAATTTATCAGCCTAATGTTCATTAGAAAGAAAAAAGTTCCATGTATTCTAGTTATGCTCTAGTTTTAAAGCAATTGACAAGGACCCTAATCTGAAACTGTTCAGGACACTTTTTTTCAAACTGGTGTTAACCACATCTTTAATGATGTTTTCATGAACAGAGTTTAAAATGGGAGGAGCCTGGTGATTGACAGCTCTCACGCACACTACTTCCTCATTCTAGAATATTTAAAACCGTGCCTGCCAATAGTTCAGATGTGGAAAACATCATTAAAGTTTGATTTTTTCTTCTTTTATCTATTTATTAATGTAAATCCTGAGGATGCGTTTGACCTTACACTAACGAACTTACTGCCAGCTTGAGAAAAGCGGGAAAAATCCCACAATCTTCCTCACATCCACCCTGCCAGAGCGGTTTTACTTAGCATTCACGTTGCCTGGCTGCTGTGCTGAACTTTACTGCAGGGGTTTTCTTTTCAGCCTCTTCTCAGCCTTTACCACAAAAGCCATGTGCTGCTGCTCTTACAGCGTCCTTTCAATACTTCTGTGTAGAACATCTCATAAAAAACGTAGAACAAAAGCTGCCTACCCTTCTCCTCCTCCTCAACAATCACAAATCATCAAACGCGGCTCTGGTGTGCGGGGATGATCGGCGCTCTGTTCAGACCTGACTGTGTGTCTTCATCTCATCACTCACAACGTTTTGCAAAGTTGTAATAAAAACTTTCCGTGTGTTTTCTCTGATGCTCATGACATTGTTCTTCATTCAAATAAAATATGTATATAGAACCTGCCTGTCACAACATGGGAGGAGATCACAGCTAGTGGAAAGTCCATTGTCATGAGACGTCACAGGATTAAGGACCAGCTCAATCAACGTGACTCGCCCTGAAAGCACCTGCAGGGGTTTTCCAAAATAGCGCATCGCAACCGCACAACGCACGGCGACAAAGGGAATACCCAAACACAAGGGCTCTGTACTCACGTTGGCACTGAGCTGCGTCGTCAGGGCGGACACTTTTTCCTGGGACGCGTCCAGCTCTCGCCGCAGCTTTCGGATCTGGACAGAAAGACGGGCGGGCGGTGGCGGTGGAGGGAACAATTGTGGAAAGAAAGGAGAGGGTTAGAAAACCAGAGTCGGAATCGCAGTGATAACACAGGTGGGCTCGGAGGGAAAAGCAGGGTGGGAATGAAAGGGAACATTGTGCGGGGTCATGTGTGGGACTGGTCTCTGTATGTTCAGGTGTGTACATTAGGGAACAAGGCCTGCGTAACTGGATATGACTCTGAAGCCGCCCTGCGTGTCACAGTGACAACTCGAAAGCAAAGAAGAAAAGTATGAAAAGAGGCTGAAGTAAACTGCACAATACGGGATTCTGAACATTTGATTAGTAAATGGAAACAAAGAAAGATGCAAGCAAGTCTTACCTCTGACTGTGACTTCTCCTCTGTCTGTAAAAAATGGACAAGAAAATATATGAATATAAGTAACATAATTGATATATATATATATATATATATATATATATATATATATATATGAGAGAGAGAGAGAGAGAGAGAGAGAGAGATATTATGACTTCAGTATATATGACTTCAGCACATATAAATGTTGCAGAGTGCAGTGTGTATGAACAGCAGGAAAAGTGGTGTTACGTCTACTGAACAGCATGTCTGCTGTAAACAGTTCACACGGAGGAGCTGCTGTCTCGGTTTGCCCACGTTTTATGCCAACTTTCGCATTTGGCTACAGATGCAGCCGAATGTAAATGTAAAACAAGATGAGCATGTTACATAATGCACGCTGTGGCTCTGGCTATGAGGGTGTTTACGGTGGCTCCAGTCAGAGGTGTGTTCTGACACACTGTAAGCCCCGGTAATGGTTTTTCTCTGTCTGCCAATCAGACTGGAGCACATGAGCTAATAGATGCCATGACAAGTCTTTTATTCTGCTTAGCAAAGGACAAGGACTACAAAGCATTTAAACATTGAACAAATACAAAATATAAAATTCACATTATAAAAATTAGGAATTAAATATATTGTTGTATAAGTGAAATATACAGCAGTAATAAGGATGTCACATGACTAGCTGCCCAATCTAAACTAAAGGAAGGATGGTCCCTGAGGCAGTCCCTACCGTCATCCCCCATGCCGTCACGGCTCCCGTAAGGGACAGAGTGGCCATCATCTTGGATCGTAATCTTCCCGACAGTCTCTGATTTGACACTGTGCTCAGCTAGAGGGCCAGTTAGCACTGCACCTGAGAGCCTGGGCATAAACACACGGACTCCACACCTGCACTCCCCCTATGAGCGCCTTATTCTGGAGGGGGCGTGGACAGTCTGGCTGCTGCCCAGCACTGACTGGCTGGGCCTTTTGAATGGGCGTGGTTTTGAACGCTGAGTAACTTTCCCTTGCACGCAGTCTTTCTTAACTCCAGCCTGCCGGCACATGAAACCTAATGCTGTCTGGACTGAATTGAGTCATTTTTAATGGGCTATAGTGATGGATGTTACTTCATTACATCAGATCATTAATTTGCTGAAATTTTTAGGACACATGAAACAACATCATGACTGAACTCACCGTAGAGTAGATGGAAGATGTGCTGGACACCAGAGACAAAGATGAGCCATGAACTAGGGGTAAAAAAAAGGGGTGAAACTTCTGATTAATGTCTTACATCAGTAAATCTAATAACGTGACTCCTCTTCCCCAGTCATTAAAACCTCCTATTAAATGTGCTTTTACTTGTCATGGCGTGAGTCCCAATCACCCTAGAGAAAATAATAATAGTAGTCCTAGCCCCATCATGGATGATCCTGTTCCAGTTTACAGCTCATACGGTCGTGGGAGTGTCGAGCGCAGGCTGAAATTACAGCCCCCATAAATCAAACAAACTGCTCCGCCTTTAATCCCAAATCAAAGTCCACCCACGATGCCGTCTGCCACTTCCTGGAGATGTGATACCACACCGAGCTGGGCCCACTGAGGGTGGGACAGACCTCAATGGTTAATCACTGGGATGCACGAGTGATGATTATCTTAGACTAAGAACACCCAGGGGAAGGGAGGGGGGGAGGGAAAGAGGTAATAAATGCTCCACTCTCACGTCCTTTCTATAGAAACTATCATAACGCTGCTTTAATGACCCGGTGCTTTCATCTTTCCATCTTCTGAACAGAATATGGTTTTGTGTTGTATGAGGTCAGCAGTGTGCAGGGTGTTTAAACACTGGGAGAAAGGTGTAGGGTAACATGATGACATGTTTTGGGAGAGTGTCACTACAGTAATTACAATGTAATGGAAATTGTGACAAAGCATGTGAGTCTGTGTGATGCTGGGTGTTTCTTAAACTCAGCAAAAAGCACACCAAGATTTCAGTCTTTATACTTAAACTGAAATAGTTGCATGCCAGCATAAATGCATTTTCACCTAAAAACACAAACAGATGCACGCAGAGGTAACAATTCAGATGTATTAGGGCCTTTGTGTGTGTTTTGGAGGCCATGTTCTTTCCTGGCAGAATGCCGTGCTCCGTAATGTGTTTTTACCACAGCTTGGGGCATAGAGCAGGATGTGAGAAGAAAAAAAAGACAGAACATGGGAGAACTGCTGCAGGGCTGTAACACTCTACACGCCTCGGCTTTGTATGCAAGGATCTCGACAATGTCTATCCTACGGAAGTACAGCAGGTGCTCCGGTTTCAGGGTCGGCAGGTTCGTCCCACTTCCTTACGATTGCCTGTTACTTCTGAGTAAGTGTTTCAAGGTGTCACTTCACCCCTTTTCACAAAGCGTGTTAGTGTTCTGTTTCAAAATGCTACTTATCTTCCGTATGGTCAGAAAGACAGGGCGGATCCCAAAACAAAATCTCACACAATATCATGGGATTTTTCTATCAATGGGCCACAGTATAAAATATTTATTAATATGTGACATCATCACTCGCAATTGATAATCCTAGAAGTTTGCATAATTTTGCCACACACAGATAAGTAATATTGCATAATTTTCCTGCATAAATCAAGTATAATATTTTGTCTCATTTCATTAATTGATTCATATTAATGCAGAAATGTAGAGTTCTAACGGATTTCCCAACTTTCAAGCACCACTGATTGTCAGTCATTTTCTAGTTAACAATCTTACCTAGTTTCACTGGTCCCAGTGTAAATGACAAACTCCTTATAGGAAACAATACAGCTTTTGTCTTTATGTGTATTCAAATGTTACATTTAATGCACATTACAGTACAGTAGATGTTTTTATACTAAACCTGGACTAGCAATAAATTCTTTGTTTATTGCTCACCTTCCTCAAAACCATCCCTGAAGGACCCTGACCGGCTCATGGTGCGTGTTTTCTCATCCAGTGACATGCAGGAGTTGCGCAGACGGGAGTCACCACATGCGTCCAGCACATTATCCTGATTGGCCAGGCTGTTATTGCGCAAGCTGGCCAGGTTGATCTGTGCAGCGGTGGTGGGGCTCGCTGCTTAACAAACATCAATGCAAAGGGTATTTGAGGCCGCACACTAGGATGCACACATGCTGAGCATTCTCCACGTCTTACAATGCAGATTAGTATGTCAGTCAGTTTTACAGGTTGAAAAACAGCTGAAGCTGAATCAGGACCCACCAAGCTGGCCAAAGTTGAATCGGGAGCCGGAGGGCGAGGTCAGGCTGGAGCCCGTAGAGAACGGCGAGTTGCTGGCGGAGTCCTGCAAGCCGCTGGTAGAGTGTGAGCGCAGCCAATCCCGAGCCTCCTCGTGGCCGCGCAGCTGAGGGGAGGGGGTGTACCTGCTGGGACAGAGCTAAGAGTTCACATTCATCCTAGTTCAGGGTGAGTTTTACTCATTAACTGCACGTTTGCAGGCACATGAAGCAGCGCTGGAAGCAAAAAGCAAAAAAAAATCATAATTCCTTTATCCAAGGATGCTCTGCAAGTTAACTGCAGACAGACACAAAAGCACCAACCAAAAATACAATCAGCAACCAAAACACTAAACCAACTTAGTTTTAATTTCTCTGGCCCAGCACTCTGGCTCATTTTATACCAGTATAAGAGTCCATTTCTCTACACATCTGTTCATTTTTAAGTATATGGGCAAGTCTTGTATTTACCCTTTAATTACATTTAGGTATTACTAATCGAATATGCAACATATGATCAAGTCAGTTTATCACTGGTGTATTGTTCTGCATTATAACATAAAATTATTTTTCCAATATGATGGAGATAAGCTGTTTAAAAAAACAGCGATAGCGACAGGCAGATTTGCACACAGTGACAAGTGGCATGCTTTCACACTGAAGCGCAAAATAAATGTGTGGCAAAGCCTGTGAGGAGTTGGCTGACCAGGCTAAGAGGGTGAGATGAAAAAGTGTGAGAAAAGAGAAAGAAAGGGGAGGCAAGAAACCAGGGGTGTGGGAAAAGAGAGAGTGCAGGAGAGTGGAAAAGTGCTAAGTAGAGCAGCACTAATGTGACCACAGTGCACCTGTACCTCAGTCCTTTCTTGGGCAGAGTGTTTCTATCAATGTGCGAGTCGCTGCAGTAGGGCAGGGCGGAAAGACATGGTTCAGGACGGGGCGAGGCATTGAATAACTCACTTCACAATCATGGGCTATTACTGCTCTGTCTACATTCATTCATATATATGCTACAGGCCAGATGTTTTGGGCCACTGGTATTTGAAGTGTAATGTAAGTACAAGTGTACAAGTGAATGAAAGTTTATACCTTCATCGCAGCAAATTCATAGATTCCCTTCATAATTTCCAGCTACTTTTGGAAACAACCTGTGTCAAAACACTACAATAAAAAATAGTCTGAGGTGTTCTGAGGTGTAATGTTTTCTGCAGACTATATAACCTTGAAAATTAGTTAGTTATATTTGTTTTGCAAGTATTTCTACTGTTCTCTTGTAATAAAGTTCTGGAAAAAAGTGTATTGTTTCTTTATTTATGTTTAACAGCTGGGGTGGGCCCAAACCTCTGACCCCTAGTGTATATATCTGGTAAATCCTACTCACATATAACCAGCCACTCAGTCTCAATAAATGCGCACAGCACACAAAGCTGGAGAAAATAATTCAAATACACAATTTTCAAATGCTCCAAAGAAGTTTCACAATAACTTATTTCTGTCTGCATATAACAATTTTTAAAATCATTCTATGTATAAAGGAACTTGGTATAGCAGTTCTCTGGTTTGTGATAAAAAAAACCTCCACTAGGTGGCACCAAACACATTGGCTTGTTAAGGTTCATGTAACACTCTCCCTCCCTCTCACACACACAGACACACAGAAGCCACAGGATTTAGTCACAGCGAACACGGAAAGCAGCAGCCCCATGTCACACAGAAACCTTTACCTGTCCTGTTTCCGTGGTAACGTGTTGCGGCTGAATTTGGGACTGGCAGATGGAGAAGAAAGGGGACTGTACAGGTGGGAGGAGAAAGAAAAGAGGGGGAGATGGGGGAGTTGAATGGAAAATGGAAACGAAGGAGACAAGAGTAAAGTAAGAGAGAGGCCAAAGAGAGAGAGAGAGAGAGAGAGATAAAGAGAAAAGAACAGTAGACATTAGAAAGAGACTCATCACATTACTAATGACCCTTCAGATACACAAGATTAGACATCATACGTCTATCAATGACACCATAGAGACACCAAGTGTTTTCATTACTTCACTCCTGTGCGAGGTTGGTTCTCACTTTTCACACCTGTGATGAGTAACATGTTGCCGTGAACAGTCATTTATAAAACCCCTCCTTTTCCTCACCTCTCAGACATGCCGGTTTTGGCACTGCAGGTCCTAGCGAGTGGTGCATGCATGTCGTCACGGTGAGGCCCACTGCCAACTGACATGTCGATGGACTCGCTGCTGGTGTGCATGCTGCTGACGGACGGGTAGCCCAGGGCGGACGAGCTGCTGATGGTGGTGCCCCAGGTGCCAGTCCCAGTGGAGTACACCGAGCCGGGGCTGGACGCCTGCTCGCTGCCCCCTGCACCTGCTGTCCGGCTACCATACAGGGGGCTGCTGGCTCCGCTGCCTGTACCTGCCGAGGGAGAGTCCAGAGGACCCGCTGCCCCACCCTGAGAGTGACTGAGGGTGGCATGGGGGTTGGAGATCACCACAGAGTTCTTCATGCTCTCTGCTGTGGTGACTGGAGCCTGTTTAGCCGCCTTACCTCCAAACAGCCTGAAATGCAGAGACACACATATGGAACATTTTAAACATTTTAATAAAAGGAAAACACAACATGAAGTTGAAAAGTGTAAAAGAGTGGATGGCTCTAAAATAGAAGTGGGTCCACTCATAAACAACATGAAGGCTGAGGTTAAAATGTTATCTGTGTTGTATACACGCGGCCTCATCCTTGTACGCTGTGTAAACAGGGCCTATGGGGGGAAGGGGGCTGGCCGTGACCCTAAATGACCCTAGTGGACACATCGCATTTTTATGCTCTACACTGCCAGCCCAGAAGGGGGCGATGACAGCAAAAAGACTTCAAGATGTGTTCTTCCCATAAGGTGAATGTTGGGCGAAGCCACTCCCATGACATTTTGTTGCACTATATGTGTGAGTGTATGTGTGCACAGCTTTGAGAAAAGTGAGCAGTGTATATAACAAGTGTGTATTAAGATGAATAATAATAATTATAATAATGATATATTAGATTAAAATGTGCTGTAAGATTAATATTAATATTGCAGGGCCATACGGTTAGAATCCCGGCTCAAGCTTTGTGTGTGTGTGTGTGTGTGTGGAGGGGGTGGGAGGCATTTGCATGCTTGACCTATGTTTGTGTGGGTTCCACCACCCAAATGCACGCGTGGTAGGTGGACTGGTGACTTTATTCAATTTGAGTATTCATATAACATATTTTTTCGTACATCACCCAGCTTTGTGTATGCATGCATTTGAGTGTGTTTACCTGCGGAGTGTTGGTGAAGACACTTCTGTATATTTGCTGGATTGCTGTCTTGCTGTCTGTGGTATCGTGGCGGCCCCGCCACCTGATCCGATGTGACTTGCTCTTACAGCATCCATCTCAGCGACCACCACACCCTTCTCTCGATCGGTCTGATTGGCTGATATGGCGCCGGTGCTGGTTTTGACCACTTCGTGGGTCTTGCTGCTGGATGAGGTGAGTGTTGACAGGCCCGGAGCGCGGGTGCTGAGGCCGGACTCAATGCTGCTGGTGGAGGAGCGGTTGCCGTTGCGGGCAGAAGCTCCAGAGCGTGAAGGCCGGGGCAAACTACGGTACTGCAAGGTGGAGCGGGCACCGGGGGGTATGTAGGCATCCTCCTGAGAGACAATGGATCCATCCACACTCCCCTTTATTCCAGACCCCCGACTCCCCACTACCAGGCCAGAGGATTTGGGGATCTTCCCGAGTGTGGCCGACCCGCTGGTGATGGTGGCACCACTGGCAGTCACCATGGTGATACCACTGGTGGTTACCATGGCTGGGTTCTGCTTCTTGAAACCAAATGTGCTGGTGGGGACCCGGATGGTGGTGGTGCTGGTGATGGAAGTGGAGGATGGCTTCTTGCTGGTTTCGTCTCCGCTACTACGGCCCACATCTGATGGTGACCTTTGGATGCCGTTGGAGCGTGGGGACATTCGCCCTTTCTCCGAAACTTTGGCATCATCTGTTTTCCCTGCAAAAAGTTCACAAGAGAACCATAATTAGACTTCAATTAGCACATATAAACAAGCAAGAGCAGAAGACAGACCTGTTCCATGTGCTTTCAGTGCTGCGGTTCCGGCGTTGCCTGCTGTGCCCTTGGTACGCGGGGCTGTGACGCCAACCTGAGCAGTCATTCCCCGCCTCCATGAGCCCGTCTGAGAGATGGCAGGGGTCTTCAGGCCAGAGCCACTCTTATCTGATTCGTCCGACATATCTGAGGGGTTTCGTCGCCATTTGGATCCTGGCTCCATCTTCACCCCGCTGTCGGAACCCCCGTCTGACCTCTTGACCTCGTCACTGGACCAGTGGCGCTCTGTGGCCGAGTGCTTCTCTGCATCCGTTTGGTGCTGCAGGGAGGTGCACAATTCAACCATTTACTTTAGACAGACAGTTTCTCATAGTGGTCTATTAGATGATTACACAAACATGAGGATTTAGTCTGTGTTCTAAAGACTGGGGTTACCAAGCTCATAATTAGACTGGTTCAGTGGACTCTTTGTTGCCATGGGAAACCATATCCGCTGTTTAATATATAGAGATGACCTGGCTCATAAGTGAATTCTTTGTATAGGTCTTTGTTTTTGCAGCACCCTGGACCCCAAAAGTATGCACTGCTCAGCAGCAAAGTCAAAGGTGAATGGAGGGAGACACTGAAAAGCCGAGTTTGTTGACAATGACCAAGTCTGTAAGTCTGTTGGTGTAAAATGGTATTTGAAAAAACTCTTAGAACTCTAAGGCTGTATTTAATGGTTCCATAACATAAGGACTGAATAACATCAACCTGTGACACCACTAAACCAAAACCAGTTAGAATAAAACCCAAAATCAGTGTAACATGCAGGAAAGGTCCTGAGAAGGTTATTGCCAGCTCTTACCCGTCCGTTCAGGGCCTTGCGGGAGGCAGCTGGTGTATTGGCATAGGAGCTGATGGAGGAGCTGGTGTTGATGTCATCTGTGTCAATGGTGTCACTGATTCCACTGCTAACAGAACTGCTGTCATCCCAGCTACACCAGAGACAGAGAGATACATGTTGGCTCATGCTGCCTTCATGCACTACCAGAAATGTTGGAATTATGAGTTTTGAGCACATGAAAAACGTGTAAATATAAAGTCATTTTCATAAACATTTTTATAAACGGACAATCATATTTTCAATTAATGTCATTTTCAGCAGCTCTTGAAAGTGTGATAACTCATAATTACAGCACCATTAAGCAACGCTATGAAAATTCCATCTAAACTAATAAAAATTTTATGAATTGTCCATCCACTTGAATATCTTTTTGGCTTTTTAAAATATTTCTAAATGACATCAGCGGACACAGTCACTGATATGTTACAGCACATCTGTCTATAAATAATTTGTCTATCATAACCTGGTATGCCATGGTGACCCTTAACAATACAAACACCACAGCCCACCGCAGCATAATGTAAAACAAAAAGATGGTGCACTGCTGCACTTTCCCTCCCAGATAATAATCATGTGAGTATAGCACACACACACTCACACACACACACACACACACACACACACACACACACACAGTTTGACAGGGGACTAACATTCAGACCTCAATAATGAGACTTAAACCTTCAATCACCTTAATTCTAAGTGACACCACCATGATGTAAGATCCACATTCTGGAAGAAGGTAAGGGAAATGAATTGGGGAATAAATCATAGTGTTCAAGTCTGACAGTGTGTGTGAATGAGTGAGAACTTGTGTCTATTACACCTCAAATAAAGAAAGCATTCCTTTCAATCGGCACCAAACACCCATAGCTGCTGATTAATTAAGGACCTTAACCTGTACAAAGAACCATTCTAGTGGATTTTATAAAGTCAATGCCCTCAGCCGCTCACTGTAAAATCGATGGGTTAAATAGATTCCACTTAAAGCCTGAAGAAGGAAGAGTGTGTTGAGAGTAATCCAGCATGAATGATCTGAAAAGCTCCCCTGTCCATCGAGAAAATCCCATCTTTCTGAAGATAGAATAAATGTATAACTTCAGAACCATCATACATTCCCACACTTGTCTCAATTGGGCTGGTTATTAAAAATGCTTTTTTGTAATGCTTTTTTTTTGTAAAAAGTGTCTCCATCTGTAATGGACTAAATAAAATACACTGTAGCTAATCTTAACTCCTAAATGATCATGTCAATTGAAGGCTAAATTTAAAACTTGGCTTCATTACATGAAGAAATAATCGCAGACTGACCTTTACAAACACACAGGCCAAGACTGAACCGAAAATAGTCTCAAATCAAAAGACATCTAACTCTACTCTGGTTACTTCAGAAGCATTTTCTTCATGTAGTAAATGCAATATCAAATAATAAATAATCTATATCCCACCACACTTGCTGTAAGTGTAGGGTATAAATTACTCGGGAGTGGGGGTCTCCTTTCCTTTTCCAGCCTTTTAAACAACACTAGTAAAGAAAGAGCTACCAGAAGCTTTTACAAACAAGAGTTGCCTCGCACACAATGGCTTTGGGTGAGTAAATGGCCACCATATTGTACCAGGTCTTTTTATTTTTCTCTATGACAACCGGAACCCAGGGATGACAAAGGCAGTGGTGGGAGAGGCAACACACACAGAGCCCAGCTCTCTGAAGCAGGATGGAGGAGCTGACAGCGAAGACGGATGAAGTGACAGGGGCGGCATTGTGGCTTTGTCTCTGAAGACAGAGTACACAAACTTCCACCATGCCATCAAATAAAAGGCACAAGCTTTCAGGACCAACCTGACAGCACGGCCACCATCTCTCTGGCCTGAATGGAGAGGAGGTCCAGTCCTACAGCACGATTAAAACACACATACATACTGTTTCTGTAGTAAAAAAATACCGCTGCTGTGTTATCTTAAGACAAAGAGCCAGATAAGGGAACATGTTTGATTTGAACTAAAATAATGATACTAATGCCAAACATACAGAGAAAGAGAGAGAGAGAGAGAGAGAAAGAGAGAGAGAGAGATGGAGCGTGAGTGAGAGGAGGAAATGAGGAGATCCACTATCCTGGGAAACTGACTTTTAAATCAGGCTTAACATAGTCACATTAAAGCCAGCGCTGCAGTAAACTCCAAAGCTCAGGATCGACTGTTTGGATCAGGGTTAGACAATCCACTGGTTGATGGTTTTGCTTTGTACATTTCACTCCCTTTGAACTTCAAACACATCCCACATCTGGGTCTGAATGTGTAGAAAAGAAACCTGTGAGGGCAACATTAATTTCCACGGACACTGGGAATCTGGGGAGGCAACTCGACATGAGATCTGCATTTACATTGGTAGAGCTCTTTCTCATTAGACCTCGGCTACCACTCTCTCCCAGTCCCTTTTCTCCGCCCTTGCTCTGTCTGCTGTGCGCGAGATGCTCCTCTAAATCTGGTAACCTGATCTGACCGTGAAGTAAACCTGCAGAGCAAGATCAACGCAGTCAAATGGAAGACCAAGAAAGAGAGAGAGAGAAAGAGAGAGATGCCCTCTGACTGACAGCAGGATGTTAATTAGAGATCAGCCCACTTGGTAGCAGACTTAGTACTGGCAAGCCAACCTGCTATTAAACAGCCAGGCAGACCGTTTAGAACGGCAGCATCACATGAAAAGATCGGGGTTAATGCAAACCAACAAGTGGGCTTGCTGAGCCTGAGAAAATTGGTACTTGGAAGAAAAAGGAAGAAAATTCCGTCACTGGGTGGGCATGACCTGAATTCACACTTGGCTGCCCTGATCCTCCCTGAGATTAAGGGGTTCTCCTTCCTGCAGTTATTTTGACAGAGATGCTGATTATCATTACCAAACACTTACAAGCAACTCAGTAAAGGTTAATCTACGCTCCACTTACATATAAAAACATAGACGTCTGTTCCAAATGTTTCAACCCACACCAACCATATACTTTTGTATGTCATATATTCTGCCTTTTGTTGACACATCCACTAGATTGCAGTTCAGAGCCGAAAGGTTTCACCCTTCTGACAAAACCAAAAAGAAGTGGATATATCTTCCATAATTTCATCATTATGATTCTCTTGATCTATGTTCCACATCCACAAAATGTGTACAAATACAGATCCAGGAGGTATATGACTTTACCACTGAGCATAAACAGGAGACACAGGATGGATATTATCAGACCTGCACATACCAAGGCAGCTGCTTTCTAAGCTGTCATATGAAGCCTCTTTCCTTCCCTCCCCAGAGAGGTCGGAGTGCAGAGGTCGAGCAGGGTTGTTGTTTAAAAAGCAGGAAGAGGGACGAGGTTAACCAATAGGAATATTCCCTTTGGAAGCAGACCCTTGGGAAAGCCAGGGGTGTCCTCTGTTCTGTGTCTTTATGTCCCCCCAGGGACTGAAACATGCTGGAACACTGTACTCCTCCACCATTAGACTGCAAAAAAAAATACAGTCAAGCACCGCGGGGCCATCGGGTTCGTCCAACAATGCGTCCACCCTGCTACCCTGTTCATTTTCACAATGCTAAAACGCCAAGATAAGACATGAGGGGAAATTCCTCTGACCACCTCCCTCTCCACCATGTCATGACATGGTGGCTTCAGCCATGATGACCTGGCATTTAAAGAGCACTGGTCAAAGCTGAAGAATGATGCGGAGAATGTGCAGCATGCAATGTAGGAGAGGACATTCTACAACCCTGGACCTCAATGGATGACATCAGAGGTCATGTAGGGTGAAAGCTCTTCAGACTCATGGTTAAGAGTTATGGCAGTGTCACCTGGGCAAAACACTACTTCCCATATGTCGTTATGGAAAATTACCATGGCACTTAAGTGTAACTAAAATGTGTGTGCGTGCTTGAGGCAAAACCCTAAATCTCATTTAGAATCACTCGATCGTCAAGAAAGATCTAAGTTTGGCCTTAAAATCCCCAACAAACCCAAATTTTCCTTTGTTCCTGTTCTGGAATGTGAACGCTGTGTATTTTAGGGCTGTGTTTGGCAACAGCTCGGCGTTCCGCTGCACACACAGGGCCAGGCTGGTCAGCTTTCACTAAGCAAACCTCACCCCTGACCCCAGGACAGTATGTGGTGGAGGAGGCCAGTGACCAGGAGGAGATGGTTTCATGTGCAGCTCTTGAGGCAGAGGCAACTGGTTCCCGCACGTTCCGGACATTCCCAGCACTGAGGAGCTGCGTGGCATGGTGGTGACACAGCATTCCCAAAACAGCATCCGCTGCTTGAGACGATACCCAGAGCAGAGGTCAGGAGTCCTCTTCTTTCTTTGGTTGCCTTCTTCATTTATTGTTCTACCTCCATCTGCCCTGTTCAGAGTCTCTTCGCAATAAGCACCAGCATGCAAGCTCCGAGCCCTATTTGTTGTGTCAACACCATCCCATTTGAGTCGACCCAGTGACCCTGATCGGGCCAAGGCAGACCGTGGGGTTTTCCTGCGAGCATGCATGCACGCACACCCACAGGCAGACAAATACCAAATACATGAAAAACATCCCTCACCGAATGATCTTTCTCCAAAATCAGGTCTGTGGTGGAACACAACCTGGCCAACAGGGATTCATATACATAGAAGACCCCACACCAACTCTCTCACCGTGCCCTTTTCTGATTGGCTAAATGCTGCATGCAAATGGTAGTTGTTGCTGGTCATGAGGAGCACCTTCCACACATACTTAGCAGACGTAATCATGTTGATCCCATTACCTCTCCTGTGAAAGCTGCAGACTCGACGCATTTCACACGCTCCAGAAATGCCGGGAGATCGCTGCACACCCCAGCAACACAGGGGGATCAGTTACCCATCAACCCATGACTGTGTACTAGGGCGTACGACACCATCAGAGGCAAATGCCATTCAGAGAGAGAGAATAAACTTTACCTGTAGCACCAATCCTGATCCTTCTTGTACGAATCAGTGAAAATTCTTTATCGTGTCCGAAGGTGAGTTCCAATCAGCAGAGCCAACAGAAACTCATTCCCCATCTACAGCCGAGCACCACCGACGCTGCATCTGTCTACTGTAGGCAATTTGGATGCATGGGAAGGGAAGTCCTAAAAAACAGTGATGAGATACGAGAGAGAGGAGCCCCTCCCTACCTGTCTATCCCCTGGTGACACAGGTGCGCTGTAGACAAATATGGAGCAATACTAAAGGGGGATGGGGATGTCCATAAGCCCTGTAACCATGGATACAACAACCAAAATCTGAGCTTACATCAGCTCATTCAAAAACCTTCTGTCCTCGCTGGTTTCCTCTCTCTACGACAATTTATTATTTTGTAACACGTGCACACCTATGTCCCCAGTGAGAAAAAGACACCAGCTTTGGCCTGGTTGTGCCTCCAGAGGGTTAATGTTTGCAAAGAACAATAACTGCCCCGCTGCTATGAAAATCCCTTTGCGTGGCCATGTGGCGATGAGGTGCTGACCTGGCTCTGGGTTAATAGGCAGGCAGCCGTTTGAAGTCCAGCCGGTATGCCGGCCCTGCCAGCCTCTAAGGCTCAAGCATGAACCGCAGCTGTACAGTTCTCAGGGTCTCTACCAGCCACCCCTCTCTAGCTGCGCTTGATTTTTGATCCTGGTTAAGCTCTGCGGCATTTTTTTTTCTGAGAGATCTGCCTGAAGCCCTTAGGGGAGTAATGAAATGCTATCACAGCAAAAAGCCACTGTGCCATAAATTAAGGACTTCCTCTTTTTCAACCCTCTGCAGAGCCACACCCAGTCAAGATGTATAATATTACTGGTTCCTTTCCATATGAATATATTTAAATAGCTTGCCACAAACCGAAATGATAAGCACAGGAGAAACAGGAGCCAAACCAAACTGAGAATGAGGAACAAGGGTATCTTGCACTCAAATGTTCTACAGGACAGACCCTTTTCAACCAATCCATGCAAATACAGGCAAAAAGTCAGATAAGCTCTTTGTTCTGAAGAGCCAAAGAAATTCAAATCAGGGCTTGAACAGTAACAGGTGTGAGTGTCACTTCCAACATAATAGTCAGGAAGGGACAAAGAACAACAATAAACCAATAACCAGAATTATTGACCATATAAGAATAAAAATTGAGATGGGTCTCATATGGGTCATTCTGGCTAAACTTAACAAATGCCCCATGTAATGCCCCAAAAATTATTTTTCTATGGGCTTCTGTTTGACCCATATGACCATATGAAAATTTCTCTGGGCTAGCTCATGTAGTGGTTTTCATGGAAACGTGGAGAAATGTGGAAATTTTTCTAATTCTCAATATTATTTCCTGATATTTTTCAAAATTCCATTAATATTTGGTGGGGCAGTGGTGGCCTAAAGGTTAAGGAAGCGCACCCATAATCATAAGGTTGCCAATCTACCAAGGTGCCACTGAGGTCCCACTGAGCAAAGCATCATCCCCACACACTGCTCCCTGGGCGTCTGTCATGGCTGCCCACTGCTCACTAAAAAAGTTAAAAGCATAGGACACATTTCACTGTGTGTACTGTGTGCTGTGCTGTGTATCATAATGACAACCACTTCACTTTCACTTCACTTTCACTAATATTTAGCTTGTAACATGTACCCAACGTGAGATAAATTCATTATAAACAAGTCCATATTAAATAGATTTCCCATATTTCTGAAAATATTTTCATATTTTCAAACTGGTTGAATTCTAGGAGGTTCAGGATTGGACAACGTCAAATATTTGTTGAGTTCAGCCAGAATGACCCATGTACATATCAACCATATCCCCTGCATAGACTAAAACATAGTGAGGTAATGAAGTACTTTTTCCAAGAACAGATGCTGACGGCTCAATGCTGACACTATTAACTGCTAAGTGAAGGAATCTGCCACTGTAAGCCAGTCCTGATAAAACCCGATCCATTCAGAGTGCAGTAAACACTGACTCTGTGATATCTGATTCACCTACTCCATGTAAAATGTGCATCTTTCATAGAGCAGGAACTCATAAACCCTACAGGGCAACCACTATTTGGACTTGAACCGCCCGGAGGCCAATGAAACCGACACCGAGCGGCGATCAGCATCACACTGGCTGCTGAGGGACTGCAGCTGTGATACAACCATACAGGAGCAGAAGCAAAAGCAGAATAGAAGCCATGAGGTCAGACCACAGACAAATTGACAGGAAAAGACTCCTCAGCTGCTTCAAAGTAACCGCCAAAGCTGCTTTGTTATGAGCGAACTCCTTCAGACTGGGTTTACAAACCCAACAAACTCTCTTGTGTCGGTGCACGCCCATGGAAAGTGATATAATTATAAACAGGGTGTATTCGAATATCTGAGAAGCTGAAAACAAAAAGGACCTATGTTCCGATGCGCAGGCGAAACGTGGGCTCAGCTGCAGCCCCTGCACCAGAGTACATTAACCCAGACGTGAAGAACGAAATTAACCCGATCTCACCCATCTCAGCCCGGCCTGCAGCACCACTCATCATGCTGACTGCGAGCCGTATGATAATGTGGTTAGCTTCCTCCCGACTCAATTAAAGCCCAATGCACTGAGCACATTTTCCAGCACATTTTCCTTCAGGCTAGTGCTCCTAAACTAGCAACTTCCCCCTTTCTATTGGCTACACACATGCACACACACACACACACACACACAAATACACAGAGGCTCACTTAAAGTAAAACGCACAGACAGCAGTACACAATTTTTAAGTTGCAGGGAAACATAATAAACCCATCAACGTAGGACCATGCCGTGGCTCTTAACGTCTGAATTGGGCCACAGTCTATCGTGATTGGGTGGGTGTGTGGTCTGACCTGTCTGCGTCGCCCTGCCCAGCGTTCCGCTGCAGGCCCTCTCTCACCACCGCCATCCCATCCGGAAGACGGTTGAGGCGGCGCGTGTAAAGACTCAGGCCCCCGTCCGTCATGTACCTGAGGTAGGAAGACAGAAATCACATTTTAAACCCAGGAACAAGAGTAGAGCGACACTTGTTTATTGCTTTATTGTTAAGTTGTTAACTTCTGATGTGTGGTGCAGTGCTGGCCAAAGCTTGGTCAGAGGCAAATTCTGAAGCACGCTTACATACTGCATTTTTGTGTCTCTGAACACTAAGATCACACTTGCATTCCGCCGTTTTCTTTTCTTTTTTTTATTTCAACTTTGACATTAAGTCCTCAATAGAAGATGTTCAGACAGTGTTCACACAAGAATCACAATGGAAAGCTGGACTTGCAGCAGCAGCTCAATGGTGCGCCGTCCAAGCCAAACACGTGAAAGCTGATAAATCAGCCTGCGCTCCGCTCCTTAACTCTGTATCAGGACACGGGAAGCATGTGCGTTGCGCTCGGGCAGATCGGGGTCAGGGAGGGCACCTCTCATCGGGTTTATTTAGAGGGGTTTTCAGAGCACTCCCTCCATTTGTCATCACTGTGTTGCCTGGACTATTCTGCATCCGTGGCTAACTACACACATGATGGCACCCAACAAATGGTCAATGACAAATGGAAAGTAAGAGAGCAAGAAAGAGAGAGAGAGAGTCTTCTTCAGTGCCTGTTCATTTAAAACCACCAGGAGCGTAAATGCCCGGGTGAATGACACAGCAATGGTTAAACAATTTTGTCTGGGCTCACAAAATACAATATAAAATTTCACAATTTCAAAGCTTTCGCCAGGTCCTGCTCATGATAATTATTTCAATATTTGTTCTCACTGATTCTTGATGAATAATCCTATTGACACCAAAGCCCGATGTCAGGATGAGCAAACGTCTCTGCCAATTGCACCAGTCCATGCTCTAATAGAGAAAGGTCTCTATTCAGTTGCGGGACTTGGTGCAAGTTCAATCCTGGCAGTGGGGTTACTCTGAAACTGAAAACAACTGGCTCCACATATTCAGATCCAAAAGCTTAAACACGATCCCACAGAGTCATGAGCGGGAAAAAGTAAATAAACTGTGAACCAGCAGTAAACCCCCCCTTAGGACCATGTAACTCTGATGCCAACAAAAGACACATTTTAGAACTGGATCCGTGCTGTAAGCATAAAATCATCTCTAGAAACATTCACACATACCTTTCTCTATTAAACATCTTAATACGCAGACGGGATCCAGATCCAGGGACACAGATCCGGGTGAGACTACTGAGAGGCTGGGATCCAGAGTCTGTACGTATATATATGTTTGTGCAAGTGGTAAGTGAGCAACGCTCTCTCTCTCTCGCTCAAACACACATCCCTCCTGAGTGAATAAGCTGAATGTGGAGCCCGTCCACCAGTCTGCCCAACTCCTTAGCTGAGGGGGAGGAGGCTGCGTGGGACTCACTCTACACCCCCCACCCCTCCGGCAACTCTGAGCTCCAGGGCCAGGCTGGTGGGGCGAGGGGGGGCTGAGAAAGAGAGGCGGGATAGCAGAAAGGCGGGAGGGGATGTAGAAACTGGCTGGTGAAAGAGGAAAGAGAGCGAGAGCAGGTGAGAAGAAAGGAGAGAGAGAGCTTGGGTGCCTACAGGGATGGACAGATGAAAGGGACGAGGGTATCAAGGAGGGTCATTATCATTAAGAAGCAGGAAGCTGTGGGCCCATCCATCATGTGAAGAGCACATTAATATAAACCCACAGGCCTCAGATCTGCACTAATAACACAGTCTGTTTTCAAATTATATAAAACCCCCATCATTTATAAAATGGCAGCTGCTACATCTCTGGTGAGTGTAACAGGAGCATTAATCTGTTATCACAGGCAGATATCCCGTATATCTGAGTATTGCACGACAATAATATTAATATAATGTAACGTAATAATGTTATCTAAAATGTAACACAAAAATATATATACATGCATTAAATCCTTATGTGGTGGACATATTTTAGTTTGGCGAGCTGAGAGGTTGTGCCGAGTCACTGAAGATATAAGTTATAAGTTCTTATAAGTTATAACTTATAAGTTATAAGTTCTTCACTGAACAGCTTAACAGTTGTAAGGTACAGTAACTACACGGTATTACAATTAGCTAAACCATCCTTATCGTATGGGTACATGAAAAATAAGCACAGTAAAATCAGGTGTTACAAGCAAAACCTCTGAAAAGATCAATAGAGAAAAAAAACAATAAACTTAATCTGAAAAGGAATAGAAATATTAAGTGATTCTTATTCACCAAAACATCCTATTTACATTTTCGGCGGCATTTATCAGACGCCCTTATCCAGAGTGACTTACAGTCAGTAGTTACAGGGACAGTCCCCCTGGAGCAACTCACCCCTGTGAGTTAAGTGTCTTAGGGGACACAATGGTAGTAAGTGGGATTTGAACCTGGGTCTTCTGGTTCATAGGCGAGTGTGTTACCCACTAGGCTACTACCAGCCAGCCTTTATCCAGCCTGTTCTCAGCACACAACTGACTCAGACCGCATGGACAGAACTGGACAACAGCAAAAAACGAAGCCTTCCGTCTTACAGAAGCTGATGCTGGGAGTCAGGCTAGGTTACGTTCTGGTTACGTCTGCCACTTGTCTAGAAGACAAACACCAGGCAGGTGATGGTGGGGTTAAGTGGCCACCGCCTGGGGCAGAAACAGCGATTCGTCAGCGTCCGCTTTTACAGACTACGGGCCTGGAGGGCCACGCCGTTCCCCTGGCCGCTAATCTAGTAACCGGGCAACCGTGACGCGGCCCTGAACAAGAGCTAATTTCACTCTCCATCAATCAGACGTGACCAGAGGCGAGCCTGTCCCCGCTGCTCGGGAAGACAATCAAATCAAACGCAGAATACAAAGTCCAAATGCAATATTGATAAATTCATATGAGCGTCTAACAAAAGCTTCTATTAAGTCAATATTGAAATCGACTCTGGATATATATCAGTTTCACATAGTCACAGTACATATGGACACATTATAACCATAGGTTTGGAGCAAGCAGTGAAATCCACAAAGGCATCTAGCACCAAAGTATCAGTGCTCTGGAGCACATCACTGGCATGTGTACGGAGCCAGCACAAACACATTAACTTCTCCACCTCACTGACTAAGTAAACCCCAAATCCCTCCACAGCACCCCCACTCAGCTTGGATCCAGAATACAACAACACGGGCTAAAGACCTTTGGCTCCAGGTTTTATATTTAGCAGAAAAGACAAATATCTGCCAATGGAAATACATCCTGCTCCTAATGTTGGTCTTCACGGACTCAGGCCTTTGAAGACGGGATTTTTGTGAACTTTTTGGCAAAGGTAACATCGCAGAGTTCACAATAATATCTTTTTGGGACAGGACTGCATTGTGGTGACAGATCTGGCTGCATAGATGCTCCAATAACAATGATGGCATATCATATTCTCAAAGTCACGTCATCGTGCCCACCGTTTGTTCAAAAAGGCTCAGTACTTCACTTTACTTTGTCACACATAGCCACATTCACAGAACCAACATCTTTTTGATTGCATTTAATGGTAACCCTGTACAACCTGACAATCTAAAACATTGTAGAGTTGGAACAGAGCGGAACAGCAAAAGCCGAGGACCAGTAGGCGTGACCGTTCACTTCACATCACTGTAAAACCAATCATCACACCCAATACACACATATGAACAATGATGAGTGGTTAAGTCTGGACTGGCTATATGCACATTTTATGGCGCCATCTAGTGGGTCTGGAGCACGTAATCCAAACTGGAAGTTCTCTATCTTGTTTCATCCATTTTTAATAAATGCATGAAGGCACAGATATATACATAATATTAATGAATGTGTCAATAAAAATAGTCTGAAACCCATTTAGCAGTTATTTAATGTGACACCTGCCAATTAATTACTATACACTTAAGATTGAATCTTTTTTGCTTTACACCACTGTAGAACTCTACATTACTACAGTAACTTGATAGGGCTGAAAGCTGTCCCCCAGTTCACATTATGTCACTGTGTAGAAGAAGAATTCTCAACCCCTGCTGATATAAATAAATATGACACTTGAGTACCATTACCCTGACCCCACCCTGTCACCTTCATCACCTTAGAGGTAGAGTGGCACTCACCCACTAGTGACGTCATCAGTGCGGGCATTCTTGCTGAGCACGTCTCCGTCGCTCATGTACCCAGTCACATCCATGGAGAGGCTGCCAAGCTCCAGATCCTCCACGCGATCTGCCAGCTCCAGACTGCAAAGGGCGCTGCCACGCGTGGCCAGCTGCCTCCGCAACGCCCCCGGGTACAAAAACCGACCCTGTCCCGACCCCACGCCGGCGCCACCACGCGACGACGCATAGCCGTTCCCCACAGATGGAGCGTCCCCGGCTTGCAGCCGTGGGCTCGCCTGGCCCATTCTCCATGAAAGTGGCGTGGCCCGTGGTCCCAGGCTCAGGATGCTGCGCCCGCTGATCTCTGTGGTTACATTGCCATCAAAGGTGGTCTCTAATGTGCTGTAGAAGTAAGAGGGTAAAAAACATCAGAATATGCATCCTAACTGGTTATATCGCTTATCTTTATGGTTTGCTTAAAGGTCAAATAAGCAGAACCAAAAGTAGGGTTAGCTGGCCAATGCACGTCTGAAGTTTAGTACTCACAGCCAAATACACTTTGGCTGTCGACCACACAACATACACTGAGCATGTCATAAAAGTGTCCTCACACTGGGGTCGCTTGTGCCGATAAGTTCACATCCATACATGGGCAATTCCAACAGACGGTGCAAGAGGCTAACTGCGCTGCACGCCTCACACAGACAGACCTCACTTTTGGCAGTGAACCTAGAGCTGAGGGCACCAGCACCATCTACTGCACTCAGCCGGTGTGACATATTTCCTGCTAGCGATCTTTCTGGGGCATCCCAGGTCTTTTCCCTCACCCACAAAAGTTCACAGTGAGCTAATAATTTAACTTTAAGACAACATATTTCACACAGGGCAGTGGTGGCCTATCAGTTAATGAAGCGGCCTTGCAATCTGAAGGTTGTCAGTTGGAATCCTGAGACGCCAAGGTGCCACTGAGGTGCCACTGACTGAGCAAAGCACCGTCCCCACACACTGCTCCCTGGGTGCCTGTCATGGCTGCCCACTGCTCACTGCACACCAAGGGCGATGGGATAATTTCAGAGGACACATTTTGTTGTGTCACCATGTGCTGTGCTTGCTGTACTTCACAATGACAATCACTTGCCTTTCACTTTCATCAAGACAACACATATTTTGCTTGAACACAGTTACAGTTTTGTAACTGACTTTAGAAGTCATGTGGTGTTGACATCACTGGTGGATCACTGGCTTAAAGTTTAGTACAGACAAGCTCCACTACCCTGAATGAATAACACAGACTGTAAAGTAAAGCTGCACAGCAGACAGTAACTGCTTAAGAAAGCTATAAGTTGTCTGGAGACAGGTTTACATTTATCTGGGAGGCCTAGCTGCTCTGTTTACAAGCCATGTGATTTATACCAAATGGTTAGTATATGTTTTGATGTCCACTTTGGTGATGAGAGTTATATAGCTATTACAACAGGGTCATGCTGTCATTATTAAAAGTGGTAAGTAGATGTGGCTGATTAGACATTAGTGACTTTAGTTGCCTTTTACTAGCCATTAAAAGGCACTTTACCTGTGTGAGATCTGTGTTCCACGCAGACTCGACATGGTCTCCTCCAAATTCTGCCGAAGGTCTGCAATATTCTTCACAGTTCGTAGTCGTCTGGTCTCAGGGTCTTCACCTTAAAAAAAGTACATATTGTGAGACAGTGATATTCAAAACCGTGGATGCTTTCTTGACATATGCAACATTTGCTCTTGGTTTATGGCTCAAATGTAAATAAATATTCCTATAATTACAGGAAACGTTCCCCCATTACCTGTAAAAGAATATATTAAGATTGCATACACACACACAGATACACATTTTTCTCAAGAGAGAGAAGCAAACTAAAACAATCTGTCATTTGCAACGTCAGCCTGAAAGATCCTCACCTGACAGGTCCTCCACTGAGGTTTGGCTGGTCTTGATGAAATTGTTTGTGTCAGCTCTGCCTTCTGACCCCGATTCTGATGTCACACTTCCCTCAACATCTGTCTGAGATCTAAAACAAAATGTTCAATAAGAAGTATTTTTAAGTATGTAATACGTGGTGGTGAAGATTTTTGTCTGCTCACAATATACTGATAAAATAGGAAGGTTATTTATTTCACACACTGGATTGGACATGATGCTACAGAAGGCTGCATGGCAGTGAAGTGATTGGTAGATTAAGGGACAGGGGAGCGAGGTCGGGGTTAAACCAAAGCAGAATCTGGAGATATTGGCTTGGACGAGCCTCAGCGTTTGCTCAGCTAATGCTCTTTGGCAGTTTAATGACATTGGCCTGCACAGGAAGCATGAAGTATGGCAAGAGGGGCGGAATAAAGGTAGGGCATCTAAAGCCTGTCATCTCCTTTCAGGCTTTCATTAGGCACACTTGTGACACACAGGTCAGGGCTGGAATTCCAGAAAAACAAACAGCCTTTAAAACGTGTTTCTGCAGGAAATACCAGGCAAACACTAAGCAGCTGGGCACTACAGGGAAGCATGAGCTGATCAGTTGCGTGTCGTGTCAGGATAGCAAGAAAGTCAGGATTAATCGATTATGACTGTTTATATACTACAACAAAGCAGTGCATTTTACCTGGAAAAGTAAATCTTATGCTGTTGGGAAAACTGTTATGCACGTTGTTTGGAAAATTGGATTTCTTTACTTCTATTAATCCTTTATAAGTAAATTCCTTTTCAAGCTGTTGTGTGCTAGTGATGAATTTAGCCTTGATGAGAAGGTAGAGAGGCATGAACTAATGTGTTCAAAGCTTCTTGTATCTCATTGATTAAAAAAAAACATGTCTACCTCTATCTTATTGTGTAACTCTCTCTTTTGATAAAAGTGCTTGTGCACTTTTAGTCTCCAAGCACACTGCAATCACTTTATGAAGGGGTTGTTCCTGTACAAATTTGTACAAGATTAAAAGCCTCATATTATTATTAAACTCAATAATTAAGAAGACCATGCAAAATGACGATGGTCCATCATAAATATGAAAATAAAGAACTATTCTAGCTTGATTTGCATCACACCTCAGTTTGGACTGATCTTAGTAAATATTCTAAGAATCCAGTGAATTCATCCATTATACATGCACTGGAACAATAACTTAATAGATGATGCACCAATATATGCCCTAAGCTATGAGATTGTGTTTTGTGAGCAGTTTTCGAGATGCTGGTACTAAAGACTCAAATTTATTCAAATATAGCGTAAACAGCTGATACAGCTCATAGAGCTTACATTTTTGTAGTTGTTGTGTTGTTATATATTTCACACACATTTCACATCTTTTGACTCCATACAACACTGACTGATCCACGATGAGTCTCACACTGCACAATCTTTCACCACTGACTGATCAAATGTTCTCTAACTAAAGCGTGAACTAGGCATTAAAAGGAACACACACACATATATAAGTGAGTACCTGTACAAGAAAGGTGCAACAGTGGCTGTATTGGGGTGGCTGTACTGCTGGGGCTGGGGCAGCTGGATGCTGACTGTATTGCTAGCTGTGGACTGTGTGGTCCCAGCGCTGGACACTAGGGCGGCGCTGTGGCTCTGTTGTGCTTTGCCCTCTGTGGAGGCCAGGCTGGAAGAGGACGATGAGTGCCTGCTGTCCCTGTGCAAGGCCAGACCCCCACCCAAGCGTACGCTGCGTGGCCTCTCCCCATCCCTACCAGAGGATGGGGCAATTGAGCTCTTCCCCAGCCCCACCACCAGTCCTGTCCCAGAGTTCTTGCCTCCTGGCTTTGGTATCCCACTTTGAATTGAGGTGGAGCTTTCCTTCTTGGCACTTCCAGCTTTTCCCCCTTTGGGTATAAGGCTGGCGATCTTAGAAGCCCTTTTAGGCTCAGAGTCCACGGTTCCTCCAACAACCCCTCCTCCACCCCCAACCTCTTCTTTCGGCTCGTGGTCTCTGAGCTCCACTCTCTCAGTGTTGGATGAGCGCTTGGAGCCATCCTTGGTCCTGTCTTTGTCCTTCTCCTTGCTACGCTCCTTCTCCTTCTCTGTGCCCTTTACGCAACTCTTCTTCGCAGTCAGAGCTCTGCTGAATGTCCGCTGGGCAATGCCCTTCAAGGCAATCTTTGGGCTGCTGCTTGTCAAGGCTGTGGTGGGAGTGTTAGCACCACTGACGGGCCGAACATTGCCTTCGGACTCCTCCAGGGGGTCAGTGTTGGAGCCCGCCTCCACCCGGTCAACAACAATGCCAGAGTCCCGCAATGCTGCACCTCCTGTTTCTGACTGCTGGCCTGATGAAGATTTAGAGCCGCCTTTGCTATTAAAGAGCTTCAGCTTCTCCAGCATGGACTTTTGGGATGCAGCCTTGGTGGGTGCCTCAGCTGGCACGGTCTGTTTGGTGGTGATGGTGGTACTCGATGGAGCCTGGGTCTCCTGTTTGATGGAGAGCATGCTGGAGGTAGCCGTATTCTTGGAACTCTGGGACTTACTCCTGAATGGCTTGCCGGCAGAGTTGGGCTGTGGGATGGCTGAGGATGAGGAGGTAATGGAGCCGCTGATGCTGCTGGTGATAACAGGGGTGCTGAGGGAGCCCAAGGAAGACGGAGCATGCTCAGTCATCCCTGGCAGCTGGGAGGTGACACCCACTGAAGAGTCTGTAGAAAAAGTGGGAAAAACAGAGCTTAGATGGGTAGAGGGTGGCAAGGGAACTGGAAGCTGTGGGTGGTAAAGGGAGGAGAAGACGAAGGTAGAGGAACTACAATCTGCCAGCCATATAAGGAAAGCCGCCGAAGGAGACTTGAGTCTACACTGTTCTGCATGGCTCTGTGCTCCTGCACTAACCACTATAAACTGTTTATAGTAACAATGAGAGAAAGTGCTTTTAGGTCTGTCCAAACAGTCTGATTCAAAAAGCCGCCCATTCAATGTCACTAACGACAATCCAATAATACAAATCTATAAAGGAAATTTATTAGGTTTTACTATTTAAAAACTGAGGGAAAAACAAGTTCTAACATCATCACACTATAATGGAGGATGCAAGAGAAAAGACTGATTATCCATAATAAGCACCTCAGGAGATAGAGCGTTTAATTCATTCTGACCTACCAGAAGCAGTCCTGAATAAAAGCTATTGTCCACTGCAGGAACTTGGGCCAACGTCACACCGGATTTATCATCAATTGTGTGCAATTCTGTGCCATCCCGGTCCCATCAACCCGTATGCTCTGCTTCCTCTCTCTCTGCTCTGATGAACAGACCAGGCACAGCAGTAGTGGCAGGCGTGGAGGAGCTCCAAAGGCAGCATGGGACAGCGGGCCAGTCCACAGAGCATCTGTAGGGCGTCTGCAGAGCCTATCTGACCAACACCCTTTCTCTGAGCACCAACAGACCCTCCCACCACAGTCAACCTCCCCCAACAGCCACACACCAAAAATACAGTCCATGAAACAACCCAGACATCACACAGCCATTCCTGACACAGGTGACCATCTAACATGCCAAGACATGTATCCCTGAAAGTAAAAATCTAAATGATCCTATTAAAAAAACATAAATCACCTTCTATATTTAGCATGAAAGTATAAAATTCTCAGCAAATTCGTGCCTATATAATATTAAATTAAATTCATTTTGGTGCTTTTATCCAAAGCCACATAAAGCAAAATAATAACACTTAATCTTAAAGATGATGGGAGACAAAATAAAACTGTATGTAGTTTGAAAATGAGTGAGTGAATGAGGCATGAGGCACATGTTTAGGAGGTCAGGTGAACAGATTACACTTAGTGAAAGATAGTGAAGGAGCTGTTCTGATCATTGCAGAAAGTTCATTCCAACTTCTGGGGACTACGGACGAAAACCCAGCCTAGACTCGGACTGCCTGGGGTTGTCAAGGATCTGCAATGCCAGGCAACATTCCACGGAGCAAAGCAATGGTCTGCTTGTTGTAAAAGCCTTTTTTTAGCCTGCATATACTACAATCTGAAGCTCTGGAGAATACCTTTTAGCATTTAGTCAATTGTTTATGTTAATTCCCTTCCCTTCTCTTTCAAACGACTAACTTCCTATTCGGAAGAAAACTGCTCTCACTTCCTCCAGTTTTTGCATTTAGCGAGTCCTGGCAAAACAACAGAGCAATTAGGAAGTGATTAATGCCCAATTATCCATGGCAGTGAGTTGAAAGTGGGTCAGACCACTAATGACTTCCAAAGGAAGAAGAGCGAGTCCGTGTGAAAATGAGAGATGCAGATTCACAAAACATTTCATGGTAATGTGTAGTGCAATTTTGTTTGCATACCACCTTTAACCTTTTCTTACTATGGCGCTTCCATTCTAGAACAGTCCCTGACATCCTGACCCTGAGACCAACAACCTGAAAGGTCAGGTGGACGGCAGTGCCCCCTGACCCCTTACTGCCCCATTCTTGCTGTGTGTGCCCTTAAGGCACTACCCCTTGATGTCTCACAGGCCCACATTTAAGTGTTTATTTTTGAAGCAGTCAATTACCCCACCATCATTAAGAGTGGAAATTACAGATGACTGTGCTCGCTCTTTCCTTTGCATTTTATATTTTATATAGACACGTATTCAACCATAAGCTCTTTTTTTTTTTTTTTTGAATACTGTTCCATTTTAGCCATTCTCTACATTCTCTCGACCAAGAGTCAATTAAAATCAGAAGATCGTGGGATATCTGCGGGACTGGACACAGCCAGCCATTTCATGGTGGGCTGAGAGGGACACTGTATGCGCGGATGCTATTTGTTCTGCTTGCTGACATCAAAGGCCTTACACACACTTACACACACACACACACACACACACACACACACACACACACATGTATCTGTATTCTCAATAGCAATAGGATTGGAAAGGTTGGAAAAGTCCACTGGTGCAGGATGGCATTCAGATAAATGAAAATAAAAATCTAAACATCTCAGAGAGATCAGAGAGGCTGGCTGACCCTGTTTTGTTAACCAGTCCCACTCTCACAGTCACAAGACTCCCATCTGAGCAGCCGTCAACACTAATACTCTGCCCTGCTTCTAAACACATCAATAAGCAGACTTCACCTTCCACGTCCTGCAAGTCCTGCAATACATGGGCCCATAAATCTCTTTAAAGTTCAACTAGCCACCAGCGTATTTTAATTATAAGCGTAAACTCATGCAGAGCGCCCCGGTGAGCTGTGTGAATTTCAGGTCACTAACAGAGAGAAAGAGAGCAAGAAAGAGAGAGAGAGAGAGAGAGAGAGAGAGATGTACACTGCTGGATCATCCTGGACTTTCAGAACAACATACTTATTCTGGAGATACACTTTTTTACATCCTTGTAAGAACCTAGGGTAGGTGATGTGTTAAATGTGCGTACTAAATATTATTCTTACCCCAATGTAGTTTAAGGCTACATTTAACCCCATAAAATTCAGAGACAAACAATTAATATCTTCTTTTGGTCTTTTGTAATTTATGAAGTATTTTGTAAATTAGCAGACACACACACACAGTCACCCAATACTTGTTGGGAACAAACTATAAAATGAGGTCATACATTTAATAATTGTCTAACACACACACTGTTCTCTGGCTGTAGGACAGTCTGCCTTTGTTCAGAACCATGGTTCAACTCCTAAAGTTCTTCCACTTGAGTAAACATAAATAGAACAGATACAGCTCAGCTGTCCTTTCATTCAGCACACACACACACACACACACACACACACATACAGACACACATTCTTACACAAACGCACCTTCAAATGGACACACACACACACACACACACACCACACCTTGGAGCAATGGGCTGGTTTTCATTACCCATGTTTGACTGAAAGCTATGCGGTGGTGTAAACGAAGCTGCCGTGCAAACTCAGCAGAAGAGGACGGCCGCAGCGAGGCTGTCGACAGCTACTGTACAACAAAACACGAAGATGACCTACTTTAAACTTACAGCCCAGCGCCGGCTACTGTCCGCTGCGGAGCTATTCACAAATCACACCCAGTTCTGGTCAAACATAACAACGACAAAAAAATATTAGAATAAAAAATCAAGACAAGTGTGTGTCTTGCTTTCCTAGCTATGAATATGAGCACAAACCCACCTGCTCAGTGGATTCATCAACGACCATACAACTCCAGTAGGATCCAGCAGGTCCAGTGGTGGAAGAGTGAGAAGACACTTCAGATCTAACATACAATACACTCGCTACAAAAGGGATGTTGTGATTTTTTTATGATGTTTCAATCAGCGAATAAAACTCTTACATCAATGTCACTGAAGCACTTTGAGCTCTAAATGAAAAAAGGTGGTTTTAACCAACAAGAAAAACGAGCTACAAGCCAGGGTTTCGCAGATCCCACTGATGCTCAGAAGGGTTTGAGGGGCTTATGCCATCCAGCCTTCTCTCCTCCCTCTCTTTCGCACTCTTTTCATCCCTCTTGTTCTTCTACCTCACACACATCCTCTCACCATTCCCCAACGCTAATTGGCGCCCTGTCAGTGCTCAGCGAACGGCCAAACTCGGTGCAAAAGAAGCCCTCTGTTCTGGAGCTGCTGAGAGTCAGGACTCACATTTATACAGGAATGCATATTTTATTCTCCCTCTCAGTCGCATACACTAAGTTGCTTTCTTACCTAAAGTGCTGTGAGAGGGGCTTTCCGGAGTTTTGGCGATAGCTGATGCCTCTGGGCTCTTACAGATCATTGGTTTCACTCAGCCAGAGACCAACTATTACTGAAAAAGCTTCCGTGCTACTGCATAACTCTCACACAACACACACACACACACACACACCACAATGCCACACACATAGAATAGCACCTGTGAACCTGACATCTAAAAACAGCCTAGCCTCCATGTCACTGGGTTCATTCTTCATGTGGTTGTTCACCTATAAATCTCATCACCCACATGGTCCCTCACTGAGCTCCACACCTCTCGAGCCACCAGTCAGGGAGTTCATATGACCAGGTATGCATGAATGTAGTGTACAATGTAGTTCGTTTTGTGAGTAAAAAGTGTGTGTGTAAGGTAGAGAGAGTTTTTACGACCCTTCATACAACAGAAAAGAATTGAAAGAGAGCTGGTGATGCTCAAACACTGGCTCTGTGTTTGTGGGGTTTGCAGGCTTTTAAAATAAATCAACTCATATAATGTGATAATGTGATATAATGTGATAATTTTGTTGGACCAAAAAGGACTGTGCAGCAGAAGAAGCCAGAACATTTGCATTTGAATAACACCATAGCCATGTGCACCACACATTGGAAACGTACAGATCTGTAAAGCTGATTAAAACACCAGACTACTGATAGCTAAATTGTTTCTATGCTGAAAGAGGCCTTGTTGCCACCTAGTGTAGCAAAGTTGATTCCCCTACAGATATACTGAGAACAGGATAGTGGTTCAATTAAAAAAGCCTAGTTGAGCTTTAACCATAACTTGACTAATCTGTGCATGGAAAAGAACATTCAGACATGCAACCATTCACATTGACCATAATTATCACATCTGAACTCAGAACAAGGAACGTCCTCCAGCCCTGATGAAATATTCTCATCTGCTCATCAGCCAGAAGATATCCATAGTCACAAAGCTTAGCATCCTTACTAATAATGTATGCCAGTTAACAGCAGGGACTTACCTTTGGCCAATGCTGGGACAGATTTGGGCTTGTCGTTGAAGCCCAGACTGCGGCGGTTGCCTACGGCGCTGACAGACCCACGAGGAGAGCTCTCACTGCCTGCAGCGGATATTCTGGAAGTGGGACCTGGAAGTCTGAGAGGGAAGGAGGGAGGGAGGGAGTAAGAGACCAGTTGGGATGGGACTCATTGCTCTGAATCGGAGTGAATCTGTGTATCTCAGTCTCTTCTTTTCTTATTATTTATTTCTGAAGTGGGAAGCATGCGTTAATATTCATGCAATCACTTCAAGCACATATCCAATCAGCTGCTTAAGTGGCAACTGGATTCCAACTTTTTTCTCTTGATCACTTACAACTAGACAGCGGTCAGCTCCCATTGCATCATGAACGACTTGATGAAAACTCTAACAAAGACCTTTGATTATCGGACATGGGGATTATCGCTTCTGCTGAAAAGTAACAGGGAATTGACAGAACAGATCCATGAGCGTCTAGACATGGACGAATCTGCTCACTGACAAGGATTAGTGCTGATAAGTTTGACATGAATATCACTGCCAGTGTAATCCCCAACACCAGCCTGGCATGTCAATACTCATTAATCCCACGATGCCTCAGTCAGCCTGTCGTGGTCACATGAATTGCTAATTTGGATATGTGCCAACAGGAACTCACTCTGACAGTTGCTGATAAGGAGATTATGCCTTTTCCCCTCAAAAGATCAAAAGTCCAATAGATTTCCTGTCATTACATTTGACAGACTAAAATTGTGTTCTAAATCTTCATCCACTCTGAAAAGGTCAGAGGTCACTCTAAACAAATACACTTACTGTGTCAGCTTCTTTGTGTGACTAATGATGAATGAATGTTTATGTAAAATTCTCGTTTATTACACTTGCATCAAAACCCAGACCACCAGTATGCTGAATGATGTGAGTAACATGTATGATGTAGGAAGCCCTGAATGGGTACAAAAACACTGATTGGGTAAAGACGTGGTCCTCAACCAATCACAAGCACATGCCTGATATTACTGAACCATTCAAAAGGTTGTGCTCTTTAATAAAGCCAGTTCTTACTGCACTTACCAACATTTGCCAGTAGGCGGAGACACGTGATCACAAAAGGTTACTGAATAAACCCCCATGCCAAAAAAGGGGAACCCTGACCTGAACAGATTAATGCACAGAAGAACCACGAGGCCTAATGTAATGAAAAAAGTTAACACAGACCCAACCAAATAATTTAACGAGATTGGGTTTTATTTTTGGCCTGTTGTAGAGACGATTCCCACCACATCCTGCAACCACAGCACACTAAGAGTTAATAATTAATATTATTTTCAGACAGGTGTGCACACGCCCACACAGAAGCACAGAGGTCATCTTAAGGTCTCTCACAGGTCATTGAGCAGTTTAGTTAAATAAGGCATGATCACGCATACATCTCCAAGAAAGGAAAGTGGGGCACTCTGATTGGTGGGGCTTCTTTCAAAAAGCATGCAAGGGGTATGGGGTGGTTGAGGAACAGGATAAAGGAAAAAGTAGAGTGTAGGGAACACGAGCATGAGCAAAAGAGCTGACCTAGAAGACTTTTTCTGACCAAGGGAAAACTTGAGCAGTTTACTCTGAGAAGCATCCCTAATTAAAGACAAAAGAGACAGAAGGAGACACAAATGAATGGAAAGGTAATGAAGGCAAAAAAGAGAATGTTAAGGACACAGGTAGAGCATGAGAATGAATACGAAAGAGATGAAAGTTACACATCTCTATAAGCAGAGACCTGCTGGCACAGACATAATACACATACAGTAAAGACATCGATTGTACGCGTTCCAATACCTTAAAAGGAACATGTATTTAATATACATTATATATCAAATAATTTCTTGATGTCATCTATAATGTAAACAAATGCTCACTCAAATCTGGAACCTCTATGATCTTTACATGGTCTCTACAGGGTTTGTTACTATTAAATAACCCCATTGGTGATATAGTAAAATACAGTGAAACAAGCTGTTTTGTACATTTATTATAGTAATGTGATCATTTCTATGTGCTGATGGTGCTTCAGCTCACCTGGACTGCATGTCGGCCTGTGCTTTGTGTGATTGGGAGGGACCCTGAGTGGGGACGGCAGGCCCATGCGAGGGGGTGATCTGTGCAGGGACGCTGCTCTGCTGGGACAGCGTGGTGTGGCAGGCCTGCGGCTGCTGCTGAGGATGCTGGGAGCTCTGCCTGTGCGCCTGCTGTTGTTGCTGCTGCTGTTTATAGCGGCTCAGGCTGAAGAAGAGCCCCAGAATGGCCTTCAGATTCCCATTCCGAATTTCTACAAGGAGCCGAATGGGGTGAAGCAGGGAGGGGCAATAACGAACCAGTAAATGTCAAAGCACACAAAGGGCAATTGTTTAACAATACAACAGATAATGACACAACCAAACATTAAATTGGCTAAGGTCACGTATCAAATCACATGTTTTAAGAGACACGACTGCATACATATCATTCGATAAGATTTGGAATTATGAAAATAGGAATTTTACCTTCTGCAGACAGACCCTGAATGTTCACACCTTTGGCTGCCAGGAAACTCAGGCAAGCATCAATGTTTTCAATCTGTAAAGGAAACAATTTACTGGAATTACACTTAAATTCCTGAATTCAAGAATTGGCTAAAGACAAAATATAGGACGACTGTAAAATTACAAGCCGCTTCAACAATCTGTATAACTGATATCAATTGCCTTTTCAATTGTAAAGCCAGAAGAAGCAGCATATGCTGCTGTCCTCTTGGGGACATATTTGTACAGCAGTGGTTTTATGTTGCCTTTAGCAAAGCTATAGGTGACCATGACATCGCAGTCAAAGCAGCATTCAAAGCAGACATTCAAAACAGATTTAGAACTTGAGAAATAAGGGCTCGAGCCTGGATGGCAAAAGTGAGGCCAGCTGCTGACCCAGCTATGCTGCGATGTCACTCAGATCCGGTCGAGGAAATGCTCGGATTGGATAATTTACAGCCCAGCTATGGCCCTGTTGGGCTTCAGGCCAGCTACGAGCTTATTAAATACTAAGTGACATTAAGACAAAAGATATCAGATATAAAAAAACAGATCAAAGTCTGCCAACGGCCTGTTTCAGGTGAACAAACAAAGAGTGCCCGGAACAATTGATAAATACACACACATGTACACACACACACACGCACACACACACACACACACACATACAGATGATGATTGTAGCTATAATAGCATTTATTATAAACATCTCGACTGACCCCAATTCAGAGGTTATTAACAAACAGTAGACCACTGACCCTTCTCACCCCAGAGCAGCTGTTTACTGGCAACACATGCTGCACTGTGGGGTCAGGGGAACAGGGACGATGGACTGACAGGAATCCCGAACATGCCCTGGTCTGAATACCACTGCCCCTCTGACGCATCCACACCCACACAGAGAGGTAAAAATAATGATGCTTCTAAATTAAAACTGAGAAAAGGGGTGGGGCGTGGGCTATATGCAAAGCGGGATTTTGAGGACAGAGAGCAGATTGTGCTTCATGAATCACTTGAGTCTTGAATTCATGTGGGCATAGCAATAAAAGAACATCTGACCTCACTGACCTCAAAACTGACTAATAATTAATTTTTTTTTTACAGTGAAACAAATAATCTCTGTAACCTTTTAGACAGACAGACAGATTTGCACAAGTATTTAAGCAACATATTGCAACAAGATTCATGGCATCCCTAATAGTTCATGTCCACCATGCAGCTTTCAGGCACCCTGTCCTGGGTGCAAACAAAAGCAGCCTCTCATAAATGCTGTTCTATCTCCACCTACATTCATTCCCATCATGAAGAAAGGCACAATGCAAGCAAATCAATTTCAATGCTTTCAATGTCATATACAAATAGTTGGGACAACACCGCCTGCCACGCCCAAACTGGTAAACAGGTATCTTTAAACTCACCTGCAGTTCTTTACATCATCAACAATGACCAGATACGGTGAATACGGAGGGACAAGTGAACATATTACGATTTTCTTGGGGATGTAGAGAGATCACTAAAGTCTCCATTGAGACATCTGCATAAATTCATCAAACCAGCCTCTAAAATGTGAACCAGTGAATATTTTATAACAATTATAACCCAGCAGGAATCTTACCTCACCTCCAGTGACCTCTGAAGTGCATCACAGCTCAAAGCTCTGGCCACAGTGCCCAGCTACAGTACACATTACACGTCAGAGCGCCAGCCCTCTGAACAAACAGAGGAGAGATCAACACGGCCCGCCGTCCCCCCAAACACAGAATCACCAGAAGCTCTCTGTCTAAACGTCCCAGAGGAAGACCTAAGTCTGCGTCTCTATCCTGCTGGAATCCACCAGTGTCTGGAAATGGTACCCATCGAAGAACAAAACAATAATATGTTTATTGTGACTAACCATTCAAATATCTAGATTGCAAAGTATAATACAATTATATAGAGCGCACAGGTTAATACGAATCTACATTAAATATTAATAAATCCTCACCTTCAACCGACAGAGAGAGAGAGACGTGAAGGGAGGACCTCACACACATACGCTGTATACACACCAGCTCAGAGAGGATAAATAATGAGAGAAACTCACCACCACACACAAGCAGTGGTCACACCCATCACACACTGGCCCTCGTGATAACGCGCTTTCTGTGCTTTGCATTGGGGAGTTGCTTTCTCCTCCTCTCACAATTTTGAACCAAAAAAAACGCAAAGTTAATTCTGCACAATTAGAGGTGCAGAAAAGTGACAACTCTAAGAAAATGAGACACACGCCAAGGTGTGTTACAGCGACTTGGGCCCAGTGCTACCTGGTTAAATGTTAACCCTGGTATCTATTCTACTGACCCACACCTGATCATAAACAAGTGACATCTCCCACATGCAGCCTACTTATTATGAACACAATATACAGTAGGATAAAATAAAAAATGTGTACAGTGGTATTTGCTTGCCAAAACGCTGCCTTAGTATAGAGACAGACAGACGGGCAGATAGACAGTCGCAGACAGATAGATTGTTGGTGATCATTCCAGTCTCACGGTATTAAAATGAGTCTATTACAGAGACAGACATGACGAACAGTACATTAGTCATATACTGAACTGACATGAGGTTCATCCATAAAGGCTTTAAAATTCCTCTGTGGCAAGATATGCGACAAGCTTGAACCCGCCATTCATTATAGCGTGTGAGTAAGTGTGTGTGACCCCGTCCTTCGCAGATGATTTACAGTGTTTCAGCCTTTCTGATCGACAACGTGCTGACAGGTGAAATGTGGGAGCTCAGGTGAAATTTGTGATGAATCCCTCACACTAAGACGTGTAGACGAGGTCAGGTTTCATTCTACGAAGAGGGGGGGAAATGTGTGAGCTGGACCAGTCTGATGAGATTCCTAGTCTGCATTTCCTTCCTCAGAGTAAAGAAGAATTGAGCTGTAAATGACATAGCACTCACTAATGTCACATCAAGTACGTGACATTAGTTAGATAAAAACAAGAGTGCGCTGTCTGCTTGTTATCTATACGTTGGGAAGGGAAAAAACTACATACAAACCCAGCCCTCACAGTTTAGCAGTCTTATGAAGGAGATAAATATTAACAATGTTATTACAAACTAAGATTGAAAAGGGTGCTATTTAGAGCTATCATGCACTCTACTCCCACATTCAGGATGTCAATATGCCAAACAGTGTTGCCAGATACACAATTGTACAAAAAATGAAGCAAATACGACACAAAACTACACAAACTTAACTTTACTTGGGTGGTAGTAGCCTAGTGGGTAACACACTCGACTATGAACCACTTACTACCATTGTGTCCATGAGCAAGACACTTAACCCTAAATTGCTCCAGGGGGGGGACTGTCCCTGTAACTACTGATTGTAAGTCAGTCTGGATAAGAGCATCTGATAAATGTTGCAAATGTAAAATGTTTACTTACTTCATTTAGGACTGGGTTCCTCAATTACTTATTTTTTGCAAATGATACAAATCTGGCAACAATTATGTCAAAGCGTTATCTCCCCTCTTCCTCTTGCATTGTAATAAAACTGCCTCACAGCATCAGTCATCACAGGACCACGTCCACCAAACATGCAGACAGATTATTTGAACTTTTATTGATAAACTCTGTTTGGGGGACTCGTGAATTTTACATCCGCAAACATCCTCAACACGCTTTATAAATGAAAACGTGCCCCTAGGTGCCCGAATCCGGAGAAAACTGAACAGTGTATCTGCAGGGGCTAGTCTGGGCCTGTAATTACCTGTAAACAGGCACATAAATCTGACAAGACAACAGAGCGCCGTAGCTACAGCATCCATGCATGTAGTATAGCCGCAGAAAAGACATTTTTAAAAATGAGCCAGGGCTCCAGCTCAGTAGCATCGCTGTGGTCTGAGACTCACAGATGTAGCTACAGATCACACACAGATGTAGTGGGGCCTAGCAGTTAAGGAAGCAGCCCCGTAATCAGAAGGTTGCCGAATCCCGATCCGCCAAAGTGCCACGGAGGTGCCACTGAGCAAAGCACCGTCCCCACACACTGCTCTCCGGGCGCCTGTCATGGCTGCCCACTGTTCACCAAGGCTGATGAGTTAAAGGCAGAGGACACATTTCGTTGTGTTGCAGTGTATCACAATGACAATCACTTCACTTTCCCAAATCTGCATGCCTTGTGCTACCCTGCCTGAATGCATTTCTTATACGACTCTGCTGTACACAAACTGGCCCAGAAACCCACAGCACCGCAGGAGGGCACAGGCTTTTCAAAGGACGCTTCCACGTCCTGTGTACTTTATATCGGCCCAGTGTGAACTCATTCCCCACCCGACTGGTGGGCACGCAGATGAGTGGGACCTGTGTGTTTCGGCCTCCTGGGAAGAAGGTGACCTGCAGGGCCGGGTGCTAAGGGATTCTGTTTCAAGAGGGCTGGACAAAATAAGCAGTTGTAGAAACTGCTATTCACCGTACCGCTAGGAGACAAGAGGCCTGTATAATAACAGGATGCATTTAAAAGAGAATGAATGAGCGGAGGTGTGTGGAGGAACGGTGGGTGTATGGTGGAGTGCTGAGGTACAATTACAGGTTGAAAGGGTTGTGAGAATGAATGAGTGATTATATCATTAAACTGAGAGGGAAAAGCTGGATGTATATGACTGTGTGTGTGTGTGTGTGTGTGTGTGTGTGTGTGAAACCCTGTTGTGACTCGTGAAACACATTCTGCTTTAACGAGCCTTTGTCTCCCTGCACGTCAGTGTGGTTTTAATTGCTGGATGTGTTGAGTGTGTTTACACGTATAACACTCTGAACGCTGAGGTTAAGTGGAGCGGTGCTAATTGCTCCGGCCCGTCTGAGACGAATGCTGTGCTACCGACAGGAAGCCCCGTCTGGAGATCTGACCAAAGCCCGCAACCCCGGATTAAAGCCTCTCACACACAAACGAGGGGAATGTCACTCAGGCCAAAAAAAAAAAAAAAACACACCGCTCACGCTCATTTCCATTTGCATAATGGCTGCGTTTGCACCTGCTTCCAGCCCGGCTTGAGTGATTTGGTCTGCCGGTAGAGCACACACACAGTCTTTGAGTCACACAAAGCGAAACGTGGAAATGTAGCACATGCTATCGGATGACTGCGAACTGAACCTGGAAGCAGCGGATAATAACAGAGCCAGGAAAGGGACAAACACCGAAACACTGGGTTTAAAACGCGTTAAACCCAGCCGACGAGTTGCTCTGGGGGGCATAATTAGCCCTCGATGGGTCCGAGCTAATTGATAGAGGGGGACAGATAGTGCAGCGTGGCCCTTTGAGACCTTGCACCACCTCACTGGGTTGGAGTGGGGCCCAAATTTAGCTCACCCATTAGCCCTGTTCGCAACCAGCAATATTCAAGAGAGGGATTTCTGGCAACAATGCACTAAAATGGTTGGAGGGCTAAACCGCGGGGGGAACAGAAAACACATGCACTTGAATCCAATGGCCTTCTCGGATGTCAGGAAGCCATGCATTTAACCCGTTTACCAATCAGGACGTACAGTAGCCCCTATAATCTAGACAGAATGCTGTCATCCTCAGCCTGCCACCGATATGAAGTTTTTTTTTTCTTTCTAAATGTTAAACCACCTTTTGTGAAGATCAAGAGCGTGCAGTATTACAACACGGTCTTGGTTTGGATCCAGTCCTCTTCGTCCAGAGCTTTCTAATTGCATGCCAAAACTGGCCTAAGTCAAGCACAAAGACGAACCGCAAGAAGTACCAGCAACGTAAAAATAGCGGTGCCATCATCCTGCTCATCTATCACTGTCTCTGGATCAATTGCACACAAACAGACATACACTGTTACCAAGAAAAGTCTACTCACCATCTGAGAGCGACTCTTTGGGCATCCATTGATGTCTTCAATCTTCTCATTGGCTGCAACGTGGGAAAGACAGAAGAGACGAAACCAGGTTTAATCCCCGGTTTAAACCTCACCACTGATGCCTCTTTTCTCAATGCTGTACCTATTTTAGGCAGAGTCATGAGAGCAGGCCTAGGGCTCGCTCTGTGTTTGTAAAGAGATGTCCGCTGCCTCCAGCATGGTGAAACCAGATCTACATGCAGCAAATGTGCATGAGGGGGGCCAGGCAGACCAAGAAGAGAAAAGGGGGAGTGGGGCGAGAATGGGGGCAGCTCCCCCTGCCCATCCACCAGGCCCGGCCCACAGCAGCTGAGGCAGGAGCCGTCCCCTCACAGCTGACATCTGTGCTGTGGCGGGCACCCACGGGGCCCACGGTGCAGCTCTGTCACCAGGACCCTCCAGGGAGAACAGTGACTATGTGAGCTTCCAGACACAGACACATAACCTTCAGTGTGTGGTCTATGTCTTATCAGGAGAAGTGGAATTTGTGACATTCCTGCTACTGCATGAAAAACTAAAAACAGCCAATATTACAATATGTTATTGTAATTTCATATTGCCTATTGAATTGTTAGCACTGTGTTATTTTCCTTCCTATTTATAATTTTCAGTTTAAATGTCATATTTTCGATAATCATGTATATTGCAGTGTTAAAGGGGCAGTGGTGGCCTTGCGGGTAAGGAAACCCGTAATCAGAAGGTTGGCTGCCTACTGCTCCCCAAGGGTGATGGTTAAAAGCAGAGGACACATTTCGTTGTGTCACCGTATGCTGTGCTGTGTATCACAATGACAATCACTTCACTTTTGCTAAAGCACACAGTCTTTTCATATTTGTGTTCGTTGGATGCCTGGCAAGTTGCAAACTTGCATATAGCTGAGGTGATGATAAAGTTGATTTTGACTTTAAAAAGTCAACTCCTATAATGCAGAGAGTTTATCAATCGTATTTTAACGTTTAGGTATAGCCCATTGTTCACATCAGAATGATTGTGTTGGAATGTTCCACATTATGCTGCAAAAGCATTAGGCAGAGTTGCCATATCGAACATTGAATTAAAAGTAAAATAAAATGCTGCATGCACAGAAGACTTTATAGGATTTTCTACTGGGTCTCAGATCTCAATGCCACTTGGGGAATCGTCCATTGCATCCTTTACAGTTGATGTGATAAGGGGAAGGAGCAGGATAAGAGGCTCAAGAGTCACTCAGCTGTACCTCTTAATAACCCTCTTTAAATTCCTTATGATCACTCTCACAATTCATTTTTAAGGTATGTCCCACTTGTCAGACACTGGCATCTCCAGTCAACAAGGCAAAGGGCAAATCAAAGGCGGTACGAGTGTCATGCGGTGACAAATGCAGAGCTTATCGGGTTTCAGGGCCAATCGTCCGGTTTGATATTTCCCCTTTCCTCTCCAGATGGGGGAGAAATAATAATACCAGACAACAGGCCCAAGAGGGTATAGAGCTATAACAGGGGTGAAGGGCGTCACATGATGCCAAAGTAATCTACAGAGAGACGTCAGCTGCAGGGAGAGGGTCTTCAGCAGTCTCCGCTCTCTCAGTCAGCTGTGGTTCTGTGCTGAAACAGACACCCCTCCCTCTGTCTCCTCCCAAATGTACTTCACGTTCATTGGACTAAGCGAGACAAGGGTGCCACTGGATGCAAACTGTGTCCACTGGAGACAGAGCATACAAGGGACAAACGGCTGAGAGAGGAAATAAGATCTCTCCAGGGCTTTCCCCGTGGCCGAAGTGGCCATTCAAAGAGTCGTCAGAGAATGGGATCTTTTGACGGAAACTATGCCGCCACTGAAGACCAAGCACCCGCACGACCCTGAGGTGAAGTCCTGGACGGCGTTGTTAACATTAGAAAAATAAGGGCCCTCACTGTGTAACCCGCTTCCCACCAACTGAAATCCCCCGATGCCTACGTTAAGCCTGGGCTCTGCCCATCGGAGCACTCTTCGGCAGTCAGACATCCAGTCGAAGAATGAGAGTGGGAATGCTCCGCCCCCGTTTCCCAGCAACTCTGAGATGATGTCATTCAGAGAGGAAGGTCAACAGTGTTGTCATTCACGGTGCGTCTTGTTGATGCTGTTACACAGGCTGGGTTAATGACCCAAGGGGGCATCGCTAGTGCCAACTCAGACTACCCCCCTCCATATCCCCCCTTTATAAATGCTACACAAAAAAGTAGAGGTCATGGGTGAAATGGTGTTTGATTAGACTAACTTCACGTGAGCCCTATTTCCTGCTATGTTTTCAACTAAATTTTTAATAATGAAGAAGCAAGAAACTTATAATAAATACCCATATATGTGCATTTTAAATTAAAATATAATAAAAGGAATCTCTCTCTATCTCTCTCTCTATATATATATATATATATATATAAACAATATAAAGTTATATCACTATAAATATATATATGTATAGAGAGAGAGACAGAGAGAGATTCCTGTTAGTGTCAAAATAGAAGTGTCAAATTAATTATCATTACAATGCACATGACAAGAGGTCAAAATGGGGTCAGCAAGTTTCTTCACTTACCTACAACCTGGATGATCTCGGCCAGCAGCACCCCGTCCGCCACGTCCTGCTGCAGGTCCTTGATGAGTCGCTTGTGTCCGGACTTGGCCAGATAGTGGTTCGCCCAGTCCGTGTAAATCTGTTCAACACACAAGCGTGCTGCACATGAACACACTTCGGAAGGAGTAACAGCGCGTAGCTCTTCATTCTGAACGCGCACATGTGTCGCGGTGTGGTGCGTGGTGCTCTCTCCTCCCCGCCTTTTGTTACGCGCGGTATTCAAATCCACCGGCTATTGTGCGCGGCCGGAGCCTCAAAAGAGGTGCTCTGTGACATCACGGCCCCGGCCAGGGAGAGCCAGGAAAGACCCCCTCTCCACCAGCATGGCGGCTGCTAGAATGAATAATCTGAATGGCTTCGGTTATAATTGCTGGTTTACATCAGCTTCTCTGCCTCGAGATTTCGGAATCCCATTATGTGTGTGTGTGTGTGTGTGTGTGTGTGTGTGTGTGTGTGTGTGCGTGCGTGTGTGTGTGTGTGTGTGTGTGTGTGTGTGTGTGTGTGCGTGTGTGTGTGTGTTTGTGTGTGTGTGGACCGCGGACGGACACGGCGGGCCAGCTCCAGGGATTAAAGCGGGAAATAAAGCGGAGCGGTTCCCCACGGGGCGCTCGGGGCATGGAAAAGGGCCCGAACAATACCTTGTGACACCGGGGGGGTGCGAGGCTCGCCGAGAACCATGAGAAACTGTAATTAGATTCAGGCCAAGGAAAAATATTGCAGGTTTAAACTGGATTCAGCAGGAACAAATGATGTGAATATGACGATTAAGTACTGCAACAGTGTGATAATTCGCTAATGTCACAGCTTATAAAACATACAAAGCTGCCAGAACTATCTTATCAATTCTGACCGACACCAATTTTAAACATACAGTTCAGGCCAAAAGTTTGGACACACCTTCTCATTCAATGTGTTTTCTTTATTTTCATGACCATCTACATTGGTAGATTCTCACTGAAGGCATCAAAACTATGAATGAACACATGTGGAGTTATGTACTTAACAAAAAGTGGAGACCTGACCTCCACAGTCACCGGACCTGAACCCAATCGAGATGGTTTGGGGTGAGCTGGACCGCAGAGTGAAGGCAAAGGGGCCAACAAGTGCTAAACACCTCTGGGAACTCCTTCAAGACTGTTGGAGAACCATTTCAGGTGACGACCTCTTGAAGCTCATCGAGAGAATTCCAAGAGTGTACAAAGCAGTAATCAGAGCAAAGAAACTAGAATATAAAACATGTTTTCAGTTATTTCACCTTTTTTTGTTAAGTACATAACACCACGTGTTCATTCATAGTTTTGATGCCTTCAGTGAGAATCTACCAATGTAAATGGAGATGAAAATAAAGAAAACACATTGAATGAGAAGGTGTGTCCAAACATTTGGCCTCTACTGTATTTTGGTTCCTTCTCATGATGCAATTCCAGCCAATCTTTCAACACTTTCCTGTTGCATGAACCTTCGTTTTATTTGATCTTAATAATGACTAACAAATAACACTAGTAATCTCCAGCACATTAGAATAACAATAGCAGATCAAAACTTTACACATGTGTGTGTGCTGTGTTGCCCCATCCCTCTGTGCCCTGTGGTGCTCGGTGTCATGATTTTAGGGGAAACAGACCCGGGGCGCTGCATGATTCGCCGCTCTCCGGTGTCCGAAAACAACAGGTGCACCACGACTCCAGTCACATCAAAAGCGTGCGTGGCTACATACACCTTGTGTTCTTAATTCCTTGGGCACATAAAGCGATCACACACATGCACACACCACATGTGCACACAGGCACACTGCTAACAACAGGGGGGAGTGAGCTTTAAGTACAGAGGAGAAGAGATGGCTCTGTCAAGTCCTGTTATGGAGGTCAAAGTTCGGCAAAGATAATTAAAAACCACAGCTGTCAATCATCTGAGCCTAGATATCACCACAGACCTACCCTTGGGGAAATTAGGGCATTTTTAAGCCTTGCAATAGAAGATGGCTGAGCATATTATAGTACAATCAGTACAATTATGAATTTAATAATACCAAAAGCAAATAAAATGTCTTACTACAGGAGCTAAAGTTGAAATCTGTAAAATTAATCTGTAATATATGTGACACTGACAGGGTTGAAGATCATCTACCAACTAAACCAGCTGGGTATGTTTTAGGGCTGCACAATAATGTTTCTGAATGAGGGACACATATATTGGATCCGAATGGCTCTTCCAGCAAGGCAAGCAAGCAGCAATGGGAATTGATCTGGGGGTCTTTTTTTGGGAGTAGTAAACTGGACACAGGGACATTCCCTATGAGCAATGTGACACTTCGGATGCTTCAGCCATCAGAAGCCGTCTGGGCCCCTGTCTGCTCTCCCATCTACTCAAAAGAGTGCTGTGTGATTCAGCAGTTATGACAATGTCATGCCACTAATGTGCCACGCAGCCTTCCACGTCGGATTTTCTCTCTTTCGCCACCAGCCGACGATGCTGAGCAATGCACCAGCATGGTGGAGGTCACATGGAGCACAACACACTGCCACACACTCACATGTACGCACCACCCACCCATTCACTCACACAGAGTCTAACCTCAAACACCGACTCTCACGCCAAATTAGTCAGTCCACACTAATGCTGAGGCAGGGGAGGATGTGCCACAACAAGAGACTACAGAGCTCCGGACGCCTGAGTCATCTGTCATCTGCAGTCACACACACACACACACACACACATGCGCGCACGCGGCTTTGTAGTCTAGTCGTACGTCAGAGAGGAAAGGTCACGCAGCACGATGTACTTTATGCGGTTCTCTCTCCCTCCGCTAATGTCGGTAGGGACTTTCTGCTGATGGCCTAATCACCGGAGACACGGACCCTTTGATGTGGAGTTGGATTTTCGGAGTGTTTGTCATGACAAATCTGGACAACTGAACAGGTGTTCCATCTGTGAGTGCATTTCTTCCGCTCATTTGGAGATGGGGACTTCCATCATCTTTGATTAAACTCGCCACAGTACCGTGGCGGGGAATCAAAATAATTCATTTGTGTGAAAGGTGATGGAATTTATAGAAAGTTAAGCGAATGCATGCGCGCACCGAAAAATGCTCACAGGCTCCCGGGCAAGCTGTTCCCCTCCATTACTCCTATCCAGAGAGAGGTACCTACAATAACAGCACTTACAGGCCATTATAGTCAAATGAGGCAAGGGGCGCATATAAAAAAACATCAATGAGTGTCGGGGTGAGAGACGCATGTAGATATCACCACAGCGTTCAGCGTTCAAATCGCCTACTGCTGTCAGTCTGCATGGAACGGAACTTCCTGCAATATCTCTATATACCATAAAAGAATAACGATGTCGTTCAATGATAAATTAGCCATCACTAATGTACTGGATCAAAGCCATCTTGATCCCAGGCCCCGAGTCTGACCTCAGAGTAGCTGAAGTTCCACAATCTGTACAATTCAACAATAAAGCAGGCTACCTGCTGGAAGGCATTAAAATAGCCGCCACTTCCTGTCGTGAGCCCACGCGAGGCCTGACCAGCCTGACTGCATTTGGAGGCATAGCACCGACGAGCCTTACCGTTTTGTAGTGCTCGCAGGACAACCTGCTGTGGCCCCGCTCAGGCACCCAGAGGCCCATTCTGAGCGCCATGCTCTCGCCCCCGGGGTGAGCGCTGGGGCCGGCACAGGCAGGGGGTGTTGTCCCCTCTCACTTCTCACAGATCCAAACTGTCCTTGAGGGGTGCTGACGGTGGCGCGGGAGGAGATAATTTTAGACGTTCCGTTCCTGTCTTCTCTCACACACTCTTTATTCTCAATGCTGCCCTCTCTCCCCCTGTGTGTCTGTCTGTCTGTCTGGCTGACACACTAAGGATGACTCCAGCAGGCTGTCTGTAAGCCCACCCTAACTCAGCCCTCCACCCCTTCCTTTCATCACAATCTCCACCTCCCTCTCTAGGTAGAGAGGAGCCTCTCTTGTACACTTGCACACAAACACAGTCTCCGGTGGTCCCTGCCCTTAGGTAAGGAGTTTAGTGCTTTCTGTCAAGCACACACACAAGCCATACATCCACCAGACACTCCCATTGGGACCTGTCATCATATTAGGGTTTACTGCCCTGTGACACATACACAAACACACACACACACCTGGCCCTAAAGATAAAGAGAAGCTGTTTCGTGGGAGTTCCGACAGGCTTTTGAGAAGTGAAGACAGTACAAGAAAGACACACAACAAGAGTCCTGTTCTGAATGTTGTCTGATTTGGCAGAGATAAAGCCAGCCCTGAGACACTTCCCCAGGACCATTTATCTGTGGTCTTGAGAGTGAGACTTATTTAAGTTAATAAAAGTTGCTTGAGTCTCACGTAAGTGAATGAATAAAAAGATCTTGCAGCAGAAGCCAGCCTAGTAAAACCAAACCTTCACAACGTGTCCTAGACGTCAAACATCTGGCCTTACAGCACCACCTCTTCCAGTTTGTTTACTCCAAGGTTTATTTCTTCCTACTGAGGGTGGAGACCTCTTACATATATAGATGCCTTAATGGTTTTTCAATATTTTCAACATCTGTTGCTTCTCATATTTCTGCCACAGCCACATCACTGAGGATGTGAATAAGGTGGCTGCATTTGATGTATGTCTGTACCAGCTTATAATGTATAAACTTCTACATTAAACTCTTATAGTGTTTAAACCCTTGTTTTTTACTGACTGACAATAACAATAAGTGCATAACAAGTGGAAATAGTTAGATAGTCAGTAGATAAAAGAGGGAAAGGAGGATGATATGACAGATTCAGAGAGAAAGGGGAATGTCAGCTATAAAAAGGGCCCACTTTTCATTACCGACATATAATATACATAATGTAATATATATATTATCTTCCCTCAATAAGAAGTTAATTTATCTGAATTCATTGTGTTGCACCTTTCGTCCAACATATTTGCTAGCGGCTGATTGGATAAATCGGCTCACTGGCAGGATCAATTGTTGAACAAATCTCCACAGGAGCTTTATCCTCTAATATAATAACTGTGTGGAGGCCACATGGAGCCCAGATGTCGGCCTTTCTCACCTTCCCCTGGCTGGTTGATGGAGAAAATTCAATTGTAGACTGTTTGACCCTAGGTCTGCAGACTCTTACTGTAGTGACCTCAGTCTCAAACTGCTGTCCAATCAAAACAAGATGTCATTCATCCCAACATCACATTGTGATTCTGAGTTCTGTTTCAGATTGCACAAAAACAACTATGATGCAGCCACTGTGACTGACTGGATGCTGAAGAAGCAGCAAATGCAAAGTAAAATGGCATAACACAGTGCATTAGTGTGTCTGGAGCATCTGCACACATGATGAACAGTGGTGGACAGCAGACCTCCTGCTTGGTACGGTAGCCGAGGGAAGGACAGAGGGTGTCCCTGATTAGAGGAGTGATGGACATGTATGGCCTGATTTACATATCACAAGACCCATGACAGTGAAAGCTATGGGGCAGTGGTGGCCTAGCGGTTAAGGAAGCGGACCCCGTAATCAGAAGGTTGCCACTGAGGTGCCACTGAGCAAAGCACCGTCCCCACACCCTGCCTGTCATGGCTGCACACTGCTCACCAAGGGTGATGGTTAAATGCAGAGGACAAATTTCACTGTGTGCACCATGTGCTGTGCTGCTGTGTATCACAATGACAATCACTTCACTTTCACTTCACATCTTTGGGTGTTATTGAACATGTTGCATGGGACACCTAGTACACCAATCAATGGACATAGTGCAGAGATGACAATCAGAGATTGCATTTGTTTTGTCCACTGATGTCATTATGAACAAATAAAATGAAGGGCAATGGCAGAGGAGCAATGGAATCACATTCTTCTGTTGCCAGATACGACAGACCTCCATTTTCTATTTCATGGAGAAACTGCTTGTCTCTCTAATACACAGATAACTAGTAGAGATAACATTTCTTATGTTATTTTTTTGTAAAAATACTGAAAACAAACATAAAAACCATGACCCAAGTCTTTGATGACGCTTTGAAAATAGGGTTTCATATCTGCTATGAAGTAGCAGGAGTACTGGGGTATATATAGAAGAATAAATATCGATGAGATAATAAGTGCTGGCACTCACTCACTTGATGCATATTGTTTTTACATTATGTGAATAATGATTGTGAGGTGCATTGTTTTAGCCGGCTAACTTCTTTACCGTAACTGTGCACCGGTACAGAAAGCATAAAATTTCACTGAAGATTTACAGTCAGCGTTTATCAAGGCATCCGGCCAAGAAACAAGTGATCACTGTCTGTTCTAACACAGTGTAATAGCTCACGTAAATCACAAGCAGCCAACAGACGTCTTCTGTCCTCTCACTACGGAGGCTGAGGCGTTCCGGGCCATTTTCGCTCCAGTGCTGACATGCTGACCGCGAGCCGAACTGAGACTCACCTCACCTGGCTTCTTCAGCCCCCTTTCCACGAAGGCCGGCAGAGTGGTAAATCACAGGTACGCTCACAATCACACTCTCAAGACAGGTTCACAGTCAGCACAAACCAATGGGAGACAGATGGCTTATAGGAAATCAATATCCATCCCAGCTACACTATGAAAACAGTTCTGCTTGAACGCGAGGGAGTGACTGTGAAGTGTGTGTGTGTGAGTGCTTGAGTAAGCCATGGAAATTACCATCATATCTCATCGGTTGGATGGTTTTAGAGAAAACAGGTTGATTGGAGACAACTGTGAGGAAGAGAGTGGAAAAATTAAATGAGGGAGAGGTAGTGAAAACTGAACTGAACGCCAGACATTGAGACAGGGGAAGACCCGGGATAAAAAAGGGGATGAATAGCACAGAATGAGGAGAAACTGTGGTCCGCATCTCTAACCAGGCCGAAACAATGTGAGGCATACTGCTGGTCCAGGACAATATGTGCACAAAGAAGCACACGCCGCCATTCAGCCATGTGAAAAATAAATGCAGTGGTTATCTGACAAACGTTCATGGCTACAGTAACGGCTTTGTGAAAAATTAGACAAGGCTTCCACGTGGGGACCTTCCCCCTCTGTCCCTGCCTCCTCTCCCCGCTAGCCTAGACTGTAATTATCCCCGGAGCATGACCTTTAAAAGCAGCACGCCGCTCCCGCTCCGTCCAACCTGCGATTAGATTTCCGCTCGGTTAAATGATCTGTGTCCGTTCGCCCGTCAGGCAGTGGAAACCTCAACTGCTGCAGAGGAATTAGCCGGTTAAGCAAACAAAGATGTACAAAAGAACAAAGTTTAAAAAAAGGAATATGAGTACAATAAACTCTTTTCATATGCACATTGGCAGAATCCAGTGTACATTTTGGCCAGCGGAAGGTGAGGTTTGGTGGAGAATAAGCAGCTTCTCCCTGCCAGCATTTGAGGCTTTGGTCGGGGGACTCCTCTCTTTGTGTGGTGAAAGGGGCTTTAAAAGTGGTTTTGGCCTCGAGGTGGCAGTCCAACTTAAGGTCCGACTCTTGATGAGTTGTAATGTCTGCGGCTTGAAGATTTAAAGAGTGGCGTTTGCCTTGAATAATCGAGGTTCCCCCGCACTCTGCAAATTCTGGGCCTGACATAAAGCTGACCGAATAAAAATGAAACAGGACGAAGGAAGAACAAGCGGTAGCCATTCTGTCCAGTGAGAATATCAGATCGCACCCGATCCTGGAGAAAGGTGTAGAGTTTAGAAAAGCTGTGGTAGTTCTGAAGCAGTTCCAGCCAATACATTTTTCCCTGAGTCAATCATAACACTGCAGCCGGGAAAGAAAGCTGTAACCAGTGACTGAGGTCAAAGTTCAACTGACTGAGTGAGGGATACCTGTCCTCCTGATACCTATCCTCAGTATACCCAGACACACCTAAAATAATAAAATAAAGATGGGGCACAACAGTTTATCATTATGCCATCTGGTGCCTGTGACTGTGCCAGCATCAGGGTGGCAGCGTTACAATTCTGGGCCTCCTGTCACTGGCCTCTGCTGTGGCTGGTGAGTGGGTGAGTGAGATTCACTAGTACAGCTGATGAAGAAACGACACCAGCAATCAGTCCGGTCAAGTTGTGGCCCAATGTTTCTTTCATCCTGGAAATGATTTCCAGCAGTTGGTTGGTATAACAGAGAACAGAGGAGGATTCTGGTTAATCCGGGTATAAAATGAGTAATCAAATCATTGTACTTTTGTCTTATACACAGTGTGTGTATGTGTTTTGGAGTAGCACACAAACTCTTTGATGTAATACTGTGCATATGATACCATTTGCTAGGCACTATGTAACATTAGGAGTATAACAGACAGTATGTGTAGACCAGAGGTATTATTGAGTGGAGGTATAATAAAGAATGGAGGGTGGTAGTAGCCTAGTGGGTAACACACTCGCCTATGAACCAGAAGACCCAGGTTCGAATCGCACTTACTGCCATTGTGTCCCTGAGCAAGACACTTAACCCTAAGTTGCTCCAGGGAGACTGTCCCTGTAACTACTGATTGTAAGTCGCTCTGGATAAGGCCGTCTGATAAATGCTGTAAATGTAAATGTAAATGAGGGGAGTGGAAGTGTACACATCTCCTTCTTAAACTTTATAATCCACTAAGTGTGTATGTAACTTCATTACACATATTGTTTGTGACATTATATGCTGGGTCTTATATACTCCAGGAAATTATGGCCTTTTATGCTTACATGGCAGTGCACAGCAGGTCACTATTAGATCAATATGATCAATAATCAATAGACTTTATTAACAATTAGATGAGGGCCGCACAGTGGGCTTGGTGAGTGCTTTTTAACAGGGTCACATTTAATTTATCAAAATCCCCAGGTGGACAGAAAGGGGGCACTTTGCACGTTTGATTTGCAGGAAGCACAGACAAGTGGGTGTGTCCCATTTAAACCACACCTTCTGTGTCCCGTTGTCACTTGTTTCCAGCAACAATAACACATGCACTCAATATTGCAGGAGAAAGATCTTACATGAGGTCATTATGCTTATAAAAGATTGGAGCAAGCCAGCACACAAGGCCATTCATCCCCAAGCCTATCCATCACACGCACCAAAGCTTATAAAGCCAGCCTTCTGCCATTCACACACTGCGCTACATGGACGCTGCATAATTAAACAGCCTGCCTATCAGCACATCTCCAGACATGCAATGAAGAGCTCTGCCTTTTTGGGCTCTAGGAAGTGAAGATAAGCTCAGAGCTTAGGGGGGAATATAGAGAGGGAGGTCCGCAGAGATATTCATCCGTAAGGGCCACCAACCTGGGAGGGACTAATATTGTAAAATGTAATTAAATTCTGCAAATTGACAGCGACAACGGTGAGGATTTTACATGTGAAATCACATATCTATTTCAAGTCTTTAAAGAATCTGAACGGACTTAAATGGAATTAAAATGCCCATTCAGCAAATTTGTCAATGCAAACCAGGCAGGGGAATAAATTTAAAAGCCCTTAAACCTCAAGGTGCTATGATTACAAGTTTGAATTCAGCTAAATTTAGCCTGCTTTCAACAAAAACCAGAAAGTTACTGTTGCAGAGCTAGCTAAAGAAAGTCAACAAAATATGAATTAAATGATGTATGTCATGCTTAATGAAATTCAGAGAGTTATATGTAATCCTGCACATGGCTTATAGAAGACTTGCAAGGTGCAACAGAAGCAAAGTTCAGCCATGAAAAATCACCAGGAAGCGTTTTACCAGTTTCATGGTGAGGTTGTTCTGCTCCCAGCGCCAGAGCATCACACTCATCTTCCTCTATGGCTTCCTCAAAGCAGCTTTCTCAAGCTTTACATCCATTCATTCATTTACTAGAGGCATGGGGTAGGTCCATAAGTGAAAAAAAGCAAAAGCCAAAAAAAGACAGAAAATGGAAGGGTTGCATTCAAAGAGCTGGACATCTTCTTATGGTTGCTCCGGCCACACGGTTCTCACTATGCCTGGGGCGGTCGCTTTCAACATCTCCCCGCCCCCAAATCTACGGAGGAGGAGAATATGCTAAAATGGGAGAATCCACGGTCTCTGTAAAACAGAGCCAAACCAAACAAGTAGATTAGGAGGAGGCGGGGAGGGGGACCAGCTGGAGAGGAGAGAAAGTTGGAGGGGGGAGTCATGAATGGGGAAGGGGGGGTCCTCTTCTTCACCTCCCCCCACCCATTAACCCGCCCCCTTCTCTTCCCAACCTATTCCTCAGTGTCCACTGCAGCCCTCTCATTGTGTTCCTCCTCTTCAGCAGGATGCCAGCAAAAAAAGGCCTTCTTAACCTCCTGCCCTCTCTGGGGCCTGGTGCTAACCCCCGCCACCACCCCCCACATGGAATAATCCAAGAGGACAGATTGTGCACGTCAGGGTACGAGGAGAGGCTTCTAAACCTCTGCCTGTTTTCTAAAATAAAAACAAAAACAGAGCGGCCGATCCCCGCGTTTCTGGGGGAGCCTGTGATGTGTGCGGCGTGTGGGCAGCAGCCGGGATCTGCACATCACAGGGACACGCAGGAAATGGCACGGGGTGTCCTCCGCTTGGATGGCCTCCAAACCCCCACAACCCGCAAAATTACAAGACGAATTTGAGCCTCTGTGCTTGGCCCGGCTTCCAGCACAAGTTCCCACACTAGGGGGATGCCTGGAGACTGCCAGAAATATTCAATTTTCATGCTATTTTCATGTTTTTTTTACTTTCAGCAAACCTCTGTGCAATCTCACATTTGACCAGCCAGTCAATGTTTTTTTTTTTATACCAATGCCTGAAAGTTGCCAACGTTGCTATTGATTTACTGACTCTGTCTGGAAGTAGAGGTGACATGGTGGGCATGTGTTAAGCTGCAATGAACAAGCTCATTAAGAACAAGAGCACTGACTCACATGCCCGACTTTCTTTTCACCCCACTCTATAGTCAAGAAAATAATTCGTCGGGTAGGTAGAACAATGAGGGACCTCCTTGTGGGGATCGGCCTTTGTTTTCCGGGACCCTTCTCATCTGCTTTTCGGGGGGCTGCTGGGGGCCCGGTCGGCCATGCTGCCATGCTGTCACGGTAGAGCAGGGGGTTTGTAACATATGGGCTTTGTGAAGAAAAAAAAAATGTGGAGACACAGGAACTCTCTGGGAGTCCTGGAACTGAGCTGGGCTCGCTATAGAGTCACACCAACACAGCCAGAACTGGTGTACAGATGGACCTTCCACTCTAAAATGTAGAAATGCCATTTACCTGCAGGCTTTGCCTGAGAGCTTTTGGTAAACCAAACAAAAAACTAAATCCTTCATAATGGCTAGAGATTATGGTTACTATGGATACAAAATTGGTTATAAAGAACAATGTTACATTGATAGCTAAAAGTCTGTATGAATAAAACAAAATAAAATAAAACAAACTATTATTATTACTAGATGCATGTACAATTTAATCTAGATTGATGTGCATGAACCTATTAAAGAGACGTAAATAAAATGTAAGAAATAATAATAAGGAGTGAGACAGCATAATGCTCAATATTAATGGATACATTAGAACCTTTGGTCATAAGACTTCTGTCACTGACAGCTTGTCTATAATTTTGTCATTTTTTAAATTTTTATGTTTCCATTTCAGTTGTGGGTGTCAAAAGTAAAAGAGTTTGCAGTTACATACAGCAAACCAACAATCTTTGGGTCCAAAGCATATTATTATTAACCCAAACAGACTTCACTGCTGATGCATGGTCAGGTTCAACTTTAAAACGGGGGAGGGGTGATAAGAAACACCTGCAAAAAGCATGCAGTCCTCTCAGCTCATCACAATCGGACAACCAGGGTCATAAACTCAAACAGGCATCACGGGTGACCTTTCACCTTTCTTCAAACCTAAACACCAAGTGAACCTAAGCAAACAAAGCATATTTCTCTTTCACTGTCTGTCTTTTATTCTCAAGAAGGGGGTAAAATAGTTTTAAAATGATCAGTCCTCACCCCTTCCCAGGTCCCCAGGGTGGGACACACAAAGGCCACGGGTGGGTGATGGAGACTTAGTGTCACAAGGCCATAAGGAGGGGAGCCAAGAGGGGCGCTAAAGCAAATTCACACGGAGGAAACAGATGTTCCAAACTAATGAATATGTCTGCACAGAGTCCTTAATAATGCTAGAGAAAGGGAGACAGGCAGGCAGGCACATCACAGGCCTGACATCTTTTGTTCCTCTTCATAGTGGAGGAAGGACACTCGCATGTGTTCGGATGAACACTCCACTTCTCTGGTGAGAAACGATGATTTCATTTTAATACACATGAGCTTTATTATTTGTTAAAAAAAATAAAAATCTGTTGAAGGAGTCTGCCGCTTCAGACGGAGAACAGCTGCATCTGAAATATTAAGAGGAACAAACAGCGAGCTGCGAGTCTAACTGAGCCACGTAGGAATACAGCATCTCCACCACGCACTTTATCTCCGCGCTCCAAATTCCGACTCGCGAATTACACATCAAAACAGGCTCCCTCACTCTCTTTTTTTTTTCATTTTCATATGCTGTTTTACACACAAACACATACTTGCACTAATTAATTATTCATGCATTTGATACACACAGACACACTTGATGATAACATGGTGTGCGTGTTTGGGACTGTGTGATAAGAGGGAGCAGGTTTATTTTGTTGGGTAACGTTGACAATGAAACGTGATTCCTTCCTGGGTGCGAATGCCACACGTTTTACTCCTGCTGACTTTTTTTGGTCTGATAACACTGAGAACACTTCTGGCCTGCCGTACGGTGGGATAGGAATCAAAGCTTTGTGCAGTCTGAGTTAACACCTTTGCAGGTAGAAGTGCGAGCTTCACCGCCCTTTCTTTATCATCCCAGCTCAGACTGGGAGCAAGAAATGTCTGGAACAATAATCAAACTCCACACAGCTGTGGAAAAGGAGGAAGCGGCAGTTGACAACTTCTTTCATTTCCAGTCAGTCAGTGCCTGCATTTCATCGGATAAAAGAGCACGAAAAAAGAAAACAGCTATTAAGATTTTTTTAGTACAAGGAAATTTTTTATTTATTTAAATCATTGCATATTTAGACCACCCACTGAGCTCACATCATGAGATCAACCAATTCGAACTACAAAAACAGCTTCTCACCAAGTTCTAAGTCATGCTAGGCATCATTAGGGAAATGTAGGCTACTGAGGCATGGCAAATATAACAATATAAAAACAGACGACATTAAAGCAATGACAAAAGAAGCTCAACGTTGCCACATTGCCTATTTTTAACAGTCATTATAAATGCATGGTTGTCAAACTATGATTAGTTAAATTTGCAAGTGCTCCTGGCAGCTTAATGTTGGCAAAAAAAAACTGACCTTTTTGTCGAGATCCCCACACCTTGAATTAGCTAATTTTATTCAGTGTTGAATACCGGACAATATGGAGATGAGCCGCAGGCCGGACTCATGGGCAGGAAGCTTTAAATGTAATGAGCTGTGAGACAATGCAAGTGTTTTTTAGTGCTGCAGGCCTTACTGTGTGGATTAGAATGGCGAGGGATAGGGAGGGATAAAGCGACTTTTAACACCTAAGATTTACAGCCCTGCCGTTATGGCCGTCGATGTGCCCACTCAAGCTGCTGCTACACGGATTAGAATGTATATAATGTAATATACCATTAATTGCATCATATATCCACTTACCCTTGACTGAGGGATACTCTGCATTGACTGCTGCCTGGATATTTGCAGTTCAGTACCCAGAAATGTATATGAAGTGTCTAAAACCCTTGGGGTGGAGGCAGCCTAGTGGGTAACACAAAAGCCTATGAACCAGAAGACCACAAAGTCATAAGTTCAAACCCCACTTACTACCATTGTGTCCCAGAGCAAGACATTTAATACCTGAGTTGCTCCAGTAACTACAGACTGTAATTCACTCTGGATAAGGGCATCTGTTCAGAGCCATAAATCTAAATGCAATGTAAAAACCACTACAACAGCTGTACAGCTGTAATTGAAACTATTAGAGACCAACTGCATTTAACGGCATAATCCTTTGCCATCAGCCATATGGTTAACATCCCAAATTTGAGGGTAACTAGGTGAACTTATGCTGATGTCACCATAGGTGGACTCAAGAAAACCCCATTACTTGGTAAGAGTAGACTAGGGGTCATGTGATAATCCAACCCAAATCCATGCTAACCACATTACACAGTAATCTCAGATCAGTAGTACAAATCAGCAGAACAAACTATCAGCGTGAAACATGCAAGCTGTTCAATTAGAGCAATTTCTCGCTGGCTGATATAAAGACATAATTTAATAATCTTCATTAACATTACCAATGAGGCGCCTGGCTTAATCTGTCTGACAAGGCTAATAGAACCTGGCCACAAATCAGCTTTGCATTCAGCTCCTCAAAAAAAGTAAAAAGGTCATAAAATATTTAGGTTTTCAGTTCAGGTTGGTTCACATTAGTTGTGAATGGGCCTATGGTCTTTTCTGTTTACTTTTAATATCCGAGAGACAGTGTTGACAGATGTAACCTTCCAATAAATTAAATCAAATAGGCGGTCAACATTATGCTGCACAATATGACCCAGGACCTGATAAGGATTCAGTCTTAATGGAAGCCATTTTGTATTATATGAAACCTCAAAATGAGGCCTCTTATCATTTGGAAATTCTTATTATGATTGTGCAGCCTTATCAAACTGACAAAGGCCTAATAGACAGACTGTCAGGGGAAATCCAATTTTTGGTATGTGTGTGTGTGTGTGTGTGTGTGTGTGTGTGTGTGTGTGTGTGTGTGTGTGTGTGTGCGCGTGTGTGTGTGTGTGTGTGTGTGTGTGTGTGTGTGTGTGTGTGTGTGTGTGTGTGTGCGTGTGTGTGTGTGATAGACAGAGAGAGATAGAGAGACAGAGAGAAATAGTTTTTTGACAGACATCACATTCCTGGGGCTGCTGCTGAATGTAGGTCTACATTCTGCGACAGATAGGATAGTTCAGAGAAGTTAGGTGCACATAGTCAACAGGTCACTACTTACATACACGCCACTGGCATTTTTGCATTCTGCCCAAGATGTCCATGACTTTGTGTGTGCACAAATTTAAAGTTTATTAAGAAGCACTGCAAGATGAATTCACTGGGATCAAGAAAGACATAGAAGGTGTAAAAAAAGGGCACCCAGGTGACCAGAATGTCGGTGCTGTTTGAAAGCACCCAATCGGGTTAGGGATAGTTGTGAATGCATGAATTACATTAAAATGCATTAAATGTGTAGACACACACAGACACAGACAGAGATGCTGTTCCAATGCACTAGGCTACTTTGGTCTTCCTTTTATAGATTACAAACCCAAAAGCTCCCAAACTTGACTGACCTGTCACAATTAAAAGCAAGCAGTACCGAAAAACACCACTAGGGGGAACTAGAAGATGACCAAACTGGTCATGAAGATGACCCCATTCGTTCAATGTAGCAAGAGGATCCAGATTCTGACATGATATAAGCACTCCCTCACACACACACACACACACACACACACACACAGACTGCATCATTGTGAGGATCTTGGTTTAGAATATATAATTAATAAACTGTAAACATGTAACTAACTCTTTTAGTATAGTGACTTTGCATACCTTTAAAAGTGCTCTATAAATATAATGCATTATTATTATTTTTTTTATTATTATTATAGCTGTGAGGAACAATTTAAACGACCATATAATAAAGTCCAGTAACCAAAAGCAAACTTAATAAGCATTTCGTCTTATGCAGACCAGCCAAATGTCCCACTTTTTACTGACCATTGATGGTATCCTGGTCAATATCAGACAAACTGGCACAGGAAAATACACACATTTTTACTGTCTGATGTTTACACCCTAAACCAATCTCGACTTCCTCTCAAATTAAGCCATGCAGCCACCTCATTCTACCCCAACTCATTTCCCCTGGACCAGCAGTGTGCACGGCAGAGGCTCTGTGCAGTGTGTATTCGAGCATGCTTCCGTATTCATGAACCAAGTCAGACTGCAGCCACCCAGACTCTCTCTCTCAGACACTGCATTATACATGCTCTCAGGAGACCTTCTGCAATGGGCCACCGTGCCTTGCACATCTCAACTCTGACCCATTTCTCCAGCGTAGGTGTGTGGGTAGAGCGCACAAGGTGAACTCAGTCGGGGGAAAGCCTCAGACTCTGGTTCAGCTTCACATTGAAAAAAAAAGCAAGAAAGAGCCTCACACACACACACACACACACCTTGCTATACAGCCAATGACAAATTGCATCAGATAACATTTATTACCATCAAGATCTAAGATAAGGGGAAGAAAAATCTGTCAGACAACCTTCAGTGCTACTGTTCTGTGAGGACAGGAATGCTGAAGGGCACAGTCCCTTACTGCCATAAGGACAGAAAACTGTGTCAACAGCCACCTGAACATCAATTTGCACTCTCTCCTCAGCGTGCTTCATTTATTTTTCCCCAGAGACAAGGGGGACGAGAGAGAAAGAGAAGCGTCAGTTGCAGGCAATCAGCCTGTGTAATTTGCTGGTGCAACTGAAAGCAGAATAATTCCATGCTGTCGACCAACAACACACCACTGAACACAGTCAGACCTATTTACACATGCACGTGGACGCACACACTCACACACAAACACCTATCCCACTCGTCACAACAGCCTGGTCAGCCTCAGTTCTCACCACATGAACAGTGACATCTCAGTGCTTGGTCGAGCACACATGTGTGCTGTGCATGAGTGTTTCTCTGTGTGTCCATTGGTGCAGCCTCAGACTGAGCTGTCTTTGCTTATTAATTCAGACTCGCACACATTCAATTGCACCAGAATCCCCATGAAGCCAGTGTATAAACATACAGGTCCGGGAGGCACTGGCACAGACATACCGAGCTTTTTACCGTCTCACAGCAGGGCTCGGGACCTGAATTTCAACCAATAGGTCGTCTAATCATGTTGACCCCAATGCAGTCCCGTGTTTGGCTATAACGTCTTCAAAATGAATTCAACACATCAACCGTGTTGTAATACCAGCTGCTGATATGGGAGCAAATGGAATTAAGAGTGTAACCCTACAGGGGGCAATTTTACGTGATGGTGATCAAATAAAGAGAGCAGTTGGTGAAACACACACACACACACACGCACACACACAACCCTGTGTGCCAGCACAGGTGCTGCTGTAGAGTTATTCACACCATATATAAAGCAGCCCACATTTGAAACTCTAGGAAATATTTATCCAAGCACAGCTCCCTCCTGAGCTAAATTTACCTCCAACAAGCAGCGGGGTCTGCAGAGAAGCTGCTTGGACTAAACGGATATTAGTCCAACTATAGCATGTTTTCTGTTCTTTCAAACTGCACAGAAATACAATACAAAGGGATGTCAAAAAATATTGCTCCAAAAACGATATTTTCTGACACCCTGGCCACCAGTGTTGCCAGATACGCAGTTTATTTGCTCATTATTATTGATGTTTGCAATAATCACGTGTCTATGTTACTAAAATTCAATGTGACAAACGTATCTAAAAGATGATTTCTTCTGCATGAAAACAATATGGTCTTATAAATCTATTATTTTAAAATAAGTCTGGAAGAGCAGGGTTGTTATGCTGGAATCAACACGATAAAAGCCGATCTTGAGATGAATTTTTGTGACTGAGTGAGAGTTGTAATGCACCCCCGAATGGAACAGGCTTGTGCCCGCTTGTAGGATTTACCAAAGATGAACTGGGAGGAGACTGCTTTGCTAATTAAACAAACATTATTCCATTCGACAGTACTTGACTTCTCATGGTCCCACATTATATATTCATGTGGTAAAGCCGCCCTCCCGCCTTCATATACAGCTGTATAGGAGTCGCATAAGGGTTTAAGAGGCGTGACTGGGGATCGTACAGCTATTATGGCTTTTACATCACCCGCCTGCTGTGCTCACCACTGACAGAGAGGAGCTGGTCTCACAGGGCTGACAAAGACCCTAGTACACATCGTCTGTGATACATACTCAAAATGCACTTATAAAACACACATTTACACACACACACCTTGCCCTCGACACAGCCTTAAATGGTTAAGCATGCATACTGGTGGAGGAGAGGTTTCTGCTGGTTTGCCTGGCACACTGACCGCACACCGATAAATACGGCTGGCTGACGCAGATTCTCACTATCATGCGAGGCCATGTGAGGACTGAGCCAGATGCCTGAATGCAAAAAGCATGAATGGAGACACACACACACACACACAATCAGTTATGGACTGAAATATCATGTCCCTCTAACCTGGGTGTCCACGCTGCTGCTGTCAGCTGACTGGCTCTTCTTCTGGCCAGTGCCCAGGCCGGCTTCACTCTTCATGGAGCTGTGGCCACTGTAGGGGGGCTTGAGGGCGCATGGCTGCGGGGCCACGGCACGTGTGGGCAGCTGCGGAATGGGGATGGCGCTGTGCACTGGCTTGGGCAGACCGGACTTCATCTTGGAGGCCAGCAGAATGGCCGGCATCTTCCACCGACCAGAGCCAAGGAATGAGCGTCCCAGCCAGTGGGACGGAGGAGAGGAGAAGAAACACACTCTGACACACTGAGGTCGACGATGCAGAGCTCAGCAGAGAGCTGTTGTCAGAAGATATCGGAGGCTTCGGGGTTTTCCTCCAGACTGCAGATCTCCTCTGATGCCACGGGTCTCAGTTTGGGCTCCGGGTGAAGGGAAGCGTCCATTCGACCGCATCTCAGATTCCAGAGAAGCCCTCTGCAAGGGCAGTGGCGCTGGCTGAGCCCACTGGTCCGGAGTGAGGGAGCGTGGCAGGAGGCTGACAGACCGGGTGGAAGATCGCAAACGAAGCCAAACGAGGTGCGTTAACCGCGGCGGCTGCTCAGCCTGTGACAGGAGGGATTAGGCTGCTCTCCTTTTTTACCTCGTCTCTGTCGTAACGCCCTCCTCTCGCGCGCTCTTGCCCAGTAGCAGGTGTGGCTCTGGGGAGGCAGCGACACTCAGAGAAGGACGAACATTTCTGCACTCAGCTGGAACAACCCCTCCCCTCTCTCTCTCTCTCTCTCTCTCTCTCTTTCCCGCTCTCCCTCGTGTGGATGTGAAAGCAGATGAGATGTGTGTGAGCAGCAGAGGCGGTGGATGCAATAGCAGGCTGTGTGTAGGCAGTCGAAACACACACACACACTCAGACCACATTATTAGGGCTGGTTTCAAAGCATGACACCAATCACAATACATAAAAAACAGGGTTTTAATCTATCTGCTAATTGTTGGTTAACTGTTTCTGAAAGAAGCGAGAAGGCATATATATGTATGTGTATTTGTGTGCACATATAGGAATTTATTGATTAAAAATGGAATCAATACAAATTTCAGATTATGTTGGAAGAAGAGTTTTATTTTTAAATGTCAATACCTATCCATTTTAAGTTCTCTTTTTGGTTTATTTGGCAAGATTATGTGCTAGCATGCTATGCTGGTCAGGAGGTACAAGCTGTTAGCAAGACAGAGGCTGAAGTCAGTTTATCTGAATCATGCACAAAAAGACAAAAGAACAAAATGTATAATAAATAAGGAGAAGATTCCTCATTATGCCCGATGAGGTATTGATTAAAAAGTCATTGCCAGATATCACTGGGTACATGTGATAACATCATTGCTGGGTAGCAATCCTCTATATTACGCTTTGTGTATCATCATAACCTTAAGGTTTACTCTGCGTACTGTTCTACATTCACCCTGTCAGTCTCTACTCGTGCAGCGTTTGACCTTGTCTGCTCCCACTCCTGTTCTTGTCCTCTTTCTATCAAACTCTAAATGGACGAAATTGTTTGACGAGTTTTAGAACCCACACACACAAATACACACATCCTTTGTGGCAACAAACAGTAGGGTGTTTGAAATTAAGCGCATAATCGATGCATCGTGATGCAGACATGGGCGATTCTGCATCGATGCAGTGCAGAGCGTAATCGCTTACATTATAATGACGTTGCTTGGTGATTTTCTGGAGGCGACAGATGCCCATAGTGACTGTGGTAGTTACTGACTAACTCCGCCCACAGCATAGTGCCGAGTACTGCCAGTATACACAACCGTTACAGGGTTACAAGGACCGTTTTTCTGTTCTTTGTAGCAAATCAAAGCGTCCACACATGTGTACAAGACCTTAACTTTTGTATTTAAAATGTAGAAAATGTTTGGGATGCATGGTGAGGCATTGATAATTGTAATCAAATCGTGAGACCAGTGAAGGTTCACACCACTAGCATGCAGAGAAGAGTTGCCTAGCTAAACCCAAACACTAGCAGGGGAAACCACTCCAGTTCCACCGTATAATTCATGCATGACTGCAACATCTTAAAACAACATACATTTTACACCCGTCAGGCCCATTTAAAGACAAGATGTGAAAAGCTGCAGCCCGAACACATTAAACTTTAACCAGCAGCACACACAGATTCCGATGTCTGAGGGTGATCTGGTCTCTGAGGTGTTCCGGCATCCCCTAAAAGCACTTGGATTTGCACGCAGAAATCCTGTTACTATAATCCCATATCATGCAAATCATCTGAGTTTGCATCTTTATGTTTTTGAAAAAATGCTAATTGAGTAATATCTATAAAGTCTTTCCACACACTTAGGTACACTCAGGAGGGGGATATCACAGAGGACGTCCTGGTATCTCAAATTCTGCTCGCTTACTGAAAAAGGAGAGTTCAAAGCACCCCAACTCCACTAGGGTCAGTTTGAGGACAATAGGGAACTCATTACCTCGTATTGCCATGATGGATCAATAATTCAGTACAACACCACAGCTTGTACAACAAAATTATCATTCCGGGCAATACAATGGTTATATAACCCATTTCACCCGACACACTGAAAAAAGCGCAGCCCCTATATTGTCATTCTCCGGCATCACCATTGCAATGGCAGCAGCCCTTTGGCAACCAGAGCATCACTTTTGCAGCAGCACAGTGTTTTTTTTACCGACGCGCAACACGCAGCCACTTTAGTATTCGTCCCATGCACCGCGCGCAGCGCAGGCCGGGAGAGCCGAGCGGTAGCAAAGCTCCGTATGCCCACAGCAACCTCCCCTGCAGGCAGCGGTAAGAAACCTGACTCAGCCCACGCTGCACACACACACACACACACACACACACTCAGCACTTGCACTATTTCAGCTCTGTGAAGCACTACTCTGCTTCCGAGGCCGTAACAACCGCATATGGGCTGTGCAACGTGTCAAAGTGTCCGATCGACAGATTTGCCAAAGCAGAGGGGTGAGCGAAGAGGCCAGATTCCGATTCACACAAGAAGAAGCACACCGAGAGATCCTTGCAAAAAAAAATAATTTAAGCCAATGCAGAATACCAGCTAGCCAGGCTTTAGCTCGAACGCAGGGGGAAATTGGAGAGTTGGAGAGAGGTAGACTGAAATCGCGACGGTTCACCCTGCAGTTTCACCGGAGCGAGCATGTGACGGCTGCATTTGGAAAGGGAGTGGAGAGAAGACTCTAGCAGTTAGCGCTCTGCGTCACTTTGAAGTCCGCGGCTGTCAGCCAGATCCGGTCTAATTTTAGAGCCCGCAAAACTGACAGAACATCCAATTTACGTAAACTAGAGTCCTCCAACCTGCCCCCCCCACAACCCCCCCCGCCCCACAGGACGAGATGCAAATGAAGGCAGCATTGACGAGGGAGACAGGGGCCACAAGCATAAAGATTTTTGCAAATGCGTGAGAAGGCCTGGCACCAGATCTGTTCCCTACACGTAAGCGTGTGCAGGGCACGAAGCTTATCTCATGGAACATGCTGCCGGAGACCCTGACTGATTAGCCTCATAGTCTCAGCGTGAACCAGCAACGGGAACTAAATATAGTTTGGAATAATACAACCTGTAGGCAAACAGGAGAGGTTGTTCTTGTTCAAGTCCCACTTTCACAAATCTGGCAACTCCCTTAACCCAGGGGTAACAAACCTTTAGTGAACATAACGCCAGGATTTCACAAAAGGCACACAGTCCTTAAAAAAATCCCATAGTGGAATCTCAGGACAAATGACTTAAGTCTTTGTCTAACCTTTCAACCTAAGGTCGACGTAAGGGCTGCGTTTTCTCTTCTTGTGAATTTCCACCAGAAGAGTCACCACCAAAAGCCAACTAAACCTACAAGAGCAAAAAGACAGGCTGTGTTCATTTCCTTTGGTGTGCTTCGTGTGCATACATCCTCGGCCGTTCTTCTAGATATTAGATGAAGTGATTGTCATTGTGAAACACCACACAGCACACGGTGCACACACCAAAATGTGTCCTCTGCTTTTAACCCAGCACCCTTAGGGATTCGAGTCCGCAACCTTCTGATTATGGGTCCGTTTCCTTAACCGCTAGTGGTATCAGACTTCAGATTACTTCAAGTGTATAGTTTTCATTATTCACTCGGGTTCAGAGTATCGACTGGATGAATGTATGTAATTATTTTATGATTAATGACTAATGATTAAATATCTTGCCCGTCTCTTTGTTTGCATTTCTTGTTCCAGTGAACCTTGATGTATTTGCATTCATCGTCATACATTCTTCAGCGGTGTGCGCTGACATTTTCACTGGCTCTATGAATGACTATAGACTGTTTATTTGCACTCACACACGCACACACACACACACTCACACTCACACTGAAGCACACCATAATACAAAGGCAAAATTTAATAAAGGCCCTAGACTTATAAAAGCAGGGCAGGCACACTCCTGGCACAGATTTAATGACTTTTAAATTGACAGCACTGGAAAAAAAACTGCAGTTTTCACTCTAAAGTCAACAGAGGGTGTGTGGGGGAAATTTGATTTGGTAGCCAGTGCCCATCAGGGGGTCGAGTTGTGTCTGGTCACTCATCCCATCAGGACAGGGATGTCTCTGGGCTGCTTGGAAGATTATTTTCCATTCACCGTGGTGTGAACAGCAAACACCCATCCATCCAGTGACAGCCTCAAACGAGATATCTAAGTAAACGACCTATAAGAGAACCGGATGGGGTGTCAAGCTTTGTCACCCATACACTGCCATGTAGTCTCGTCATTGTTCTCAGAGTGACAGAATCGGCAAACACTTTAACTTCTGTCTAGTCAATTAATTCTACTGATCAGCTGGAACGATGCCGTCATTTACACCATGTGCAAGATTAGCCAATCCATGTGGCTGTAGACAGAAAATTCAGTTGAAACATCCAAGATGACATGTTTTTACGCTTGCAAGTAAAAACAAATTTTGTTTTATTTGAGTATTTCAAAAAACATCATCATTTGACGACTTTGGAATGTTTGATGACATCCTATGATGGGCAAAAACAGATTGTAGATTGTGTCCTCTGTGCAGCCACCCAACATAGACACATACACAAAGACTAATCCTGTTACCATAATCATCTTAAAATTGTAATAATCTCTAAGCGCAGTGCTCTGCAATATGACAGCATTAAACTCATTTGTGTCTAATTGCATTTCAATGAAGCCCGACACATGAACCTGAGACTGAGGAGTCAGCGGAAAAGTCACAGGCACAAAAGATCCATTCATCACGCATATACATTTGCAAAGTATCCTTTAATAAATGCGATGAGTAAAATAAATCTGAATGATTTATATTCAGATATAAACAATCAGATGTTGTTTTCCACAATATAAATCTGAAGATGTGTGCAGATCTTTAATGACGCATATATAATTAATGACAAATAATTGGTCTGTATTATAGTATCCTGCCTATTAGAGCCCCTCCTAAGGAAAAGAATCAGTAAATGCTAATTAATAAAACCCCGTTTCTCAGGGCTCCGGAAGCGTTAACACAGTCTCCTTTAAATATTTATGCAGACTGTTACAAGTACTGGCAGTCTGCTGAAGCAGAATATGTTCAATATTAAACCAGTGAGCTGTGAGAGAGGAGGAATCTAAATGAAATAAAAAAGATAACACTGTCTACGTGTTAGTGTCTGATCACCGAAGCGGATGATATTGATCAGCCAGTCAGTTCCAGAGTGCTGGAAAGCCTCAGCAGATAAAGGTCTGCAACACTCCAACTCAGCTTCGGGGGCTGGTGCACAGTTATCGTTCAAGAGATTAAAAAAAAAAAAATCCACCATGGGCTCTTAGAGGCCGTTTGTGATGGTCAGTGATAGATCTGTCCTGAAAAACATGGATTTGTTCCAATGGTGGCCAGGAGAGAATACCTGACCAATTTAAAAACTGCTGCTTTCATGGTAAACCACTGGAATGACACATACATGCAAGTGTTAAATCATACATTACTGCACCACACTACATATCATCCCCCACTTCCCCATAAATGCAATCTATGGAAATCATATGAAGGCATGCACTATTACAGTACAACGGATTGTCTATCAAAAATGTCCTTGCAGTAAAAACCTCATTACTGTGTTTATCGGGACTGTGTCTCTTTTTTTTCTCGATATGCATCATCGTGCTGTTGTACATGACAAACCCTCAGGCCCCACACAGGAAGTGAAGGTCACAGAGATAACACCAGCACCCACTTAAGAGAACTGAGTGACTGACTGGATGGAGGACTGACGGATTACTTCAGATCTTTTATGTCAAAGCTTTCCACATCTATGGGGAAAAAAAGCTTCTTACATGTGGGGGAGAGGAGACCTTGTCTATCACTTTCCTTCACATATACACCCCCACCCACCAAAATCTCCAGTAAATGAATGAGAAAAGGGTGCCAGAGTGACCTTTAGTTGTCATAAGCGTTCCCTCATGAGATCAAAGGCATAGCTTTAGCATGTCATCTCACATGAACAGGGAGCATCACTAATACCCAGTGACAAACAGCCCTACTGCTAACTACTCCATCAGCAATGAACTAATCACATCTAGAAATAAACTCCAATATAAGACTCAGAGATTCATACAGCATGAATCTAAATTAAAGCTCTTTGAAAATGGCCCAGAATAGAAGAGAGGGTTTGGGAGACAACCAATGACAATAACCTGATAAGCATTGTGTCATACCTGCAAAGCCAAGTCCCACAGCAAGAGAGCAGGAGCACAAAAAGAAAAAAGGAAGAAATGGAGTTAGATATATACCCCTATATTTCAAGCACCAAAATACACGCCTAACTGTTCCAAAGGAACAATATTAAACATATTGAAACAGATGAATTTATTTTTGCATACCATGGCCATTAGAATTGTTTCAGCTAAAATCAATTTTGAGTTCATAAAATGTAATCATGGAGAACGAGTCAGTCAATGTTGTGAGTTGCACTGAATAAAACTCCCTGACCTGAGCTGACCCCCTGCCCTGTTCCTCGACACACGTGCAGTTACTACCGTGCCCAGCCCCCTTGTAATTGGCCCACCTGTCTCCAGCCTGGCAGGCTGTGCGATCAACAGCAAACACCAAATCCTCTTATAGCTAAACCTGCACAATATGTGACAAAAGATTACTCAACCTTAATGTCCTACAAAGATGAAATCAGCCTCTGGGTGGTGTCTGCTGAAAGAGTTGTGCGTTGCTTGTCCATAAACAGAACCAGAAGACATCTGCAAGACCAGGATGTGTCCGTGTGTTGTGATTAAAAAAAAAGTCTCCCAGTGACCAGGCCTAAATTCATGACTAAGATGAGAGAAAACCACAGAGAACAAATGAGACTGCAGAGGAAACCTCTAACACCACGCCACAGCTTTGATGTCAGCCTGGTCTGATTGCATTTTGTTTTATTGCATATCATGGAACCATAAGCAGAACACACAAGAACACTGAACCTGATCAGTTCAGTGTGTTCTTGGTGAATGAGACAGAAAAGGCAAAGAGTCAAACTGCAGAGAACCAATGAATTTCGTTCTTTCTTTTTTTTAACTTTAGAACATGCTTGTGTTTACTTCACTTCACCATGAAGAAGTGAGTGCTCACACAGCTGCTCTGAAATAGGGGGCTGCTGATTTGTTTTATGAAACTAATGAATGGAAATGAAAGATAAGTGTTTGAGGGCTTGGAATGAGTTCATATAAAGCAGACCTCAGACTGGGGTGGACCACACACCAAATCTGCACAACAACCTCTGGCACGAGCCCACAGAGGAGCAAGGAAACACCAGCCTGTGCCAGTGGCGGCAGATTGGTGGAAACTATCTGGCATGCTATGCAGGGGAAAGAACAGAGCTCCCAGAATAATCATCAATGCTGTAAAAAAAAGGGCGTGGGAGTTAATAACCACAACGGGCACCATTTTTCAAACTAAGCTCCAAGTGCAACGTCACAAGCGTATTAAAGATCTACACAATTAAATGTATTAAACAAGTTACTACACAAAACTACCAAGCAGTTCTTTCTTATTGGGATGGGACAGCACGGTCACACGGCATTCCCACAAACCAGTCACCTTTAACTGCTTCAGACAGAGACAGGATTACAATACAAGTCCAATTTATACATGGAAATCCCATGATTAGATTAAAACGTGAGTGCCCAATCAAATTAAAAGACGAGTGCCCCGTCAGCACCAAATCCTTTTAATAGCTTAAAAGAAGCTGTGTGCCGCCGTACGCCACGTCCACAAAATACAGATTTCCCTTTCTGTCTGCTGTCATAATCCTCTCTTTCCCAGAACACATGATTGCCTTTGCCCGGATAACACAGCAGGCACAGATAGAGCTAGATGGGATAAGCTTGTGCAGACCGGATGAATGCTTGGTAAAAACCCCACAAACTAAAGAAACACAAAAACCCATTGCCGAGTCAACTAGGACCATGACAGCTCTTTCCTTACTCAACCGAGTCATGCAACTTGTGGATTGTTCTAGTATGCCAGTAAAGTGCATTAAGTGACAACAACAATAAGTTACATTTTCCACAAATATCCAAATACATAGTAAATGCTGATAATTGCAAATTAAAAACCATCCTCATTAAGATGTTCTAATTTATATGAACTTTCATTTCAACTCGAATTGTGTTATGGTACACGTTCAACATCCACTGCTACAGTGTTCACATCATACTGTGGTTCACTCGATGGTAGCCAGCGGTTAAAACAAGGGAGGTGGGTGGCGCACATCATGACCTCGCGATGACACCAATTCTAAAGGAGCATGAAATCACCCCAGAAAAGAAAAAGGCCTCGTAAATCAGAGAAACGTGCAGCAGAGGCTGGAACCGAGGGTCGGGGCTTAGAATCTTTTCTGTTTTGTTTGTGCCAGAAGGCGACAAGGCCTCGCAGTGTCCTCTGCAAACCTCACCCATGTCAGATCACATCAGCATCGCGACTGGGTTTTCCCTGCGCACAGTGCCGACAGCGGAAGAACACAGAGGATTCGGGAGAGGGACTCTGCACCAGTCAGGCTCCTTTAAAACGTCTTGATTATCGAGCACTAGTCTTTAAAACTTAATGGAGATATACAATTTTACTATGAGTCCTTCACGCGACCTTCATTCTTCACCATCCTGGCAACTACGTCTCTGTCACGCGGCTGTTTCCACTATTTCACCCTCAGCAGCAGATAAACTTTGCTGCAGACCCAGATTAGAGAAGCTTTGGACAGGCTGCCTCCCGTGCTGCCCATCCCTGCAGGCCTGTGTTGGAGATGTGTGTGGTGGCCGACTACGGGCTCTTCATTCTTCCTGGGAATCAGGAAGCGTTTCCTTTAAAGAGAAACCTTCATTTTAATAATTCAGTTTATTATATGCCAGTATTTTGGCAGAAAAATTATTATTTTGACTTACAGTTTAGTTGCTGTTAATTTTGACATTGAGAAAATATTCTATTCTACACTCTGTACAATATATTCTTGTAAACTAATAGTTATGAAATGATTTATTGTGGTCTAATTTTCCCGTCCCAAAAAAAGAGCCAAGACTGCAAAACAAAGAGACCAGGACTTCCAACTGCCTGGTAATTATTGTTCATTTCTGACAAAGTAGAGTGCATCCTCTGCACCATCCCATTCTGTGATGGGAAAGAATAATTAGTTGCTGAGTAGAGCTGAGAAGTACTCCGAGGGGGATAAGAGAAAATGGGGTCACTGGTTTTACTCTCCTGCGGAGGTGATGTACTTCCACTAAGACCAATGGCAAAAGGACAATCCTAAAAATGGAAGCTGCTTTGAGAGAATCTTACATGAGATTAATGCTATTTGGATACAAAAACTTGCATGGCCCAAGTGTGTTTATTGAATTATTGGCAATCGAAGTCCTTATGGAGACCAATAACGTGCAATGGAAAATGGGAGTGTTATTGCAGTCATCACTCACAAAGTTACACACTTGTACACTGAGATGTCCAGGACACAGGGGCATTTTTAAAGTTAGCCCGTATACGGCTGTACCACAAGGTATTGATATTGTCCCCTCAAACCAGAAGCAGGGGACCATTTGGTCTCTACACAGCAGTTCAAAACAGCCTGAGGCTATTGTACTGTCACAGCGCGAGTCTATGTCTTACCGAGCCTTGACATTATTAGCGCACAAGACAATTACCAGACCACAGGGCTGCTGAGCTTGGCCTTTTTTTTTTTTTTACATCAGAGATGTAAGATCTGTTGGATTTAGGTTACGTGGGTCCCGGTTGTAGTTCTGAAAGAACTGAAAGGCAATTAGTCTGCATCTGCACCATGAAGGCACCAGCGCAAGCCTCAATACAATTCACAAAGTGACAGGAGGTGTTCCTCTGCCCGCAACCCACAATACTTTCCAGCACCGAGGGGCATGAATCACAGCTGAGAGGAAACACTGCTGAGGCGCTGTTGACATTCTGCTTGCGAGGACATGGAGGGCTGGTTTTAAAGGGCCAGTGCTGCTGAAGGAGTCACATGCTGCTGAAGGAACATGGAGAGTCTCGGGGGCAGTGGGGATGCGTCACCATATGGGACAAAGCAGGACAGATGCCCCGATTCTGGAGATCAGCCCAATGCTGCTTCCCCCTGGTCTGGGAAAAGTGTTAGTTGCAGTTCCACAGTTCCAGGACCACTTAGTGAGGACAGAAAGATGCTGACTGGTATATGATGGGGAGAGAAAACAGAAAAGCAGTAAATGGGAGACTTTACTGCACTATCCTCCACATGAGATGCTGGATGGCATTAAAAGTTATTTCCCTAGAAATAAGGAAAATTAAAAAGGGTCCCCCTCCCCAATCACACACACATGCACACACCCCTTTAACATATGGTGAATGTCTATACAGCCCTTAAGAAAAGCAAACAAGTATAAAAATCTGATTGTCTACAGAAAAAAGACCTTTGAGTGAAATTACTCAAAACAATTTTGCAGACAGTAGCATCACCGCCATTGTGAGAAACTTAAACGCCGTCTCTACTGCAGAACCAGCTCCTCTTCTTCGCTGCTTCATAAAGGTGTCCAAGAACTTCCATCAAGGACTATAAATTTATAGAGTTATTCAGTTATGCTCAGATAAAATGGAATGCAAGGTTTTTCATCCACAGATACACAGTGCCTATTCACTAAAGAAGTCAAAACATCAAAAGACACACACACACACAGTAATAATATTCCCAGAATACAAGGTACATTTAAAATATAGGTAGACAATGTATACGTGAAAAATGCAAGTAAGTAGTTATCTTTGATCTTCATCTAAATAAACATAAAAAATAAAACATCAAAGTGATAACTTAGAGCAATCCTCCAAAACACCAAACTGGAATTAGCATAATGCTGTGCCTCTAATTTATTTAGCTGATTTTTTTAACACCCTTCTTCAGAATGCATTTTCAGCCACATAATTCCTACCTACTAATAAGGAAATTGTGACTATTTTATCTGATATTGTCAAAATGTTAGATTTAGCTGATTTAGCTCAATTCAAACATTAAGCTATAATTAAAACAGTTATAATTGCTCGTTATTTGGCAATTATTCAGACACACACGTAACAAAACTTAAACCATCCAAGTCAGTGTCAGTGAGAGTAACCTGACATTCCTGAAATGGAGGATCCTGAGGATCATAGCAGTACGTGGCATACTCAACACATAAGCAGCTTTGTGAAAGAAAGCTGGTCATTTGGCCAAGTCGTTAAAGACATGCATTAAACATTTCTAGTTTGTGGGATTTGCTTTGTTGTTTTTAGAACACATGGTGATTTGGGATAGGAATCTATATGAAAGTTAGTGCGTCGTATTTCCTAGATACCTTGTTTGTGTTGCCTTTGAAAACTGAAATTCAAGTGGCAGGATGTTTGTCACACTGCTCTCCATGTACAGTAGACAGCCACGTGACAAAGCCATGAATCATTACCATTCATAATCGTGTTTTTTCTATACAGTGATTCATAATCAGCATCATAATCCTATCTTGGATTCATGATTCACAGTCGTGCTTTTATACTGTGGATGCAGGACATAGCAGTGATTTATGAGATTAATATAGCTGTAGAGTTTATAGAATGATCTAATGGACGTTTGGTGGTCTGAACAACGCACAGCTCTCTCTCCCTCCCTCACAGACACACACACTCAGACACAAATATAGAAAACCTCACCCACACTTGAGCACGCACTACTTTTGCCTGCAGTTTCCATGGAAACACACCTCACAATTCACAGCAGATAGATGGAAAACAATGAACATGCAAAACTGGGCTGTTTCAGCCTGTTAAGCAATCAGTGAAGAAGCGTCTCCTCAAGGACAGACGCTAAACATATCTGTAATGACAAGCAACCGACGTCACACACTCTCCTACAAAACACAACACAGCTCACCTCAAGATAGCAGAAGGTCAATTCTTAGGATGTGGAAATTAAGAATGTTAATGGAACCATACTGAGGAGTTCCCAAAGAAAGACAAGCATGTTTAGCAAATGGATGGGACTTTTTACTTAACTTTTAGCAATACTTCTTCATAGGGGAGTTCTCAATATGTACAATATGTAATATATTGTGATATAATCGTATTAAGAATATCTAACATATCTCTTTAAACAAGCTGCAACATGTTTCTTAGGAACAGACAGATCAGGTTTTAAAGGTACACATTTTAAAGATTGCATTGCGCAATGAGAAATTAGAAGGGTTGTTTGAGGATTTTCTTGTGAGTTTCTTTTTTAATACAGTCATCATAATGGAACTCTTACGTTAAAAAAATAAGTCCTTATTTAGATGAACCTGTGTGTCCTATCTAGCAGTGTTATTAATTTAGCTTCTCAGCAGTAAGTACGCTTCCTCCTCCCGGACCAAGAGATTAATTAAAGGGAGGCATATCTCTGCAGATGCCAAGACTGCTCTGCCAGCTAGAAAGGTTCTGCTTGCATTGTGGCACAGAAAGTCACAAACGTGCTCGTACCACGAGGAGCTGCTCTGCTGAATTAGGCCTGTCACCTCCTCACCCTCGGCCCACCAATAAACCAGATTTACTGAGGGGTTCAATCAAACAAGGCGCGGTTATGAGCTCTTTTCTTTCCCCACACACACACACAGACCCACACAACTCTGTGGTCTGCTGTGCACCATAAATCTGCCCAGCGCTGGTCATGCCGTGTTTTTAAGACACTGCTGCTGGCTTTTTAATAAGGCCTGGATGGAGGGCTGTGGGTGTCTTACGAGTTTTAGCATCTCGGGGACAGATGGATGGTGCTCTCGCCTGTGTGACCGGGGGGGCAGCCCTCACACAGGCCGAGCGTGTGGCCGCCGACCTGGCAGGAGTCCCCCTAACAACCCCTCTTAATATTATAGGTTGTCAGATAACACGGTGAATGGGCCTGGCCTGTCAAAGCGGCCGAGGGGAAAATAGAGGTGGTCTTAAGAGTATTTCAGGTCGCAAGAGGCGATGTGTGGATCGGTGCCAGGCTGAGAGGAAGTGTCCTTTAGAGTCGGCTTAACGGAGCGAGAAGGGAAGTAAACAGAGGAGAGAGAGTGGAGGATGAAACAGGACTTATTAGGCAGGAAGGGAGATAGAGAGAGAAAGGGGGAGTGAGAGAGAGAGAGAGATGCTGTAAGCCGAGGCACCCCGCTGAGGTTCATTTAGACTCCATCCCATAATGCCGCAGCCGGACGGGGTGATGTCTGGGACTGGCACAGCAGGAATCACAGAGTCCCACAGCTTTGGGCTGGCAGAGTTCAGCAGAGTTAACAATGTCTCCACAAACTCACTCACACTGCAAGCAGCAAAGGGTAAGAGGAAGGAAGTCGATAAAAATGGGGGCAGAAGAAGGGGCGAGTACACAACCTTGGAGGAGTTCCACATTTTTCTTCAGGTTGCACACACCACCTGTTCTTCTGGGTTCAGACAAGAAACCCACACTACTGTGGCTCTTAGACTCTGTAGGTAAAATGAAGGACGGAGGTTTCTGAGTGTCCTTATGGCCCCAATAAAAAAGCCACCTGCTCCAGACCACAATGCAAATAAGCAGTGACCTACCTCTCCACTGACCCCCGGAGGTCACAACAACCCACTTATCCCAAATCCAAACACACAGTGTTTTCTCAGTGGGATGCAATCTCATGGGAGCAGAACAAACGAGAATCTCTAAATAAACATCACGACTCAAACAGCCACACACTCATATATGTGCACTCGGTGGCCATTTTATTGTTCTACAGTGCAATAAATCTAACTGCCCTTCATTCATTGTCATTTTCTGGCTGGAGGTTGCCTGGATATTTTTAGAACGATGGTGCACTGAAGGTGCTCTAAAAGTGTCTCCATATCCTGATGCACTCCTAACAGAAGACCAGCATCATACCTGGGAAGCAGTGTTCTTCTGATCAGAAACGGACTCTTGATAAATAACTGGGATCTGCATGCTTCAGAAAAGAGACCAGATGTGGCACAACGTGGCGCATTCTATAACCTAACACCTATACTTTTTTTTTTTTTATTTGACACCACAGCACACCAGTTGTGCCATAAAAATCCAGGCTACAGCTTTTGTTATATGAAGGATATAAAAAGCTCTAATATACAGCTTTAATATACTGAATTTAATTTAAAATGTCTTGAAATATGTTGATCCTGCAAGCATCAGAGTCATTGCACTGTCAACAGATTTTTAATGTTGTCAATCATTCTTGTACAATTGAACAATGAAATACATGGCACAATTTATGGACATGTAGGTCACAGGTCACACTAGAGGGTCAGTGCAGATCTATAGCTTAAAACTATAGATATATGAGTGCTATTTTTAATGAAGTGGCTCATGACTGTACATGAGCTCGCACATGCAGACACATGCACACATGCTGTCCCTTCAGAGCCTCATTTTAGCCACAATGCACCTTAATTTACTCAGCTATGACGCAAGTGCCTCCCTTCAAACCCGAGCAAAGTTCCATTTCGGCACCCCTAAAAGACTAATGAAACCGCCCAACAGGGTGTGCAAGCGCCACATGAAAAAAAAAAGATGTGTGCGTAGCGGGTTTAATGACAAAACTTTCCGCAGCCCCAGCCGTAATGTGTCCCATGACAGCTCGGCTTTCCTGTCCTGCATTCTGCAATGAAAAAAAAAAAAAACGTTCTTTCCACACAAAAACGTTGACAAGTTGCAAAAGCGGACGGGACAACTTCAGGTGGACGTCTCGAGGCTTTTTATACGCAGCAGGATGACGGGAGAAATGTTGCCTAGGGGCCAGGTTCAAGCACAACGTCACACATCAAACACCTGCAGACCACCACACTGTTTCAGCCATTTATAATGGGTGCAGAGTGAGAAAGAAACATTCATTTTTTGCCCATTTGCACTTTAGACGACTTAAAATGAGCTGTGGAAGGCAGACAGAAGGAAAAAAGTATAGCCAAGAAACACACTCAAAGGAAATAATCTCGATGATGGCATACGCCGGCCTACCGTAACTGCTCACTTACAACAGCATGCTGTGTATTAGGAACACGGAGCTCAGTGTGATGCACATTTCCCACTGACCACTCCCAACTCTACGTACTAGAGCAGCACCGGCGGGCCAGACCGTCAGCGGGCCTCCAGGAGGGCCGCGTTCCAGCCACGGCCTGGAAACCCTAAACAGGGCCGAGCACCAAGACATCCACACAGCGGCTAAAAATAGACGCAGAGACGACCTGGCCACGGGGATGGCACGCAAGGAGTTGCTGGGGGGGCATGGGTGGAGAGACACATAAGAGGGTGCAGCGAGGCTTGTTTGAGACAGGGATGGAGGTAAGGAGGCTATGCTTTTAATAGAAAGGTTCTGTTATGGAAACTCGAACTCAGTTTAACACAGAACCCTTCGTCCAACAAATAAAAAGGTCTGTCTGACTTCACGAGCCATATTTGTGTGGAGTGTGAAGGACCGATCCTCAGGCCAGCGGCTTTGGCTTGGTCACCCCAGGTGGTGCCAAAGTGACCAAATATGTTCAAACCTGTCAGTTTTATTGGTGTATGTATAGAGGTGGCCAAGCAAAGCATATCCCTGGGTTTAAGGGTCAACAAAAGACGCAAAAGCGCAGCACATTCACAAGTCTTTACCAAATATAGCTCATTTCAAGGGGGAACGCATAAACTGCTTGGAAGTGCAAAGTGGTGAGCTGAAGTTTTTTTGGCCTGTTGACTTTGCCCCGCACTTAACACAGAAGGTGGGTCTGCGCGCAAGTGTGTGCGCGCCTGTATGCGAGTGTGTTCTGTTTAAATAAACAGAGACAAAGCTGCCACCCCCTGCAAACCCCCCACAGCCGAAGACCACCAGCAGAGATTTAACAGAGAGCGCACTGGCCAAATTCATACCCCTCCCTGTGCAAAGGAGATGGAAACAGAGAGCGAGGAGAGACGGGGGGCTGAGATTAAATAATCACGTTATTAGGTCCAGATTTAAGAAAAATATGTGGTACTGCCTGTGTCTCACTCTCAAGTGCAGTCCATGAGTATCTTTAGATTGAGTTTGACATAAACGTGTGTGTTCGTCTACACAGTTGTGTAACGTCATTAAATATTTTCCACTGGCCCAGGAAATGACGCAAGCTAAGAGTTCTGTTTTCACCCAGCAGGATCACACACATGCAAAAACACAGCCAGGCCCTCTTCCATGTTTACTATGTGATGGAGCTGTAGGTTTCTGGAAAAACAAGCTTCATGACGATGCAGAAGGGCTTCCGCAGGTTTCAACCTCAGACCTTTCTACGACCATTATGAATGTTCACACAGGGCAAAAAAAATCTTACATAAAGGGATTTTTTTTTTTAATTGTGACTGGTGTCAATTCTGGAGCGCCTTGTCTTGCTGTTTGGATCAACAGCTAAAGCTGTCAAGAGGTTGTTCACCCTTATCGGTGTTGTGGTGATGTACACAATTGTGATGAGTCCCAGGATAACCTTACAATACTCAGGAAAGGGCTTGCAGTTTTTGATAAGACAACATTCCAAGTTTCTTAACAAACCAATTTGCTCGGTGTACAGTGAAAAGTTCATATCATCGTATCATATCATGGTCATGTTCTTAGTTATATTCCAGTTATGTTACCAAAATAACGTCACTCCTCGATCTCTGTCAAGGTCTTGGCAGATATTCTAACAATAAAAAGAATGCAATGTCATATTAACAAGGTGACCTGTAATTGTCAGACACAGAGAGACCCAGCTGAAGGAGATGCATGCATTCCCAAATGTTCTCGAGGCCATTCCTCAAAATAAATACAGACTCGCAGACATACACAGACTCCCACGTCAAGGAGACATCCACACAGATCTGAATGAAACAGACAACCCCCTGGTGCACAGCCCAGACATCCAGGCCTGGCAGGGTCACAGCAGGGTGCCAGGTGACAAAAACTGCTCAACAGCTGGGGCAGTGGTGGCCTTTCAGGTAAGGAAGTGGACTCGTAACTGAAGTGTTGTCAAATGATGATGTCACTGTGGCTGTAAGTGATTACTTTATACTTCCTTTTGATTCATGCTGAACCAAAAAAGTTTATTATATATCGTGCTGTGATTCATTAAATCAATCAATCAGCAGTAGTCATTCTCCTAAGTCAATGTTAATTAATAGCTCCACTTCAGGTTGGAATCTATATATTTGATCTCATTAGAAAATACTGCAGCACAGCACATGGTGCACACAACGAAATGTGTCCTCTGCCTAATTACCCTTAGTGAGTCATTAGGTGAGCAGTGTGTGGGCAGTGTGTGGGTACAGTACTTTGCTCAGTGACACCTCAGTGGCACCTTGGTGGATCAGGATTCACCAGACAACTGTCTGATTATGGGGCCTCTTCCTTAACCGCTAGGCCACCACTTCCCCATTAAGTGTCAAGTAATCACATAATGCCTTAATTGACTTCGTCATGCTGAACCAAAGAGTTCATTTTATATCTTGCTGTGATTCATAAATCAATTTATCAGTATTAGTTAAGCATTGCTTAAATACATGGTTTGCACACATATCATAAAGTGAATTAATACTACAAAATTATACCAGGTACAACATTGTCGGCTATGTTTGGTAGAGAGCTGACAGAGCACGTTCATGAAATGAGCAATATCTGTTGGTTGTTAAAACCTATATTTTAAAATATAAAATGCTAATATTGTAAACAAATTTTCTTTTCTCCAAGTTCAGGAACAATCTCTGGTCGACTCTCACACCTCACATATGAAATATAGAAAGGAAGCATTAAATTTAACAGCATGGCACAGAAAGAGAATAAAGCTGAAAGACCGCTGGGCATGTGGGCCGGATATGAGGCATTATAGCTGGATGGCCCACTGTTCCTTGTCAGCTCTTTATGGCAGTTATTATGGGAATTCTTAATTACACACTGCCTACAGTCTAGTGCTCGAACCAAGAACAGAGGGCGAGAAAGAGGCAGGCAGGCTCTGAGGTCCGTCAGTCACAGTGGAGTAGTCGACAGGTAGAAATGGCGGCATCAACGCAATTCACCAGCCACAATGTTTGGCGCAAACGGGAGGCCGTGTCTGCGTTTTCCTGAAAATTTTATTAACCCACTGGTTCTTCAGAGTCTCATGTGACGGAACTAAAAAAATACATTTGTGCTAGGTTTTTCATCCAATCACCGAGCAACTGCAATGCCATGATGGTCGGAGGAGCTACTTTTTTTTGTTCTGGGTGAACAAAGCATGAGAAACGGGAGGTAACCTTTCCCCTTATGACGACATAAGGGAAGACGTTCCAGACCGCATGAGCTGCCGCTCTCTGAATGGCGAAGCAGAATAACCAAAGCACTCTTTATACATTGCAGGACCATAGATAAACTAGGGGAACTTGTATTAATGCAGTTTTCATAATAGGAGACCTTCAAAGCCTGCAAATGGATACGCTCAATCGCTTTGAAACAGGGGAAACTTATTTAAACTGAAGTATGGTGACAAAAAGCCCACGACTTTGACTGCACTCTCCAAGAACATTGGTGTTAACAGCAACATCTCCCACACATTCAGCGCAGAAGCGCTGCATCCCAGACTTACACCGACGAGCAAGTGCGTAAAGCTTCACCCACGTTGCCACAGATGGGCCTTCGATGAAGGGGGGGGATTTTTTTAACAAGCATGCGCATGGCACACACGTGAGCACATAAAAACACAGAAAAGTTAAGTGGTGGCAAACCCTACTGCATAAAAAAGAAAATTAAAGTCTTCAAGGAAATACAGGCAAAGATAAAATTTGTTAAACACATGGGGTACTCAGTGGACTGGTTTTTAGGTAGATTTATATTTAGAGAAAAACAATATTTTATAATATAAGAAATTGCACATTTCATGAAAGGGATGCAAATTATTTTTACTTATGCATAATAATGTATGTACTAAAAATTACTACAATCCATAGTCCTTCCAAAATGACCTGACCACAACAGTTGGTTTCATTTTTCATCGATTGCAGCTAAAACGTTGCTGTAGAGTCAGATAGTTTGGGCTGCAACAATAACCCAAAAAGTGATCTTATCTTACTGAGCATCATAATACACACGCACATACACACACACCAAGCACAGAGCCACATTCATTGTATGCTGAGGTCTCTTGATAAACAGGTAATGTGGCAAATCATGATTCATATCATGAGGTGTTCTATTAGACTCATGCATTTCCCGATTAATTTTTAATTTCACAGAGATTAATCCATCAATTCTTCATTGAAATGTATTGATCAGCAACTTTTGGTTTGTGCTAAATACAGGCACTATGAGTGGTTTTGTGGCATGGCTGGTAACCCAGCAAAGTGAGAATAATTGAGAAAAGGCTGATGGGAATGTGCACTGGTAACACCACTTTTCCACAGGGATGTGTCAATCACACACACACACACACTCATGTCACTTTTGTTCTCATACACACACAATCAAACACATATTTCATTTACCCCACAGTACTTATTCACTTCCTATATCTCCCATTCCTATTTTGCCCAGTCTCACATATATATATACAACTTTATTATTCTTTTCATGCACACACACACTCATAATCCCTGCATTCATCACACAATTTTGCTCAATAGCCTGTGTGTATGAATACTTCTACCACCTCCATCAAGGACAAACACCCACAGCTCTCCATACATCACACACCAATGCCTTCACACCACATCCTGAGGGACAAATGCTACCTCACCCACCCCCGAGATGACATCACATCCTGTTACTGGTAGTGGGTGATCTAAGAGCTTTGACTGCCTTTGTCAACCAAGTCAAGGATGCATACGTGCAGGAACACAGAGCACCAATTGGACATGCAGAGCCCAGAAAGGGCCTGGTTGCTATAGTGCAGGAGGAGGTGATGTTGCCATGGGAACGCGCCAGGATACAGTATGCTGTGTTGACACATGGCAGAGGGAGTGAGTGTGTGACTGGCCACTGGAGAGCAGAGGAGGGGATAGGAAAGGACCCTACATATACACATCCTTTCAGCCGGCTTTCTTTTCAGATAAACAACACAGTGCAGCAAACACAAGTGTAAAAATGAGAGAAAAATGAAAGGGAACCAATACCTTGCAGAGCAACCACGTGGGTGTGGTGCACGTTTATCTGTGTATCTGTGAGCATGTTTATTTATTTCAGGTTTACAGTTCAATGTGATGCTATGTACAGAGGCTATAGGTTGTATGTTTACAATTTATGTGAAGCTCAATGTGTTTACATTGTTTGGTGTTTTTAACTACAAATGCATATTTTTGTATCTAAAAACACACTGTAACATAATGTAGAAAATTACAGAATTCATCATAATTCATTGAAATCATTGATATCGAATCAAAGCTAATTACTGAGTCCAGTGAAGCTGGTTATGCTTCAAATTGGTGACACAAGAGCCAAAAAATTATGTTTAAACATAACCCTCAGTGGAAGGACAGGGTCAGCTTCACCAGCTGAAGGGCACTTAACTCCACCTAGTGGCTTTCTTCACACATCAGCACAAAAATAGCTCTCACTGATCACTGCAACACAAGCGGGGAGGACACATCTGGCTTTTGGGAATAAAATGAAAAGAAGAGATGGATACAGGAGAATTTTTACAGGCCGAATTTCAATCCTGATGAACTTTAGAAGTGCACAGACGATCTGGAATCAAATCCAAACCCCCTGTGGTCCAGCACAACTTCCACTGGCTTCTCTTTCTCTGCAAATATTTCCTCGGGAAACAAATAGCTCAGTTGGAGTGTCCTCGTGTTCACATTGGAGCTACTGTAACAAAGGTCTCTCCGAGCAGACAGTCAATTTCGAAGTTTGTATGAGATGTGGCCACTCGCTTTCCAATGCTGAGTTCTGTAGTGGTAAACTGGACTGATGGATAAATGGTGGAACGTAGCTTCTTTATCTAATAGTATTAATAGTAATACTGTTACTCCACTTGTGCTCTTTTTAGCCAAAAGAGCATTTTTCTAAGAATCAAACAGAGAATAAATAGCATGGTTCCTGAACAGTTTTACTTAACATCACAGAGGGAGCCTGGGAATTACTACACTCAATCCACTCAACGGATTGTATTCGGATTGTCTGGCAATATTCAATAACATCGACATTACGACAAGTCTCACTGAAATATGATTTGTTGCTTAGGATCTATGAAAATTTTGTTTCTGTTTTGTTTGTTTTCTTTTTGCAAAAGCCAAATAAATACTGAAAGTAGGACAAAAGGGCTGCACCAAATACAATGTTTTATAATTATAATAATAATAATAATAAAGTGAAGTTATTGTCACATGTGATACACAGCAGCACAGCACACGGTGCACACAGTGAAATTTGTCCTCTGCATTTAACCCATCACCCTGAGTGAGCAGTGGGCAGCCATGACCGGCGCCCGGGGGTGCTTTGCTCAGTGGCACCTCAGTGGCACCTTGGCGGATCGGGATTCGAACCGGCAACCTTCTGATTACGGGGCCGCTTCCTTAACCGCTAGGTTAAGGAAGGTAATTAGTGTCAGATGATCACCAGTGTTGATGGGTGGTGGTGGCCTAGTGGGTAAAACACTCGCCTGTGAACCAGAAGGCCCAGGTTCAAATCCCACCTACTACCTTTGTGTCCCTGAGCAAGACACTTAACCCTAAGTTGCTCCAGGGGAGGGACTGTCCCTGTAACTACTGACTGTAAGTCGCTCTGGATAAGGGCGTCTGATAAATGCTGTAAATGTGTTGCCAGATTTTATATGCTTTACTTGCATTAATTAAATGTGCAGAAATGTATATTTCAGTCAACTTAATCTAAACAAAACAAATTAATCGAATAGATTTAAATGGTGTTGAAAACGGCACCTCACTATTATCTACAAAAAAAAATGTTTTTGGCAGTGGTGTGCTGATCTACTGAACTCAGCCAGGACAACACACCAGTGTCAACGTCACACTGTAAAATAATCATAAATTACTGCTTACAGTTCTGCACTGCAAAGTATTATGAAGACTGAAGGCTGTTAATTTTTAATAATTGTTCAATGTGTGTCTATGTATACAAAATTACATTTTGTATATGCACGTATTCTGTTTGAATTCTGCTGAAATTGACAGTGAATCTCACGGAAAAAAAAAGACCATGGGCACGTCTTTGAGAGCCCGAGTCCCTGAGGAGAAAGGAGAGCCCCCTGAATCTCTTCGTGACTGAATAAGAGATTAGATCGAAGTGGAAAGACCCTCCATGAGAAAAAAATGGCTGTGTCTGGCTTCCACAGTGAAATCCACTCTAATTAAAACATTACGATTATCACGCCGGCTTTTCCTGAGCATGTTTAACAAGATTAAATTCTGCCTGAAGACATCCAGCAATGATATAATTTCACAGCCATTGTTTTCCCAGGATTAGACCATTGTGTGTGTCTGTGTGTGAGTGTGTGTGCATGCATGTCCCCCACCCCCATTGTAAATACAGCTGAGATGAGTGATTTAGGTTGGCTGCCGCTGGTGCAAGGCCTTAATTAATTCAGGGTGGCAATTTTCACTGGAAGAGGGTGGTCATTTGTCCCATTCAGTTTGTCACAAGAAAAATCCTAATGTGCACAGAGCGGCATCAGAGAAAGTCATTACTCAGAATGTAAAAATAAACAAATCTACGCTGATGCAGAGTCAGCGTGAGCTTGAGCTCCCCCTGGTGCATTAATACAAGCACGAGCAATGTCAGCAATCACAAAGTTAGCTTCTAACTATCCACACTGACTTAACAGCTTCAACCTGTTAATCATCCCAGGACACTACAGGGTGCAATGCGGGCCCAGCCCACTACAGGGTGCACATGGTGGGGAGCCAACATGGGGAGATGTGTATGGGCAAACTACATACACACAGGGGCTGGGATTTCAAACACAAAGCTTGAAGTTGTGAGCTGCCACGCAACCCTATTCTCTGTATCATTTCATACAAAGCATTTCTATTCGGCAACCATCCATTCCTTCAGTTCAAGTATCTTATCCCAAAAACCTATGTTTGCATGGTAGTGCAGGATCCGAACAAGAACCTTTTTCTTAGACTGCAGGTATGTGTAGTATGCGGGGAAATTAAAGTATCTAAAAAAGAGGAGAAAATATGTGGAGGTAACTAGTCTGGTAAGTAGGTAACTAGTTAGAAAAATCTAATTTTGTATTCAATTAAAATGCTTTTCTCCAAAACAACTTCACGAGAGTTTCTGAAATTTAAAAAATTAAAGGTGCTAACGTTTTCCCAGACAAATACTCGAAACGATGAGAAAACATAGATCACAATACATTCTCCCCACAAGGTGGCAGCACCACAACCACTGCATGGGTCATCATCAGGAGGTCATCACGCCTGTTATGAAAAACAGGCTCCCAGAGGGTCAGTCCTGCTTCTGTCACGTTGGTGGACATCAGATCCACTGAAAAACCCCTCAGAGGCCAATCAAAAAGTGTCAGGTCACCACACAGCGATAACTGAACAACAATCTATGACATTCCCTAAATCTGAATAAATAAGTAAATAGAAAAAAAAAGTGCCCCCCTCCCACAAAACATTTCCCCTCATATTACTGATCCTCTGAACGGGAGAGTAGAGACCAGTTTCTCCCTCACACACCCTCTCACCAGCATCCCTCACACATTCCCTTTCATCTGTGAGGAGGATCTCCTCTGCAACAGAAAACAGAATCAGTTTTCTCGGACCTCCTGCACCTCCATCTAATATTCCCTCAAATCTCGACGTGGAGGATGAGGGGATACTCAGACAGGGCAGAACTCTTGGCATGTGGGGAGACAGGGGGGAGGAGGTAACGGGCTGAACCCAATTAAAGGACTCCGTAGATGTTTCAGCAGGACGTGGATGGCCGGGCAAGTGAGCGAGTGAATGATTGACTGGGGTATCCTTGGAAACCTACAAAAATGAGAGGGAGGGGAGCAAGAAGCAGAGCGTATGCACTCCGTGGAGGCTTTCCTCATTCAAAGCTTCGGAGGTGTAAGCTGTCGAGACCAATCAGCCTTTAAAAAAAAATGAACAAGTAAATAACAGCAAGTGGGGCGTGCAGCGCTGCCTGAATTAGGACCATGAAGGGATATACATCAACCACCGCGGCACACATGGGACAAAGCCAGTGATATAACCTGAGGTAACACAAGCAGCTCATTACTGGCAGCGCGGAGAACCCGGCAGCGTGGAGGGTGTGTCGTCTGGTTACTGTACTGCTCCAACTGGGGCTCATGAGGCGAGCAGAAGGGAAGGGTTAAATATGGGGTGTGTTTCACCCCTCGGGCAGAAACAGTGGGAGTGAGGGGGCGAGATGGTAGAGCTGGTGTAATGTGCCTATTAGTGCGAGGCGGCAAGTTTCAGGGGGTACGAAGGGGTGTGACTGAAGTAAAAAATTAAATAAATGGCACAGACAAAAATGTAAGGTCCTATCCTTGCTAAAGAGATATTAACATGTCAAAATGTTAACATAAAATTAGAAAAAAAATTAATCAACCAAAGTATTAATAGTCAAATTTTCCAAAACTGAACTTTCAGCTAATTCTCCGAGAGTGTCAAGCAACTCCAATTTGACCTGGACATGAGACTCCCCCTCTAAAGCAGAGTTGGACATAGCTTGAGCAGTAAATTTACTATAACCATAACTAAACTATGAGTAAAAATGTACTAATTGTCACAACAGAACATTATCACACAAATAACCACGTGTATAAAACTAAATTCTAAATGTCTGAAAAAATTAATACAATTACAGTTCACCTTAAAACCAACCAATAATGGCCAAAAACATGGATGTGTTGCCAGTAAAGATTGATAGAAAAGGGTGATCAATAGCAAGATCCCACTGGGCTGGACCATCATACATGGATCCATAAAGTGAAGTGAATGTGAATTAATTGTCATTGTGAAACACTGCAGCACAGCACACGATGCACAAAACAAAATGTGTCCTCTTTTTAACCCATCACCCTTGGTGTGCGGTGGCATTTACATTTACAGCATTTATCAGACGCCCTTATCCAGAGCAACTTACAATCAGTAATTACAGGGACAGTCCCCCTGGAGACACTTAGGGTTAAGTGTCTTGCTCAGGGACACAATGGTTGTAAGTAGCTAATTTTGTCAAGAAAGAAAAGTGACCATTGGCAGTACAACTGCCAGCAGGGACACAAGACCTGTGCTGGCTCCACTTTTAATAAGCAAAAAATTTCATACAAAATATACACTTTAAAAACAGGTGCCAGATCTTTTATGCATGGAATTTTCTATGATTTGCCAACGTAAAATTGTTGTACATCTGATTTGCTGCCTCATGAAATTTTGATTCATGCCACATGAGTGAAAGACGTTTGTTAATCGAGTTATTTCAGTATTTAGAGTAATTGTGATACCTCTCAGGGAGAGGTGGTGGGTCGTTTTCTCCAGGGCGTCTTACTGTTAGTCACACTCCACAGGGGAGCTGTGGCCCTGCAGATACTGAGGCAACAGGAGACTCAAATCATCCCTGCCAGGCTGATGCTTATCGTCATCTTTCCACTGGCACTCAGCATGGTTTTCACTAGTTCTGGCAGGTGGCAACAGAAACCTTTTTTTCTAAAGAAGGACTACAATTCTCTTCTTGCTGTCTTTTGTACTTTCTTTCTCCGCTATGCCACACTTGCTCTCTATCACTATTCATGTCCCGTTTGTTTAATTAAAGGACACGGTGTGCACTAAGATATCAGCCCATCAGTGGAGTAAGTCAGCCAGTGATGTTCAATTAACATGCACAGTCTGAACCTCCTTTTCCGCTGCACCTTCAAAGCCAGCAAGATGACGGATCGCTCAGGGGGCTCACGGCGCGTTAGCCGCAGACCATGAATGCCAATGAGCTCCGAACAGGTAGAGGGTACGGATGTTTTTTTATTTCAGGTTGCCAGAGCTTTTCACTCCGTCCTGCTTGCTGCATCAAATGGGAAAATAGCATAGAGGCAAAAACAAGGTTGCCAGGTTGGGCAGGTTGCCCTGCTGTGCAGTAATTGTAATGAGCTTCCCTACTGCACTCTCCCCATCTGTCTGCGGTCTTTAGTTTCAGGGAACAGACACTATTAACACACAAGCCCAATAAACAACGCAACAAACAGCAACTGTACTTACACACACTCACTCTCTCTTATATTCATGGACATTTTCTCGCCATCTCTCTCGCCATCTGTAGGCTTTGAGCCGGTGGGACCTTCATCTTTTCTTGGATAGTTATGTGAGGCATCCAGTCCAACATCCCAGCATTCGCTCTGTAGATACCCACCCATCCCATGCCTCCTTCCCTTCATCTTCCACATTATCCTTCTCTCTCCTTCGCTGACTCACTCACTTCCTGTCACAATGGCCGGTGCTCTTCATTCATAATTTAACGCACACAGAGTGAATGGAAAAGAGCAGACGGCCCTTACCGACAGAGATGTTTAACAGCCACCTAACCATTAATCAAACAGAATCAGTGATACTTATTACTTGCATCTCTTTAAGCTTGATGTGCCTGCTTATTCCATCTGCAGTCATAAATAAGAAACATGTGCATGTAGGCAAAAATCTATGCTTGTCCCATGCTGGTATCTAGTGGGGACCAGATTTTTTGTGTCACGTTTATAACAACATTTGATTTTCAGTAAAGATGTACTGCCAACACACACACAGACACACACACAATGTTGCGTACTTCAGCAGAAAAACCTCCTCAGAGCACCAACAAGTGCATTAAAAGATCCCCATTTATACTCACTTGGCTCTGAACTCGAACAGTCAGACCGCTGACCCCAAATGCACCTTCATTCCCTCCCTCCTTCCCTCCCTCGGCAGCTTATTGATTTCTCTTTTGCCCCTCTTTTGCTGTTTATCTGGAGTGGCCTTTTCTTCTCTGATCATGGTGGATGGTTTCCCCATTCATCCAAATAAAGCATCTCTTGCTGGCACTTGATGACAGGCTGGTCAGCAGATGACTGAACAGATGATCTGAACCCCAAGAGGGACAAGCAAAGAACAGTCGCAAATAATGAAGAGAGAACAGCAAAGAATGTGTGATTTAAATCGTGTTAAAATCTTTGAGTTAAAATATCTGAAACCATGCAGCCCTATACACTAAATGGCAAGTAAAACCTCTTTTACTGAAAATAATCTCGAACACCTGTAGTGACACATATTTTCATATTCCATTTAAATTCTTCCTATTCATTGTATGATGTGCAGTGAAATGAAATGCTTTTTGCAACTGCTACAGACCACAGTATTGCAAATGTTGCAAGTAAACAATGAACCAATATGCAAATATTGCAAACATAACCAAATATTACACTTTTACGTCTTTAACATAAAATATGTGTAACTGGTAGGGTGAAGTTGTGCAAATGAGTTACAGTTTTTTTTTTTACAATGTTTAAAGAAAGGAGAAAAAGGGCCATAAACAAAAAAAAAAAAAGAGCAGTAAGGTAAAAAGCGCAGTCATTTTGTGCAAAGTGATGAAACTCTGGACCCGGAATAGCCCCGTCCGGACTGGATCCTGACAGTATTATGTAAGTGCCTATATACTGAAACAGCTCATATTATAATGTTATATTATTTTTACATGGAGGGTATATCTAGAAATCACCCGACATTTGATCTCACCTCAACAAACATTTCACATCAACATTGTGTCCTTCTTGCTCTGATCTTGGTAGGTGCTAATTCCTCAGAAGAGATGCAATGTCTCTGAATATTCAGGAAATTGATAGTGTGCAAAGACCTTAAAATTCATGTCAATATTTTGCAGTTTCTTGTGAGTAAGCAACAGAACTACAGTACATTTTGAAGACGTAGTGTTTAGCAGCGCAGTGATTCACACAAAATGTAGAAAAAGAGGAAACCTGTGACCAGCGTTATTGTCCCTGTTTGGCCATCATGTAATGAGGATTAATGAGGTTATTAAAGGAGGGCCACGGAGCACAACTGTTCTGAGGACTAATGACCTATGCACCGCGGGGGCGGTGCCATCGCTGGTTAATTACCCAGGAGGGAGAGCAAACAGCTCACAGAGCCTCGGGGAGCTGAAAATGAGCCCTGAGCACCACATGGGATTGCAAACGGTCACTGAATATTTACCTCATTCACGCACCTCACGCACATTATCTCTTCTATCAGTGAGATTTATTCAGTTTGATGGGAATCAAAAAAGGTTCTGGGGTTAGGGTTAGGGTTCTGGGAACCAGACAGGAAATGAATCTGCCAGACAGGATGTTACTCACAGCAACGAAAGCGTTGTAGAAGCGGCGGGACAAAGGAGAGAAAGTTAATCTTACTGTTGACCACCACGAAGGAAATAAGAGTTCAAGGGGAACGCTGCATGTGCCAAGCACACAAGGTAACCTCAGATGCAAAGGAAAGAGCAAAGTATCATGTACAGTGCAAACAGAGATATAATGCCTGAAATATAATGTAAAGCGCACAGCTTTTATTAACATCTTGTGACGCATCGAGCCGTGTCCGTCTCGAAAGGCCTGTTTCTGTGTGAGTGCTGTGTGCTAAAGGATTTCACGTTTATTGCAAATTGCTATAATGTTTAAATTTATTGCCCACCCCAGTCTTACATGAAACCGAAACCAGTTCAGGGATCCAGAGTGCCTCCCCCACAATAGTTAAAAGCTCGTTAATGAACATAACCTGACCCAGGTTCATTACATTGACTGCCGAAGACGGTTTGAAATAAGAGCCGAGTGGTGACAGGCTAAAATGGACACATAATGAACAATTTATCTTTAAATATGGCAAACCGGGTCATTCAGTGGCAGCAAGCCAAATCTCAGAGGATGGACCATCCATCCTCGCTGGAAGGGCTTCTGTCAGAGCATGAGGGACGGCCTTCACTGCTGCTGAAGCCTGGTCCTCGAGTTGGTAAGGCCCCCAGGCCAAGAGCAGCCCTGGGGGGTTATAAATCACCGGCTCCCTGACAACCTCTGGAGACCAAGTCACCTTGCACGAGGCTTCTGGACCTGAACACACACACACCAAGACACTGACATTGCCTTTTCACTGCATATTACTGCATATTCTTACTTGACCTCACACGTATCCGTCGCTCGAAAATGCAATCTCAGGTGTTCTTTTTCTTTGTCCCTCCCTCTCTGGTTTGTGGACAGAACATGCTGAGGATGCAGGCTGCAATCCACTCTGCCCAGCGTCTGTCTTTCTGGGCTCCTGGGCGAGGCATCACACTCCATTATCCTTGTGGTGTGACAGGATATGATATCCCTGCCAACACTGCGGCAGCCTCGCCATTACATCAGCCCAATCCGCTAACAACTCACACCGGACCCAGAGGAGCCTTCAAGCAACGGCGCAGGAGCGAAACTGTAGCATGGGGAAATCTGTTTTTATCAGTCCTCACTTTCCAGATGGACAGCACACTGCCCTGCCATCACCTCTGACACGCCACTGTTTTTGTTGGACATCGGTAGATGGAGCCGGCGTGAAACAGGGCCAGCCGAGCATGAAAAACATGAGAAATCTCTATAACCGCAGACAGCGGCGGCTGTTTCCTCATCCTTCTGCAGCCAACCGCATCTGACAAACATATGATGGACACAAAGCAAGCTGCACCCCCCGTTACACACTTTGACTTTGTGGAATGAAATGCGTGTCACTTCAGGAAAATGGCCTCATCTTCTCTGTCCACCACCATCGCATGCACACAGCGTGGAGAAGAGGGGCTGTGGGATACTGACTAAGGAGACATTTTATTAGACCTAAAGCTGTGATCAAATGCAATGAAGAACCTGATCCTAAATGCATGAGAATATTTTATCTTAAGTTGAGAAATCCCAAGGATTTTAGCAGGTTACAAGCAAAAAAACAAATAAAAAAATCTGACAAAGAACTTTTTCAATTGAGCACTTTATTTGAAGCACACAGCATTTTATAGACACTGGGGGCATCTGACCACGACGGATGTACAGAATCCACCTGGATGATGTGGTTGTCGAACCAGCCCACTCACCACAAACCAGCTATGAGGGGGAGGGGTCCTGCACTGAGCACTGGGGAGCCACTCTTTTCAAAATGACTCTTATTTAAAAAATCACTCAGGGATTTTTCTACGACCTCAGGAATTTGTGAGCTTCGCTTAAGGACTGAATCTCTTTACAGCATGTTGTACATCTCTGTGCTAGGGCACTGGGATGCATTCAGACCACATGGTGATGCGCCTTTTTGGCTCCACCAGCACCTCTTGCAGCAGCAGCCTTTAAATAGATCTCCCATCCATATGCCAGTCAGGCCCTCGCTTCAGAGAATTGATCGTTTGAAATGTTGGAGTTACGTTCTCTGTCTCTCATCTGGTGAAACCATCAGGAGTCTTGCTATCACCTTTCTCAGTCAAATTAGAAAAATAGGTCTGGATCTGAAATATTCTAAAAGAGCAATAGTGAAAATTATATGATTGTTATTGTGAAACACTGCAGCACAGCACACAGTGCACAGAACGAAATGTGTCCTCTGCATTTAACCAATTACCTTAGTAAGCATAACAAAAGGGGAGTTAATCTTTCCCCTTATGACGACATAAAGGGCAAAATTCCAGATCTGAGCTGCCGTTCTCTAAACGGCGAAGCAGGGTGGTCAAAGCACTCTACACACCTATCCGCATTTCTAGCCACTGCAGGACCATAGACAGGCTGGGGGAACTCGTATTAATGTTAAATAATCTCACAAAGTGAATTTTTCACTCTCTAAAACCATTACAAGTAGCTTGGAGGGCTGATTCCCCATCCTACGGTGACTGGGCCGATGCAAATGACCATCTAAAGAGGGCTACAGAGAGCCGGGAGATCACACAAACTCCACTAAACAGCTAACTGCCTCCCTGCTATGAGCAGCGCAACACTTAACACTCACTAATGAGCCCCCACAGGTTTGAGATCCCTTTACAAATACCAGACTGGTGGTGGGAGAAGAGATTTATAGTAAAAAAAAAGCACACCCCCAACAAGATCAAAGAGCACAGAGGAAAAACTCCAGCACCTGACCGATTTCTGTTGCACTTCATTAGAGTGAGACAAGATGTGCAGCTAAATTACAAATCTGCATAATGTAGCCGAACATAAATACTCCAACCTGTTTACAATTTATCTAGAAATTCTCTTCAGTGAGGTTCTACAAACTCTACTATTAACTAAAATGAAATAAACAATGTTTTTATTGGAATCGACACAATATTGTAGCCATGGATTAAAATTAATAAACACAAACCACTGTCAATATCAGTAGACACTGCCGTCACACACCCCATCTTAAAGTACATCCCCCCATCAATACATCCATACTCCATCCGTCAAATTTTATGTTCTTGTCAAATATTTCAGCTTTCAAATCCTGACAGCCAAAAGCAAATGGAACTCTTCACCGATCAGGCTGGTGTAACAGATGTTTCACAGTCCTGGAGGATGCTGGGTAATCTGATCAGCCGGTAGTTGGATCCTGTAGCAAAAAGCTTTAAATTATAAAAGGTTTTTGACAATTGAGCAGTGCATTGATAATATTAATTTTAATTCATAATATAAACTTTTTGAATTGTAAATTAGTAAATTTAGGTAACGGTACAATAAAGACCTTATATGATCTTATATAATAGTTGTATCTATATAATCTGCAGTCTGCCCTGAGTGATTCTCTGGAAAATGCCCTGCACTGCCTGGCTGGGAATGTCGTAAAAACAACCTGCAGCTCTGAGTTCAACCTTTTAAATCTTTATATTGCTGATATTCTTGCCATTTTTTCAGACTGCTGCTGTGTGCAAAGGGCCTTAGGGGGAGAGACCTACATCATGGACAGGATATACAAATAAAACCAAAAGTGGTTCCATTAAAAATCCCCTCCTTCTACATTCATAAACTTTAATTTAATGCCTTCTTCCGGTTCAGAGCAGTGGCATGCTAATTACAATGCTCTTATATTTAATTGCAATAGCCGCAGAGAATCCAGCAGATTTATATGAAAACAAAATAATACGAACATGGGCACTTCATCCAGGTACAACCTTACAAAAGAGCTCAGAGGTGCTTGAAGGCAACCGTAAAGTACCAGGGCTGGTTACTATAGCGACGGAGACAAACTGAGAATGTATTAAAAAAAAAAACATTGAGGATCTTTTCAACCCTTGGAGGACGAAACACACCATAATACACACCCAGAGGCTCATGAGTGGGGCTTCTGTGCTTTTTAGTTCTTAATAATAAACATTAAAATAAGAATCCAGCATTGTTCATGGTGCAGACCTTCCGGTCAATCAACACATACATAAATAAGGTCGGAGTCATCCGACCCCACCTTCCTCAGCACTCTGTCAGGAGCTTTTTACCCACAAACACACACTCACGTGCAGGTATGCTGACAGACTGCAATGTCCCAGCCCTGTAATTGAAAGCTACTTGTCAGACACACATGAACACACACAGGTTGTCAAAGTAGGTCAGAATCTAATCATTGGAAAGTGATCTCCGATAGATCTGGACTGCATTGACCATCTTTTCTTTGTGCCAAAGGCAGAAACTTCCTGATGTGGCATTGCATGAATGAAATACTGAGAAACACATTGTTGAAATGCTGAATATGAGAGCAGGAGGACACGGGTGAAGAAAATGGGAGGATGGATGGGGGTCCTGTCATGATTTTTCATTCCGGAAGTTAAATAACTTCAGCCGCCCCAGGCGGTTCCACATGAGAGCACCGCCTCACCATAATGTATTCTGGGACATCCTGAAGCCCCTTACTCCACTCGGTGACATTTCCAGCAAGGAACAGAAATAGGAGAGGAGGCAAAGAGAGAGGCAGAAGGAGACAGACAGACAGACAGTTAACTTGCAGCAATGCAGTCAGAAGAAGGAAATGACTGGAAAACCAGGACACTGACGATGGCGAATTGTGGTACAGATGGAGCGAGGGAGAGCGCGCCTGAGACACCGTACCACAGCCTAGTTCAGAAACACGCCCAATTTGTTCAAACGCTCGCATGGGCTCCCAATTCCCCCATCTCTGTTCCCTGAGAGCATCTAGAGAGAAGCGTTCTGGTGGTGGAAAAAAATCACCTGAAGCAAAACCCAAACCACAGAACGACCCGAGGGAGGTGGGCTCATGATCCACTACACACGGCTCCAGCTCAACACCAATATCGTGCATAAAGCAGGTGCCTTGCCGAAGAATTAAAACACTCTGGTTGATCCACTCCAGTTTCCCCATCTCTGTTTCTCCTTCTCTCTGATCAGAAAAATAATTCAGCCTGCGCAAAAAAGCACCAGGCTCAGATTAAAAGCTTTGGTTTGATCGCCCTGATCTTCCCTCTCCCTCCTCTCTCTTTTCATGTATGCATTTATTCATTTCCAACCTCCTGCACGCTCCCCGGCTCCCTAGAGGGAGAGCAGGGCTCGTTACCGGGGCTCCAGCGTGTTCGGACAGCCATTATGACTTGATGGGACTCTAATGGCTCTTCCTGCCTTGCACATTACCTGATCTCAAGGCGGCCACCGTAAAATGGTGTGCTGCTAGACACAGTACCTTGTATTTATTTGACAATATGATAATAAGACAAGTGACAAGAACAGCATGAGCCATGTTCCCATATTTAATGGGATTAAAAACACAGGAAGAGACTGTTAACAAACGAGGTGGCCAGTTCAAACAAAATGCCAGCGAAATACGAGACATAGATCAAAAGGTGGGTACCAAGTTGGGAACTCTAATGTGATGTCATTGAGGTGATTATCAATGAGTGACAATTGAATTCAGCAAACAATTAACCTGGTCACCAATGTCAACTGGTGACCCAAACATAAAGCTTTGGACTTTAGGTGGACAACGCTATACACGCTTTACATGAACGGGGCAGTTGGTGGCCTAAGGAAGCGGCCCGGTAATGTGCCAAAGTGCCACTGAGGTGCCACTGAGCAAAGCACCGTCCCCACACACTGCTCCCCGGGCGCCTGTCATGGCTGCCCACTGCTCACTCAGGGTGATGGGTTAAATGCAGAGGACAAATTTCACTGTGTGCACTGTGTGCTGTGCTGCTGTGTATCACATGTCACTTCACTTTCAAATATGATGTAAAGCCATGTTAAGGTGTAGCCATGTTAACAGTGTAGAAGTTGTTTTGGAGATCCTCGTTCCACCATCGAAAAATACACAAGAAACGAGGCCAGTCTGGACTGTGACCGGCTCATGTGAAGAAAGGCACAGCCGATGAGAAGAAGCATTCCTATCATGCTGGTTCTGCAGTTATCAGCAAACAGATAAAGTGAGCATTTGCCCATAGCAGGGAAACAGATAAACACACACGGAACCCAGAGCCAGTGGCAGCGGTGGGTCCTCCAGCCAGTCTATAACTTAATCCTCGATATCCCTGTCTTATCTGCATGAGATTTTCTTCAGGGGAATCAAATTATCAAACATGAGCAGCAGTGGAAACTCACAACATCCCATTAATCTCGACCCGCGTAGGTGGATGATACCTTAGAGACTGTCATTTCTTCTAGCAGGCACTAGACTGGAAGGCTCAAAAGCTTGACTTCACATTTTTGTGATATTTTAGAACCAAACTCAAAATACACTGGTTCTTCAGCCAAAAATCGAACCTGTACGAAACCTGTACGTTTTCAAGTTCCAGACCCTGTACAGAGACCCTGTCTCTGGTCTTCCAACAGAGTGAAGAAGGGTAGTCTGGATGCGAAACATTCCCTCCAGTTGAATTATAGAATGAATGAATTATTTAACAGGGAAAATGACATGACAGTAAAGACCGTTATGAGCTAATAAAAATGAGGTGGAATGAAATGACATTTCTGCTGAAGGCAGCTTCATTCTACGCGCATCTCACCCTGTGCAGTTTATCTCTTGTTTTATTAGGCCCAATCTGGGAGGTGGGTCTGTATGACATATCTAATGTGATTCACAATTACATATCAGTTTGAATGGCCTGGCGGTAATCATCATTTGCTACTTGCCAAAAAAACAGCCACAGTATTGATAAGCATCAGTGGAGGTTTAGACAGAGAGACAGACGGACAGACGTGAGCAGTTGTGGCCAAATTCATGGGGTTATAGCCTAAGCCAGTGGTTCCCAACCTTTTTTCCTGAAGTTAGAGTCTATGTTAGAGCTGTAATAATCCCTAAAAAGTTATACCTGACCTGGACCGACTGTTAGGATGTGGGGTGCTTTTATATAAATGTTCCCCAGTCAGGTTTTTACGGCGCCATTTCCATACAGCCATGACCCTATGAGCTCTTGCAATGTTCAGCCTTTTAAAACCGCTGCCTTCTTTGTGGGCGATACGGGCAGGGAAATGTGTGGGTTTAATCGCCAGCTGATTGTCTCCATTTCACCATTCTGTTTCAGCATCCATTTTTCCATCTCTCTGGCAATAATTAAAATGCATCATCTGGCCACGGTGGTCAAGAAATGCAAATCAGACAAACATTTAACAAAAAACAAATTTACAACCCTTTTACCAATTACCAAAACAAATTTACAAGGCAGCAAATCAAACCAAAAGAATGGGTACTATAGACGGGAATTTTGTGTTTGCTTACCGAGCCGAGCCGACTTGAGCCCGACTAAAATGATAGAAATTGAGTACGAACCCGACCTGACCCGGGCCAAGATTTCCAGATCTAGTCTATATAGTGAAAGGAGCTGAAAGAAATATTTGAATAACTCGAATGATTCGAGTTAATGTTCAAGGAAAATTCTTTGCATCGAGGCTTCGTTTAATTTGTCATGTTGCATAACACACTATTGATAGAGTTGTTTAAAAACACAAAAGTATGATTTATCCGATTTTAATTCATCACCAAAGTCCATCTATTATCGTATCGCATCTATTATCTTGCACCTTAACCGAACAAATCCTCACGTGAATCGCAAGCAGAGCTTCTACAAGGTATTGTATTCTTAGGATTGCTAACTAACATTAGCGCTTCTTAGAACGTACATTATTTGCAATTATTTGTGTTATGAGTCGATAGTGATGAGGCATGATAAGTAGCAAGAGAGCAAATACACCACACAGACGCACCACACTCTCACACACACACACACACACACACACACACACACACACTGATAGGCTACATCTGAAAACACGCCTTCCCTATACATAAGGTTGTAATAATAAATGCAACAGATTGACAAATCGACATTCATTAGCATAAAGATTTACTTTTAGGCAAGTTTATAGCATTTGTTGCACAAATCAATGTTTTTTTTTCTTCCCCACAGTACATCACAGCCGCGCAGGCCTGCACATGCATTGCACATGCATTGCACACACATGCACTAAGACAAATTCTCTCTCTCTCTATTATGCACATTGCACAAAGACAAATTCTCTCTCTCTCTATTATGCACATTGCACAAAGACAAACATTCTACCGACCTACCTCATCTGAATACAACTGGAAACTTAACTGTATTGTTTGTTGAATTATTAGTAATACTTGAATACTTGAATTGTTTATTTATTTTTTCTTATTACAATTTTGTACCTTTATACTTTTTTCTCAGATGGGCTATAGCATAGGGTACACCCCCATGGGGTACACCCCTAAAATAAGGACAAATAGGCTAACCTATGTTTCTTAGTTGTTGTTTTTTTCATGTACATCATGAATGTTTCACAGAAAGGTTGATTAAATGGGCTTTTTTGTGAGGAATAACAGCCCATTGCTTGCTCATTTTAAGAGGATTTTCATGTTGCATAACACACTATCGATAGAGATGTTTAAAAACACAAAGGTATGATTTATCCGATAAATCGATGAAAAAATCGACAGAATACTCGATTCCAAAAATATTCGATGGTTGCAGCCCTACTATATAGCATACAGGTTTTGATGATCCTTTTGGTGTGCTATTGTTCATATGTTATATGTTTCGATATATATACTTTAAAAATCTGTTCATAAACTGCTCAAGGTTCATTAAATGTCAGCCCTCTGTATAAATTGTTTGTGCAATATTTCTGTCCTCGTTAGTCCTAATATCACTGAGCCCCCCCACCATCCCCCACCAGTATGAATACAGCATGCAGTATGAATCCTTCCCCATGCGTCTACATATTCAGTACAATGAAGGTTTTTTGCTCATGTTATCATGATTCTCAATACAGAACGCTTGGTGTAATGCGAGAGGCTTCATTAATGGCTAATTAATTTTCTTTGTGACCATGAAGGGCTGATAACACTGAAATTTCACATAAAATGGGCTTTGGCAAGCTATTCTGCTTTTGGCAACAATCAGAGGAGGGAAATGAATGGCACTCTTACAGCAGGGGAGGATAATGGATGTGGCTGGTGATACGCTCATGAATATGGCACTCTTCTGTAAAAGGAGGGCTGAGTTCAACACGTCACTCTCTCTCTCCTCCCTCAGAATTAGAGGCTAATTGAATTACTGCTTAAAGACTGATTAAAGAGAGGTGGTGTGGAGGCAGTGACAATCCAACATGTCCCTGATTCCCCCCACAACCCAACCCCCCAACTCTCTGCCTTGTGTGCCAATGGAGGTGGTGAGAAGAAGAGCGAAGAGAGAGCAACACATGCAGGCTTCCTGTTATTTCAGGAAAGGCTAGAAAAGTAATGACACATAGTTAAAAGCAAAAAGATTATCTGTTAATATGGATATCATGATGGATGTGTGTGTGTGTGTGGGTGGGTGTGTGTGTGTTTTTCATATCCAGCCAACATAATAAAGGGATTCCACTGTTATACTTTATAGAGACATAATACTTTATAAACAGGCATACAAAAATCTCAATGGACTTGACTCCAATGGACTTCACTCCATTGAGAATGTGAAAGGACCTTGTCTATTAAAGTTCAAAAGAATTTCAGCTTCAGCAAATAATTTTTATTTCATTCGCTTACAGTACACACAGCTGACCAACGACTGTGCAGACAGAGACGAGGAAAAATGTCCTGAGTCTACCACAAGATAAAATGCAAAGAAACTAAAAAAAAGCTGTTCCTGTTCCCGATGCAAACAAGTCAGTCAACTATTCCATTTTGAAAATTGCGCAATTTCACCATTATGGAGATATATTTGTAAATAGAAACACATTTAAATAATGTACTGCAAAAAGGTTTTGAACAAATTCACAGAAAACATTAAAAAGTCATTCAGCCATTCTTCCATCACTCCACAAAAGCATTCATTCCCATACTGTGCAAAGTGAGCTAAACCTGAATGAGTTTAGTTACTGTTAGCTACTCGGAGGCTGACTTGCTCATCTAATGTCTGATTCAGCTCTAGAACAGAGTATGAGAGCATTAACCCCAGGTTCTGGACTCCAGTTAATCACTACATCTTCTAAACAATGACTCCCATGGGAAGGGAAAAACACCAACAGCTGTCAACGCCCTGTTACTATGGCAACCGCTCTACCAGAAACACAGCAGTCTCCACAGCAGGTAGAGACCAAAAAATTGTTTAAACGCCCCCTCTTCTACTCCACAAAAACAAAGTCCCAAAAGCAAGAAGCATCCTTCTCAAGCCTTGAACACAACATGAAAGAAGGCCTCCTTTCTTAATGCTCTTTCGAGGAAGAAAGTGCCGGGGAGGGAGAGCGGATCCTCCTCTTGTGGCTCTACCGACAGAATGGAATTTGCTGTACCAGGCCTAGCACACAGCTGAGGCCCCACTGTGCCGAAGCGGGGGATTATCCATGGAATAAAAGCTCACCGAGACAAACATATTGTCTTAACTGCCAATCCCATTTCGCCAGCTGACAACATATGCTCAGAAGGAGTGTGTCTCTTTTGCAAATCCTATCAGAGTAAAGCCTTCCTCAACAAGGGATAATGCAGTGCAAGCCCTGTAGTCACTTTTAGATAAGTTTATTGCTTCCACCACTATGTCTAAGTCTGTCTGGTATGTTTTGTGCACATGGAAGATTTTCACATTAGAATTACAAAATTCTAATGTGTGAACTCCATAAACACATGCATTATGTATTATCTATGCTGCAATCCAGAGGAACTGTCTGTGGACTCCTGTGTAAAATGGTTAGGATATTGAATTATTCTTGGTACATGTGCATGTGAATTCATCCTGTGATTGACTGGGGTCCAAGGACTGATCATGGTGGCACCCAAAGATTGCAAGCATAACACTGTAACCCTGAGCTGAATAAGAACGGGAAATTTGGAACTACATTTGTACAAAATACAAAAATTAGCACATCCTTAATCTGCATGATTAATGAGAGATGCTGCTGTCCAATCCATGATGGACCAAGATCCTGTAATAAATGATCCAGTCTGGGGCTCTCAGAATATGGAATAATTGGAACATGTTTCTTCTTCAGTTGGAGCTGATGAAAAAATGAAGGATGCCTGCGTGTAATGCAGCAGTTATGTCATTAATAGCTCCCGTTCAGCTCGCCCCAACCCCCAAAGCGATTTATGCGATTATGTTCGACACCGTGATTAAGTCAGATGAGCATGCACCACTGTCGTGCTGGTTTCTCACTCATTTACATGGCAAATGTGATGCACCCAAGCGACAATCATTTGAAAATTTTGACTCTTTTCCTAGAGTGACATTCCTACTATGCAATGTATAGTAGGAAAGATTTTTCATGTCAGTTATTTAAAAAAAATAAAGTAATTTGAATAAGCTTGTTTCTTTTTATTGACACATTGACACAATTTAGAGATTGGTGGTAAAAACATGGGGTGAAACTGGGGTTTCATCAAACCTTAGTCTCAGAAATCTCTAAGAGCAGTAGATGTCAAGGTTCAAGAAAATCACAAATTTGTCAAATTAGAAAGTAGTTTTAGTGTTTAGGGTCTCACTGTCTCTCCAATGTCTTCTTATCACAATCCCATCCCAAATATTGGATCTTACTGATGTAAATAGTAAAATAAAGGTGCTGGTTAAGAACCAGAGATTCCATTTTTCTTAGCCACAGCATTAACAGACTAATTTGCTGGGCCAGATGTTTCCCTGTCAGCTATGATAACAGGAGCGCCATAAGCTTCTAATCACACACCACAGCCAAATTACAGCACACCGGCCCAATTACTTACCAGCGTCAAGCTACTCCCAGCCAAATGACCCACCATGGCCAAAAAAGTCCCTTGTTAATTTGCTAATTACATTCAAATTGCAGCACCAAAAATATGAATTCAATTCAGCTGTTGCCGCTGCCAATGCCATATCGCAACAAAAGACCTTATTCGTGCATTCAAAATTTCAACACAGTGATTCTAGACAGTAAACCCACAGTATCTGGATGTTTGCATGGGTGGGATAAAACAACACACAGCCCAGGCATCTGTTGTTAAGAAGAATTTTATAATATTATAGTAACAGTCCCATCCTACAACCAATAAAATTAGTTCAGCAGAAGCACTTTCACAGGTGTGTGAGAAATGCCTCAAGATGTTTTTCTGGAGCAGGGGACCTACAAAATGTATAACAAAAACACTCCTAATACACTTGGAGATACAAAAAAGCTATTAAAAAACCTTCAGAAGCCGCCACTGAATATGAGCAACTCTCTTGTTGCACAATATACATGATATCTAAAACCATTCTACAAGTTTTTAAGTAATTCCAAAATTAGAAAAACACATACAATCATAATAAATACAAACAAACAAAACAATTACCATAAAAAGAAGATCAATGGGCATTTGTTCCTATCCACACACCAAAATAGTGATATCTCTTTAAATAGTTTTAAATATCTATGGCCATAATCACATTGCAAATGGCCAGATGTGGACTGTCCCCTGTGTATACATTCCACATGTGTACAGCATTGGGATCACCCTAATAACACAGTCAATTACGTATCTCATTACCAGACATGGAAGAAGGCAGACACCCAAATTCCACACTTTTGTGTGCTAATCCAACCCCATGATGATGCAGGTGGTGGCCTTCATTGTGTCAGGGTGACTTGGGTTCGCTTCCTTGGCAAGGCCCCGGTGTCAGTGACATGACAAGAACAGTCATGGGAGATTACTGTCATAATCCACTGCTTGTATGACACTGCCGCTGATCCCTTAATCCAGGCAGCTGTCTGCCAGCCTGACCCACCAGCGCCACTTCAGCCAGCAGGGCCGAGTCGGCATGCCAAACCCAGCCATAAAGCCACCAGCAAGCGGGTAACGTGACACACGCAGTTGACTTGCAGTCACGTCCTCAAGAGATGTTGCCAATCATCAAACAAAAAAAACTCTTTATTGTACTTATAAAACAATTTCACAAGTCACAAATGCACTGCTCATAAAACATTATATATAAAAAGCCTGTAAACCTCACTCCCATTCCGTTGCTCAGGGTCGCAGTCGCCGGAGCCGATCCCTGTACACTGGGCGCACACACACACCGCTCATTCATTCAAGTAAACCTGCTGTAGAATATTACTTTTTCAAAAGGGGAAAAGCACTAGCACACACACATTCCCCTGCCCAGGTTGCCTGGAGACAGGTCACAGACAGAGATGCAGGAAAAGTGAAGGAAGGCACTCTGAAAAGCATTCCTTAGTTTTAGCCAGAGCGGTCAACCACCCCCCACCCCCCTCCTATATACACAAAAAGCACCGAGACTTCCACTTTTTGGATATAGAACTGCCATTTACTGTCAAGTTCAGATTGCTAGGGTGAGAACGAGCATTGATAATTAAACTTCCTCACAGAAATGGCTCCCTGTTGGGACAGTAAAGAGTATTCTGGGTTTGCAAGCAAACCAGCGTGAGACCTCTTGTGTTTTGATAGCCTGTCCACACACAGTGTCTCACTGAAGACCATGGCAGCGAACAATGTCACGAAAGAGATGTCACACCACACACTGTCTCAGATCAAACCACAGGGGCAGCAAGCGGTGACATGAGAAAAGACCAGCAGGTGACAAGTCCATAAACTGCTCTCTGTCTACCTAGTACTTTACCAATGACTTAATACACAAAAGATAATCCTACTCCACAGGGTCTCACAAAATACAAGATTCAAGCTGAATCTTTTCCCTGGATAGTGGAGCCAATCGGCATGTGGGTTGTACAGGTATGTGTGAACTCTGTCTTCAATAAAAGTCTATAATATGTCTCTCTTCACTTACGTCAGCCACATGTGGCTCACACGTGTATACGTAGCCTGCAGGAACAGATATATATACTCACATTACACACAAATCCCAACCACCCAACCCCAACAGACCTACTCAAATCACCGTTTCATGCTGGCTCATCATTCTTTTAATTACTACCAGTCCTCACATGTAGAAAATATGTGTGAACAAGTTAACGTGTGAACACGTGATGGGAAATTGGGTTTCAAGACACTGAAGACACTGAGACACTCCTCGGAATTTCTGCAATATGGATGTAAGTGTGATATGAATAAGGTCTCACTTCCATCTGAATTCACCCTGTGATGTGGGAGTCAGAAGTTGTAGAGACTCTGTATTTACTGTAGTGCACAAAGTATAACACATGTAATAAACATTGTGTGGAAAACTGGTGTAAATAACTGCGAACTGTCCGAAACACTGGTACGTTTCGTACATTTGTACTTTCTGAATCATACTTGACTCCTCAGTCATTTTCTTTGCCTCACTTTTAAGTAACAGCAACTAAATAGAAAGAGTATGTGTTGGATTATGAGAGGAGTAAAATGATTCATTTGCCTTAAAAACAAAATAACACCGTATGATTTTTTTGGTGATAAGTTCAGTCAGGAAGACTGAAGTTAAAAGCACACGAATGTTCCATGCCCTCTCAAGCTCTAAAGTAGCATGGCACTAGGTCATGTCTGGCCATTCCTGACATCCACAGACCCCAAGCGAGTTCATTCCAGCTAACACCGTTCCTGTTCGGCACCAGGGGTGAATACTGAACAGAATTTGAGACCATTGTCTGCACGTCTAAGCGAATTCTCCCACCACCCACGCAAGTAAAAGAAAAGCTCTTAATGAAGATCAATGTTTTGAAATCTCAGTTAATTGGAGCCTCTCTTTGGCTCACGCCGACCTCTGATTGGTTATTAATGCTTGACTGCTGGCGGTCCCTCATTGGACGGCCCCCCTGCGATTTATGGCTTTTGTGGGCACAGTGGGGGAGAAATGGGACGAGTCAGCCCCTGCCGGCACCGCTAAACACAGCTGCGCCGCATGTCATCCTCCGCCCCTCCGACCTGTCATTCCACCCGTACCTGCACAGGCGGAAAAGGGGACACGCACAGACAGCCTGTCACGCGTAGCGTCCCCGCTCAGCCAGATGCTTAATAAGCGCTCATTGGGGGAATGAGCGTTGACTGCGCTCGTTAGGAGGCAGAGGCGCCTGGGTTTTGGCTCCGCTCGCACTCCTGCTCCCCGTCTCTCGCGCCTCCGCCCGAACCCTCAGCTCCGTTCTCTCTGTTCATCACTGGTAATTGGGAGGGAGGACTGAGGAAGTGATGCCATCACGTATTCACTCTGTGCGCTGAAAGCAGCCAGAGATCAAAAAGCGAGCGCAGCGCACCATCACACACAAGTATGGCAGGCTGAAGTCAGTGTGTACCCTTTCATCCGGAATCTACTAAGGTCACAAAAACACACGAGGCGATACAAAACCCAGCCGCCCAGCTCTGAGGTCCCATTTCCCTCAGTTGCTATAGGGACATGGGCAGGAGGATGTATGTGCTGTGATATAGGAGGTGGCAGGGGGGAAAACCGATGCTGTGTTTATATTACGGATTAAACACTCCAGGGTGGTCTGGGCCATTCTCCAGGCCTTAGCTTTAATAAACCACACAAATTGAACACACACTCACACACACACACACACACACACACACCATTGCGAGGTTTCCTCAACCTCACCACTTTTGCTCCAACTACACTGAATGGGAGAGTGAAAAGTCTTGCCATGTGTCATTGCATTTGTATTCATGTGTGTATGTGTATGTGTCTGTGTGTGTGAATTTGTGAGAGAGACTTCGGCAGGGGTAACGGGGTAATTGTTGAGCACAAGGCGGGTTAATTGTATTACATGTTTGATCCGGCAGGATTGTGCAAATGCATGATCCAGTCTACAACCTACAATACTCAGTAAAGATATAGAGTTTACCACCTGTGTCCGACTGCACCTGAACATCTGTGCACACAAACATTCACACACACACACACACACACACACATACAGGCACACACACAGACAGTTCGCATGCTGTGGAGACAGGCCTCCGGGGAAAGCATTAGCACCAAAACATCAACACTGAGATAGATATTCACACATTAGTGCTCTTGAATGGACACACACACACACATTCACACACAAGGCTCACAGACCTAAGCAGACATTGCAAACAAAGCAGTTGGTCATTGGGCCTGGCACTGCCTGTGGACAAGAAAGAGACCCAAACTGATTTACATCACAACTGAAAAGGGTGAGTGTGCAAAGAGATTAAGGGAGAGGAGGATGGAGGAGAGAAGGACAGGGCCGCAGAACCATGGAGGTGGTGAAAAGGGACTGCAAAGGGTCCAAAGAAAGCAGACCTCCCCCTTACTGACCTCCCAAGTCTGCCTACCCCCCAGAGCCCGGCCAATGTGGAACAGACGCCCTGCTGACATTCACTTTCAATGCAACCGCGTTTATGACACCAGCAACTTGTCAAAAGGACCGACCCCATCACATCAGCATTCACCCTATCTGAGTTAAGCCATCAGCATTTTTTGAAAGGCCACCTATTAAGACACAACCACACCTACATTTTCTTATTATCTGATGGGTCTTTTTCAGCAAAGCCAGAGCACCCGTGTTAGCAGGACATTTAACATGTTATCAGTAGGCGCTGGTCTGTGGGTGGTTTTGGAATACGTTCTTTCATATACACCCACTGGTGAGAAAATATAGCAAAAATTATGCAAATAACACGTCAATCAGCTAACAATGATGCAAAACTGACAGGTTTCACAATGACACTAAAGCCTCAATGTCATCTCGCAGGCAATGAAGTAATCATCAGCCAAGAAATGCCATCAGAGACAATAGTCAGAATCCCCATGGATGGTAATATCTGAGGTGCTTTCAAATCAGATCAGTGCCGCTTGCAGAACATACTTATTCACATCCATATTTCATGAGGAGCAATAAAGGTATTGTAGTAATCCAATATGTAGGCTACATGAAAAATATGATGAAGAGAATGACTTTGCAAATAATCACCTCTGGAACATGGTCCAGATGGAATGGGGCGCATTACGGAGTCACCTTACATCCTAATCCTATTTACTATTGAGTTTGAAGTCACAGAGGAAGTATATCAAACACTCTGAACAAAGGCACCATTTCCATCTCTCCTAAAATGGGAATAAAGTTGTCAGGCCGCATGAAACACCAGAGTCCTCTCTCTCTACCATGGGTGAAAAAGTAGCCTTGGGGGGGGGGGGGGGGGGGGGGGGGGGGGGGGGGGGGAGTCTGAATCTGGAAGAAAACAGACTGAAAAAAAATTCATTCGTTTTTTAAAATGCCTCCTCACGGCCCAAGGACATACCACACCCCTAAAAATTCAATGCGTTGAACAGCCAACGGAGAAAAACTTTCTTCTCCTGAAGACTGGATATTGATATGTTTTGATTTCTGTCATTCTAGCTTATAAAACTAAACAAGAAGGGCAGATGCCATTGCTAGAGAACTTCACACATGCCGTTTCTCACTTAGTACAGTGACAAAACTATATGGAATATGCATGAAAAAAAAAATTATGACAACAATGATAAAAAGAATATTGTCCTTTATATTGAATATTGACTTGATTTCAAGGAGTCTGGTGAGTTTTAATAATAATAATAACAACAATATTCTTTTTTATCTTGTACAAGATGAAACAATGCCCCCTCCAAACATTAAAGGTTTGTGGATTGCTCAGAGACTTTTATCAGAAGCGAATGCTATACAATAAGATAGAGAGAGACATGATTTGTTTTAACCAATGATATACAAGAAGCACTGAACACATAAGTTTATGCTGCAGACACTCGGGCTTCCCATCAAGGCTACATTCATCACCCAGTTGGGCTTGCTTATGCAGAACAACTATCATCATAAAACACAACACTGGTGTATTTCTTGCTGCTGGTCCCAAGCCCGGCTAAATGGGGAGGGTTGTGTCAGGAAGGGCATCTGGCGTTAAACTTTTGCTGATCCGCTGTGACAACCCCTAACATGACTTGGTGGCAAACCAGACAAACCAGAGACTTGATTTGCTAACCCCTCAAGAAAACCTCTGTCTGCAGGTCAGAAGGCAAATCAAAACCAAGACGCATGCAGCAACACAACACAGCCCTCAGCAAAGATCATCCCCGACATGTAATTTAACCACGGAGCACAACAATTCTAGCATATGAACAAATGCAAATGGGTGAGTTGCATCCTCTTTCTTTTGCAACACATTTACTCGCTGCTACACGTCTGAGAGAATAAATACACCCACACATCCGCACTCTCAGACACACACAGATGGAGACAACGCACAGTGAGCCTGAATGCCCTGAAATCTCACACTTATTAGATAAACCTGTTCAGGCGAGAACACAATGGGTGTAAGGAATGAATCAAGTCACTGGAAGGCAAGTGTGAGGATGTGTTGAGACAGACGCTTTCGGAGATGGAGACAGAGGAAGACTGAGCTGAATCCAAAAGAGAAATGAGAGGGGAGTGGGGCAGTAAGAAAAGTGTAACAGCATGCAGAGGCAGCATCTTCAAAGGGTCTCTACACCTGGAGATCAGCAGCGAGAGCAGGACCCTGTCAGAACACCCCGGCCCCCCCATCCATCTCCACCGCCCACCACCCCCTCTCCCTCCGGTGCTCCACATTTCTGGATCACTTCTCATTTTCTGGCAGAAATAGGCACGCATCACCAGCAGGACCATGGGAACGAGCCTGGGTCCGTCAGCTCTGCGTAATGATGGAGGTGATTACTGATTAATTAACGCTGTGCTCCGAGGCAGCGCACCGCGGCAGCCATTTAGAATGCCCCACCCCTCTCCTCATCCACCGCCTTCCATTTACGTGCTATAACGGACAAGACGGTCTGCTTGGTGGGTGCGGGGTGCTAAAGTGCCGTATTCACTTTTCTGTGACCCACACAGATAAATCAGTCCAGTGGCGCTATAACTGGGTCACTGGGGTCTCTCTGTAGACTGCAGGTGACGTGTCGCTGGGGTGGAGGTACAGTCACCTCGGCTATGAACAGCTGTCCCCCCTTAAAACCAGCATTAACTGGAAAAAGGGTAAAAGCATGAATTGATTTCCCTGTAGCTCCTCCCACTCTGGTAGTTAATTAACTCATTTTGCCTAATTCACAAAAATCCTTTGTTTAAAAGAGAGCAGAATGTGGGGTGGGCAAGTAAACAGAGGCTGCTAATTGTGAGTCATTAGTGCGTTTCCCCAGTGTTAACATGTTTGCATGAAGAGAAGAAATAACACACTTAATTTGGAGAATCTGTCCACAGTATTTAATTGCCCACAAGTGTTTGCCTGGGATCGATTTGGCCACACGGATCAATACTACTTAACAGGCCTTCAAACTTGCAGGATCTTCTGCATTTGAATTAACCTTCTTGAGATCACACAGAAGAACCAATCCATAAAAATGTGCCGTAATTCCATCATTGGCAACCATAGCGCCACAAAACACAAAATAAAATGTGAGAATTTGTTTCCTGTTAACATGGAAGTGTTGCTGCTGCCTCTATAATCTCACATAAACCAAACTCTGTTCAATCTGGATCAAGACCACAGTACATGGGCACCCCCTATATGAACAGGCTGCACTGCTGTCCTCACACATTGAACCAAGATCACAATGATACAAGAGCCAAAAGGATCAGCCAAAGGAGATTTATAAACCGAAAGTCCCAGGAAAACGCTATACAACTTCCAGTTCAAGTGAGCTTTATTGTCATTTCAGCTACATACAGTGCAGTACAGTGAAAAGAAACAACATTTCTCCATTTAACATTTAGAAAAAGTTACGGACTGACATAAAGTGCACATGTGCGAGACGAAAAAGAAGACAGACAGAAATGATTGTAATGTAAAATGGGTCAGTGCAATGGTAGATAAAACATTATAATGATAGATAAAATATTATATGTAAATGTTGTTTTTGTTCTGTGATTTCTATCCATGCTTTCTCAGTCACACTAATCACAAGGAATTATTCTCTGTTTTGTTCCCTTTTTCTTGGACCTAACAAGGTAAGACTGTGACATCAAGACTGATTTCAGTCCTGCTGTGTCCGTAGTTTAAAGGTCTGGAGAGTTCCTTGGATTTGCCTGGCAATTACGGGCTCCCCCATGGGACCTCATCAGCCCAGGTCAGGAGCACCTCTCTCTGAAATGTTCCAAACCTCTGGCCTTCTCCTGACTGCTAAAGGTGCCTCCGCCTCTCTCTGTACCCCCTGAATGATGGGCCTTTTTGCAGTCTGCTGAATATAGGGCTGTCGGAGAAGGTATTAAAGCCTGAGCTGGTCTTTCACTAAACACACACTGGGCACAGAAGGAGTCCCTGGATAATAGACCAATAAATCAGGGTCACCTGCTCAGAGCCTAATGAAGCCTTGCGAGAAAGAGACAAAGTCTCTGATCTCCTCCCTCTGTGTCTCTTGGAGAGAGAGTAAAAAAAGTAAAATAATAAAAAAAGAAAGTGAGCCGGAGCCTTACCGTCTTTGATTACGGAAAAGAAAAACGTACGAAGCGTCTGGCTGTGCAAGTTGGAGGTCTGTACTCCAGAGAGAGGCTGGCCGGTAACACACTGCACACACTTCATTCTGTGAAACATGAACACTGGGTAATGAGACAATGATCCAAACAAAATATATGAGAGTGCTTAAGAGTCTCAGTGAGCCACACGGTCATGGAAAATCAATGAGTTTATCGGAGTGGGGGGTGTGGAGAGAGATGGAAGGAGGAAGTGCGCGTGTGAATGAGTTAGGGAAAGCAAAAAAAAAAGGTTAATGTAAAAAAAAAAAAAAAAGCATGATACCAGAGACAGAAGAAAAGTAGAAAATCTGAATGAGCAGGACATGAAGAGGGGCGTGAAGCAGGAGAGAAGAAGGGAGACAGAGAAGAAGATAGCCCCTGGAATACAGTCAGCTCTGGTAGACGCAGCCTTGGGGGAAAAATATGAAACTCGGGGGCCTGTCCAAAGCAAGCATTAGGACAGGGATGATGGATGGGGACAGAGCACGAAGGAGATACATGATGCTTAACCCACCCCCTCCTCCCCGAAACTGCAGTTCTGTGTGCGCATCATCCACCCACCCCACCCCCTCAGCTCCACCGCGGGGAGTTTCATATCTCAGTAATTAAAACACAAAGTGAGGCATGTTGCACTGCAGCGGCTTTCAGACGCCTTTTGTTTGAAATGTATAATGAAAAACAAGGCATCCTGGTTTAGCTCAGGTCCCAATCCACAACCCAGGAAGTGGGACTGAGAGGGAAGTCATGATGCCTTTGCTGCCGTGGTGGTGTCTACAGAGCTTCAGATGAACCTATGGAAGCATGCTGTCAGTTACACTAACCGGCAAAACGATGAAGTCGGACACAGTAGGAGGCGTTGTGTCCTCCCAGACGTATGCAGTAGACCATAATGTGGAATGGGTCCACAGGAAGTATTCTACACAAGCTGTTCATTTAAAACAGTTCTGTATCAAATACACATTTTTGGAGTGACAACCAGGCCTAGACCAATGATATGGAAAATGTCGTCCGGCACAGGCATATTTTGAAAATTGAATTGTGGGCTGGGGGCAAAATATACCCTCAGTGACGTACATATTACACATGACTTCCCCTGAAGGGGGTGGTTATGGATGCTGATGTTGCAAAACCCTCAACAAATGGGTAGTTGTGGCCCTGCATGGACCAAACAATAACATCTAACTAATTGGGTTTTGGAAAAAAAACAGAAGGAGAAGACAATGAAAAAGAGGAATGGGTAGAGAAACAGCAGAAGGAGAGACAGAAAACAAGCACAATGCATTTTTGTTAAGGCAAGCCTCAGCTGACATCAGCTCTATCGATGTTGCTCCATTGTCTAAAAGTCACCCGGTCGCTCATAAACATTTTTATTCACTTCGTGCCTGCTGCCAGTCAAAAAAAACAGGATAATGTTGCTCACAGAACAAGACCAAGGTCCAATGTGGTCCAATTCTGGGACCACATCGTGCTAAGACTAAATGCATCACAGTTGCAGCTCTGAGCTGTCAACGTGGCACAGAAATATATCCTACAATTCCAACAATGTTCAGAGGCTGAATCCACTGATGGACACACCTTCATAGACAAGGTACTGTCCCGTAAATTCAGTATATAAATCGGGATCTCAAGAAACATTGCATACAACCCACCCCACAAATTATAAATCCTAAAGTGCTTGGGATGTCCCAGCCAGGTGTGCATGTGCCAAGAGCAGTCTTGAAAAGAGTCCAAATCCTTCCATTTCTCCCTTACCCACCCCTTTATAACGTATTAACCAAATGGGAGAGGATACATACAGAACAAAGACAGAGCTTCTCCAAGTGACAGTAATAATCGACAAATCCCACATGCCGAGGTCTTCAGGAAGCATGAAGAAAAAAGCACCAAGAAAAGCAATTATGGGCTTAGCAGAGATAAAAATCTGTATAGAGCAAGACTGGACATCCCCCCAACACACACCACATTCGATACACATGCGCACGCACACACACACACACACACTAGCAAGATGAATTGGGGCAAGGGTGCGAGACACTGTGGCTAAACCCAGATTTAATTAACATTTTCCTGGGTTCATAAGGGAGTCCCCGGCTGCCTAAATGAGTCGAAGAAGCACAGAAACGGAAATCAATTATAAACTACATCCCCAATCCCTGCTCACCCAAACTACACATGCCATTTGCTTTTTTTTTTCATCTTTTATTCATTTATTTATGAATTCGTGCTATACCTGGTCACAGAGGTGGATAAATGTTTAATCACAGTCATGCATCATGAACAGCTTTTCTATATGCCTCCTTTGTGCTCGGTACAAAAAGGTTTAATAGGAATAAAATAAATAAGGCATGTGCACAGCAAACGAGTGCAGGTGTGGAAATATTGCTTTTCATTACATCACCGGACAGGGAATTTCTTTTGACAAAGCCATCAGGAGAAATAACTGGGATCCATATTTCTTGAAGGTGCAAGAACTAAATGCAGTTAACAAAGGCCATATGTAGACAACACACAGCACATGCTGCCCATATATGCTATGTGTTTTTTATTATCCAAAAATTCCCAGAACATACTGAATGGCCCATGGGCATAAAATGAAAAATCATTGTGTGTTCAGCTGACCCTCAGGAAAGAGTGTGAGGGCCATTCGTGATGTTATGGGCTGTTTCTTATCAGTGCAAAACAGCGCAAATAAAAGTGACCGGCTAACGTTTTGCCATAGGTGTTCTGCCCCCCTTCCTTTTTAGAAATGAAAGCAATTGAAAAGTGCTGACTCAGTAGCTGGTTCCTTATCACCCCGCTACAGCTAACTAGCAACCTGGCAACCAGCGCTTTCATTACATTTGTATTCTCACCGGAAAAAGATCCAGTTCAAATGCAGATAATTCGGTTTCAATAGAGATCTTTTACAATGTGTAATAGGAAATAAGTTGAGGTGCCTTACAAGGCACCTGGGAAGAAGACTGTGTGCTAAAGTGACTAAAGTAAATACATGGTGGTGTGGCGGCTGTGGGGTGTGAACGAGCATTACACACCTCTACAGCCTGCAGCCCAAGGGACCAGACAAGAACATACAGCTGACACAGTACGCATATAAATAAGGTCCTCTGCTATATATGTGTGTGTGTGTATGTGTATGTGTGTGTGTGTGTGCTTGTGTGTGCAGCCCTGAATGAACCATAGAAAATTACAACTTTAAAGTGAGGTAGGGGGAATAGTAGAGTGACGGGGGATATTCAGCACAGGTCGCAGGAGTAAATCAGACTGACGGTGCAGGAGATGGGAGAGGGAGAAACCACGGTAACCAGCCCCCGCCTCAACCCAGGCCTGAGCGAGAGGGATGGAAGACGAATGGTTATCCTGAGACAGTACACTTGAGGAATGGTGAGATGTGTTGAGAGATGGAGGAGTAATCTGGCTTCTCCCGTGATTGACGCCCCTCTAGGCCTCGTACATCATTGCCACGCGACAGCATCTCCCTTCGCCGTGGGTCAATATCAGCAGAAAAGCCCATTCAACGCAAACCCCCTAAAGCAGAGAGAACTATTTTTTTAGTTGACATAAAAGAGTCATGCAAGAACAAGATTCCCCTCCTCCATTCCACAAAATAAAAAAAATGGGTCACAACCTGTACCCTGAAAACATATCTGTGTGACCTTGCAAATAATTACAGTTTAAGATGCAGATTGCAGAAACCAATGTTTTTGGAAATAAGCAAATAATCTGGATCCATTTTTTTGCCTCCTAGATATCTTAAGATACATATTTTTATAATCATATATATATATGGAGTGACACACACACACACACACACAAAAACAGACAAATTTCTATAGATAACTGCATCTTAAAATAGAATGTCCTTGAGATTTAATAAGACAATACACACTCTTTTATAGCTTTGTTATGATGATAAGAAGGAAATGCATGCCATCTTCTGATATTGTTTCTGTGAAAAGGCCCTGCTAGAGCTCGTTTCAGAGCTGCAATCAGCACAGAGCATGGGGGACTTTCATCAACCGCAATCCAGTTACGGCCCAAACATATTAGACATTCTCAACACTCTCTGTAGATACAATCTCCAATATGAAGTTATCGCCAGCCGGGTATGGTGATGCTTCAGGAAGCCTTACCTCTCTCATCAATTCCACTCACACAGCCTCAGCTGACTTGCTGATAGGCTGGCTACGAGGGGCGCCTCAGCAAAGGGCTTTTCTGATTGGCCGAAGAGATGCTCTTCAGTGTACGACCACTTGGACTAAGGGGGGAGGTCGACCATAAGAAGGTGCTGGAACGATTGGTGATAAATGAGTTCCAGCATGCCGAATACCCCCAAGCATACCCCCAGATGAATATTAGACATTAGTTTCATTAACTACGAAAAAGAGAAAAGAAAGAAACACACAACAAAAGCAGGGTCTGCAAAGCAGACCTTTATTACAATTTTATACCATTTAAATGATCCATTTCTACTACATTTCATACTTCATTAGCATTCTGAACACTGTCCAAACACCTCTAAAAGACCTCTACAGCAAAATCTCTTCACATCCACACAGGCAGTGAGGGTTCATTCTTAATGATCTGTGTGCATAAAATTCACGTTTCGTATGCATTCACCAAACAAAAGACACAGTTGCTTTTAATTTCAGCTAGTATCTTTTAGTCAGATATAAATACCTGATTGAAAATCATAAAATGAACTGTGCAGCATGAAAATGTGGCTGGAGAAAGTGTTTGATCTCACAGCTTTTTGAGATAACAAAGGAAAAACAACATACAAACACGGAGATGAAACTGGGGAGTTTTGGTTGCATGTCCCCAGATGAACTGTTACACTCATTTGGTGCCATTTACACATAAAATCGAATAATCTAATCTAAGCCTATGATTGTAGACATCCCTGAATGACATAATGTAACCCTGACCCCACTCTCCCTACACAAAGAGAGAATCCCTGTGAATGGGGTTTGCATGAATGAAAGTGCCATCCTGTTACGAGTATCACTTACGTACTTCTGGTAGGATTAAGGGACGGGGAGGACAGAGCAGAGAGGAATCGGTTTCTGAGACTCCAGGAAGAAGAGCTCTGCAGCTCAGCAGAGCTCGAAGGTGACCTCCAGTCTCTGATAACCAGACACTCCCCACTTCCTGGCTCTCAACCCCTCGACCAATTTTAAGGCGCCCAGCCCTGCCTCAGTCGATACCTCTCTGCGGATAAGAGGGGAAGAACAGAGGCACCACCCACATTAAAAACCACACGGCTGGTCCCAGAGTCCGGTACGTAGTAAAAATTGATCTACTTTATATGATGTGTGTACAAAGTTATACGCTTATGCACATCCACATAGAATAAAAACTTATACAAAGAATGTACACCAGAGGTTGAAGCCATGCATCCACGTGAGACAGTTTGCTGAGCACGTTGAGCTGAGTAGTTTTGCATCTTACATGGTTTAATAGGTAATATGTGGTAGTTGTACATATTTAACCAATGCTGACTCATGAGGCCCTTGAGGGCAGGGAAAGCAGTAGCCAATCCCCTTTTCTGCAACGGATATTAGCTGGTGGACTGACCAGATGCTGTTCCTGTTAATTATTAGATATTGTTGAATGACATCATGTGAAGTGTCCATCAGAGAGAGAGAGAGAGAGGGGTGAGTCATCCCCTTATCTGACCCCAGCACACAGCATCCAGCTGTCTCAGCTTGCTGGTGGACCTGCAGACACTATCATTCCCTTATCAGCTCAGCTTCAGGGGGGGCTTTTAAAACACCAAACACCCACCGCCCCTAATAACACAGTCACCCCACTCAGTCAATTCAGCCAAATCTGGAAGGAGGACCTTCATGTTTCTGGCTGTAAAGCCTACACAGGGGTGAAGAGAAGACGAATGAGAGAGAGGTTAACACAGGAGAGCTGTGAAGTTGCAAGCGTCACAGAAAACAGGCTGCTCACACATCGCACATCCGTACTCAGACGTGAACAAAACTCATTTTCAGGGCAGCCGTAAAATAGTACTCTACATCTCGTGATCTCACCATAAAGCCCTGCAGAGTATTTCTGAAAAATAGACATGAACCAAAATCAACAGCCAATAAATTAACATGATTTTACATTCAATTAGTTTGCAAAAATCTTTCTACTGCTTCAGACATACAAAAGGAACTGCATGTATTTGATGCTGTTAGATTTACTCGTAATTTAAGACATTTTAAAAGTAAATGTTACAATTTAAATAGCCTTTTTTATTCTTTTATAGTAGGTATAGTAACAGTTTATACACAAATACATTTTTAGTTCTTTTTATTTGCTTTGAAATGTGAAAATTGCATACAGGTTTTCATAAGAAAATCTATGCATTGTTGATAAAACAACAAGCAGGGTTATTATCTTGTTAAATTCATCTTGTTACACCCAGTCTCTTGTGCATGAGCTTTTTGTAAGAACAAATAAACCAAAGATTCTGGGGTACTGTATATGATGTGCAGGAGTCATGGAGACACTATCAATATGCCAGAGACTCCAGGAACGTCCATCAAAATTGGGATGTTTGCATAACCACAGCCGACCATTACATTCAGTCTCTCGCCAAATCATCAATTGCCGTGATGGAGCTGTGGCTGCGGATGTCTTCCCAAGTTCAGGATAGTGGGTGAGGTGAAAGATCTGCCATATTAGCATGCCTGACTGACACCTTTTTTCCACAAATTTGACAGACTGCTCCTCATAAGCATCTTCTTACAAGGCTCTCTATCCTCATTTGGCTTCAAATCAAAATGTGCCCACAACAGAGCTGCAGTGTTTGGCTTTGCAACTAAATTACCCATGAGTCTCCACTTGCACAGTTAAACAGATCTGCACAAAGAAAAGCAATATATAAATAGAATTGATGTACATTTTAAGTAATTATTCATAATTGTGTAACAGACTGTTAGTTGTGTTTGTGAGGTTAAAAAGCACCAGAGACATGAGCAACTACCAAACTGTCTACTGTACATGATGTCATTAGGGAAAGGCTTAGGCGGGATTCATTTTTAATGGAAGGTGGGCTCGTAACCCCTAAAGGCGTTTGAAGCCTAGTCAATACTCAGAGATGGAACGTCTCAGCCTGACAGACAGACTAGCTGCCGCTTCTCGCAGTCCCCAGATAAATATTTGATCAGCAAAACACTCCGGACGTGACAACCTGATGCTCATTGATCGTCACCATTATCCCTTCGTTGCGGTATCGACCAGACCATTGGTGGGCAATCACCACTCTTTATCTCAACTGTTCTTCAACGTGCAGGACGTCACTCAACATCACATCTAACAGTGTGTCTCCTGCTGCCACCAGAGCCTGCAGGTTGTGGGAAGACTTCACTTTGTGAACGAATAGGACAAGACCATTTGCCGGGTGCTTCTCTAAAGCATTGCTTTATAAGGCACCTTGCATGGGCGAGCTAATTAAATGTGCATTATGCTGACGTCTCATCCACAGGATTTCATTCTGTTGGTTAAATGGCGATCAGGTTACAGGACTCCGTGCATCCCCTGCTGCACCCCCTAGTCCGATCTTGGAGAGCTTTTAGTGGTTAAGATTACACCACTGTCATGTCCTTGAGCCCCGTGCAGGACAGCAGTCCTCTATATGCTTAGACAAGCGCTTCTGCTCCCTTCCCCACGGAAAATGCCAAGATTAAGACGACTGCTGCGGCCAAATTGCTCGAGCCTCAGCCCTTTGTTTTCAGCTTTGGAGGAAGGTGCAAGGAGGCAGCCGAGAATCCGCTTAACCTTTTGAGCCCTGACCAGCACCTCTTTTCATCAGACGAGAGGGAAGGTCAGGCAGGGGTGAGTGTCTGAGTGATGAGCTCCAGCCTCCTTTTGTTCCCAGTACAGTCTGATGCAGAGTTGGCTGCTGTGTTGGAAGAAGCTCAGATTAGACCAGGCTCATCAGACATCAAAGCTGCTTGAAAACGAGCTGCTCATCAGACACTGAGTGCTACGGTGTAGTCGCAGACAGGTAAAGACTATTAAGGCTCATTTATGTGCAAGATTAAAGATAGATACGGATACCGACAGAGCCTACCAGCCATATTTTAGGCATTTTTGAAAGGTTTGCAGGTGTGGACAAGGTGCAGCCTTACCAGTGGAGATCACGGGAGAAATAGAGCCAGTAATTCAAGTCACAAAGAAGAAATGCAGGATCTCTTCAAAGAGATGGGAGTTGGTAAAAACTGTAAAGCCGTTTGCATGTTGACATCATTTTAATGGTCTCACAGATTTTTTGTCACTGCCTCTTTTTTAATAAATTCATTTTTATGACCTCCTCATCATTTTTGTTGTTGCCAGAAGGTCAGAAACTTTGGCCTCTGAACTGCCCTCTAGTGGATGTAGTGATTAAAATCAACAAGTACAGAACTAAGTGGACATTGTCATTGAAACCTTTGATTATTATTATGTTCACATGTGAAGGAAGCATACATTATCCTGCTCTAGGGCAACAAAAATATACAATCTTACAGACAGGCATAATACCGCTAATAACACTCAGTCAGAATAAACACCAAAAACATATAAGGTTAAAAACAAGAAGTAATGCATGATATATCTATTTTGATGTTTGGATGAAACTTATTTCATCATTACTCTAAACATGGGATATCATCACAATGGGGCAGTGGTGGCCTAGCAGTGAAGGAAGCGGCCCCATAATCAGAAGGTCCCCAGTTCGAATCCCGGTCCGCCAAGGTATCACCTAGGTGCCACTGAGCAAAGCACCGTCCCCACACACTGCTCCCTGGGCGCCTGTCATGGCTGCCCACTGCTCACTCAGGGTGATGGGCTAAACGCAGAGGACAAATTTCACTGTGTGCACCGTGTGCTGTGCTGCTGTGTATCATAAGTGACAATCACTATACTTCACTTTACTTCAATATCATTGCTCGGTTATTATTGATTGTAGATCTATTGAATGAAGCTACAACAAAATTCTAAATGATGAGTTCATTTCCATATTCCATCTAGTCTTAATATAGTTTCCTTTTAAAACTCTGGTCTCCAGTGTGACGCAAGAGGAGACATTTTCTCGACAGGAGAAAAATATGATTAAGAAACAACATCTTTCTGTATAGGGTCGCCGTCGGGACAACCTGCTGGAGACTTGAGGCAGCTGTGGACCTGCTGGAGGGAAGGTTTTAAAGGGACATACAGCAGGGATCAATAGCAGCAGAACGCATGTATTGATTATGTTTACGGCCAAATGTTATAGAAGATGGGAGAGGTGGAGGGGATGGGTTCGGGCAAGGTAATGGGAATTCAGGACGTGACAGCAACCATATGGGGAAATTATGGCCCACTTCCTGCACCTCGTCAGCAGTGGTACACTGCTACAGCGTGCCAGGAGTAGGGAGATGTCCTGTCCTTAGACAGGCTGATGTTGTAGCATTATGGCTATTGGCCCAGTGGGACTGGGATAACCATGACACACAAGCATGAAGTCATTTCCAAACAGCTGCACTCAACAGTCTAAAGAAGAGGAGAAATGGAAAAACAAACCGGCACTGCGTCTCTGCTATTTTTAATTGATCCTAATAAATCAATTCAACCGATTAATAACAAAAAAGACCAGCATATCACATCCTGCAAGAGGAACAACACTTAATTCTGATCGCTTTCTAGTATCCAATGGTGCTTCTTTGCCAACCCCCCATTCAAATGCATTGATCTAAGTCGTGGCCAGAGGGGACCTGAGAGGAAAGGACATTAACAGCTTGCTCCAGCTAAAAGACCCAATTATAAAAGCATGACCCTAATGACACTATTAAAGAGGTACCAGGACCCTCCCTGGGGGAATGCAAGAACATCATTAAATCCCATTAGGGATTTCAGACAAGTCTACCTCAAGCCCTTGACGTTCTTCAAAGTGTGTCCCATAATCCACCACTGGAGGTCCAGGAAAGCCCAAGTCTTGTAATCGCCTCATTGTACAGTGAAGAGAATAGTTTCAAACACTCTGTCATCATCATGACATTGTAAGCAGTTTAAATAAACTCAGTTTCTTCCTCTCGCCCATCAAGCAGATTTTCTACCTGCTGGCTGTTCAAATACTGAACTTGAACTTACTGGCTTAATTAACTCAAAAGCATTTTCTACTGGTTTAAAGAACAAGAAAACTGTGCAAGCTACATTTTTCATCCCAGTTGCCCCTATGAAATGTTTTATGTGACATCAGTCAACAACAACAAAGATAATTTTATAGATTGTAGCAATATCTGCAGCATTATTGGAAAACCCATAAAGGGCTCTGTAATGGAAGAAATAACTTGTGAAATGGAACACGCACACACACACACATTTCTCATTGTCACCTTGGTGAGCCCATGTTACTACCCCTGCAGGAACCAGAACTCACCAGATTTTCATGGGACATATGTCACAGCACACACGTTTCAGATGACAAAAGCAGCGGTGTGACTGGTGTGGCACCCCATGCCATGTTGGGCTTTAAGCTCCTCCACCCCTCTTTGTCTGGGACCCATGTCTGGAGCCTTGGCGATTAAGCCTTCTTTCAGAAGGTTCCAGAAAGAAACGGGGGGAGAATCCGGAAAACTCCTGCTTCACACTCCAGGCTAGAAATGGGATAAACAGGAGAGAAGCCCATTTTCTCCTTATCCCTTGCTTATCAGTGGGGGAACTCGTGGAGTGTAAAATTGAATTCTGTCGGCCTCCCGCTCCACGGCCTCGTGTTGAAAACGTGAGAAGCGGCCGCGAGAACTGAGAGTGTGATGTTGGCACATCACGCAAAACTGCAGCCGGCTGATAATACCACAGCTCTTCCCTCACAGCTCCAGGCAAAGTGGGCTCTCACTTCAGTTGTGTGAATGAAACCGAAAGCAGCATGGCTGGAGGGACGAGGCCGAAGCTCTACATGCACTTCAGCGGCCACTTTTACACTTGACAGGTAACAAATGACTGAAGTGGCTATTTGTCATTCTGAGTGGGTGACTGCTACCAACAAATTCATTTATTTATTCATTTATTTGTTCTGTTGGCCATAAGCATTGAGGTGTAAAGCCTGAAGCAACTTCAGACAGAAAGCTAATAATTGACCAAGCCTGAGAAGTGTGACTGACTGGTTTACAGACAGTATATGATAAATTAATTATTGAAATAAAACAACGTATTCATTATTTTACTGTTTATAACCACATTGTTTGAATGGCAACACATCAGAGCCAAAGGAGTCTCCAATTTCTAACTGAACTGAAGAGTGATAATTGACGCTACTTCATACCACCTTAAAAAACTTACATCAAAAACCAGAAATATGAAACAAAAATTACACAATAGAGGATTATCATGCAAAAAATATATAATAATATAAAATATATAAAATATATATTTTATATATAATACACATGAAAATAACACAAAAAATGCAACAGAAATTCAGACCACTCATTAGAAACTATGGTTGTAATTTTGTAAAATGTCCAATTTTGTTGAGTGACTTCTCCACATTTGACAGAGTACTGTGATGATGCAGCTCTGTTTCCACATGTGCTAAGAGCTTATTAAACATGAAAAATAAAATTCCCACAGACTTTGAAATTCTCCTGACTATCTTGACAAATTATTTATTGTTTTCCAATAAAAAATGTGCAACATCTGGTATATTTGTATCTATTCCATATTTATCATTTTTATAATAAATATGTAATCCTTGAACGTGAGTGATGTAGAAAGGAGGTGTGAGAGGATCATTGATGGGATATGTGGTCACGCTGGATGGGGGAGAGGCCGATGGCCACTCACAAATCCCATCACTGCGGGAATGAGCCTTTGCACCTGTTCACTGCCAAATCACCACTCCTGCTCCAGACTAAACCAGATACTGACCAGTGACCCCCCAAATAAAATCAGGAACTCATGAACGTTGACCGGACACCAGCATACCCTGCGAGTTACAGTAATTCAAAATGGAATAAAAAATGGAGAAATAAACAGATCTTTCTCTGAGGGCCGATTCAACCATGTGACAATAAACGTGCAGGTCACATGTAACTAAAAGAGCATCCTATCCTGGACACCCATAGACCAAACATGGCCATCCAACCAGCCTCGCCACCTGTCCCTCACCCTGCCCTGGAGCCCAGGGACAGTGGGCCTGACAGATGGTGTGTGGAGTCTACCAGTGGCATGGGCCCGTGGCCCCACCCTCTGACCCGTGTACCCAAACCCCAAAACCCACAGCCAATCAGTGCTGCCTGGATGGACGGATAAAGCCTCTCCTCTAAATATGATCTTGCTCATTGCTCAGGGAAGCAAGCATGTCCCTATTAGAACACATCTGATCAAATTATTCCCTGCACATTTTTGCTCATAAATCTAAATCTTCAAATATATTTACTTTTGAGAGAACCACAATTATTTTTAAAGACATTCTGTGGAATAGCTGTTGGCATCCAATCAATCAAAGCTGCCAGTGACAAAGGAGAAAAAATGATTCTCTTTCTCCATAGGAAGCAGGCATGGCCAACATTGTGTTACATTAGAAACAGTCTAATGGATTTCTAAGGAGGGCTGAAAAACAAATACACGTCCCATCTTCCCCCATTGAGGCACATGAACCAGACCAAGAGGCTAGATTAAAAATGCAGCACGGTGGCGAAATTCCATCACTGGTGGCCGCTTATGTCACATTTTCTGCATTTGGTAGCTTCAATGACAAACAGAGTTAAATCTCTGGAGCGATATAAAGGGTAAGGAGTGTCATTAGCACAGATGCTGAACCTTGAATGAGCAGCAGGGATGAGAAACGAAGGGTGAAAATGTGCTTAAATTGCCCTCGCCATATGTTGGTATAGGGGGGACAACTGTGCCCTCAAGCACGGTAGCAGCAACCTTAACGCTGGGTTTTAAGTAGCGAACATTTGTTTCAACAAATACACAGAAAATACAGTACCTTCCTTACACATTTATTTATTATAAGATAATTTTATAAATGAATATTATCATAAAACCACATCAAATGTTGCTTACAGCTACTAACAGGACATGTTCACGCAGCCATAAACAGAGGCCCACTGCAGTTTTTTAATGAGCTAAGGCCTCTAAAGAAGCATCACAGGAAAATGGTTTTACAATTAGTGTCACTCTGAAATTTTTATTCCTCTGCGCTTTCGTTCTTTGAAGGGGTAGGAAACTGCAGGATCTTTCATTTTTACGTTCCTAGGGGCAAATGTTCATTTTTTTGTCGTTCTGTTGTGTCAGTAAAACACATCAGACATGCAGGATTGCCTCTCTCCTCTCACCTTCAGAGGTAGAAACATGAAAGGCAAATAAAAGCTAAAGCGAAATAAAAAGAAACGTTTCCATAGCGTTTCATCATAAGCACGTGTATGTATGCCTCATGCATTACCTAAATCTCTGATAGTTACCCGTTCATATTCCTCCTTTAAAACCATGAACGCTCCAAAGTTAATTCTGAAAAGTTGCCCTGCAGTGCTGTGCACGAGTTATTAATCATACCGTATCCATGGTAACCTGGTGGGAGGTCAAAGGATAAATCAAACAAGACAAATGTTCATGGCTTTAGTCAGGCAGCATTTTTACTCAGCATGTCCTTAAACATGGCCCTTCAACACACCAGCCCCTCCTCAGTGGTGACAAACCAGCATGATTAGAAATGGCACCGAAAAATCTGCACCCAGGGGGTCAGCGGCTGTTTCATACCCTTCATTTGTACCTCCGAGGCTGTCCATATAGCATTTCTTTTAATTGTATTGACTTTTCATAACCAAGTCTAAAGTATTTTTAGTATGCTTAACTAAACAGACCCTTCAGGCTCAATTTGTGCACAACTGTGAACGTATCGTCACAAAATCCTGGAAGAGCTAAAGGATTAGTGTTGTTCCAATTAATGGAGAAGGCAATAACAGAGCAATAATAATGGAAGAATCAATAGAAGAACACTGATAATGAAGCTCAATTAACAATTCACTTCAGGATTATCATGTCTTTCCATTGTAACACACGCTTCAACAAAAGACGTGATCTACGGACAATTTGAATGGACTATTACGGTTTATTGTGAATGAAACACATTTGAAAATCACTTGAAAGCAAGAGGAAATACTCCAGACATACTCTTTATGGCCCAGACTGCGAGTGTCTGAATAACCCAGGAGCGGGTGACTGCTAGACAGCCGTCTATTCCAAGAAACCCAGCACGTTCCCGCAGAGAGGGTTTCCTCAGCCACCCCCGGAGCCTTTCAATTTACCGAACGTCAGTGCGGCTGCAGGCAGCCGTCTTGCTCCGTCTCACCGTCTCCCCAGAGCATTGCATGCCTCACTGTAATGATGTCAAAGTTTGAAGCTTGAAAAGAAACAGGAGCTCTAAAGACACACTGACACCCTCGTCCCAGACCTGGCAGGCCCTGCTTCTGCCGGGTTGCACTGCTGCCGTACCTGTTGAGGCACCGCCACGCCTCACACGATCACAGCATGCACACACGTAATGTATGTGCGGTTATTGGGGGCAATAATACAGGCACAGATCAGACAGCAGCAGCATTTACGCTTTAGCAATTTTGTGTCATTATTAGTGCTCACGCTCCATAAAATCCCGTCTGATCGTTAATTCAGGACAATATGAAGGGAGTCCACCAAACACAGCGGCTTGGACGTCCCAAATTAAAAAAATATATATTTGGGGACACAATTCCTATTAAAAATTCTGTGCAGGAGGTAAACCTCACTGCTTTAAAGGCACATGGGGAATACCGACCAATTAAAAACCTATTCAGTAAAGCAGAAAACAACTGTCAGAAGAGCCATCGGCATCTACCGGCAAACCTGCCTGGAAAGCACATCATGACTTGTCACTTCCATGTTTTCACACCTACTGGAAAGGCCAACATAATCAAAAAAAAAAAAAACACCACCACCCCATCCCCTCTCATCTCGCTCCCCAGGCAAAAAACAAGCAGATGGGTCGAATCTCCAAGCCCCTCCCCCCCGCACGACAAACGCTATTACAAATTGTCGTGGTGGACATCCAATCAGTGACCAATAAAATGCGTGCATTCTTTATGGTGCCTTCTGGCTCGGCCCTGTCCTGGGTCGGAAAGGGGGAACAAAGTGGCAGCATACTGCCAATTAGCAGGCAATAGCACGTCACCGTGCCTCTGCGGACCAGGGTAAATCACTTCAGCCATGTCACCATCGTGCCTGCGTGCGAGCGGCCATAAACGAGAAAAAAAAAGAGTCAATTAAGCCCCTTGCACCCGATACTGTGCCACCGAGCCATATGGCCTGGGACGGTGGCGGCCACAATCAATAATAAATCAGCACTCTGAAGCTCCGGGAAGGTGACAGAAGGTGAAGGTGGCGGTGAGAGAAACTTTAATCGGAAATCAACAACAACAACAACAACATTTATTTCTTATAGATCCCATAATCACACACAGTATGTCTCAATGGGCTTGGACAGGCCCTGCAGTTGACCCTTCTCAGTGCTGGAAGCTCATGGAGAAATTCCTGCCTTCAGAACATAAAGAGTTTGTGTCAGTGGGGCAGTGGTGGCCTAGTAGTTAAGGAAGCGTCCCCCGTAATCAGAAGGTTGCCGGTTCGAATCCCGATCCGCCAAGGTGCCACTGAGCAAAGCACCGTCCCCACACACTGCTCCCCGGGCGCCTGTCATGGCTGCCCACTGCTCACCAAGGGTGACGGTTAAAAGCAGAGGACACATTCAACAAATGTGTCAATCGCTTCACTTTTTTAGAACCAACTTACTCGGCACATGTGTGATTTGGGGCTCACGTGCATCGATTTCATGCTCCGAAATGAAAAGATGCAGCAGCCCCCCCGTAACTCACCCTCTTCTGATCCTCCAAGCCGTGCATCGCGGGCTTCCTCTTCTGCTGCTGGGGTGGCGGGGCTTCCGCTCCTGACTCCATCTTCTTCGTTTGCTCTCGGGGAGACAAAAACAATGACAAAGACGTCCAGACGCCCCCAAATCCGAAGTCCTTCGGCCCCCACCAGGCTCTCCACCCCAAGCTCTCAGTTCATCACCGTAGCCTGTCCCGCTGAGTTTGAGGTGCACCCGGGCTCATTCAGCGCTGGGGTCACGCCGGTCCAGAGGGGCTGTCCTGCAGCAGACATCAGGGGACATCTCCTTTCTTGGTTATCCATCTTTCACCAGCTTCACTGAGGGTAACGGCTTCGGTGCCAACATGACCCCCTTTATCCGGGCATCCTCCCGCCTGCCGCCCTGAAATCCCATGGATAAAAGACATGCATAAAGGGAACTTTCCGGAAATCCTTCCACCTTTTCCTTGAGTTAACTAAGGTTCCACAGAATTGCGCGTATTTTCACACAACCTTGTACTTGTGAAGTGTCAAATTCGACATTTTAAAATGAACGGTGGTGACACTAGAGAAAAGGGCAGATGATGCCGAGCAGGTGCACGGCGCTGCCCACCGCGCCACAGAACCCCGAAACCCCCCGAAACGACACCGCGCAGAAGCGTTCCAGCTTCATTCGAGGAGCTCCCGGCCGCCCACATTTCATCAGTTGTACCTGTTCTCCGCGTTCCCTGCCTAGCGGGGTGCACTTACCAGGAATAAAAAAAATTCAGATAAAAACAAGTAAAGAAAGAAAAGCTCTGCGTGTCCAGAGCGGGATGCTGCGCAGCCCACGCCGCCTCCTCCGCGCGCCTCACGCGACGCTCTCCCACCGGAGCCCACGAAACTACTTCGGATCCGTCGCGTGACGTCACGGCCCGCTCTCAAGGAGGCACACGCACACACACACACACACACACACACACACTCCTGTCGCCGCCTCCCGCTCTGCCGTGACCGGTTTCCATGGCAACTCGCGGCGAGAATGGATGGGTTGCCACCTAGCGTCAGACCCGCCCGTGGGTTCGAGAGCCGACCTGGATCCACATCACGCCCAACGCACGTTTTTTTTTCCTCGTTCCGAAACGAATCGCTATTTATTTTGCGAACCATCTGAGGATAAAGTTCACAGACCTTTTTCGAAACATCATAAATCTTCGAAAACCGTGAAGGACGCATTGGGGGTTTTAATGTATAATGCACCAGTGTTCATAACAGATTAAACGTGTAGTAACAATGTAGTTCTACAAGGTAATAAAAAAACATGGTGCAATAATGTTAACCATTTATTGAACAGGGCTAAATGTCAAGGAGGCTATATGTAATTACCTAAATATTTATTAACGACCCACTAAACCACAGCAAATGACGTCACCAGGTACACAGTCGTGCGAACAGGCCCATGCGACGTTTCAGGTTTTACTACTCATCGTAGAGTTTTCATGATTTCCATGTGCAGGGCAAGCCCTCCATCAGATTCCCATCTAATTCTGCGCCTATTGAATTAAACATCGCGTCCGGGTGCCAATAATCGCCCTCTTCTGAGAGCTATTAAACTTGCAACTTAATGATTACAAAAAATAATACTTAACTATGGGTTTTATTCTCCGTTTTTTGGTTTATTTTTCACGTAAAAGGCGTAATTACAAAGTGCACAGGGTTCACAGGGGCTCCCGTACATTAACCCCAGCAGCGTGACCCGCTGTGATTGGCTCCGCGAGCGAGACGGGGCGTGGCGTAGCGGGGCGCGGCGCCCTGCACGCGCAAACACTAGGCGGGACAAATGGTCAGTTCGATCAAATAAACTTTTAGTTCGTGTGGACATGAGCGACCGACCCGCCGCGGTTCTGGGCTTTTCGGACGCGCTCAGCTCGGACATGGCGACGCGTGACTTTAACTCCGCCTGAGTGGTGAAGGTTTAGGCGGACGCCACGTCCTCGTCCCCGCGCTTCCCGCCTCGTCTCGCCGCAGGATCGTGTCTCCCGCCATGGATTTCGGACAGCGTAGTGGGCGAGCTGCGTAGAGGCGCACGGTCCCTGCCTCGGTGAGTCTCCGCGTCGCGTTGACCGGGAAATACGAGCACCCATCCGGCATCTTGCTTATGGGGGACCTAAGGAGTAAGATCGCGTTTCAGTTGCGTCGCGATTTTTTTAAATAAGAGATTTCCGCTCGTTTTCAGGCGTTCTCGTTAGTTTAAACGCTGAAGAAGAAAAGGTTGCTTTATTGGGGCAGAAGTTCATCTTACGCGAAATCAGTCCGCTTTGTCGCTGCTAAACTAAACGCGCTAAATCTGACGAAGACTGAAACGCCGTAGGCGCCAGCAAGGCGATTTATCGCATCCTTTTATGCGGGCAAATGTTAATAATTATAATATTTATTATAAACCCAGGCATTGGTGTTGGCGCCCACTTCCACTCGTTGTGAATATTAATTTGTATTTTTTTCTCGCGTCGCGTCGCCCATTTCCGGGTTGTCACTGGAACGCGCGCAGGGAATTCCGCGCCAAGATTTCAAAAAAGTGCCCTACCTGCGCGGGACGCCGCGCGCGCCCCCGCGACCGCCTCCCGCCTCGCCGCCATTGGTCGGTCGCGGCGAGGGGCGGGGCTACGTACGCGGTGACGCGGGCGTACAGTTACCGCCAAGCGTGCGAGGACGTGTTACAACGCGGTAAAAAAAAGAAAGAAAGAAGAAAAGGTTGAACGTTTTTTTTTTTTTCAATGCACATTCGGAAACGTTAATAACTTGTGATATATATATATATATATATATATATATTGTTATGTGGTTCAGTGGGACGATTGTGTTTTTATTCCGTATGTTTTTTTAGGTGGAAGATGACCAGTGCTTCACAAGGCTTCTTAAATCTAATCCCAAAGCCCCAACAACCACGTGATCAGATGGTTGGTTATTAATATGTTACACTTTATGAATGTTACTGACCCCTCAACGTATTCTGGATGGTTTATTTACTCGTGATCACATTTACCCTCCAGAACGGGGATGTGTTTGTGGAGCCGCAGACACTTGCGAAAGCGGCAGGAAAGGTCTACAAGTGTCCAGTACCGACTGAGTCCCAACAGGACATGGGGTCTTTGACGACCCCCACCAAGGGCAGGAATGTCCCTTCATGTGAGCCGTGGACTCCAACCTCAAATCTTAAAATGCTCATCAGTGCCGCCAGCCCCGAAATTCGCAACCGAGAGAAGGGGCGGTGTGAGGAGGCTGCTGAGCCAGAAATTTCGTCTCAGGTATAAACCGGAAAATGAGAATTATGTTTCTTTATCGCCACCTCAGAACCCTTTAATGAGCCTTAATTACATTTGTTCCGGAACATCAGTTTAATGTGACTTTATTGGAACTGACAGGATCTCGGCCTTGGGGAGGAATCAGAGAAAATTAGCCGCAAGGAGAAGAGCCTGGGCCTGCTGTGTCACAAATTCCTCGCCCGATATCCAGATTACCCTAACCCTGCAGTCAACAATGATATTTGCCTTGATGATGTGGCTGGCGAACTTAGTAAGTGATGGTTTCTTTCATTTCTTTATATATACACGGCCAGTCGTGCACCTATCTGACGCACCGATTCATTTACGTGTTTTGCATTTTTTACATTAAAGAACAAAACTGTAGACACGGGACTATGAAATAACACATGTGAATTTATGCAATAGACAAAAAAAATCAAACCTGGCCCAACGTTTCAGTGTCTCCAAAGCAGGGAGCTTTTGCTGTGATGGCAGCATTTCAGCCTTGTCTTCTCTCCACCACCTTAAGTTAGAGAACGGGGACGGTTTATGCTGAAGACTTTCTTATCATTCACTCATGATAATGAGCGTCTCATGAGGCGGCATTTGATGATGTCAATAGTGAACAAAGCAGCCATGAAAATAAAAAGAGGTGAAAAGAACAGATTCATCAAACACACTTCACTTCCTCCTGATACAATGAAATACTAAATATGTTTCTTGCATTGGATTCTTCAAAATGGCCTTTGTGTCCATAACCAAACTTTTGACTGTATATCTAGTGTATATGTCGTTAGTTTGTAATACAACTAAGTATTGTGCTGAAGAAGTCCGTGTCTGATGCTTGAGCCTCCATTTTTCCAGACGTGGAACGACGCCGTATCTACGACATTATGAATGTGCTGGAGAGTCTGCATATGGTGAGCCGCCTCGCAAAGAATCGCTACACGTGGCACGGACGCTCGAAACTCCCGCAGACGTTGGCAACTCTGCGGAAGGTGGGTGAGGAGCAGCGCTATGGGCAACAGATGCAGCAGATACGGCAGCACAGCTTCGACCAAGAGCTTGATTTTGATGAAGAGAAAGAGAACGAGGAGTTTTTGCAGGAGATGGACGGGGAAGGTGGGCAGAAGGAGATGTGCTTTGTAGAACTCCCTGGGGTGGAGTTCAAAGGTGGTAAGTTCAATGAAGTATTCTGTTGGTTTTTACTTTTTATTATGTGCCTCGTATTAAAAAGTGAGTGACGTGAATGTTTCTTTCTCTCAAAATCTGCAGCATCAGTCAACAGTCGCAAAGATAAGTCTCTCAGAGTCATGAGCCAGAAGTTTGTCATGTTGTTCCTGGTGTCCACTCCTCGCGTGGTCAGCCTGGATGTTGCTGCCAAGATCTTAATTGGAGAAGATCAAATTATGGACCGGGACAAGAACAAGTTTAAGAGTGAGTAATATGTCAAGATCACCATTGACCCTTTGAAATAGTTAATTTCTTTTTTATTAGTTAAATCTGAATAAAATGTTTGTGTTTAGCTAAGATCCGGAGGCTGTATGACATCGCCAATGTTCTGAGCAGCCTGGAGCTCATAAAGAAAGTGCATGTGACCGAGGATAGGGGAAGGAAGCCTGCTTTTAAATGGACTGGACCTGAGGACCTGCCTCCTGCTAATGGTATGTACAGATAAATAATGTTCCTGTGAGTGTAAACCGTAAACTAAAGATAAAAAAAAAAAACTCTTTATTTTAGAAGTTCCGACAACAGCTTCAGTATCTTCTGCATCAAGAACACTGGAGCCACGTTCATCCATAGACAACTGTACCAAAAACCTCTTCTCCTCACCTGGTGAGAAACGGGGATTCACCCGCCACCATTCTCTGGTCAAACTGGCCAAAAGCATTCAAGATGATCGGAGGAAGATCAATTCTGCACCCACCAGTCCCATCAAAATCATTTCCAGTGAGTGAAGAATTTAATTACATTTTCCCTGTTTCAATGCTTGTTTTCTTTTTCATCATTGCCACTTTGTGTGTGTGTGTGTGTGTGTGTGTGCGCGCGCGTAGATGATTCATCCTATCCCAGTAAAATGGCACAGCTGGCTGCTATCTGTAAAATCCAACTTGACCAGCAGTCGAAGTAAGTTTTAATTCTAATCTTACAATTAGATCTGTTTGACTTATTAAATATTGTTTCATTATTCCAGGAATGTTGATGTAATTTCTCGCTTTGTTTACAGGATTCCAAGTAAAGAACACAAAATAAGTTCTAAAAGCAAAGAAGATACACCAGGATCCAGAGACAGCTTGGATAAGCTGACAGAAAAGAGACCAGTATCCAAGTCCTCCATGTCCGTTACAGAACCCCAGGCCAAAAGCCGAAGTGTGGTGCAGCTCCCTGTTCTGCCAGCGGGGGCGCTTCCCTACCTTCCCCATCAATGCTCCCCTCTCATCCCCGTGTTGTTGCCGCAGCAACAGGTGAGAGGGCCTTATGCGGTTTACGTGGCCCACCCTCCACCCAGGCCGGTGCCCAGCTTCGCTGTGCGATCCATGACATTTGAAAGTCCTGGAGACTGCACTAAACGGTCCCCTGTGGCATCGGGCTCTGGGGGCACCGGGCCCCGCTCCAGCCCTAAAGCACTTAAGAGACCCAGCAGTGGGAAGTCCTCCGAGAACAGCCCCAAGGTCAGAAGATCTGCTGCTAGTTCTAAGGTGAGGACTTGTTTAGATAGGCCTGGTCTACTGGGGATAATCCTGTGGGCGCATGTATGAGGTTCCAGGATCAATCCCCACATCTCCTCTCCGATTTTGACATCTATAACAGCAGGTTCATCAAAATTACACACCCGGTTCACACCACTTCCCTCAGGAAGATGCTATCCGAGTGTACAATTGCACACAGAAAGACTTTCCTGAGGCTGTCAGACCCTTGAACAAAATGTAAAAGTTAATCTGACCTCACAACCATACTCATATTTACTACACACATATTACTGAACTATAACTATATTATTGTAGCAATAATATGTAAATGATGGCACGCAAGCATTACTTGGTTATAATATGTATATCTGACTTGTCGTAGGGTGCATCACCAACACTTGGTGAGATTCTGCAGTCACGGTTGCAGTCTCGGCGCGCGTCCCTGGGTTCAAACCGACCTTCATCTAGAGCACTCCACCTGGACCCAGAGTTCACGAAGCCGACTGAGGGTCAGGCCAGTGCCAACAGCAGCATTCAGCCTCTGGAGCACAGTGTGGAAACCTACCTGGAGAAGGAAGAGAGGTCCTCGACTTCTGAACCCGAGCTCGCGCTCACCCCACTTCACCCGGCACAGACCCTGAACCAAACGCACCCAGTTCCACTGCAGGAGGTTGTGGTTCCATCGGGTCGACTGCATGCAGAGGTGAGATTCTGATATGTTGCCAGACTTAAATATACTTTCAAATTTAATTTAATCATGCAGCCTATCACAGTCTTAATATTATGCATGGCTGTATAGTATAATTGTATATTATATATAATTTAATTAATTTAAACTGAAGTGATTGTCATTGTAAAACACTGCAGCACAGCACACGGTGACACAACGAAATGTGTCCTCTGCTTTTAACCATCACCCTTGGTGAGCAGTGGGCAGCCATGACAGGCGCCCGGGAAGCAGACTATAACGCATATATTACGTTTGTTTTTGCAGAACAGTAATGCATGAGCACAATATTGTGCAGTTTACGTTATATTACTAAAATGGTTTAAAATTACAAATGAAATGAATTACAAATGTTTTGTTTGTTTGTGTGGAAGACTTTGATACCAACAGGTTACCTGATTCCCATTTCCCAGCCGCCTATTTTGAGTTTTAAAGAGTCCCACCCTTCTAATGGAGAGGCTGCCAAAGCCTCCACACCCACTTACAATGTCTACCACACACCAACTGCAGGTACTGTTTTAATTATCTTGATTATGATTTTACCTATTGCAATTGGGAATCTTGATTATTTACTTTTGCCCCATTAGGTTCCAGACCCCTTATACCTCAAGAATTCACCCCCACAAGCCTCACTCTCCATCGGGCTCCTCAAGTGTCTCCTTACCCACGTGCCCAGAGTCCCAGTCCAGCCATCCTCAACTTCACCATGCAGAACATGGGTCTTATTCCAGCAGCAGGCAGCCCTCTGGTTCCTGAGCAAGCCAGTCCCCTGCCCACATCACACGTTGCCCTTCCCCAGAGGGGCATGGTCTTCATCAAGCCCCTGTCTCCTGCTGGACCGCTCCAGCATCCGCAGCCAAACCAGCCGCTTACACTCATCAGTTTACAGCAGGTAAAGTCTGATGTGTACCTCTAAATTATAAATATCCCATCGCCACTCTTATATAGGGTATATGCAGGAGTTGGATAAAGGTAGAATGTTAATTGCTTTCATTTTGCTTCTGTCTTCAGCCCTTACTGACGACACCTAAAGGCCCCCAGTGCATCCAGCACAGCCTCTTTCACACACCGGTGTCCACTCTGACGGCCATGACCACCCCTGTAGCAACCAAAACTGTCTTCATACCCCAGAGGAAACTGGACGTGAGCCCTGAAGACTCGTTAAATCAAAATGGGAGCCACCCCCACTGAAGACCACTGTGTATTACTGCTGCTAAACATCTTGAGCCTGTGAACTTGACCATGCATGTATGAGTGTATCAGCTGAATTGTATTTTTATACATATATGTATTGTTGGGTGTGCACACATTTTTGTATTTGGTCCTGAATGCTTTCACTGAATGTGTTCTTGAGGTGCTAAATGTGGTACTGGAAGACGACAATTAGTTAAAAACCAGTCCATGCAGCTTTTTTTTTTAATATATATATATATATCAACTTTGTGAACTGTTTGATCAAAGTAGGATTTTTATTAATTGTTGTTACTATTGTTTCTGAGAAAATTCACTGTACAACCTTTCACACGAACTGTACATCAGGGATTTTCAGGGATTACGTGGAATGCCAAATTTGACTCATTGAACTGGTCAATGTAATGATGATGTCATTGTCACTGAGTGCCACCGGGTGTAGGAAACCCCAACAGCCTTATTGCAGGGGGGGAGTATTGTAGCTGTACTGTAATGTAGATAAGTAACAGTAATCTAACTTTGCACAGTGTAAATGTTGACTTTAAACCTGGGGAAAGTGTTTTTTTTTTTTTTTTTTTTTTTGTGATATTAATGTTAAAATGTGAAATCGGGCAAATTGAAAAGAGTTGTAGAAAAATATTTAATTTCTCCTGGTCCTGTGACTTGTGTCTTGCTAATATTCAATGAGTGCGTCCTTTCTGGTATTTTCCTCTGCTTTGAGCGAATGAAGCTCAGAGAGGAGCCCTGTTTCCCAGCTCGGTGTCTGGAGTAAAGGCCTCTTTACCCACTACTGCTGTGGTCAGATGTTATTTTGGGCAGATGCTTTAATCTGGACGTCATTGTGGGACATTGAGGAGATAGAGGAGGGATGGGACAGTATTTAAGGACCCCACTGCATGCATTTATAAAAGGTTGTCCAGACTGGTGAAGAAAGAGGTGAACTACGTCTTGCCAGCATCCCTAAGTAAGTACAGACTTCATCAGATTTCACACAAATCTTTCTTTTCCTGGTTTAAAAAAACCTCTTTCTTCATCTTTCAGTAGTTTGGACGTTCTTTTTCTTGAGATGAGCTATTCACTGTTTTACTGCATAAGATGAATAGAAAGGTGCGTTTCTTTAAAAGTAAATTAATGAACCTAGCGGAGATGATAAGGACACTTTTAAAACAATATCAAAGCTTGGAATCCACCGTCTCTAGTGCCTGGTCTATTAAAAGCTCTGTTCCTGGAATCGTATCACATTCGGGACTGATAAGCACTCAAAAGAATGAATGTGGGGGGGGGGGTTCCATTGAGATTCTTAATCACTTGTCTGCAATTTATGATTCAACCTACATAGAACCAGCACAAGTGTGGTGAGTTAAGTTTTGGATGATAATTCTTGGAACTGCGAAAGGTGACATACAAATCATTATAAGGATGCCAAACTGGGGCGGAGGAGCGACGTGTGCGGCGTGTGAGAAGACGGTGTACCATGCTGAAGAGATCCAATGCAATGGAAGGAGTTTCCACAAAACCTGTTTTATATGTAGTAAGTATAACAGGAAAATCTTATTAAATATGTAGATTGTCTTTTCCACACCCGGAATCACAAAGTCCGCCGAGGGACACAAAGAGAAGCTGTGCTCTGCGGGCATCCCAGGCCGAACTGTGTTACCGGGAGTCACGGGGTCAGCAGTGTGTGTGGCGCGTCCCAGCAGCAGCTGAGTAAATGACAGGACTTTTTAGCTCAGTGCCAGCCAGGGTTTTGCTGACAGGTAGACGGGACCACCGGGACTACCGACACCCATGCGATTGGCTGCAGTTCACAGGCTAGAGTTCCAGCCGCGACGTGTTTTCTCCCTAAATAAAGCAGCAGAGCACTGCGTCCGGATTGTCCTGTTCCTGGGCTGGTAGCAGCCTAGTGGGTAACACACTCGCCTGTGAACCAGAAGACCCAGGTTCAAACCCCACTTACTACCACTGTGTCCCCTAAGTAAGACACTTAACCCTGAGTGTCTCCAGGGGGACTGTCCCTGTAACTACTTATTGTAAGTAGGCTCTGTAAATGGAGCAGTTGAGGAGAGATGAATGGCACCAGGTTGTGTATATGTATGTCTGTCCATGTTCCCCCTGCTATGGCCTCCACGTCAGGATGTGTTTGAGTGTGTGTGTGTGTGTGTGTGTGTGTGTGTGTGTGTGAAACCTCAAATTAAAGAGTTGTTTGTGTCCAGTGACTTGTAGGAAAGGCCTGGACAGCGCCACCGTTGCAGCACACGAGTCCGAGGTCTACTGCAAATCATGCTACGGCAAGAAATATGGGCCAAAAGGATACGGATATGGCCAAGGGGCTGGAGCGCTTAGCTCAGATCCGGCCGATGCAGACCACTGCCTACAACCTAAAGTGTACGTCACAAAAAAAATTAACAATTATACACCATTAATTTGGACATGTTGTTTTCAACAGCAAAAAATAGAAAATATTGCAAAATTTTCACAATTACAACTTGACCGAACAATTTATTAAGCCGAAACAATAAAGCACAAAGTGTGGCAACTATATTAACTGCTAAACAAACGACAGATCAAATAATCACATCAACAGAATGGTTTACAGAATTAGTGTGTGATTACAGAAGATGAACCCATCATAATTACTGCAAGAAGTGACATGGAATTAATTCATTTGAACAAATTATCCAAAATAGATAGTAATCAGTCATCGCAGAGTTATTAAGACAGACAGTAAAAGCAAAACAGAACTGCCAAGACACCCTTGATGTTGCCATGGAAACAGTTCCATCATGATGATTAATACTGCATTTTGTATTGTCGTTTTTATGTTTTCGGCGGATTTACATTTCACTCAGCACCAAGCCTACCAACCCAAATCCCAGCAAGTTTGCACAAAAACTTGGCAGCACCGATCGCTGCCCTAGGTGTTCGAAGGCTGTGTACGCGGCGGAGAAGATCATGGGTGCAGGAAAGGTAAGAAGCTTTGACCCGAGCATTTCATGATGGGCACACATCACGCTGCATTTATTACATGTGTTTGTGGTAATTAGCTAAATTGTTGTGTGACAGCGGCGAGAGGAAGGAAGTGTGAGCTCAATATAACAGGACAGTTACCAACTACATCACGCTGAGAGGAGCCTAGTCTGGTTAACTAAAGCTACTTAAAGAGAACTACTGCAAACGTCTTCGAAAAACTATGCATTTTTAATGCAACATTTTACCAAAATCCACATCCAAAAATAATACATGCATATATGTCACTTTGTCACTTTTACACTTACAAGCTCTGTTGCACTACATGGTTTGCACTCTCCACCATGTGCCCTTATTTGTATATTGTGTTTTTAAAAATTGTATTTATACCTTTGTATTTAATGTTACTGTTTGTATTTAATGTTACTTGTAAGCACCACGGGTCTGAGAGTAACAAAATTTCAATTCTCTGCATGTCCTGTACATGTGGCAGAATTGACAATAAAGCTGACTTTGATATAATGTACACATTTTTAATAGCGTAAAATAGATATATCTAGGTTCCAGCACTAATGAGCCATTCTCATTTGCCAGGACCTGAGTGTTTTATCAAACTCCTGAAAACTTTTTTGTACAACTTTTTGTGGGGGTGATTACAGATTATTATACAGGTCAATGGTAATATAGTGATCTGAGTAAATACAGGGAACAAGATAATGAAACTAAAAAAATTATATACTGGATGATCAGTGAAACTCATTCTATGGAGCAACAAAGGAAGCCCTTCACTCTCATTAGTCCCATTTGAATCTTATCTCATCTGTTAATAACACTTTTTAATTAACTCTTACATAATGTGCAATGCTGCTTAGGCCATTACTACCTACATATTTTTGTATGTCTGTCTCTCGGTCTCTCTGTGCACTTGTTGTCTTTCCGTCTGTGCAGTTGTAGCATAAGCAATTTCCTTTGGGATTAATAATGTTTTCTGATTCTGATTCAGAGGGACTGGGTAATTCAAATTGTAGGAATTCATTTCCTGGAAAAATATTTTTAAACACCGCTGGTTTATGTCCCTGTGACCAAAGGCCTGGCACAAGACCTGCTTCCGCTGTGCCCTGTGTGGCAAGAGTCTGGAGTCCACAACGGTGACCGATAAAGATGGAGAGCTCTACTGTAAAGGTAAAAACCTTTCACACTCCCTCGGGCTGGTGTTCTGTCCTACTTGCCCCTAACTGTGACAGTGGTGGCCTAGCTGGTAAGGAAACCGACCCGTAATAAGAAGGTTGCCGGTTCGAGTCCAAAGCCATCCCCACACACTGCTCATGCCTGTCATGGCTGCCCACGGGTTAAAGGGTGATGGGTTAAAAGCTGTGTTTCACAATGACAATCACTTTACTTTCACTTCACTATTAATTCCCTCAACAGTGAAAGGCAACATTTCAACGTATACAAGCTGCATGCGGTATTGCCATCACTGTCAACAGGGCCGAAAAATGGCCCTCAGCATGCCATGCTTCTGATCAGCATGCGCCTACTGTGACGCCATGCGAGCAGTAATTGCAGCAGATGGAGAGATCAACCCGCCCCAACACTGTCATTCTCCACAGTGTGTAAACATGGCTGGGATATAAATTGCTCACATACCGCTGTTAATCTCGTCACTGTAAGAACAAAATGATGTTTTGTTTCACTGGATTAACAGAGTGCATCGCTCCTTGCCTCTGTGTGAAGGATGGATCTGCTGGATTATGAACTCTCAGTTCTTCACAGCAAGCAAATGGTTTCCGAGTCACAAGGGATAATCCACTACGTTTAGGACTCACTGTGGAGTGGATTATCTCGCATATTCCCTGCTCACTCGCTCAATTAAGATGCATCTCTCTTTCTGTGCATTCATTTCAAAAGATGAACAAATATGCCTGGAGCGATGTATTTTTAACTCATCTACTCATTCAAGAAGTTGATAAAGAGAAGTCTGCACTCAGTAACATGCATTTATTTCCTGACTTTTTAGTTTGCTACGCCAAGAACTTTGGACCCAAGGGCCGAGGTCTGGGGAACCCAGGAGTGGTGGAGGATGCAACAGTCTAATGGTTCTCTTAAGCATATATAAAACATAAACCAGGCCATTTTAGAAATTAATATATAGCTTCACTGTTGCCACCGTCAGATAAGGTGCTTTCAAGGAGGAAAATCCTTTGGCCCTGAAATCAATGCTTAAATGGATCACACTGCAAACTGGAAAAAAGAGAGCATCCTATATGCTTGAATTTGAAACCTTTAAGATGAAATACCCTGTAACTGATAATTGCTCTGCTGTACTGGCTGTACTAATCTCAATGTGTCATGTTATTATATTGTTATTACGAGGTGGTCTCCCCATGTACTTCTGTCTTTCACGGGTGATGAAGCAGAAACGTTCACTAATTAAAAACCACAGGAGATTGTTCAGATAAACGTTGTACCAATAAGCATCAAGGGCAGCTGGCTGCATCAAGCTGAAAACTGCAGGTGAGACTATTGAACATTTCACCAAACCTGTACCGTAAAGCCCAAATATCAACTGCTAAATAATTCAATGCACAAATATAAAGTCACTATCTTTTTTGCAGAATAGTCTTTCAACTGAACGTAAATGTAATATTTCAGCCAAACGACGGTATTTCTACGAAGGCCTACAGGAGAGATTTTGGTCACTTTTCCATGGGAAACGCTGAAAGTAATTTCCTTCTCCCACATTCAACCAAAGGCTTGCACGGGAAGTTCACCTGGTGGGAATCAGCAGCTCATGATACGCCTTTCTCCAGAAATACTTTTATAGACTGTGTATCCAGTAACAATCAGATTATTAGAATATCAATTTGTGTGCAATAAGATCACAATCTATATAAAACAATCTAGATTTATTGGTTTGTTTCGATAGAAAACCGCAAATTCCTTTGTTTGCAAATGTACAATACAACAGATACAGCACTGTGTGGCAAAACATCTGGAAATGAAAGATTATTGCAGGCCCAGGGTGACACTGTGGCCAGCATGAAAATGATCCAGAGGAGCAGGCAGGTGTATAGATGCATACCTGAACAGTAAATGGTTGTCTTGTTCAAAAACATGCAGTGAAATAGAGATGAAAGGCAGAAGAAAAAGTGATAATCATCAAGCCGGCTGAATGTCCGATATAAAACATTAAAAATATATATATACCTTTAAACATCATACTTCATTTAAAAATGCTTTCAAAATGTGAAAATAGAACTATATCAACATATATAAAACAAAGATGGATTTAATTGATGCTTATATTTATATACATAAAATATAAGGCAACTTAAGATATTATCCCTTAGTATGTGTGTCCACAATTCTTCAAATTAAAAGACACACAAAAAAAAAAAAAAAAAAAAAAGTTTCCTCTTCATTTGAGTCCTAAGTGGTACAAAAAATTATCTTCATAAAAAAGTTGAATTAAATAAAACCATTATGTCAAATATTCACAGGAGTTTTGTCTATACATGGCTCATGGTCTGTCCTGGTCAATCAAACAGCGTCAGAGGAGCCGAACATGGTGTTCTCCCGACCCAGGCCCATGGAGTATTGCTGGGTCCAGTCCAACACAACCGGCTTGCATAAACCACAGCACCGCAACTGGAAGAAATTCACCAAGTTCCGAACAAATCCAAAGCTAAAAAGGGAAAACAAGTGATTGCATTAAACAGGTTTTTTTTAAATGCATGTATATGCATAAACAGTGAGCTGTTGGTGCATGCTTACTTGTAAGGGTTCTGCCTCTGTGAAAAGGACTGTGGGAGTCTCTTCTGATGAATCATCAGATTGGCTCTCTCAGCTGTGGTCAGACCATAATATGCGACCTGAGGTAGAGGTAGACACCATGTTGTAATGCATGCTGAATTATTTCAACAAACTAGTTTCCCTTTACATACTACTACTACTACTAATAATTTTAATGATAACAACAACATTTTATTTGTACTGCACATCTCAAATTGCTACAGGATAAAAACAACATACTAAAAGTCATAAATCATCACAGAGTAACTGGTTGCAATGTTAAAATATGTATTTCTTAATACATTAAATGTGTAACATACAAACATCTAAAATTCTTACAAGTGTGAAAAAAGAACATTACCTGTAAGAGCTGGACCACGAACAAAATGGAGGCCCAGGACATGTGAAAGAAGGCCACGCAGAACATGTAGAGCACCCAAGGGGAACAGCCCATCAGAGCGGTGAACGCTGCCCACAGCCCCTCATCTTCATAGTGCAGTGGACAGTTCTTGGACCAATCTGACCGCAAACAGAGATCAGTAAATGCATCAGAATTCACACTTCTCATGATTCAGTGATCTCCATCAGCACAAAGGAAACACAAGTTCCCCCAGATTCAAAGGAGGCTCCACAGGTACCCAAAACTTCCTGCAAAGAGGGAGGTGGCTAATAAATATGCACACAATCACACAAAGGCAATTTGAAGCTGGCTGTTTGACAACCCAAGCAGCATGCTGTAAACTGATACAGCATATATCCTGCTTAATAAAGAGCAGCTCAGAGACTAGCAGCTCAAATTCCAAATACCATTTGGGCCCAAATATAAGACAAAAAGGAAATACTGGCAGATGGTGCCAAATATCAGGAACTGTAACTTACAAACTATGCTTCCATAGAATATCCAACCTGTCAGGAAGCAGAGGCACAACAGGAACAGGACAAAAAAATGGTGATTTCTTGCCCCTAAAGACAAAAACAAAAAGATGATTCAGAACAACTGTGTGCGTACAGACACTTGTGATTGATGACGTGATTCCACCGCCATAGCAACTTCAGATGAAAAAACGAGAGGCAAAGGGGTTCAAGGCGTTCTGAAGAATCACACAGCAGAGCACCTATGCAATTGTTGATCCAGACAGAGTGGTGGTCTTGCTTGGCGATGCAGGCATCACAGGAGAAGCAGTGATTGGCTCTCATCGGCTTCCTCATCTACGCACAGGAACACAGCAATGACTGCAGCAGTGGTGTTTAGTTTTTTAATGGGTTGTGTTCTGAATGAAAGGAGCAGCCTCTCACCATGCAGGAGGTGCAGAAGATCCTGGGGTCCAAACAGCCAGCTTCTGCTAGAACCACCACGTTCTACAGAGAAAGAGTACAACTGTTAAATTGCGAGATTTGAACCCTCGACCTTCTGACACTCACAAACCTTACAACTGACTTAACCTTTTTTTTCTCTTCCTCTGTGGCCTTGACGATGCCAGGGTCGGTCCTGCAGCTCCGGAAGTAATAATAAAGCAGGGCGGTGATTGTGAGTGCAAACAGAATCTGTACCGAGGCACTGGGACCGTGTGGAGAAGATCCATTAAGGAGCGTAAAAACAATCAGAAGTTAATGGCATTTCACCGGGTGGGAAATAAAAACTGATTGAGAACAGGACAGAACACACTGTTCAGATGTTTAGCGTGCGGCCAGCACCCCAATCACACATTAAGTCCCAGAGATTGATTGACACAGTGGTGTAACGATGAAGCCGTCGCTACGTTGGCAGCATTTCAACGGCAAATCAACAAAACTGCTGCGCTGAAATCCCCAAAGAAGAGGTGCAGGCTGAGGTTATTAAAGTGTGTGTGTGTGTGTGTGTGTGTGTTTTCAATGAAAACACTGAGCAATGAGAAGGATATCAGGCAGAAACCACAGGAACCATGTAACCACCATCCAGAACACTGAGGCGACGAGGCTGATTGAAGGCAACTGTTTTTGGAGGTCCTGACCAGATAGTCGCCTGTTCAAAAACACAAAAACTATTTAGGCAGAAAGTTACAAAAATATCATATTAGGATTTTGCATTGTGTTTATTACACTAAGGTACAGGTTATGACAGATTTATGAAGGTGAATTGGTTACGTATGTACTGGCTCTGCCCTTCCTTATATAATTACTGGATCAAGATATTTTAAACGTTATCAGAGTTTCTGGGGGGGAACGTGGAGCCAAGTCCTCTTGATGCTTTGTCTTGGGTCTTCTCCTCAACCCCTACTCATCAATAGGATGTGCTAGCTTTTGCCGCCTTGCTGGTGAGAAGATTAATTGTAATAAATTGGAAGTCCTCAAAATTCCCCAGCCATACTCACTGGATACGGGACATCGTTTTTAAAATTACATTTGAGCAGACTTTCCGGAAAAATAATTTGGGGTCCCTTTTTCAGTCTGGTTTAGAGTAATATCCCCATCCGTTCCTGTGTGATGCAATTTGACTGGGTGGGATTGTACTGTGTCAGTTTTTGTTGTAGATGTGACTGATCCCTTTTGCAATACCTTTCTTATTTATTCATTAAATCATCTTTAGGTTTGGGGGGGGGGTCTTTTATTACTTTTGTTATGTGGCAACATCAAACAAAAAATAAGAAAAAATTAAACTTTGCTATGAAGTGATGTCCTTAATTACAGTGTATGCAGTAGTGCGGTGTTCCTTACCGCGACGCGAGGTTTACTACAGCGAGGACGCAGGCCAGCAGAACTCCCTTCAACAGCCAGGACTCAGACCTCATGTTCACGACGGCCCCCACTGCCCACATCACCAGCACACAGAACAGCAGCTGTGCATAGTACTGCAATGTAAAAACACACACACATACACACACACACACACAAGGTCAACTGGACACATTCAGGACAAAACCTGGTCCAGCCAGAACACACGTGCATGGCCTACTACCCTCCTCCTCCTCCTCCTCCTCCTCCGTTCTTCTCAAACACGATTACACAGGGGAACACTTAACTGTACAGATCTGGGTTAAAGCGGCAAATTAAACAATGTGTTATAAAAAAAAAAAGTGTGGCACAAACAAAGCTCCCGGGGGCTCGACTAACGTGATATGAGAGAAGCTGCTTTTCTCTCACTGGTTGAATTCAAGGTTAATTACCCCCTTATGATTTCTTGCCACTAAAACACAAACATGCTTCCTTCTGCAATTAGTTTTTTCCCTCCTTTAATATCAGCTGAGCTAAAGGGGTTAAGCAGTTTGGTGTAGAGTTTGGGGGGGGAGGTACAAGTCCGCAACCTGTCAGCGTGCAAATCAAAAGAACTTATAATCCACCATAGTGACATTGCCCTCCCCCACAAACCTCTTCATCCAGCTTCATCCAGCCATGAGCCATGGGGCCAAACACATACGGGTCACTCATACAACTCATTTATTGAGCCAACCCATGACACCATATCTGGCACTGGGGCAAATGGTTTGAGGCTGAAACAGTCAAGTTCATACCAATAGAAATTTCAGTCAGATTGAACTTGAAAAATCAGTTAAACTAGAAGAACAAGAAGCTGAAATTTCTACCAACAGCAACACGTGTTGCTGTTCCATGTAAACAAGGATCAGACAGCACCAGGTTGTGTCCAAATCTTAAGATCTATGACTGCCAGACTGCTGAAAAGTGATTTAATACAAGTGAGAATGATGAAGGGTGAGCTGTGTTACAGTACCCTGTATCTTTTGAAGGTCTTGAGGCATGGCGAGTTGGATTTGATTCTCTCTTGTTTGACGTGGTTGAGCATGTGAAGAAGGAGCGGGCTGTTCACCTGGTGAGCCAGGTCTATCGGTGTGTGACCCTGCGGTCAGACAAAAGAAAAGACTCATGATTCATCATTCTGAATCACAAAACTCTCATTTTTACTGTGCAATTCCACCAGCAATGCAGGTACAGATTAAAAATATGACACAAAGGGTGCTGCATCCCTCAGGAACATGCCCCACAAAATCTGCAATAAAAACCATCCACTCAGGCTCACATTGATGTTCACTAGGTCAACGCTGGCCCCTGCCTCCAGAAGGATGTGCACAGCATCTACGTTTCCTGCGAGGACGGCGCAATGCAGCGGGGAGTTCCTGTTCACCTTGTCGAACACATTCACAGACGCATTGCACTTCAGGAGAAAGTTAGTTGGCTCCGGCCTAAAACAAACACCACAAAGGGGAAAAATTTATGTAAAAAAACAACCTGTACAGAGGTGTATAAAAAATAAAAATAGCACCACATTTTAACAAAGCATTTACCCAATAATTTTCTGAGCTGCCAACATCAAAGGTGTTTGTCCATTCAGGTCTGGAGAATCTACTTCCTATAAAAGGAAAGAACATACTTTTAGCTCTAAATACAGTCTAACAATCAGGCCAACATATCTTTATATTACTGCTGTAACTAGAGAAGTGCCCCACCTGTCCCTTAGCCATGAGATAGGCAGCTATTGGCATGTGCTGGTAGAGTATAGCCAGGTGCAGACACCGGTAGCCCTCTCGATCTGTCAGCGTGGGGTCGGCTCCATATCGCAACAGCTGGATCACCATAGAGAGATGGCCTTGTCTGAATGGGGTCCAAGAACGGTAAAGGTGAAAAGGTAAGTGACCCCCAGGTCCAACCAGCAAAAATTTAACAAACCATCTAATTGATTTTTTCCTCCTTTTTTTGACATGGTAAAAACAAAATAAAAAAATATATACTATGTTTTTCAGATTGTAAATAAAGCAATTTAAAACATATATGTTTGGAGTCCTTATAGGTAAAAAGTCACTCTGTACTGGAAATGCAGTAAGGAAACGAATCACAGAGTTCCATAGACTTACGTAATGGCCCAATGTAGAGGTGTAGAGTTCAAATCTCCCCCCAACTGGTCAATCACAGCGCCTTTAGAGATATAATAACTGTACAAAGCACACAAACTTTGTTAGGTGGTGAAACATAATGGCACATTTTTAAATATGAAATAATCTTAAGACACTATGCCACATTCTAGTATGGTCCAACAGATACCGTTAGGGCACTTTCACACCTTAGAATGTCTGCTTTGGTTCGAAACAGTCGGTGAATTTGTAAAATAATTTTTCTCATGGTTCGCTTTCCTTTCACACAGGGGCAAAATCCAAGCGAATCTAAATGTGTCACTTCAAATCACACAAAAACTCTCTCGCTGCTTATTGGTCAGATGTGTCGCCACAGGGACAACAAAAAGAAGAAATAGATCTTCTGTTGTGGACAACTACATGTTTGTGTAAAATCAGAGGGACATTTACATCATATAATTTAATTGTTGCCCGGGCAGTAATTTTTATTCGGCATTACGTACATTTACCAAAATCCTACAGTTGAACAATAAAGCACAGTTAGAGTTCATATACGTTTTTTAGCTTGCGACATTGTGCAGCATACTTCTTTCCCTGAGATCTTTACTAAATACATTTTTTTTTTTTATATAAATAGTGCAAGTGCAACTTTTGTGGACTGTTTGGTGCGTATGTAGTAATCAGACCAAATGTCTATGAGGCACTGCACCTCTTCACGACTCCGCGATTTATCTTACAGAATGGCGTACAAAGAAGATAACATTGAAATTCACAGAAAATACCCTGTTTTTAATTCATGTTATTTGCAGCGATTTGTCCTGTCTTGGTACAGTATGCCCTCACCAGAGTTCGCTTTTTTTGGTTTGATTAAAATATCACCAAACTAACTTTTCAAGCAAACTAAAGCCTGTAAGAGTGAAAGCACCCTTATATATTTATGGCCGCGAGGACTGGACTGAAAACTAAATGGATACGATTTACAGCATAATCTCTACCACCAAATACATCTGCACTTGACTGCAATTTAAGAAGAAGAAAAAAAAAAAAAACTTAACAATGAGTCACGTACTCAACCAAGTCTGCTCGATTGTTAATAGCTGCCCAATGGAGCAAAGTCACATTCTCTTTGTCTGGTTGCCTCACATCATAACCTGCCTCAACCAGCTCCTTACACCTCTCCAGGATCCCAAACCTACAGAAAAGAAGAAAATAATACATACATTTACATATATGCACACAATATCAGACAAATTCAAACAAGATCTCAAAAGCACTTTCAAAATATCACAATAAATATCATAATAAAAAAAAAAGGATATCAATTAAGGGATATTAAGGGTTAACAGAGAGAGACCAGTCAAATGATACATGTCATGACAATTAATAAGAGGCTGCAAGACTAGGATAAATAAAATATTTCCCTAAGCACGTCCCTTTGTTTGTCATATCTTTGGGGTGGTAGCCTATGAACAAGAAGACCCAGGTTGAAACCCCACTTACTACTATTGTGTCCCTGAGCAAGACACTTAACCCCAAGTCGCTCCAGGGGGGGACTGTCCCTGTAACTACTGATTGTAAGTCGCTCTGGATAAGGGCATCTGGTAAATGCTGTAAATGTAAATGTGTTTATGACATAGAGGCGTGGCCCCGACACAAAGTGCCAGAGACGTGGATCTTACTGCGTTGCTTTGACTATATCCCAGCTCCCGCGGTCATCCATGTGGGCCCGTTTCTTCGGCTGCTGTGTAGGGTCCGCCATGGTCTCGCCCCTCATGTTGAACTGACCATGGAACCCGGGCGTAAAGCCGTGGCCCAATCCCCCGAACCCACGGACTCCAGGACCGTGGCCGTGTCCATGCCCACCATGCCCATGGCAATTTTCGGAACGATGACTGTGAGACTGCAGGTCCATGAGGAAGAGAGACTTTATCACACGATGTATTTCACTGCTTCTGAAAAACATTTTCTTATCGGAACTCAAACATAAGATGCAGTTGGATCGATGCGGCCATATACTACCTACTTCCTGTCTATTGTAAGATGATTTTTGCAACTAAACAGCACTTTTGAATGATAACAAAAAAAAAACTTCTGTCACAATGAATAAAAAAAATTACAGAACACCCTGTTAATCCGCTGAAAGACACTCCACGGATCGATTACAGATTATTTTACAAATTTACTATGAGAACATTTTTATCGATTTCGGAAATGCTCCGTGTTCAAACTCTTCAAACTGGGAGTACTTCGGACGCCAAAATGAAACGATGTTCTAATCTCGTTAGGACTTGTGCGGGGAGGCACATGACAGGATTTCAACATTTAATTTATTCGTCTGACTAGCGAGCCCTCCGCCTAACTAGCTAGCTTAGTTTATTTACTGGCAGTTTTATTGTTTGGCAGGGCGGCTGACTGGCAGGCGACGATAAATGAACCGGTCGTAGGAGAACTTACATGACCAAGTTCCTGCCAATCCATCGCGGAGCGTTACGGACGTGCGGCTTCAGCCTGCTGGCTGTCAAAAGCAGGCGGCTAACGCTCGGCGGGGAACTCCTGGCTAACGCGAAGCGCGACACCTTCACGGACTTCCTGGGTGCTGAGGCTGGAGCTGATTCGCCGGAGATTGGATGACGTCAGACCTAGGGGGCGGGGGTTCGCGTCCAAAAATCGGTTGCCAGAACCATAGTAATGACGCACAAAATAAAGGGAACCAGGGAAATACTGACTTAAGATGGACATCTGAAATGTCTCAAAGTAAAGCGGTCAAAATGAAATGGAGTGCAGAAACATTATCCGACGCTGTCCTCTGACACTTTCAGTTTAATATGGTATGCAATGTTATTCTGATGATACACATTCACATTCGTTCTGTGGCGCTGCTTGAAATACTTGCTTTCATGCAGTATGTACACTACGAGGAATTTGACTTTTCGAGCTAGTTAGAAGTTATGGGTTAGTTTCAGCCACACTCGATCATTTGAGAGACTTGTTAGGATGAAGTCACGAATCAGACCTGGCACCCCTGCACTCTGCATGTACGCTGGCGGTGTTTGAATTCAAATTTTTTTTTTGTCGCATTCAAAGATGAAAATCCATTAAATCTCGTGTTAGTGTTTTTAAGGCAGGATCTTACAGGCACTGAAAGTGCATTTTTTATCTTTAAACCTGACGGTCAACGCAAAGTAGATCCCCAAGGTTTAGAAATGGGCACCCAGATGCCCATGTCCATCTTTTGCTCTCCAATAACAGGCCAGTCAAATACAGAAATAAGAACGTCAGAATGTTTACTGACATATAGGGACCTTTACATTTTAAAATGTTATGAAATTCTGATATACTGTAAGCCATTACTTGTTTAATTTCTTTGTCCCAGAGGTACAGAGTCCCACTATAATTTATTGCATTTTAGTTAAGGCAAAACACAGATAAAATAATATGAACTATATACGTATTGGTTGTTGCCATGTCTGTTCTTTTGCCTTTAATCCCACAGGGGAGCATGAACAGGCCTTTTGATTCCCTTGTATCATTCCAGAACTCTTAGTCCTTCATGATCCATTGGCAAGTTTGGGGGCAGTGGTGGCCTAGCGGTTAAGGAAGCGGCCCCTTAATCAGAAGGTTGCTGGCAAAAGCACCGTCCCCACACACTGCTCCCCGGACGCCTGTCATGGCTGCCCACTGCTCACTCAGGATGTTGGGTTAAATGAAGAGGACAAATTTCTACACTGTGTACCGTGTGCTGTGCTGCTGTGTATCACAATGACAATCACTTCACTTTCACTTTCACTGTAGTATTGTTCTTGAATAAACATCCGTTGAACACCAAAATCACATGGACTTGATACGAGATGGAATGAGGGGTAAAGAAGTATGGCACTGAGGGGTGGGAAACCTCTGACATTGCCACACCAGATTCCAAGTACTCCTCATGTAAAAATGCAGAGGGCTGGAAAAGCTGGTCAAACAAGCCGAGAGATAAGGCAGTGACAGTTCACGGCCCTGCAACTATGCAAGATAATGAACAAGTGAAATGTGTACAGGGTGCCTGATGCAAATGACAAAAGACGTTTAACATGAAACAATTTAATGTAATCATGTTTTAAAATATGCAAATCAGTGAGTGAGCTGCACATGTCAGGAAATGGTCACACTTTGCAAAGGACCCACCATCCCCTACCATGAACACAGAAGGTCATAAGAGTACATCATTTACAAATTTTGAACATTATTTTGCATCCATTGTGAGGCACACCAAAGAGGCACATAATATACAGTAGGTAAGCATTACAATATGAAACCCGTGCAGGTAACGCATAAAAAGATCAACTTTTTGGCCCCTGACGTCTTCGCTGTATCCTCCACTCCGCCAGGTGGCAGTACTGGCCGCGCTAAACCACAACAACATAAACGACGACGAAGAAGCGCCAAACTATGGCGAAATAAACGATGGATTTTTAAATCAATGAACCGCTACAGATGTTACGGCCCCCACCACAAAAGACAAAGTTTCGCGGATTCAGAGAGAGAATAACTGAGTGCGCAGAGGAAATGTTTTCACTTTCCAGGGGCAAAAACATTCAAAATGGCGACGCAAATGACGTCACAGCGACACCCGTCCTGTGGTTTCTTTCGATGGCAAAATTGCGGCGTTGATGCAGTTTGAAAATCTGGCGATCGGGACGTCCCTTATTCGTGACGGAGATTCGTTTATTCCCGGCGAAGTGTTTCTGGTGTTGGCAGCCGGGTTCCATGGACTGCCGTCCGAGCTCATCATTGACGCCTGATATTACAACACTGAGCGCAAAGCTGGATGATCGTCGGAGGAACGGTTTACTGATTTCTAAAAATCGGATTAAATTCACTAACAACGAGTGATGACCTGCCTGTTCAGCTTGGTTCACCTGTCCCCAGTCTTCCTGTTACATTATAACTCTACTAGCTCGTTAATTAGCTCATTAACTGTCCTAATGTCCACATCTGCATCGCCTGCAAGTCGTTATTCTGGCCAAATAAAACAAATAGTCATTTTCCTACAATAAGCGGGAAATTCTGTCCCTCTGTGCCAATTACATGATTAACGTAATTAGAGTCATTACAGAGCAATTTTCCATGTGAGAAATACATATGTAGGTGTAGGACCAGACTCCTGGAGATAAATCCGCGCTTTGCATTCTATTTAATTCACTTTAATGTAATTAATTTGTTGTGTTCAGGCATACCCAGAAAGGCCATGCAGGTACACAAGGTTAAGTGGCAGGTCGTGTAATACGTCTAGGAGGATAAAACTTTGGTAGAGGTGTTCCACTGTATAAATTAGGGCTCCTCAACATAATTAAAGTTCAGGGTCGTTCAGAAAAAAAATATATTAATACAATTCTAAAATTAAAATAAGCAAAAAAGTATTTCACTAAATTGAATATTCCTTCACAAAATACCCCCCCCCCCCCATTGATATCGTAGTAATCATTGTACGTTCTATGTTTTGAGAGAATTCTGACATAAAATTGAAGAATTTAAAGTGAGAGACTTGCATTAGTGAACACAACATTCCACTGGAACCAAAGACTCATGGTTACTGAAAATTGAAAAACATGGTTGCTCTCTTTATTAATGTTGAAATTATATAAATTAACGACCATTTCCAGCTTCCAAAGTCATTTACGATACTTACAATGTCTGCACAAGACTTTTGTTCAATTTCATGTTTTATTGATTGGCAAAACAATTGTCAAAGACAGGGACATTTTAAAATGACCCCAAACCTTTGAATGGTAGCATTTTAAAGCAGAGATAAACAATTATTTCTGGGATAAACATGTCAGTACAATTGTGTCTGCATAAAGGTTAAATATCAATTTAGTCAATATCAATAATATAATTTACTGTACAAGTATTTATTTAATGGATCCTGTCTGAGATGTAAAAAATGTACATGCATGTTCACTGTATTGCATATTGTGACCTCTTTTTTTTAACAGAGGTAGTTGCAAGCACTCAGCAATAGATCTATTTCATTATAATTATTATTAATTACTATTCCATTGCATAGATCCGTGCACCTTTTTGTAACCCCTCTGTGTCTGCAGGTTGCAGAGGTAGTCAGTAGATGGCAGTGTAACCTACAAAGACAAACTTCTCACCTGCATGCACTGAAGCAAAACTTATCAATAACGTGGCAATGCTGACTTTTTCATCATAAATGTGCATGTTAAATAATCCCACAGAAACACACCCAAGCAACATGGTGTATCTTATGCATATATAAATGCAACACTTTAGTTTTTGCTCCCATTTTTCATGAGCTGAACTGAAAGATCTGAAACATTTTCTACATAAAGAAAATACCTATCCACTCTCACATATTGTTCACAAATCTGTCTAAATCTGTGTTGGTGAGCACTTCTCCTTTGCTGATATAGGTGCTGATTAGACAACATGAATATTATTCATGTTGAGCCTTAGACTGGCCACAATACAAGGCCACTCTGATCATAGAGCCAGTTAGGGTGGTAGTAGCCTAGTGGGTAACACACTCGTCTATGAACCAGGAGACCCAGGTTCAAATCCAACTTACTACCATTGTGTCCCTGAGCAAGACACTTAACCCTAAGTTGCTTCAGGGGGACTGTCCCCTTATTGCAAGTCGCTCTGGATAAGGGCAACTGATAAATGTAAATGTAAGTTATGCAGTTTAACACATCTCTGTTGCAGAGTTGGTCAGGCTGTTGATGGTGGCCTATGGAATGCTGGTCCACTCCTCTTCAAAAGCTGAGCAAAGTCGCTGAATATTGGCAGGACCTTGATCACGCGATTGTGTATGCCAATCCAGAGTATAAATATATATGTTTTGATCAGTTGCTAAACAACAGATTTTGTTCATTTTAGATACAATTTACACACACACATACAGTACAGGCCAAACATTTGGACATACCTTCTCATGTGTTTTCTTTATTTTTATGACCATTTACATTGGTAGATTCTCACTGAAGGCATCAAAACTATGAATGAACACATGTGGATTTATGTACTTAACAAAAAGTGGAGCCCTGGCCTCCACAGTCACCGGACCTGAACCCAGTCGAGATGGTTTGGGGTGAACTGAACCGCAGAGTGAAGGCAAAGGGGCCAACAAGTGCTAAACACCTCTGGGAACTCCTTCAAGACTGTTGGAAAAGCATTTCAGGTGACGACCTCTTGAAGCTCATCGAGAGAATGCCAAGAGTGTGCAAAGCAGTAATCAGAGCAAAGGGCGGCTATTTTGAACAAAACTAGAATATAAAACATGTTTTCAGTTATTTCACCGTTTTTGTTAAGTACATAACTCCACATGTGTTCATTCATAGTTTTGATGCCTTCAGTGAGAATCTACCAACGTAAATGGTCATGAAAATAAAGAAAACACATTAAATGAGAAGGTGTGTCCAAACCTTTGGCCTGTATTGTATATATATATGTTATTGAGTGTTGTGTATTTTATGGATGTATTTTTCTGTGCTGATTTCATGTGTTACATGCAAGAAACACTGAAGAAATATTAGTTTGGGGAATAATGCTGAAGATATGTCCATACTCAAAGCTTAGGCACAATATTAGCTGTGAGAGACACCTGTACAGACTGAAACCGGGGCCTGAGCCAAACGGAGGTGATAAGAGAGCCAATAGGAAATGTTCAGGGAGCAACTGGGACTTCCTGAAAGTGAGGGGGGGGGAGAGGGAGAAATGCTGATAGCAGCGTTTCATACAGTCGTGGCAGAGCGCTTGGGAAAGAAAGGAAATTTAAACCTGATATAAGCTGATAGTATTAGTAACAGGTGGGACCCTGCCAACATGTGGGTCCAGACATTGATGCAGAAGCAGCATTAATACATATATAAAATTATTTAGAATCAATTTTTTTGTTCACAATGTACATTTCATCATATTTGGCTAAATGTAGATTTTACCATCTTTTGTACATATGAAATTGATGTGAAGGGCTGTAATATAGAGCCTGCTATTTGTCACAGCAGCAGATGCTTTTCCCACAGCAAGAAATGTCTGCTTTTTATTTTTTTCACACATGCCTTTAGGAAACAAAAGCTTTATTAGGATAATTAATTTTCATCAGCAGGAGGTCCCCGCTACCCCATCTCTCTCTGTTGGGAGCCACAAAGTTGGCAACACTGACAAATCTCACTCTCTATTCCACTTCCACGGGAGTCAAAAATGATTTGTGCGAATGCCCAGCCCACCCATAACACGGCTTTACAATGGGATCAAAGATACAACGCATGGCACCGAGCGTATTCGCATAGAATAAAATAAACGGAGTAAAGGGCATATTGTGTTGGGGAGTAGCTCTCTGAGCATTGGAATGCAAATTATGGCTTTTTTCCCTTTTCTTCCTACTGTTTGTTCCCTTCCTCCTCACCTCCCACTCCTCAAACCTGCACAGTCCATTAAATCTCATTAGTTTTTTAATGGCAACGCGGAGAGGCGAAAGACAATCTGTTGCACTGATGCTAAAACTCTGGCCCTTCTGCATTCTGCGTGTTCTGACTGTTTTAATGTGAACTCGCATCCCAGAAGTGTGTGTGTGTGTGTGTGAGTAGAATCACGGGTTTCTTTCTGCTGAGTGAAGGGGGACCTATGGAACTCTACCCCGTCCCCTCTCTCTGCTCTTTCCTTACTCTTCTCCAGTCTTTCTTTACTTTCCCTCCCCCAGGAGCTGAAATCTGCATCCCTCCTTTTTCCCCCCTCTCTTTCTGCTAGATGGTTTATACGAGTCTGGATGAACAACAGAAGGGTCCTTCTCAAGGGGGCAAGACGACCGCTGCCATCCTGCAGACTCCCTGGCAATGCAGGGTACCCGTGCAACCCTGGTGGCAGAGCTCCAGTTGGCAGACGGACAGAGAGTCCTTCCTTCCCGCACAATATTTCATGTAACTTGTGTGCCTCACTCCATGAAATGAATGAGGAGTGACACCCGTTCGAAATCTGTAACATAGGAGCAGTCAAATTGTTTCTCCATGTGGAACATGGGGAATTTTTTTTGCTGAAGGCTCCACCCATGAAGGGCCGGAAATAAAAGTTGTCAATGCACTTTTATTCTCCACTGAATTCTCACTTTAGGAATTGGGCATGAAGATGCAAAAATGCGGGCATCAGACACAGACTGGCATGCTGGCCAGAAGTGGGTCTGGACGAGGCCTTCAAGCAGGTGTGGAGTTAAGGGAGGCAAACAGAGGAATGAGGAGAAAACAAACAGACAGATGCGTGCGACTCCCCGCCGGGAGATTTGGCTGAAACGTGTACTGCCGGGCCCTCGCTTCTCACCCCTGCAGTACGTGGCTCAATAATTCAAATACAATTTGTGAAAATTTGTGACCATTATGGTAGTCTAATATGTTAAGACAGGAAAGAAAGCACGGTAGATAATTTAAACTTTAAACGTTTAAAGTCTGTGAGGTCTTATGCACTGCAAACTCTTGCTCTTGGCACAATCGATGAACACAATGATTTATACATATATAATGAGTGATTGTGTCTCTGGGGGATTATTTTATTAATTAATTAGATGACAGATTTGTGATGCAGCTCTGTTGAAAAAAAAAAGCAAGACCAGTAGGCCTGTTGACCAGAGTTGTATTTTATAATCTTTTTGTATTTTGCCACAAATTCATATTATATGGTTACAGTGTTGAATAAGCAACTGTGAATCTTGGACGTCTCGCAATCTCTGGTTTATGGAGACATTCAGACTGTGTTGTTTTTCTAACCTTGAATTCAATTTTATGTCATTTGTTTTTGTATAAAAGCAAAATCGGTTGGTTTCCTCCTAAAAACAAACAGTGGAGTCTGTCGCCATTGTCCTCGAGGATGTTACCTGGGCCGCCCGGGGGGGAAAATGGAATTTGGAGTGGGGCAATGTGAATTTAGGATAAGTGAGTGTGTGTGCATGTGTGTGTTTGGTCAGCACAAAAGCAGGGTCGGCAATCAATAGGACCAAGGCAAAGTGAGTGAGGCACACTGCTGAATTTGGACCATAAATGCAATAAAAATATTAATAGTATATGGGGAAAAAAGGCAGGAAGTTGAAAACATTGCCATCACACGTCCGTCCTTGAGCGCTTTCATCTCAATCTTTCCATAAAGCACCACAAGAGTGCATTTTATGTGAACAGAAGCGAGTGACATTTCTGATAAAAGGGGCAATATATAAGGCCGCGCTAATATAAGAGGATGTGTGAATCAATACATGGAAGCCATTTGTGGTAAACATGAAGCCATGAATCTCTAAAAAAGTCTGAAAGTCAACAGAGGTTGCCAAAAAAATGACCGCAATTAAGAATTAAATTATGCATGAGCTGTGTGTACACTCTGGCGTTGCCTTTGGTTCAGTTTTACACACAATGGTTCTCCAAGGTCATTTATTTGTTCAGTAATGAACAATGCAAAATTTTGTGCTGTTCCAAAAACACAGACGAAGAGCAGCCGTCAGGACGGGAGTAGTAGGAGGTTCTGGATTTGGAGACAATGGTCCCTTGTCTCCTTCCTTACAGTCAGGATACCCGACTGGCTGGTGTCGCCACGGTTACAGATGAGGTGTCTGTGGCTCTATACTACCCTTATCCATCGTTGTGCCCGCTGTCGGGTTACGCCGCCTCTGGCCAATCAGTTCCGATTGTCCTCCGGCTCTGAAAGCATCGAGTGATTGCAGCAGTTTCAAGGGTAACCTGAAGGAAATGGGGGGTGAGACCGGGTGCTGAGCTGATGAGAGGATAATAACCCTGCTCTCCTACCTTCACTGCCTTCATCTTCCCAACCTTTTGGAGTTGGGGGGGGGTGGGGTGGAGTTGGGGACAGAGAAGAGAGGCTCATTCATCAACCCATTAAGAAAGGTGGTGTCCTCTGGTATTTTAGCGTGTCCATCATGGAGATGTTGACTCCCAAAGGATTGCCTCTCTCTCTCTCTCTCTCTCTCTCTCTCATACACACACACTTTTTATATTCCACCTACAAGGCACCACTTGACTCTCAGATGTTCCTTACAGCCAAAAAAATTACTATTGACATTTCAATTCAGACTGAAATTTCATAGCATCTCGACCAAACCCCAGCCCCCCCCTTCTCTACTCAGTTGATGGCATATTGGAGAGGGACGAATTTACATTTGAATGAGGCAGACAAAGACCTGTGCACACTGCAGTATGGGACACGGTGTCTCTCGTCTCCAGCTACCGTCTCAATCAGAGGACTAATGGGTGGCTGTCCAAGCAAATTCTCACTAAGAGCCTTACTTTCCCCTTGGCCATATATATATATATATATGGCCAAGGGGAAAGTAAGGCTCTTGAATTGGCCCAATTCAATTCAGTCTCAACACACAGACACACGCTGCCTTGATGCGTTTCTGTTTTGAGGAGGGAGCGATGTATCCATATATGCGCTGTGATTTAATGGTAAATAACAGAGAGCCTTTGCCGCAGTCTTCACGCCGATTTTACACATGACTATGGAGGGAGGCCAAATGAATGTTGAAGACCTCATGCTCAATTTCCCCTCTGCTGTGTCCACACCGAGGGAGCGGGCCACTCAGGTGCGCCTTCCCCGCACATGCATCTTCATTTGAGATGCGGCAACCTGCCTCGCGGTCTTTCAGAACGACAGAAAACTTCGAGCTCGTCATGGCCATTTATCTCTTTTAAGTGCATTTTTTTTCTGATGTTTTACACTCTTTAGAGAACACGTTTTTAAAAAAAATTGATTGGGGGTTTTACATTAAGCCGGGGCTTAAGTGTTCATCTTCCATTAGAGGGCATATTAATGGCGGCGTTTGGGTAATTAGCCGAAAGTCAATTCTCATTACTGGTTAGCGCTATTGACCAGCTGCTTACTTTAATAAAAAGGCATGTCGTTCCCATGCTGGTGGGAGACGGATCGATACTCGGGATGCATTACAAGAACCCGGTAGCTCTTGGCAATGGGCAGCGCACCCCAAATGCACGAGTGCTGAAGGCCTGATGGCGGGTTCTTTCAGGCGTTCTCTACCCGCATTCTGAGGAGGGTCATTTATGAATCCGCTTCTTCACCCAGGCAATTTTATGCTTTTTTTTTGGGGGGGGGGGGCTTTTCTTTTTCTGGCTTCTTTCAACCTTGTCCGCATCTACCACTGAGAGACAGCAGCCCTTGGCAACAGAGACAGTCAGCAAATCAGGGTTCATTCTTCAAAAGAGGTTGCCATGCAGCCGAAGATGAATTGTGCTAATAACACCATGAAATAATAATAAAAAAAAAACATCTTAATGGTATTGGTTTATTGTGTGTGTGTGTGGTGAGCACTGGCTCTGCCATTTACAGGACATCTCAGAAACCCAAGCATTCAACCTGAAGGTCCCACAGGACATGAGCTCTGGGGGTAAAGCTGCACCTCCTGCCAAGGCAGAGATGAAGATAGCCACTGAACTTCAAAAGCCTGTCAGCTGCCATTTCATCTGCTCTCAAGGGCTAAGAATTTGGTTTCAGGTGACTCCGGGACTCCAGCACCACATCATCATTTTGGAATAAAATGCGAGGAATAAATGAACGAAGATGACAAAGGCCATGAATAATTCCACATCAGGAGTGGGAGACATTTTCCCCCTGCAGCACAAGCAAAGTTGTTTACAATATTTTACAGCTCATCAGCACAACATGGACTTTCAAAAATGAAGAATGTTATATTGTGTACTTTTGCTTTAGTAATCTGAGGGATTATTAGGATCCTGGCAGTTGTCAATTTACAAAACTTAGTTTTTGGGCTGTAAACTAAATGATATGACTGTATGGTAATGAATTCACTCAATCACATAATCCAGTACCGGGCCATAACACCAGGCACAGAGCAGAGACTCACATGGGGTGGAGCACCAGCACCACTGCAGATTACGCTGTTTAATCTCGATGTCATGCCCTGTATATTACTTTTCAGAACAGTGCAGAGGTTGGTTCAGAGTTGTCTTTGCCTGTCTCACAATCACTCATGTTTTTCAGATTGGATGACTTGGTCAGGTTTGAATTCTGCTTTGTGGGTTAGTTTTAATTTCAGCATTTCTGAATGTTTCAATTGTTTAATCTAACACATAAGAAGGTAGAATGACACTTAAAAGGAAGAAAAAAGACAAGTGATTAAAATTTAAAAACGATTAAAACACAACACCATGTCTACTGTAGTAAATCATTCACATTTACATTTACGTATTTAGCTGATGACCTTATCCACAGCGTCTCACAGTCAGTAGCTACAGGGACAGTCCCCTTGGAGACATTCAGGGTTAAGTGGTACACAATGGTAGTAAGTGGAGATAAGTGGGGTTTGAACCTGTGGCTTTGTGGTCTTCTGGTTCACAGGCGTCTAACCCACTAGACCACTAGCACCCCCAGCATACGTGGCAACAAGCGAACCGAAGGAAAATGATTTTGTGGTACTTTTGTCAGATTTGTGTGCCTCACTGCCCACAGACACAAGGTCATGGTACCGTCCAGATCTCAACCTGTGGCTCACCAATGAAACGTTAATGTTAAAGGAAGAAACGCGAACTGTGAGCCACCTTTGCCGAGGTCGCACTGTAAACGTGTGTAGAGATGTTGCCGCTCATGGTGTGTTAGCAGACATGCCACATTGTGCTAAATCCTGTGCCAGTCTTGTTAAAAAAAAAAAAAAGAGCTCCATTTTAGCTGTGGGGATTCCAAATTTCATCATCAAACAAGAAGCTTAGTTTTGACACAATAGCAGTTTAAGCCCAATCTTGACAGAGCGTGACAAAAACAAGGCTCCTTAAAACTTGAAATGCATTTTAAGAGATTTTCAGCATCTTCTTTATGGACCAGGCTGTGCAAAGTGGGGATGGCACCTCCATCCCGTAAATCGTCCCATCCAGCGCTCCAACCCCAAGGTATGTGATAATACACGCGCCCGTGAGTCTTGCTGAGGACTGAGACGTGCTGGTGTCTTGTAGCTTTTGTCTGCCGCAGCCTGCAGACTGGGTATTACGTCTTCGAGGTCTGCCCACGCTTTCGTTTCTTTTTCATGGCCTGTCGTATAATGGCTGGAGAATTTCTGAAGCTGTCCCAAAATGTAAGTTTTTCAGTACCCCTTTCTCCCTCGCGCGGATCAGGAGATGTATGCTGCCATCGCTCCGAGTCTTGCTCTGATTATGGTGATCTGGTGGAACGGGTGGGGGAATAGCTGCGGGCCTCGGGGAGGAGGATGGGTGTCAGGATGATCGAGGCTGGGACCTGAGGCTCCTTACACGAAGGCGCAGGGCTGGAGTGAGAGCCAAGACCAACGGGATTACGGGGGCTAAGGCACAGCGCTGGAGCTTCTAAGAGATTCCCACCCACTCGCATCCTTATTCGCTCCACCGAAATAGACATGCTGCCATCACCACTTCAAGGCGCTCTAGCCCATTTTTCGAAGACCTTCATAACAAAAGAAATGAGTGTTTGGTATTATAATGATCTCGAACTGGTGCTGGAGACTTGCTCCAACCTACTTAGCCTGAAATATTGATTTGGAACCCCAGAATCTTTTGTTCTAGGTAATGGAACACTGCATTATGGGAGGAAAAAGCCCGAGTCAAACACTAATCATTTCACCTGAGCCGACAATGGAAAACATTTGATCTCTCTCTCTCTCTCTCTCTCTCTCTCTCTGTCTCGCTCATTCACTCGTTGTCTCTCTTTCCTCACTTCATCAGGCACGCCGTGATTAGCAATGATTTAATTTGTCTGAGAACAAAGGAACGTGACATCCATCTGTGGAGAGATTACGATCACTCCTCCCCTCTGCACCCTTGCACCCCCTCTTTCTGAAAGACGACGGAGATCTGAAGCGTGGCCACAAAAACAAACTACAATACACTACAATACAATGGCACCCAAAAAGATGCTCATTAATACTCAGGCTTAAACTGCTGCCATGTTAACAGGGCGAAAAAACACAACAGAATGACAGAAAACAGGGGATCCGGAGACCCTGCAACCGGTAGCACCGTGGAGGGGGAGGGGGCGCGTCACGTTTCTGCAGTTATCTGAATATATTCATGAGCGGCGGAGGAGAGGACGGTCCCGGGGAACAGGCACTATCCTGCTCCGCGTAATCGACAGGAGGAAAAGGGAAAGGGAGGGGAAAAAGAGAGTCACCATCCTGAAGAGAGAGTCACCATCTTGTCCCGAACGGTGACAATGACTGTAATTATACGGAAGGTCATTCAATTAAAGAGTGACAATAAATTACAGCTAATTAAACAAATCAACCTTCAACACATTGAGAGGTGGGTGTGGAGATGGAGGGAGGGTTTGGGGTGACATGTGGAGGTGGTGGCGGCGTGCGGGGGGTGGCTTATAGAAAACTACAGGTACGTGGCGGTTTCATGCTTTGGGCTGAAATCTGGTGAAAGCACAAGGTCAGCGAGAGACTGAATGCGAGGTAATTAAAATCCCATCACACCGACACCACTGAACTTCCTCAGATACGACTGTCATGCGTGGAATGCAGAAGCAATCAAATTATGAATCTTTCTGTTGTGCTGTCTGATTTCTGCTTTTGACAAATTCAATAACAGATCAGTATGAATAACCCCCCAAAAATGTGATTAAATTTGTGAAAAGTTAATGTCTAAAAAAAAAAGTTCAGAGCAGTGTTCCGAACAAAGCCCGTCATAATATGCACAAAACACAATGTTTTCTTATTAATTTTTTTTCCCTTTAATATTTACTTATCAATAATTTTAAAACATATGTTGGCAGTTCTGATAATTTGCACTATATAATCATATATGTAAGCATGACTTTATATATTTTTTTTACCTGACTGTTTCTTTAAGCGATTATAATGTGTTTTTTTTCTGATAATGTAACATACTCTGTTTTAGAACAAATAGAAGTGGCCTGTGAGGAGTCGGATCTGTGGCTCAGGGTTCACCTTGAAAATATCCAACCAGAAACTGGCGACCAGGGTACGGCCATGTTGCACATGTGAGCACGAAGGCCTCACGCCGAGGTTATCACAGTAGATTAGCGGCACTATCGCGAGGACGAGCGGCCGTACCCAGCACATCGACCCGCGGGCGGCTGTTGACTCCTTATCTATCCGTGTCTCCTCCGGAGCTGCTCCGCCGCGGCCCTTCCTCTGCAGCAACGGGTGCCAACGACAGCAGCTGCTGAGCCCGGAAAGCGAGGAGGGGCCACGGCGCCACTCAGGGCTATCATTCACATGTGAGAGAGAGAGAGAGAGAGCGAGAGAGGGAATGGAGATGGAGAGGGGCAACAGCACAGTGCTGAAAGCTCTTGAAAAAAGGCCTGATGTTTTAAAATGTATGCAAGTCAAATGTTGTGCCTCAAGAAACTCCAGCCTCAGGCGAGGATCTCCACATCCCAGCGCAAATTTAGGCAAATTGCTTGGAATATTTCGCCAGCCGGTGACAGTGGTGATTTGTAAACCTGCATGGGCTGAGCAGAGGCACTTGGACCCGTCACCTTCTTGATAAAAAGCACAAGTTGGACAACAAATCATTTTTTCACATTTTTATGGGGTGTTTGATGGGGTATTTGGAACATGGGCCACTGGTAACTCTGGCAAGCAAAAAAAAAACAGATGTTCATACACTCCAACAATTAGCTGGCAGTCGATGATAAAAGCATACAGTATAGGTGCTCACAAATGATAACTGTGCTTATAACACAATGGATGGGGGTCACAAAATAAATGTATATTATTATTATTATTATATATTAGTTCACTCGTTGTCAGTTTTGCAAAAACAAATGTCAAATGGCCGATTCTGAGTGAAATGTAGGAATTTCCCACAGTGGCGTAGGATGTAATATTTACCCACCTGTCATTGACCCTGTACCATACATATACCGTATACCGAAAATATTGTATTAACAATGTTTTGTAACCTTGTATGTAACAAAAGTGACATAATGACTAGCCATGTTCAAAATTAATTACTGACCATTCTTAATTACAACTCATTACAAATGTTTATGTAACTAGATGCTCAGTTTTCATGAGGACATCTTTGTGAAATTTGATTAAGCATTTTGAGTGATTAAACTGAGCCATGATTCAATTTGATTGAAATGTCAGTCGCAACGGCAGGCAGTGAGGAAAGAAATGTTCATTCAAATTGAACTTGGGGTTTTCACCATAATTATCCCTTGCTCTCATTCTTAATCATTCGGTGTGAGGTTTGGTTTGTCATTTCTCAATCATATGCCACGTGCACAGATTGCACTATTGTTGTATTCTGATGGCCAATCAAGCAGCACCAGATCTGCACTCTGCATGATTTCAGCTAGATGGGAAAGTAAAAAAACACAGTTAATTATGCTTAATCAATCAATTTTTGCTAAAAAAGTAATAAAGCATTATACACAATACATGAAATGGTTCTTTAAAAAGTGAAAAGGTAGTAATAAAGTGCAAAACAAATGAACTGAAACTGGAGTGAAGCCGTGTGGTCTCCTCATGTGAGATGTCTAAATTAAGGCGGAGAATAATCACAAATTATCTTGAGTTAAATCCAGATGTCAGAATTATGCATTGTTAATGTGCGACAACATCTTCATCTTGAAAAGCCAGAGTGGGTGTGATCTTTTTCTTTTGTATGGGTGGTGATGGCAGCTCCGTCCTTTACTGCGGCGTGAGAGACAGAAGAGGAAAAGAGAGTGGACGTGCACGTTCGTGGACGCCGCTGTGGTCAGGGACAGGAGGGGGGCAGTATTTGTTTGTCTCCGAACCTAAATCTACATGCTGGGAGTCACCCGGAGGCCAGGAGACACGCACCCATTACCCCCTCGGTGACCCCGGCGTGACCTCGCCGTGACCATGAGACAACCACAGCGGGAGAGCGAAGAGCTGTCATCGCAATCTTCTTCTCTCTCCAGTGAAGCCAACACAAAGCAGTGGTGCACAGCTCCCTTCCCGCAGGGACCTGTAAGGGCGCCAGAGCTCAGACTTCCCCTTGTCCTCGGCCTCACAGAGCAGGTGAGACGGGTCTGGAGTCCTTCACTAAATTCAACATGGACACAAATGTAAGAATTTGTAATAGGAATTCTGGGAATGTTGCCTGACTCACAAGGAATGTTGCAGCTCTGTGTTAAAAATAACAGCGTAGCCTTTGCGGTTCATTTCTTCGTTTCAAATACAGAACATATGAGTAAACAAGCTGTAAACAAACCATAAGACTAGTGTGGGAGTGAGACGCGTAAACAACGGCTACAAAACACCATGAAGGCAGGACAAGTTGGAATTACAGCAATGATCATGCTTTCCAATTCTTCGTTTATTCATATATATATATATATATATAATGGCAGCATTTACCTGTCGCTCATCCTCCTTTCTTAATTGAACAATAGAATAATACTGGTAATAAATAAATAGCTATAATTAATAACGTGCCTTCAATGAACAGACTGCAAAACTCGGGCCACGATTTCCTGCGGCACGACTAAAAGCCAAATGAACTCCAGATTACAATAATACCAGCCCTGGGTGTAATTAAGACAGGGTAAACACTCACACACAGAGCTCCTGGCACCTAAATAAGGCTTAGCACACACACACACACACACACACAGAGCAAACATGCACACACATTGACCTGTGCATGGGCTCATACACGCAAGCATCCGCCCGCCCATCTGCTGTAGGAAGCTGTGGCAAGGCTGCTCCCCTGCACAGGGCATTTGTATTACAAACACACCACCTTCATATTGCTCCTCACACACACAAACACACACACAGTCTGCGACACGGACACACCCGATGCTGTCGGCGGGTATTAGCCTTCAGAGAGAGGCATGCGACATCCATCACAGGCAGGCGAAGGCTAAGTTGACAAATTTCCAATATCAATAGCAGCTGTCAGGCCAGTGGAGGGTAATAGGCATCCCCGTCAAGAGCACCTATTAATGCCCGCTGGTGTCAGAGGAGGGGGTAATTAATAGACTTTGCAATCTGGAACACCAATAAAGGCCCTGGCACGCCAATGCACCGAGCAGCGGCTGACAGAGACAGCTTCCCCTCCCTCCTCAACGAGCGTGCCATGCATCAGGAATAAAAAAAAAAGAGAGAGAGAGAGAGATCGAAAAGGATGGGGGAGTGGAGTGGGGGGGGGGATAAAGAGAAAATAGAGGGAGGCAGAACCTTGTCACAAACTCTACTTTGCAGGCAGTTGATGGCCTTGTTAGTAATAAATGGACAAATTCTGGGCCAGGATGGATGGGGGAATGTGTGCGAGTGGAAATGATTTTACTTTTGGCAGAAGGTTCCCGGAGAGCTGTGGTGGGCGGACGGGTTGAGATCTATTTGGGTGTCAGCATGGGAGAATGTGGGACAAATGAACGCCGGCATACAGCCTTGGTTGTTTTTAAAGTCACCGGGCACAGAAATATCCGTGTTTGTAGGAACTCTAAACACCCACAACGGCAAAATATGATATCAGGTAAACAAATCTACTCTCAGTACTGATAATTTTTTTTTCTACAAACAATAATGCATTCCAGAGTGTACAGTTGTTCCAAGGAAGCAGTTGTTATGAGACAGATTTTGAGGGGTTATGCTGACATGATTAGGGTGGATTATGGTAATGTGGATGGAGAAGATGCCAGGTTCAAGGCCATGTTCTGAGTTGCCGCTTAGGGGAGAGTTAATTGGTTTTGTGCCTTTGATGTTGTTTCTGCACAAAGCTGCATGTGTGTATTCCTGTGTTGCTAGAAGGGGATTGTGGAGTTAGATTTTACATTAGCTGAAGGACAATCCCCACAGTGTCACCCATCCCAAAGGTTGTGAGTGTCCTGTGAGTGTCCTGGCACTCCCCTGAGAAAGACAGAATATCCAAACTCATCTACTAAATTGCACTTTCTGTTCTGAGTCACAGAAATGTCAATTTCACTGTTAAGTAAAAAAATATATATAAATATCCAGTTTAACCATACACACAAAATTTCTATTAATTAAAATACAGTCCAGGCCAAAAGTTTGGACCTTCTCATTCAATGTGGTTTCTTTATTTTCATGACCATTTACATTGGTATATGAATGACTATGAATGAACACATGTGGAGTTATGTACTTAACAAAAAGTGGAGACCTGGCCTCCGCAGTCACCGGACCTGAACCCAGTTGAGATGGTTTGGGGTGAGCTGGAGCGCAGAGTGAAGGCAAAGGGGCCTTTTTTTGTTAAGTACATAGTTTTGATGCCTTCAGTGAGAATCTACCAATGTAAATGGTCATGAAAATAAACAAAACACATTGAATGAGAAGGTGTGTCCAAACTTTTGCCCTGTACTATATACTTTTTTAATTTGCATAATTATTTTAACATATATTGTTTTCGCTTCTTATCAAAATAAAATCTTATATTAAAAACAAAAGGTTCCTTAAAATGAGAGCAATCAAAACCAGTAAGTAAAAATCTTGCAATTTTATTTGCATATAAAGGCAGCTAAATAAGTCACACAATGAAGTGGAAGGAAGGGGGGGGGAGCATCTCTAAATTTCTCCATGACTGAGACAAACTAAGTCAGAGAAAGCCAAAAGGCATTTACAGTAAAAATTGACACAGCTATTGGCAACATTTTTTGTGCTAGCAAGATTGCATTTACACACAGTGCAAAAATAGAAAAAATAAAAATAAGAATAAAAACACAAAAGACTATTTAACATACTGAAGGACAATTAACCCATGGATAGGCAGACTTGCAGAGGGGGAAAAATTAACAACCTTTCAGATTGTAAAATATACCATATATTTCATCCGATTCATTCTTATATGTGGTATATATAACAAACTCATGAAGTAACGTTTTACTGACATTAGATGACAATTGAAAAAACTGTGCATTTTGCACATAATATGTAATCACTTACAAGCAAAAAATCATCATCAATAAGATGTTCAACAAATATTTTAGTATAGAATTTACAGCATACACACGCGCACACACACATATATTTATTTATACTTAAGACATTTTTCCCAATTTATTTGCAGAACGAAATTCTCTGATATTTAGGAGTAAATTTCTTCCCTGCTCTTATAGAAAAAAAAGAGAGTGCTGTGAATGTTCAACTCAATTTGGATCGGTCACTGGTAATAAATACAAGGCTTTCTCTGTGCTAGCAGAAAGAGGGCTCTAGCTGGGGAATTTAAAGCTAGTTTAAGGCAGTATCCCTGTCAGCCAAAAGAAAGCTTAAATTGTCCTGGAACAAAAACATACAAAGTAAACAAATGGCATTCAATACCCACGAGTCCAGCAAATGGCAAAAAATGTACAATATCACAATGCTTCAATATTTTACAGGTTCAAATTTGAGCCAGATTCTGAAACCCTACCCCCAAATTAACCCACCCAGCCTCCCCTCACAAATATTATTTTCCACTGACTGTATATAAAAAGACTAATATCTTGGAAAGAAACACTTAATAGAATTATTTTAGAAGTACTGTTAGAAAAAAACATCCCCCCCCAGGTCTCTCAGGAGCTGGTTGGATTGGGGAGGTCGAACACGATTGGGGGATTGGTGGGTTGAAAGCTGACTGTACAGGTGGAAGCGTTGATGAATGTTGTGTAGCCATCTGTCATGATGCCATAACCTAGAGAGCAGAACATAGATGGCATGGAGTGAGAAATGCAGCGGCCAACACATATTTGACATCAGGAGATTCCACCACATACAGTGCATCTGGAAAGTATTTACTGAGCATCACTTTTTCCACATTTTGTTTTGTTACAGCCTTATCCCAAAATATTTTTTCCCTCAGAATTCTACACACAACAACCCCTAATGACAAAAAAGTTTACTTGAGGTTTTTGAAAATGTATTAAAAATAAAAAAACACAGAAAACACGTGTACACATGTATTCACAGCCTTTGCCATGAAGCTCAAATGCATCCTGTTTCCCCTGATCATCCTTGAGATGTTTCTGCAGCTTAATTAGAGTCCACCACTCAGAGTATTAGGCAGTATAAGGCAGCACAGCTGTAAAGTACCACAAAGCATTTGAAAAAGTAGTGTAGTTTTTAATGTTATTGTATTGTTATTAACAGGAGATAATGAGAACTTTGACAGCAGACATTTATTTTCCTCCCTGCTTTTTTCTTTAAAGAATTGCTGAAATTACACTTAATTGAATTTATGAATCATGCTCCCTGTGACACAATTCCTCTAAAAAGAAAAAGTATACATTTAATGCATAGATCTAGTGAGCAGAGCACATAGAGTGGCTTCAGAGTGGAGCCCAGTGGCAAATTATGCTCCAAACACACAGCAGGGCAGTGGGGGGGGGGGGGTCAGACCAATCCCTATGTCTGCTCCACTCCATGAGATGGCCCACTTACCAAAAACCACCCCATGGCATAATCCTGGAGATCATGAGATGACAAGACAACACATGTTCCTTGTCTAAAATATTCTGCCCATGTACACCTGGTGAAGATGCTCCACTCTTTGCTGCTAAAAACATCATGAGACCTCACCTTCATGGATCCCCCCAAAGGCATGGAGTTTGGGTCGCACTCTCCTCTGCACCGTATTCAGAAGCTCCACACAACCAACCCGCTGCAGCTCTTTTGGTACCCAGTCCCGGAAACCTACACACACAGTTTATTACTTTTCAGAACCAGTCAAATAAATCTATGGCATCAAAACATTTACATTTACAGCATTTATCAGACGCCCTTATCCAGAGTGATTTACAATCAGTAGTTACAGGGACAGTCTCCCTGGAGCAATTTAGGGTTAAGTGTCTTGCTCAGGGACACAATGGTAGTAAGTGGGATTCAAACCCGGGTCTTCTGGTTCATAGGCGAGTGTGTTACCCACTAGGCTACTACCACTAGGCTACTACCAAAGGCAGCTTATTGACTTCCAGAGGGGAAGGAAATCAGTCAATAGTGGGAAGTTGAGGAAACGGTCAAATAAATAAATAAGACATAGTGCAGATCTAAAAAATTAAACATATACTGTAGTTACAGAAGGTAACAAGAGGGGAGAAAAACAAACACCCCCCCTTGCCCCCAAAATGAATAATCAAGGCATACAGCATTATTTATTCTGATTGGACTTACCGAGGGGAGGCCCATGGGTCATGAGGATATCAATGCCCTCCGGTATGAGGTTCCATTTATCAAGCAGAGACTGTCCTCGGGGTAGGTTAAACCCCCAGCCATTAAACCAGGGAGTCCTGAGGTGAGACACAAACCGTGACAAAAATTGCTTAAAAATGACAGCTGACAGCTGATACGGGGACCTGGTCCCATCCTGTCACACATCCTCTGCTCGCCGCTGGTGAAGCGGTCTCTGGCGGTGGGTGCTATTTTGAGTCACTTAGCCACAGTGCAGTGTATTGGGTTAGACCGGGGGAAGAGGGGGGAAAAAAGCAGGGCTCAGAAACATCAATAGGGTTTGTTACAGTGAGGGACTGCCACAGCGACAGCGATGAATGAGTATCGAGCGCTGGCTAGTGGAGGTGAGTTCAGACACAAATGAAATGGTTCCTGCAGCCCTTCGATCTGGAAAAGAAAGAAAGAAGAAAAAACTCCCCACCCCCCCCCCTCAAACACACAAAAATATGTGGTATGAACTGATATGCCTAGCAGAAAGCAAACAGCATTAATATATTTTAAAGTAAGAAACAGAACGAAACTCTAATTAATGACCTGATAAAAAAAAAAAATACAGAACACATGAAGGTAAAACCCATACAATTAGAACATTTTCAAATATAAACGTACCTACACAGAATATGCAGTGCAATCTGAATTCAGCGGTTATGCCAAGCAAGCTGGGAATTGCAGCCATCTTGCATAAAGGCTCCATTGTTGGGTGTCTATATGAAATATACCTTCCACGCGGGTACATTTGCTAACTTCCATAAAGATTAATGACATCCCGGTCACATAAAGGAAGGTTTGTTTCCTCCACGGACCCTCGCACACAGGTCTTATTATGGCACGCTGCAGTGTGGGAGGATGCTAGAGCTAGCCTCCAGCCCGCAGCCTCGGCACTACATTAGATAGCGGAGTAGCTCTCTCCCGCCATCTGGACAATGTCACAGACGAGGCCAGAGACGGAGCGGGAATATAAGACTGGGGCTGCATTAACGAGCCTCTCATTAAAATCTAATGTGTCTTCTGGGCCACACTCAACATCACCAGAGGTGCAAATTTATTGTGATTTATAAAAATAAAAATGGGAAAAAAAGGAAATTCTAGGAAGGAAAAATGGAAACGGAATAAATAATGGGAACAAAAGGAGTTAAAACCTTAGCGCCTCGCCGATAGCGGATGCCGGTGCTCGGGAGTTTTTGTTTGACAGAACCCATTTAGCCTCATATCCCGAATGTCAATATTCAATTAGAGCCGCACATATTCTTTGTATTCCCAGCACCCCACCCCCCACTTATCGCTTCTCCATCCAGTTCTTCTAATGATTCCAGACAGTCTGTAGCATTAGTGAGAGCCGGGCTTTCTGGGCGCACCGCGCAGATACCATCAGCCGAATGCAGCAAACAAAATTTACTAAATTTACTTATTTTGAAAAGGTATCGCTCATCCAACATGGGGCCATTTGCTCGTCAGTTTTGTGCGAAAGTTTAGAAGGCGGCAGTGAGGTGAAGCCTTGAAACAGATTTTACATCGGGAAGCCCCCTCCCCCTTCCCCAACCAAAGATGATTCCCCCATCAGACACACGGAGTTGGGGTGCCGGGTAACAGGTTCTCAGGTAGGGTTCAGCGGGGGGATTTTCTGCAGCTGTCGCCCAGCGGGGGGCTACATACCCTGCACAGCATGGGCCCTGCACTTGGTTCTCACAGCAAAAGAAAAAAAAAAAAGATGAGCCCAGCCTGGTGCCACGTGGCATCAGAAATGAGGACAAAGGCTGTAATGGTGATCGCTCCTGATCAGCTAGTATGCAGTGGGGGCTACAAATGGCTACCAAACAAAATGGATGTATTATTATTATAGTGACATAATTATTAATACATATAGAGCAGGGCGATATGGATAATATGAATAGTGCAATATGGCCCTATTCTGACTTTTATGGGAGGGAATGAGTTCTATTTCGCAATTATAAGCTTCATCTTTTACTGAGATATTAGAGATAGCTACCTTATGTTTGAGAGTTGTAAAGATTTTTATTTACTCTTCTCTAAGACACAGTTCTTTTGTTGGGAGTTCTGAGAATTTCTGAAACAGTTACATGTCTTGATATAATGTGCAGTTGACCCCTTGCCAACCAGATCTGACACCTGTATTTACCCTTCTGCTGTCAGCGGGGTGGAGCCAAACACCACAGAAGTGTTTTGTCAATAGTGACTGCTGAACTCCAATACCTCAGGCTCTTACGACCTTTTGCCACAACATTTATGCTTCAAGTCCCAAAAGGGCCTTCGGTTGTGGATTATTCTTAATAAACGGGAAATATAACTCATATTTTTTCCACCACTCCCCCTCTCACTGCCCTTTTGTAATGAAAACTGGATAATCAGATTTTAAACCGAGGCATGCGGGATGGTTTCAGGAACCTGACCGCATCTCTCTCTCACATACATACATACACACACACACACACACAGACACACACACAGACATAGAAAATAATATATAAAAATACCTTGTGTTAAGTCATGCTAAAAACAGAGAGATTTGATCAAACATCTCTGAGTGGTGAAACAATTGAACAATTGTTGTCTCCTTTTGGCTTCTCCTGTTAGAGCTTACAACAGAAGATCAACCTCTCTGGCTGTCTGCACAATTGACCCGGCAAAAGCAACCCTCCGCACCCAGGGCAAGTGGTGGAAGCGGACCCGTAATCGGAAGGTTACCAGTTTGAATCCCGAGCCGCCAAGGTGCCACTGAGCAAGGTCCCATCCCCACACACTGCTCCCCAAGGGTGATGGGTTAAAAGCAGAGGACACATTTCATTGTGAGTCCTCAGTGTGTGGGAACAGTACTTTGCTCGAACAGGCAACCTTCCGATTGTGGGTCCGTTTCTCTTAACACAAGGCCACCACTGCCCAAAAGGATCAACTCATAATTATCAACTAGTGAATAAAATTCTAATTTAACACAAAATATGGGTTACTAATGTATTAAGACAATCATATAATAACACATATGTATGTGAGAAAACCTGGTGAGAAAAGTGTGGGACTGGCAAAAAAAAAAAAAAAAAAAAAAAGCAGGCAGCCCAGCCGAATCCCCAGTGGCACGCTACAGTGACCGAGCGATTCATTTCAGTCCTCACCTCGTTGTCACAGCAACGCAGAGGTCATCTAAAGAGGGGTCTAATTGATCAAGCTGTCAGAGCCAATGAGGAGGAGGATGTTAATAGGAGTTTTACTTCCCCCCTGGGGAGAGGCCACCTGACAGGAAGCAGTATATTTATATTACGCAGTGCACAGACCTGCACTGTCCACTTTATTAACCCCTGCAGTAATGGGAGGCAAGTGGTGACCCCGCCCCAGGCCTGACAAACGGTGGCTCAAACCCAAGGCTACCACAGCTACCGCTTGTGGCCAGACAGAGGAGCCAGATTCACTGGGCATTCCGCTAAACCCGCACTACTCTAATGCAACTGGGCTTCAGGGTTGGGAGGCGGTTCAGGTGATGGCCTCTCAACCAGGTGATGGCTTCTCAATGAATTTGCATCAGACATTCACCGCAGTGCCAATTCACCACTATACACTCATATTACTCACAAACATTCATGGAGAGGAGAAGAAGAGAAGCAAGCAAGATACACGAGAAATACAAGTTTGGTGGGAGAGGGAAGAGTGGAAAAAAAGAATCATTAAAACCACCAAAACACCCCGTCTCTGACTTACTCACTCACTCACTCACTCACTCTCTCTCACACACACACACACACACACACACACACACACACACACACACACACACACACACACACACACACACACACAGTCCCCCAGAGAACTCCAGCTGCAGAAAACCGTGGAGGATTAAAGCGGGCATCAAAGGGCATCCTGTGTGAGTAAAATATTCAGTGCTCGCGGCGAGTAAAGAGCAGGCGCAGCGCATGTGGGTCACACGATGGAGCGTGAGCACAAAGCTGAGGGATTCTCCACCTTAACCTCCATCCTAAAGGTGGGAGAGAGCCACATTAAATATTAAGCCTTCCCAACATAGCCTTGATTCACTGGATCAGGCAGGGAAGGTCTACTGAGAGGAAGCAAAACCACACACCCCCACACAGAAATGGATCTTCACACTACGTAGAGTTACAACTGCGTTATGGCCTTTTTTCTTCTTCTTCTTCTTAAACAGAGTAATTAAAGGTGAGGGTGTTTTTTGTCATCATGTATATCATGCCAAGCACATTGCACTACACAAGATGTTCTTGGATATTATTAAAAAAAAAAAAAAAGTCTGAATGTTTGGTCTGTAAGTAGACGTGATCCTGAGATGTTTCTACTCGATGTCATGCCTGAAATGTCTGTTGAAATCACCGTGTGGTATTTTGAACAGATAATACGAAGGGCAATGTAGGAGGAAAGGAGGAGACAGGATGGGGTGGTTTTAAACTTTGAAATTTGAATATGAGCCTTGAGGAAATTCTGCTGTCTCTGCATCAATTTATCAAGAACATTGTAAATTTTCCACACCGTGTAATATTACGGGTTCTGAGTTTCATCGTGGATTTTATTGCGCCGAGTTGGCCTGAGAGGGTTCCTGGGAAGAGGACAGGACTTGTTTATTCGCACATCATCAACAGACGGCGGGACTTTGAAATATGGATCTGTCAGAGCGGGCAGGTGGAACCTGAGCTCCTTCACACAGAGGGCAGAACACTGGCTGGCCTATTCACACGACGGGGCCTGTTCGCACACCCCAGCCCATTCACACAGCCGACCCTATTCACCCGGCCAGGGACCCGGCCTCGGCCTATTCATCTGCCACGGAAACCAGGGCGCGGTTGGGTTACCTGGCCAACCGAAAAGGGCCCATTCCCTCCCCCAGTACCCTGAACTTGATCCTCAGGAACAATGAACGGGGCGAGGGGGGCTGGGAGGCATGGCAGGGTGGGTGACAAAGGCACTGACAGGGTAATTTCTCTGGGAAATGATGAAGCTCGGAGACTGACGTTTTACAGCTCAACTCTGCAAACCTGAGAGGGGGGTGGAGAGGGGCCGTAATTAAACCAGTGCCCCTCTGTTCCAGCTCCACATGCCGAAACGGATGGGAACACCAGGATACAGTGGAAAATCAGAAGTCTTCTTTGATGCACGTTGGATTTAGCTCGTTCCCCAAAGGGGAGAGGATGAACTGGAGCGTCAGAATAACATTAAAGCAAACACACTGCTCCTGCTTCTCCTCTACAGCGGCTCTGTTGTAAAAATTTAATGCTCCAGATTCCTAGGCTGTGGTTATAATTGAAAAGGCATTGTGGAGGAGACAGAGAAACACTGACAGAAGCCTGTTTCTCTCTCTTCGCTTCTGCATGGCATCAGAGATCAAAAGGAACGTGTGGGGGGAAATAAAAACGATGGGGGGGGGTTCACAGACTGTATCAATTAGTGTCATGGCAACCACTTCACAGCATACATGAAGTCTTCTGTACTGACTTACACTTCCAGAGAACACAACATTCGGAGACCATGAAAAAATTTCATAAAAGGCACCTGAACAATGGTGAAAGTAAAATAATCGAATTTAATTTCTGATCTTTTGTCTAGCAGCAGACGGTTATATCTCTGTTTAGAAGTGATGCTGCAGTGAATTTGAACAACTAAATATGGCTTCATTCGAATATGTGCAGCACATTTCTTGATTAAAAAAATAACTCATATATATTTTTCCCCTCCAACAAATAAAAATACTGTAAATAAAGAGTAACACTTTTGCAGAGTAATGAATATTCCCATAGAACGCAGAATTTCTAACTTTATCTAGCAAAGGGTGGTTGGCCACCACATGCAGCGTGGTCACATGACTGTGGTCATACATTTGTGGCCCTGGTCCAAGTAAATAAGATGGGACAACGCTGCGTAAGACATCACTGCCATTCCTGATTCAGATGGTCTTCATTTAAATACAGTTAAGCCTGCAGTTGATGCACTCTAACGCCCCCTAACAATTATGACCGGAAGCTCAGAGGTCAAAGGGTACTCTGGTTAACAGGAAAGCACAGAGCACTTGGCTCCAGGGATAAGGGGAGCCAGGGTTGAAGGGAAAAAGAGACAGAGGGTGGGTTAGAGGTGGGTTTTCCATCCCCTGAAGGAATTTGAGTATTGTCTTAACCTTATGAGCGCAAGTGCATAGCAAGTGCATGCTTAACAAGTGGCAACAATGAGAAAAGGGAAGCTTTACAAACAGAAAGTGTTTTCTTTGAGCTTCTGTATGAACAGAGGACAAGCAAAACTAAACATAGTAGTCAACACAAAAGCACAGGCAGACGTTCTTGATGGAGTCCTTCCTTGGGCACAATGTGTTCTGGATGATGGGGGCGACAGTCTCTCACCAAAAGTACACACACACACAGACACACACAGACACACGCAGTGCCAACAGTGTTCACAAAAGCCATCCAAGGTTTCCAGTGGCAATAGTAATAAAAAAAAAACTTTGTATTGTACATCAACTTCAGGAGATTCAGAAGTAATTGCACTCGCCTCGACCTTCACGTGGTCCCCAGCGGGTAATCAGAGTTAGCAGGGACAGTTTCACAGCTTGTGCCATCCCTTTTTGACCCACAACTGACATCACATTATGTCTGGGTTTTACTGGTCGGCCTCGGACTTAAAGAAATTATCAAGCAATAGTAATATGACCATGGTCAATTTCTTAAATAAATAAATAAACAAATAAATAAATAAAAACTTTGCCCAAAAATAACAAACAAGCACAACTGATGTAGATCAGTGGAGAAAGTTGTAATAGTTGCCTCATGCAACATTTCAGCAGCAGTCTATTCATCATTCAGCCCGGTTTTTATAAAAAATAAAAAGAAATTTGACAAGAGAGCAGCACTCAGCACAGCTCCAGCAGGATGCTTCTGGGTCACCGTGTCCAGATGGATGCATTTATTTATCTATTTATTTATGGTTTGTTTTCGGCTGGACCAGCACTTACGCCTAGGCATGACCTTTTACTGCAAACCTCCACAGAGAATAATGGCAGAGAGGAGATTCACTTAATCTAAGGGAACCACTCAGAGCTCACCGTCTGCTCTGCCCTGCCCTCTGTTAGGGAGTGGAAGACATCACTGCATATCTGGCTGAGCAGACGGAGCGGTGAGTCTCATTTTACGGCACACAAAAGCCAGTGATTGTAGTTAGACTAATCTTAAATCACTGGTGCAACGCCTAATTAGTCCACCATGAGGGTCTGACTAGCTGCCCTTGGGCTATGAATTCTGGTCCTGAAGCTTAGATCACTTCGATTTATGCACACGTCACACACAGTGCTATGCTGCCCCAATTAGTAGGCTGGCAGAAAGTTCTAGAAATGTGTGGAATATGATTTTCATGGTGCCGATTTATCCACCTAATTCTGCAGATAACAATCTGATCTAGATGCGCTGGAAAGACAAATCTGATCCATGGAAGCCCCACCTCACAATTAACAGGATTTAAAGCATCTGCTGCTAAATTCTTGGTGCCAGAGCCCCCAGGACAACACTGGAATCCCCACTGCTATACGGACAGCGCGTGACCATCAACCACAAATAACATTCACATTATGAATGAACTATTCAAATAGGCCTATGCTACTGTATTTTAATGTTGGTCATAATGGTGGTACATGGAGAATCAAATATTATCTGAGGTGGTTCATTGCAGAAAGTTCAGATTTACAGTACAGTACAGTACCATTAGACAATAGTAATTTAATTACCATAAAAATACTGCTCAGCAAACTGGCAAATATCAACATTTTCAACATCAAAATGGAATCTGGAATGTAAATCTTTAGTGAATGGGTGCCACCATGTTTCTTGATATTTATGTTTTTTTTATTTATTAAGATCAGATCAACACACAATTTCCTTGTAGTTCTTCACTCATTATTGGAAGCCAACCCCTGTGTTGTACATGGAAATGTATAGATCCCCCCACAGCCTGTCTGTCTGGGAATCCTGGCCTGGGCACCCTGTTGAGATTTAAGAGTTGTTGGATCTGGGCCAGGCTGGGGCTATTTTGTAGCCCAGCAAAAACCCCCCCTCCTGTTTGTATACCCCCTACCTGGCTGGCCTCTGAAGTCACGGTCAGCTGTCTCGCTCGGGGGACCTCATGTCTCGCCGCTGCCCCCCGCAGCACGGGTTTCATTTATTTTTAATAAGATGGTGGATTTAACTAGTGCCAACGGTATCAGAGGACTCTGGCAGTCCTTCTGGTGGATCCTCCACGTGGTCAGCAGTATTCTGAACGCCGTAACCATGCAAAAGCGCCTACCTGACCATCCACATTCCTCGCGGGAAACCTTCAGCACCATTAACTGAACTCTAATCCCTCCCGGACATTTACAAGCTGGTCTTAAGCAACATGTTAAGTGATCTAATCTACAGTGGCCTGAAACACACGCACACACGGGGTCATATTACATCTTACAGTGGCCATTAGGCACAGCATTAGTCATGAAGTAGAGGGCATGAACTACAGCCAACTTTAAGGAGGGAGGGAGGGTGGGGTTGTGAGGGTCTTATATTTACACTGCAAATGTAGAACCGCCAGTCCGCATAATAAACCCACTTAACATTCACTGGCCATGAGCTGGGTGATGCTGCTTGTTTCACAGGTCATTATGTTAACGTGGCAGTCCTAATGCTCATTACAACGCGCCGGGGCCGTCCCCCTCTCGCTGCTGAAGCCGCTCCCCTCTCATCTAATAAGCTGGCCGACGCCAAAACAAGCAGCCCACCGCTTCCCGTCACGATCTGGGCCAGCCTCGCAGCGGCACGCCACCCGCCGGGGCCCTGACAAAACCTCCTGACCGGCCGCGACGAGCCACGTGACTTGGAAGAGATGAGGCTTCCCCCGGGAGAGGAATTAATGGACGGGCCGGGAGGGAGGATTTAATGGACGGATTGGGCGAAGGGCGGGGAGGGCTGGCATTTAACATATGCGCCGTGGGGTAAACATACACTGTGTGCACTGTTTCAGCCCATCACTACTGCACTGCTCGTCCCCCCCACGTGCAGGGCCAAGAAGCTATTACATGTTCCACAGGGAAATTACCCCAAAACGTACAGCCTAGCTGAAAAGCATAATTAAAATAATGTTTAATACACAAGGAGTGGACGCAAGCGAAAGGCAAAAAGATGCACCTCCCCGGGGCCTCCAAAAGCGGACTTGTGTTTTTAATAACGGAATTCTGAGGACCGATAAACCCCCTCGCCCCGCCCCTGCACCCCTATGCTCAGTCTGGCCGGCCCCAGCCTCCCGCTCGCCACTGCGTGGTGTGTGTGTGTGTGTGTGTGTGTGTGTGTCAGTGTGAGTGTGTGAGCGATGGCCTGGGCGGAGACCCTGGAGTATGTCCACAGACGCTGGCCGCTAATTAATGTTGACGTGGCAGCGCTCTGCGGGGGTCAAAGGTGACCCCGCAATCACTGACAGGAGCAGGTAGCGTCTGCGGGAGGGGGAGGACCAGAGACGCAAGGCGGACCGCCGACCCCCATCCCAACGCTTCCATCCCTTCCACCCCCGCCTCCGTCTCAGCAAACAGAGGATAAACTATTCTTCTATTTCTTCTATTCACCCTTCCATCCCTCTGGCAAATAAAGGAAAGAGAAAAATAAATGACAATAAATTCTATTACTGTGGTTAAAGGTGAAATACAGAAATGACTTTAAATCCCAAATAAAATAAAAAATTAACCAGTTTTTATGAGTTTGTGCCACGCTTGGCCTTTTAATAGTTGTATTGTTCTTAAAAACGCATCAACCAGTCATTACAAGACTTGGTAAAATTAAGCGTCAAAGGTCACAGTTTTTTTTCTTCTTTTCCCTCCCCCTGAATTGTTTGAGAGAAACATTGGCAGGTTTGAGCATTTTTTTTTTTTTTTTTTTAAATGGAGGCAGCTGAAAGGGCAGAGCGCTATCGTGTGAATTAATAGAGTGCGGGGCCGCGAATGCGATCCGAGGCTCAAGCACCGCTAATGCGAGGAGCACCGACATCAGAGTGCAGGTTAACCACACACAAATCAGCCAACATCCCACAGTGCACAGTGCATTCTCTCTCCCGTCAGGCTACACTGGTGGCCAGTGGCAAGTCCACTGGTGCGTGTGTTCACTAACAATCGTCAACACGGTCCTCCTTCATCAGCCATCATTTTATACACACACACACACACACACTATATAGATGAGCTGTTGCAGATTGGGCAAATTATAACTTTAAACTTTATACTGTGAACTGCCTTACAATGTTAAGATATTATTTCATACTCTGCGCTTTCAAGTTGAAATGAAAAGCTTAAAATCCACTCAACAAGCATAAATGGTAGGATATATTCTTTGGTGGCACCACAAAAGATCTAAAAATCACACAATTTCTTTTAGGCCTAACTGGATGCACCACAGTAAAAAAAACAGCACACAGTTAATTCATTAAACTAACTGAACTCACAAACAAGATGTTGAAACCCTGGAGACGATGTTAAAATGTTACCTCGACACTTCTTTTAACTTCCAGTTTCATCCATTTCCTATATTGTGCCCTTGAGGGCTTGGATCTTTTATTTTACTGTTTTACCACAAACAGTGGAGCACAGCGTATTAACCTTCACTCCACTCCCCTCACCCTCTCTCCTGCAAGACAAGATTTGCAAACCACAATTTCAAATAAAAGGACCAGGATTACACTTCAGTGTGGAGTTCTTGGTCTGGCTCTTCCAGTCCTGCACGTGTCTTTCAATCATAGACACAGGCCAATCAAAGCACAAGAAGAAGTGAATTATTCAACCGAGCAAAGGAGCCCTTCAATAATCATGCAGCGTGTCCTCCCTGACACAAATATGGCACTGCTGGTCGGTACATCCCTATTCACACTCTAAATTCAGTGCAATGCCGGCCTTCTGTCTGATGTCTATTCTAAGTGAGACTTGCACAGTATATGCAAATGTTTGGTCTGGTGATACCAATAGTTATTGGAAAGATCTCCTTCTGTACTAACCCTGTTGCTGGTAGCGCTCTAGGTAAATGCCTAGAAGGTTTAGAAAAAGATAAAAAAAAAAACACACCCATGTCAAGTGCTAATAGAGGTCATCTCCCCGCCGGCTGACCGTATTAGCCGAGGTCAGGGTCAGTGTCAGCTGAGGATGTGTGCACAGCATGACCTCTGACCTGTGCTGACACGCATCCCTATTCACAGTTTCTCATTAGACATGCAGCTCCATGGTTGTTGAGGCAAACAGCTATGCAACCTCCGAAGCATTTTACTGCAGGAACAGCCCGATGTTGTGATCCTGTCTGAAAGCCTTCATGTCTACCGTAGTGCCTTAAAACTGATTTTTGTATTACATCATTTGAAGTGAATAAAACATAGTCAGTATGAAAATGTTCTGGTTTTACTCCAAAAAAAATCAGCCGAATCATTCTGTACTTTTTACAAGAACAAAAGAATATCAACACTCTGGGAAAAGCGGTCCACATTTTTACTTCCAGACGTGTCTCCCAAACCAGAAAACAGTAGCAGCAGCAGTAAATGGTCACTATACACTAGACATCAAACAATTTAAAGGCACTTTCAAGTAAAGGTAGTATTGGCTACTGTCAGACCCTAAGAAACTAAATCAGACTTCCCAATACATGACTACGACACTAAAGCTTCCAGCTCAAACTAATTTCATCGCAGAAAGAGACATTTTGGAACAGAAGACCGATTAAACGAAATCCTCAATAATCCAGCAAAATGAGCATGGGCAAAACAATCAGCACACAGTGAAGGTTCTACCAATCCAGCATGTGACTATGATCTGGGATCAGCCGATCTCGCCTCCAGTGTTTGCCATCCTTTTTAATATAGACTATGGCAGCTGTGTGTGTGTGTGTGTGTGTGTGTGTGTGTGTGTATGATAACTGCGGAGAGGGCTTAAATGGTAGCCTGTGCCTGTGACGGATGGAGAGAATGTGATTGAGGAGAGAAGTGACCCTGGAGACTGCAGGAGAGGATGAAGAGGAGGACAGTAGGTGGTTGATGGCCTTCGGGGGGGGCGGAGGCTTAAGAGTTTGGAAGGTCTGAGTCCCATCACGCTGTCTGCAGTGGAGCCGATGACAAATCAGTCATTTAAAACACACTCGCTCAAATGAACGAGGCAGCCTGGGAAACGCATTCCAGCACAGGCAGCCCCCGATCCACCCAGGCCACTCCCCTTCAACCTACAGGCTCCATGAAGTCTGTGTACACCCTGGCCGGACAAATCCCTGCATATCAATAGCCTGAGTATGAGCGGCACAGCCTAAAGCCTCACTGAGCTGCTGCCAGCGGTGGCCAAACTTGGGACACTCTTCATGGTGGCCTTGCCCAAGCATTAATCAACCAAAAACCCTAAACCCAGATTTAGTGGGACCCACATTTCTCCCCACAGCCGGTGTGGAGCTCTGCCCCCTGCATGGAGTTTGGGGATTTTCACCAGGCAGAGACATGGAAAGAGCCGAGGGGCAGGGGGCCAAGACAAACGGCAGGAGAGGCTGGCGCCTGCAACAGGAGCCCCATTAGACAGAGGGGGAAATGTTATTCCAAGTTACAGGAACAGCACAGCACCTCGGCCAATCGCTTCATCCGAACGTCGCCCCCTTCAAATCACAACCGGCTGAGCGGCTCTAACCAATCAGCCGAGATCTAAACAACGCACAAGGAACCAATCATGGTCATTCATGCAAAAGTGAGTGCGGAGCCACTTCAAAAAATTCTGAACTAGTGAAATGATAACAATATCCACTGTGATATGAAATTAATACAAAGATGATAATGAAACACGACAGCTGCTATTGACCTTACTATAAAAAAAAAAAATGCTTGTCATCTTCACAAATATCAGTTACAGAGCAATACATGGGTTTAACAGGCATTCCTAGCATGCTGCTTTCCAAAGCCAGACCATCACCACCCCCTTCATCCCAGACACATCATTGATGGAGCGAGAGGAGAGATAAAAGCTGTGGAAAGAGCAATAACCGAAACAGAAAGAGTGTTCTCCAGCTCCTCCCTCACGCACACTGGTCAGAAAAGGGTTCTGGGAGCAAAGCGATCCACCAGTCGGGCTCATCATCCAGACGCAAAAATGCATTCTAGCGGCTAGATGCTTGACATTCTCTGGGAACGGCGTTCTGTGTGTGTTAGTTATCAACCCTCTAGAGAGGCACTGGGAGGTTAAGCCTTGGTCTGACCCTCACCCCGCCGACAAAAGTGGCAGGATGTTCAGGAACAAAAGGCTATTTCCTGAAAGAGTGGAGTATGTCTGAAAGACCTGGTGCTGTGCTGAGAAGACAAAAAAAATAATAATTATAATGAATCTCGCCTCAGCACTGAAGCAACATTGAGCAAAACCACTTTGTGTTCAGATCAATTATTAATGTCGCCTAATGGCTTTGTTCTTAATAAAATGAACTGGTTTACTGATTTCATTGCCCTGTACCACAACGTGGTTGGAAATGCATTCAGGATACGCACACGGACACACACACACTTCTAACTACTACCAATTGTTTACGGAATTCTGCAGCTGTATGTGACCTTTCCTGAGTGAATAAATACATAGAAAACGCTTAAATGACAGAATCAGCATTAGGACAGGTCCCTCATCGGGGAGCACACACCTCTGCTAACTCCACATTTCAGCTGATTTAGGGTGACCTATTACAGACTCAGATCCTGCCTCATGCTTGTTATGTGGTCACTGTGTGGCGTCGTTATGGGGAGCAAAATATGAGCAAAATGTTATAAAGCCGAGCAGCAGAGTGTAAGCAGCACTGCTCCTTGACATATCGTGTAAAAATTTCGAGAAGGAATTGCAGAGATTTTGCATTATTAAGACAAAAAAAAACCCCACAAAAAAACTGCTCAATAAAATTGCGGTGTTGCTAATGCCAGCAAACTACTAAACATTTTACACACCCATTCACCAGTATACTGTACCAATATGCTGATGGGCTTTTAAAAAGCTTGTTTTTTAAAAATGGTGATCATCAAATTAAATGAAAGGACCTATATGACCACACACACATTCCTCCTGGTGTCACACTCACTGTGCTGCTTGTTGTTAGAGGACGTATGAATGAAAGCGACTTTTTATTCAACTGCAACTAAATTTAACATCAGGCTGAACCGCATGGCTCACATGAGGAACAAGTGACTACAACATGGGAATTAACAGAATTCATTCCAAGGTTTTAATTTCTAAAAGCCCCTGTGGGTTGTGATTAGAATATTGAATTGAGGTGATTGTCATTGTAAAACACTGCAGCACGGCAGACGGTGACAACAAAATGTGTCCTCTGCTTTGACAGACGCCTGGGTTCAGTGGCACCTCAGTGGCACCTTGGCGGATCGGGATTCGAACCGGCAAACTTGTTCTCGCGGAACCAGTCTAATACACTCAATAGAACTGGTTGGGTACAGCTTTATCCTGCTAACAGTGTAGTTACACACTGCATCTGTGTTCACGGCCAAACAATCATGCAGCTTTTTAAAAACAACGATCGACTATACAGATTACGTGTCACACAATTATTCATCGTGACAGATCTATACAAAAAATATATATTTAATAATACATTTTTCTCTTAAGATCTTGCTGTAGAAATCAAGCCTGTGAACCCATGGGCTTGGTGATGAGGGCACTCACTGTCCCCCACGATACCAGTGGAGACCACCGGGTAATGTGTAGAGATCCACATTAACCATCAACTAAACAGAGCATTAAATTGGTCACATTTTATCACCTCATGCGGGATGCATTGAGCTTCCAGAACATTCTTCTTTTCCACCCGTTGCAGTTTTTAACACAGACTGAACTTGGTCACTGACACCGTCTCTATCTGCACATTTGAATCAGTGCCTCTGTGGAGAATCTGTCAGCAGTGCTTATCAGTGGGAGGAAGAAAGCTGGGATTCTGCACATATCCAAAGAACCGGCACTCGGCGGGGGGGCGGATGGAGCCAGGCGAGGGGGAAGGGGGATTAACACCGTCTCACCTACATCACCGGCGCACACATGGCTTTAACGCTCACAGGTCGTGCCAGTACAACTCCGCATCGCACACAAACCTGAAATTCTACCACGCTTCCAAAGATTCATGTGGACGTAATTTCAAACTGTCTGTAAGAAGAGACTCCCTCAAGTCCTTAACCGCTTAGTCCTGTTACTCAGGGTCGCGGCCGCTGGAGCTCATCCCGGGACACTGGGTGCATGGTGGGGACTCACCCCTGAAACAGATCCTGGAGAGAAGATTCATTCCAGTAACAACCAGACTGCTGAAGGCTGCCCTACTAACCCAGGCCGAACTGGTTATACCATTGCTGAGTATGTGGTATGGTCATGAGGTGTCTACCCTCCTTCCTGGGGTCAGGAGAGTGCAAGTTCTGTAAAGTTCTGTCAATAATCATGACCAAAAAAAAAAAGAAGAGACAAACCAAAGTCAGTGTGATTACACGAATGCAAAAAATAAAGTACACATGTACCACACACCCACAACACGCCCCATGCACTGGGCCACCCAGGCAGGTAAGTGAGGGTCCCGTTGGCTGAACAGGAGGACCAGGCCAGGGGCCGCAGAGCAGACGGGCTCCTCAGACTCCCCCAGGAGCGCTGACTGTCACAACAGACATTTAGCAGTTTTTACGCTAAAGGCTCACTGGGGGTTTCCTTCCTCTCCGATTCTACCACAGTTTCCTATTTCCCCTCCGTCTGTTCATCCATTTGTGGCATGTCATCCAAGACTGGCCGAGTGCGGCTGCGCTACCTCACGGGCTAAATATAGTCCCAAACAGGACGACACTCTGACCCAAATACTTATTTTAAGACAAATGCAATCCTAAGGTAAATAACAACTGAGGCCAAGAAAGGAAGCTGCAGACATGTGCATGTCAAGATCCTTCCAGATCGATCTATTTATAGACTATTTACAAAAAAAAAACAAAAAAAACTGAAACCTGGACGAAGAGCAAACAGGAAGTGGCCCGTGGACACAAAGTAAGGCCATGCATGCAGAATTATGATGTCCTCTACGGAAGCGGCAGCACTTGGATTCCCACGGTAGCCTTCCGAGAGGAAAAAAAAAAACCTACATCTCTAAGCCAAAGGATGAGTGGATGAGTGGAGTGAAAGGAAGATTTCCCAACTGATGATATCACAACTCATACATACAAGGGCACGGTAATCATTTATTGTTGTGTCGTGGTATATATTGTGGTGTTCTGTCAGCCTTCATCGAGATTAGAGGGACTTACCATGGAGTCCCGTATATTCGAAAGCCCTTGATGGTGACGTCCGAGTCTTGCAGGTAAACACAGTTCGTGAGGAGTGACTGAACATTGTCAAAGTCCTCCAGTTTCAACTTGGACACTGAGGGAAAACGATAGTAATCCTGCTTGACCAGCTCCGCCATGAAGTCCTTATCGAAGGTCAGCTCATGGTTCCCCGCAATCACCACCTTGAACTCGTACGGGAGACTCCCTGGATGAAGCAAACAAAACCAACAAATTACGGTCAACTCAGAATAAGACCAATAAGATGCCTCCCATAAAATGACGTGTATTTTTAAATCCCTACAACTATACATTTATGTGTGTGTGTGATCTGCTCTTCACACACTACTTCACACATTTCAGCAAGTGGAGGAGGAGAGATGGGACCAAACACCTGAACATGAAAGGCGATGAAAGGGAATTCGAGTCAGAGGTGAATGTTCTCTTTGACCCAAGCAGGCTGCCGTTGCCTCCTCTCACCTCCTCGAGTCAATGAGAGAGTCACACACAGAAGAACATTAAAGACAGGCTGGTGGCATTTTTCAATTTCTCCATTTTGACCTTTCCCTCTGTGTGGGGTCCTTTTGTGTTGCTGCCGTACAATGGCAGAGGGCAATGGCTGCTCTCCACGTCCCGCAGATTGAGCACTCAACCCCAGACGCCTGCGTCTCTTCAGTGCTGGTGTACCAACAATACACACACACACACACACACACACACACACACACACACACACACACTTCTAAAAACATTTATTATGGCGGAATAAATGTATGATTTGAATTTAGTGGTCTATAGAAGGCAGGACGCTACTGACATCAGAGGTCAAAACGTGTACACACACAAACACACACACACACTTACTTTCAGCATGATTCAGATGATTTAATCACAGAAATTATCTAAAATTATCTAAAAAAGGCAATTTTACAGAGAATAAAATATATCATACCGACTGAATTAATTCCCATATATAATTCATATACTGAACAGACAGATAATATTAACAATAAATTGGTAATACACAAAATAATATGGTTTTATTATAGTGTAAATCTATATATAGAAATTCACTAGGCTTAGATTTAAATATCAAAATGAAGGAGGGTGGGGTGGTGGAGAATAAAAAAAAAAATGCTGAGAGAACAGAATTGAAATAAAAAATTACGGCGGACAGCAGTTACGATCCAGCAGCACACAGCAGAGCCTCTCCAGCACCTCACCTCCTCTAAATTAGCGTATGGCACGAGCAGCAGATCATAAATCCCCGTCTAATACAATAAAGAGAGACCATCTCTCAATTTCAGAGTCCCGCGCCGCCCCCCTAACCGCATCACACGTCCATTTACACCGGGCTCTTGCACTGCGCTAAACTGGATCACGGCCCTCTGCAGGGCCGCAGCCGCGTCAGCCCGCCTCTCCCCACCCCGCCTACGGAGCGCCCGCAACACAATTACTGCCGGCGGCCAGCAGCCGCGCGATCCGGCGGGAATTTTCACAACATTTTATTGCCATCAAAATGTATTTTGAAAACGGCTGCTGATTCCAGGCCAGCTTATTGCTTCCATAAGCGACTGAGTGAGAAAGGGAACCCAAAGCTGTCACCCACACACACACGTATATACTATATATGGCTTCTTTTTTTTATTATTATTAGCACAAACGTTCAGTTAATGGCTTTTTTGTGATTGTGCTTCTGCTTCACAGAGTTCACAAGAGGAAAAACTATTAACCTCAACCAAAGCTGAGCTCTAGTGATTTCCCTTTAAATGAAGAAATCAACGTTAACTGCAGGAAAGCCTTTGTGAGCGTTGAGGGCTACATATAATTTTGTTAAATAAATAAATAGGTGTCTGGCGAATCTTTGCGCTTTTCACTCATCATGGGAGACATTTAGGCTCCTTGACCCTACCTTGCATTTACAGTGTCAATGTTTGCAAAAATAATTCAGCACAATCCTACAATACTTCATGTTAATTAGTTACAAGTTCAAGGCTTTTTTGTTTTAAAGAGCAGCACGGGTTTTAAATAAACCCTCAGGAACAAAAGGAGTAAAAGTTTCCCTTGGAAGCAATATGGTACAGGGAGTCACTCGCTGAACAAACATGGATCACTGGGCAGAAATCCACAGAGGGTCGACACGCAAGGGTTCGAGTGCCAACCATCTCCCATCAGCCCCCTTGACCACAACCACGACAATCAATCAATCACAGAGATTATGGAGATGGACCACTTTTCACGTACAGATTAGAGATAGAGGGAAGAGAGTAAAGAAATAAAATAACGGTAAGAACGAAGCATGAACAGAGAACTGCGCCGAGTTCTGAAGTGCATTTCCTCCCCCTGTTTAATTCAGAGCGATCTCCTGTGTTTCCCTCTGCATCATTTAGCCTGAGCTGGCAGGCAGCGGGAACAAAGGGTGGCCTTGAGAAGACATGCAGCTGTTTATGTTACCGAACTCTCCAGAAAAAACCTGATCACCCGAGCGCTTTGGCTGCGGCCCTTTCACTGCGCACCCGGTGACTCAAGTTATCCTAAAGGTTGGCCAGGGGCGGCTTTATGAAAGAAAAAAAAAAAAACCCCAAAAAAACGGGACTCGTCTGGTCAGTTGATTCAAGATTTCATCTTTCAACAAAGTGATATTTATTTAAACAAAGAATGTGTGACAGCCTTCATAAATGCAGCAAATCCAGATTCGTAACTGCAGCCAGTACAGGACTGGACCCTTCTGTTGTCAGGAATGATGCTACTGAAGCCACTTTTGGACCTGTCTCTAACAATCAATATCCCAAATATGGATTAAGCATAGTCCTAGTCTAAATGTTCATCCAATTTAAGTCTAGGACAGAAAAAGGACTATTAAGAATTGTGTCTAATTCTGTGTGAAAGTTGAACTGTTCATTTCAAGTCTATCATTTCAAGTCTAGCTCCATTAACTAAACAAAGTTCTCCATGAATGTTATTTGATGTGTCTGGATTTTATTGATCAGGAACTACATATCTAATACAATAATGGCAGGATTGGAGGGGAGGGGGTGGTACTGAATGTTCTAACTGACCATTTCTAATTTGTGTAACCTGTGCACATAAGTAAATATTGAATATATGAATGTGTAAATATTTCTTGTTTTTTTTTTTTTTTTTTTATAAAATTATCCCCAGTACTTTCTTCATACATTTGTTCACTTTATTACTATCCCCACATTAGAACCCAGTGTTACATTCCTCTGATAAATATCATTATTGGGTGTTCCATATTGGTGATGGCGGAGTGTCTCAGTAAAAACGGAAGGATAATTTTCCACTCAGGCTTCCATTGATTAACTATTACCGCCACCGTGCTGTGACACCTGAACAATAGACGGGACTGAATTGGCTGCACAAGAGGATGTAAACATGCTCAGCTGTAATGAACAGTTTTAGCTCAGAGCAGAGCTTACGGAACATGGACAGCTTGGTGGGCGTGAATCAGAAAGTCTCGAGATGCACTATAAGCAGGCTTTCTGCAGGTTTTTTTAAGGAAGCCAAATTTAAGACTTTTTAAGACCTTGTATCGGGGTCATCAACTTTATTTGTCCACGGGCCAAAGTTGTCTCAGCAGACAAATTATCTCATTAAATACAAAAATATTTTAAATATTACTAATATATATTAATATATTATTACTTGGTATATTCATTTTCAGTTCATTTTTAACTTTGGCCAAATGTTGTCATATTACCTGTACTGCTGCAAGCCACTCGGAGACGACTGCAATATTTTTTGGTGATTTTGGTGGTTTTTTATATGGGTGACATTTGCTAGGGCAACACTGTTTCATCTGCATTTTTTCAGGGATGAACTTTTCCATGCTCGGGATATGAACAGCAACACACCTTTAACTTGTTGGCCCCTGGGCCCAGATATTTAAACAGCCTTATATATATAATACTCTGATAATATAATATTGCAGTTATGCAACATCGCCATCAGACTTACAGAAATGAATGGCAGAAAGAGCCCAGTTTCACTGGGTGGTTAAAGCCTGTAGCTAGATCGAACAATAAAGCTTTCTGTCGCTGGAAATTGCGTGTGTACAATATTTTCTTCTTCTTTAAGCTCATTTACCGTGTGAACTCGACCTGACCCCGACTCAAATCAGTGCTAGAAATTGTGGGGGTGGGTGGGGTGGTGAGTGTCTCACACAGGGCACCCAACAGGCTACGTCAATCCCACGCGCGTGCTGCGCTTAGAAAACCCGGAAGTGCGCAGTGACCTTGAATTACTGACAGATTGAAGGCTTGTTTCATTTGACTTACTGGGTCTGCAGTACTTTTAATTTTGGAAATCCAAGGATCCGCAGAAACCCTGAAAAAGGGCAACGCTGAGCTTCCTGATGCCTGATGGATGGCTAGCGATGGGGGGAGGAATTCGCTGACTTGTGTCTCTGTCCTGAAGTGATACTATATTTCAATTCCACGTGACAGTAAGTGTGTCAGGGGTGAGTGACATGCCTGCACACACAGGCACTAAAAACACACGCCTTCGCTTTCACCCAGACAAAAAGTGCCACCACATACACTATATCCGCACACTCTCCCCAACCAGCCCGACTGAGTGCACTGAAGGTCAGAGGGTGCAGTGGCGCCACCGGGCCAGACGTCCCTTTGTTGTCCTGCCAGGTGCCAGTGTCCTAAGCCCAAACAGGACCCCCTGGCACCACCGCACCCTACTCAGAACACACACCACGTGTAGGCACATGAGATGTGCATGCGTATGGACACGTGAACCTAAAAACAGAGACATGAATGTAATTACAAAAAAAAAAATTAAGCCAGCCTTGGATATACAGGTTCAGAAAAGCCTGACATATTGCTATATCAAATGCTAATTTCTAATAATAAACATTTTTTAGAACCCTGTGTTCTCGTGTTTCAACGCAGAATATTCTAGAATAACTGAATAATTCACAGAATTTGAATAGTCGGGAGGAAACAGCTGAATGTGAATGAAAGTCAGTCGTAGACTCGTGAGGGTGGGTGGAAGGCGTAGTGAGCGGGCGGACGATGTGATGTTTACTCTAGCGCCAGCGTTAATGACTGCGCGTCATGCCCCGGGTCCTGCTAAACAGATAAATCAGCATGGAACAGCGCAGGGCAGGACTGATGTGTTAATCTGAGGGAGATGGTGTAAACCATTAAAGACGAGGCCCTAAGTCTTCCTGACAGCCCCCCCATCCATAAAAAAAGCTTTACTGAGGTGCAAAAAATGAAAAGAATAGAGATGGTGGGATTCAGAGGAAACGGGGAAGGGGGAGAAAAAAAAAAAAAAGACTGAAAGTGATGATACAAGGAATAGTGGAGAGCTGGCAGAAGCACCAAAAAAACAAGGGAAAGTGGTGACTGCAGAGTGTGTGTGTGTGTGTGTGTGTGTGTGTGTGTGTGTGTGTGTGTGTGTGTGTGTGTGTGTGGGGGGGGGGGGGGGGGGGGGGGGTGGTCTCTTGGGCACATTTGTGTGTAAAGCAGCGTCCAACATAAAGGCAATGACAGAAAATAGCCGTGTAGACAAAAGCGCATGAGAGGCTGTTTTAAGACACTGTTAACCTCGCCATGGGAATATACTGAGCCCATCAGGGCACCTTCATCTAACAAATGGAACCAGAAGGGGTGAATATCTCTGCAACTAACTTATTGCCCTCTTAAATCCTAGAACCCCCAGTAACCCCCGGCCACAACATCACAGACCCTTTAAATACATGCTAAACATATAACAATATATACATGTTGCATAATGGGAAGAAACTCAAGTAAAAGCCCAAATAAACAAATTCTAAAAGACATTTAAGTAAAAGAAGAATTACTACACCTGCAATAAAATGATCAATCAGAATTGATTTCAGAATCAACTGCATTACTTCACAGAGATATTTCCAAAGGTATACTCTAATAGCTGGACCTGCATTATTTAATTTCCTACTTTATCTCTGCAGTAAAAAGTAAAAAAGTAAAATATACTCTGTAGTATGTTTATGAAATACGAGAGCCAGAGTCAGGATCAAATCACCACAAGGCAGTCATCTTAAGCCTGTTATTACTGAAATTCTGATCAATAAAGTTCTTAAAATTATAGTAAATTAGTTCTAATTAGATTATAAACAACATATAAAAATGAAATACTCAAATAAAAAAAATGGGTCAAGAGGAATCTCTTGTATACCTAAATAGGGCTCCAGCATTGATGGAAGCCTGCGGTATCTAAGGAACAGTGGAGCATGTGGAGAAACTCATCAAACCGGTGACTTCTGCATGGAGCAGCCATCAGCAACAGGCCTGAGTGACGGCAGCCTGCTGAGGCTCGGACAGCTTCACCGAGCCACCTGGGCCGGCAGCCAGGGCAGGGTCTACGGCGGGTTAAGTGGAGGCGGTGTGCGGGGTTAAATGGGTGCTTTACCTAACCAGTCGTTAAACTTCTTGACCTCGGAGGGGAGGCCGAGCTCAGTGAAGTCGCCCATGTGCAGCAACACGTCCCCGTATGGCATCTGGATGCCATCTGTCCGTGAGTGCGTGTCCGACACACACACAAAGCGTGTGTGGCCCCCAGGTTTGGGAGTGTCGTAGGGAATCGGGTCGACCCTAAAATGGAAAGTCAGCAGATATGCATATATGTTACTAAAAAGGGATGGCTAGAGAATTCTACCCAATTTCCTAAAGGGACAAATTTGATGTGTACATAACTACAGATTGGTATTTCTCTTAACAGTTCAAGCCATTAAAACGATAAAAAGAAACACAAATACATACATGTGTATTATGTACATTCATAAAATGCTCTGTTCTAAAATTGTTTATGTAAATGTATGTATTTTCATTCACGCAGGAACACAACACTATATTTTGCACTGGTTGTATCAGACTTGACTCATACTAAAGTGAGACGTGCGCTGAGCCATTAATCGTGTAGCCATGCGCATAGGAATTTTGTTTGATAAACGCTACTGAACCGCGTGAGCCTTAGACGGTACGTATTTGCATACGTTGTGTTTAAAGTAACATTAGCCCGGGCGACTCCTAACCTTCCGGATGATTTCATCTTTCAGGCTGAATTTAGTATGCCATTTGCAACAAAAGGCAATGAATGGCTTTTATGAAACATTTGAAAAAGCAAGGCTGTCCAGCCATAGTATTTGCATTAAAAGCCATTTCAAACATAAAAACCCAATCAAACTGGTGGGCCATTCTTTCTCTCTCTCCCTTTCTCCCCCGTAACTAGAGCTTAGTGCAGAGATGCAGAATTGAAGAGGAAAGGTATATTTTAGCTCCATTTGAGAAAATCGTGCTCATCTTGTCTGGACATTCTTTTATTCACTTTTCCAAAGGATGTGGAGGGGGGGATGGGAGGGGAAAGAAAGAAAGACAGAAAAGGAAACTTCCGTCACTGGAAATGAGTGGGTGAAAAATAGTCTTGGCTGTAATTGAAGTCAGCAATGTGCAATAAGCTGCACTTTCCATCTCCGCCATTATTTCATTACTAAAGGGAACGTCAGTCCATAGAAGGCCTCTGTGCTCTAATTAACACTTACGTCTCCTGTCAAAAAATAAAAACCCCCATAAAGCACCTCTGCAGCCCAACACATGTCAACACCATTAGGCGATGGATGGAGACATGGGAGGAGGGGAGAGGGAGATAAGCAGTTGGACGTACAAAAGGAAAAACACACAAAATAAATAAATAAATAAAATACACATGATTGCAAATACCAAGATTGCAAGGAAAATAGGGACATTAGTCGGACGTGTGAAACAGGGAGAGAAATGATCAGGAGGTTCTTTTTTCTTTTTATTTATGAAAGTCTTTTTTCTTTCCCTTTGCTGCTGCTGTGGTTGAAAGAAAAAGAAATGAATTAGTGCTTTGGACAGAGCTCAGCCAAGCAAAGAGGCGAACGGTGGAGGAATATAAGAAATTGGTTCTCAAATCATCCCAACAGCGGCTGCTGGTAGGAAAGGGAAGCGAAGGGAAGGGACGTATCTGAAATGGACCACCTGCACTGTACATTACAGCTCAGTAAATACAGACTTACAGAGAGGAAAACAGAAAAAGGGAACATAAAGCGGTATTCCTTATTGATTGAATGCAGCAAATGAAAGTCAATGTGTGCTCTGTTGAAGCGGACACACACACACACACACACACACAGAGCTCTCACACACACTGATTAGATTTCGTCCTCAGTGGCTGGAGAGGCCGTGGAGCTTTAGAGGACTCGACAGTTCTAGTTATAGAGGCGGCAAGGGTGCAGAGCCCTGTGGCCTGCCTCCTTACACACACTCACACACACACACACACACACACACACACACACACACACACAGAGAGAGCAACTGTTCGAGCAGAGGGTAACAAGGCCCTGTCAAAGAGCTCAGGCCACACACACCTTTCTTAACTTCCCATACACACACACACACACAGCTCAGATCACATGTACGAAAAGCTGGAGAGAGGAAATAAATAAAATAAGAGCAAGTTCACATCTCTCTGGCGCTCAATGAAAGAAACAATCTCAAATTAATTAAATAATGAGGGGGGGGGGGGGGGCACCATTCCCAGGTCGACTCCACCATCGTACACCTTCATGTTCAATTTACTAAAGCTGTTATGTTTTCATGTCAATAGGAAAAAAAAATCTCAGCCCAACACACTGCTGTCCAGTCGCAGGGAGAGCAAAGAGCCCCTGACCTTAAATATTAATCAGTCGGGCAACAGAGGGATTTACCCCTCCTCAGTAAACTCAGGTTAAAGCAAATCTGTCCAATGACAGGGAGCTGGCGAGAACGCAGAGGCTCGCATGGACTCCTGAAACATGAAACGAAGCAGAGTACCTGCAGCATTGTCAACGCCAATTATTATTCTAAAGAAGACACAAAAGGGAAACATAAATCTATATACGCACAGCACTGAAATGTTGGGAGTTAAAAGGGGCTGGAGTGAGAGAAAAGGGGGAGATTCGGGCTTTATTGGATGCATGTGTCACGGCAAGGGAAGAGGAAGCCACTCGGATATGCACGTGATAGATTTTATTTGACGGCTCTCACTTGGCTCTTTGGCCTTTCGGAAAAACAGACGACTGAACTGGGTCAGAGTTTACTGACTCCAACTTTCTGTGCTTCATTATTCACTCACATAAAAAGAATTACACATTTTCTTTTAGTTTGAACATTTATTTAATTCTGGAGGGGGACTCCATTGGTCATTGTACTTCGTATTGAATGTTGCAAGGACAATAGAAAATAGTCAGGACTGAGGCTCAGTGATTGTGTCTGTTGAATCCCAGTAATGAACATGATTCCATGTGCGATTCTGCACTTCTGACAGTGAGAAAATGGGCCTAAATATAAAAGAAACTCCACCTTATCGGAACACCCACCCAAGTCCCGCCCACCCCGTCCATCCAACCGCCAGCAGCTGTCAATCACACAGCAAAATCGTTGGAGGTACACCTGCCAACCAATCAGATGTGAGAACCAGGCCTCATCCTTGTCCCCAGTCATGTCTTCATGATTCGTCACTCAATAGTCCACTAATTCACATCTAGAGTGGTGACCTTGAGACCGCAGAGCAACAGCAGAGCTGCTCATCAAGTCTGTCTCGTTCTTTACACTGGTACAGGCAGGACCACAGCCTTTCTTCCTGTTGCTCTTGTTTGCATCCTTCTATCACTGTCTCACATTTTTTGCCTTTTTTTAATTGGCAAGAACATCCAATTACTGCAATTCATAGACAATCTATGCAATTAAATGAAGTAACATTCCTGATTCATTCACATGCCAGGTTAAAAAGAAAATAAATAAAACACAAAAAACACCGTTTGCTGCCTTCAGCTCTGAGCAACAACAGTCCTTTCTATTATTTCATACCATTCAAAGTCCAAGCTCCTTATTTAAGTGCAACCGGGAGCAGAGGTTCCATCAGCAATGGCAAAGGGACCCAAACCCCGGCGAGTATTAATATTTCAGAGGAGCGTGTTTAGGAGACGCGGCGCACGGCGCTCTGAAAAGAGTGCCCTGCAGCCAAGCCTTTGATGGGGATAGCATCACCACTGCACTGATCTGCAGAGGGAAATGGACTTTCTCCTTATCGCCCTCTCTCAGTGATGTGTGTGTGTGTGTGTGTGTGTGTTAGTATGCTCAACAAGCATGGGCTGAAACCAGAGGTGGGGTGGGGGTAGAAAAATTAAAATGATAATCATCAAGGAGCAACAAATATTTACCAGCTCCTCCACTCCTCGTGTTCAGCCCTTTATTGCTCTTGGAGGTGAAACATCAGAAAAACATTTTGCTCTTCTTGTCTACATCCACACACACACACACACACACACACACACACACACAGCAACGCAATCTCACCGAGAGAGGCAGCGTCTATCTTATCTTCGGCTTTACAGCTGTCCGCACTAATTCAATATACTTCAGAGGAACAAATTGAGCACAAAAATGTCAGAGACGGAGAGAGAAAACAAAATGCTGCGGAAAGGAAACAATGACATGGACACGTAGGTGAGCTGAAGACTAAAAGGTTCCAAGCGAAAATGTTTGCCTGACAGAGGGACCCTCGAATGACACCGGAAAATATTCTGCTCCGCGACCAAAACCAGTCCTTCGTTAACTGCACAATATCAGCGCAGAGAGAACTTTCCGGAACCCCCCCCCCAGCAGGAAAACAGAAAAGGGATTAATCATCCGCTACTTCACGTCTTGAGTGACGTCCTGCGGATGGAAGCTGTACAGACTCAACATTCCTGGATCCCTGAGCCTTCCTTCTTCATTCTGAGATTTTAAATAAAGCTAATGGAGCACAAAGCTTATAGCAGCCAAGTGTCAAAGGTTCAAATGCAACTTTTAAAAGATGTAACCAAAGGTCTCCCAGGGGCACCAAACTGGAATTTCTGAATGAAAAAAGAATGGATAAGAAACTAAAAATAAGAAAGCCTTAGGCTAAAGCTGGGTATCAATCAACATTTTTGATGCTGAAAAAATATCAAAATATTTGTTAAAAAATATGTTTGGTTTTTTTTTTACATTCCATTTATATTTTTAAAAACAATTGTAATAAGAAAATTCATTGATTTTTTTTCTTCTCAGGGCCAGGTTGAATGGATATGCAGTTATTCATTTGACTTACTTTTGCTTTATTTTCTGACTGTACAGTGGACCAGAAGAAATATTCATTATATATTAAACGATTTGTTGGGCGACTGTGCAAAAAGTACTAAGCGCAGGTAATAAAGCTGTCGCAGTGGATACTACACTAAGCAACAGTACTCAGTAACACATTCATAACACAGGTTATGATGCAGGTTTATGAAAATGCACCAAAATCATCACTGACATGAAATTTCCTCTTAAAAGTCATTCCTGACTGAAACAAGGCTGTGATGCAAACCACACGCTGGCTTTTACGTCTGTGGAAATCGAGGGTGACATCAGCCTGAGATGCTGGTTTTGGAGCAGGATGTCTGGCCAGCAGAGGAGCCACCTCCACACAGACATCAAAAAAAAAAAAAAGGTTTGAGGAGACCTGCCCAATGTCAACTGTCACTTGACCCATGCTACCCTGGGCGGTGCTAGCAGACGAGGGGACGACGGGCGTAATCAAGGGGTCTCCCATTTCAAAGGCACTCCATTCGGATTGAGGGAAGCCCCCGTGTGACAGAGACAAAAGGCTAAAATGGGGAGCTCTGAGAGCCGGGTTCAAGTCTTCTTCATGAGAAACAGAGAGACCCGGGTTTAATTCCACAACACACTGTTGGGGACAATGGACAACTATAACAGTCTCAATTCAGTTCAAGCTCTGTGAAAGTCTCTATAAAGATGTAGCAGATGGTTTATAATAGACTAAATGGCAGAAAATAATTGGAAATAACAAAATTATTGGACATTTGGGGTTCGGTAGATTAAACAGTAAAAAATGTATACACTAATCAAAATTCTTTTGGAATATGGAAAAAGTTTCGTATGAGACAGAAGAACGTGTTCCATGTTTCAGAGTGAAAGCTGAGCACAAGCCAGCTTCCAGAGGCGAACACTGCGCACAGTTGAACCTGTTAAATGATTCACACTTTTATGAGCTTTTTAATTATTCATTTGCCGGGAATAATTAACAGGACTACAGACGGCATCTGGATTTGAATGACAGCAAAATCAACAATGAGGAAAAAAAAAAAAACAAAAAAAAAACTCTGAGCCTTTGTGTGGCACTCGGAGGAAATGAGAAGTACGACACGGGCGGCTTGTCTTTACTACAACAATTATACCCACCGGGCAACTCGCTTATCTCTAACGCGAACTAACTTTTCCTTCCTGCTCCGACAGTAGGATTTGAACACACGGAAGGAGAAAGCAGGAGACCATTTCCACTCGACACTATGAGGGGGAGATAATAAAGACACCGTGACCGACGTGCCTCACTGGGCTACCCTCCCGAAATCAAGTTAGACGACGATGGAGGAAAGATGGGGAGAAAAAATAATGCTAAAAACAGAATAGAGGATGCAACTAAACGTATACGGTTACTATTAATGCGATTGTGCATTAGAGATTTTGGACTAAAATCAAAAACGGACATAAGGTAGGGAAAATATGCCAGGGGAGGATGACTAAACAAGCAAATCGCTGCTTCACCATCTCCTCTCCCATCTGCGCTGGCCTTTCCCTACATCCTGCTGAAATCGGACGCGATGCGATTACCATGCCAACTGCCGGCATATGTTTTCTGTTGCCCGGCATTTACTTTAAGAGGCCATTAAAGCAGGGGGGGGGACGAGAAAAAGAAAGACAGAAGGGAGGGGGGGAATAAAACATTAAAAAAAAACCAACAAAAACCAAGATTGGCTGTGCATGCATAGTGATGAGGGAGATGAGGGAGTCCCATATAACCTCTGGATATAATCTCGGTCCGCGGGGTCACGTTCAGACACATTAGCCGGGGTAATTGCTACTGCTGTGTGTGCTCGTATATGGGTCAGGGAGCGGCGGCGTTTGTACTGTTGCTGCACAAAAGATGCCACTGTGCAAGTTCAGAAGGCGCAACACGCTTTCATGGGCAGCGGAAAAAGAGAAAACTTCTTCAGCGCAGGGTGATGGGGGAAGCACATTAGCATGTATAGAGTTTCAAAGGTATCCCCCCCCCCCATCATTTTTCTTCCTTCATGGGCCTCAGAAGAACACAGATTTTATTTATGTCTAAATAATCTGAATGCAGACGGAGCGCTCGCCCAGGGCAAATCGGATCATTATCTCACCAATCTAAACAAGAGCAACTTTCCCAGAACAGAGCCTGTATTCTATAAGCAGGTCTGCGATTAGGAGCGAGGTGACTCGGGGTGAATGCCAGCGGCCCCATAATTCCTGCTAAAGCAAGCAAAACCTCGGGGGATCTCACCGAAGTGGAGTCGCACGTGGAGGCCAGGGCTAAACACATTATAATAAAGCCTTTTTTAAAAACACAGCAAACAAGCATAACTAACTGTAGTTTTCCCGTCACAGTGTAACGGGTTTCCTGATTTAATGTTTTCCTTTATCTACTGTGAATACAAAATACATTCATAGTATGTCATTTATGATTGAGAAATAGAATAATTAATATGACCAGCTGCCGCAATATGTTATGGGTGCATCAATCTGCAATTTCCAAAATAAAAGCAGAATAATTTTTCTTTGTTAACAGAGGCCGGACTGTTATCAACTAGAAAAGCGGAAGTTTTGGAACGGACGTAAACGGGTTTTTGCAGGAGAGGAGCGGGCGCCACACTCACATGTGGACGTGTGGGGGCTGGAAGCGGCTCTGGTTGATGTTGTAGTGGGTGAAGGCCTGCGTGGGGTTGGAGCTGTACTCATCCACCGAGATGGTCACTTTGCCCTGAGACGGCATTCCATGAGCCATCCTTCTCGCAATGTGACATCAGATGTTTCACCAGGATCCGGGGCCGAGCCGCAGAGCCGGCATCCTTCAGAACCGCCGCCCAGAACCGAGAGAGAAGGGACCAGTGCAGCAGTAACACCAAACTAATACACTGCACGATAGAGAAAAGAAGAAGAAAAAACAGAACAAGAATATATTAATAAATGAACAAACAGGAAAATTGCCTGGTATGTATGTGTATTCATTTAAACAAGTCATCTAAAAGTCAATAATAAAATTAATTGTGTATAAGAAATTCGGATTTAAACACGTTTGTAGAAGTGCTTTATGTAGTTTCATATTGAAAAAAAGGAAATAACAAGGTAATACAAGTTCATTAGTACATAAACATGTTACATATACGCAATAACGTGATATTTTCCGGTGGAGTTCAGAAACACTCGATTAAAAAAAGAAACCACACAAACATGCAAACTACTCAAACAACACTTCAGCGTGTTAAATCCGCTTATAAATAATACGCTTATAAATAATATATCACACACCGCGGTATAGAAACAAACCCTGACGCACGACGCAGCCCGAGCGTATTAAATATACATTTTCAATCATTTACGAAGGACAAAGGGTTGCTTTGTTGGTCTTATTGTTTTTTTTTTTTTAATACGTAGTAGAGCACGAAACCGAAATAAAATAGCATTTACGTGCGTTTCAGAGCCGCTCTCACCCCGGGACTCTCCGCCTCAACTCCTCCGGACGACTGCCGTCAGTCACCAGCACGGCGCTGACATCTCCACCGCCCAGCCCGGCCCGGCCCGACCCATCCCCCCCCGGACCCCGTCAGACCCCGCCGACCGCACGAAGAGCCGCACGAAGAGCTCCATCCCGCGCTACTTTACCCGGCGTTTACCGAGACAACGTACCGCGGAGCCCGCCGTGCGCCACCCGCCGCCGGCTCTCCCTCCCCGCAACTCGGGCCTGGGAGATAAAAATACACACACACACACACACATTTTACCTCTTCCTTGTTTAAATAAAGAAAATAAAAGAAGAAGGGACGATAATGCCAGCACGCTCGTACGAATTAACTTCGGCCGGCGGGTCCACGGAGGTGTCCCGCCGAACGCGGCAGAAGTGCGGGCTGAACAATGCGCGGCGCCCCGCACACTTTGCGCATGACTCCGCTCACCTCAGCAGCCCCGCTAGCGGCGCGACTCTCGTTAGCTTAGCCCGCTGCTGCCAATCAGAGGCGGGGGGGCCGCCGGTGCGTTTTAATGCACCGCTTCAAAACTCGCGGCGCAATAACGCGCCACGGCGCCAGCGTGCGTGTGTGTGAATGAGTGTGTGAATGTGTGTGTGTGTGCGCGTGTTCTTCCAGCCACTGACTTGGGATAGAAAAAAATGGTAAAAAAAAAAAAAAAAAAAACACACAAGGAGACCCGGACTGGAACCCCTGACACCCAGCGTTCGGCTCCGAGCGACATTTCCATCTGAAAACAAGACAATGGCCGTGCGAGCAGGAAGTTGTGTCCCCGCGCGTCACCCCGCCTGCTCTCCCTCGTACATGACATGGCACCTCTAACCCGGGGCTTTGTGCCTTTTTTTTCCAGCTCCCCCCCAACCCCCGCTTCGGTGTGAAATTCGGAGCCGGAGGTGAGTACCTTGCGGCGGCCGACGGGCTCCCGGGGTCGCGCTTCTCCCTTCTCGCCGGCGCGGCGGGTCCGCATGCGGTGTCGCTGCGGTTCCGGAGCGCGGAGCGCGGCGGGGCAGAACCTTCGACCCAGAGGGACCTCTGGGGCTGGATCGGGGGGAGGCGAGACAGACAGAGACGGGGAGAGAGAGAGAGAGAGAGGGAGGGAGGTGGAGAGAGAGAGAGAGGGAGAGAGAGAGAGAGCCTCGATCTGACGGAGAGAAGGGGGGGAGCCTCGACCGCAGTGTAGTGTGAAGGGACTGCCACTGGGGTCAGAGAGCACAGCCCCGCGGAGGCATGGCGGCTGCGGAGGTCTGGGTCGGTTCACTGTACGCGCCGAGCAGCCATGATGCGTGCGGCGGCGGCGGCGGCGGCGGATCGCGGCCACGTGGGGAGATCTTCGTCCGCCTTCCTCTTCTGTTGACGTTGCGACGTTTCTCCTCCTGTCGCTGCTTTTTTTTTTTTATCCCCGCTTTAGCGCGCCAGTCTTCACGTAGAGATAATAATTTTATAAAATTCAGAAACAGCCGAAGCGGATAAAATAAATTCATGTTTTGTCAAAACGGGCCTTTACAATGAAAGTAAATCCGTAACATTATATACAGTCGAGGCCAAAAGTTTGGACACACCTTCTGATTCAATGTCTTTTCTTTATTTTCATGACCATTTACATTGGTAGATTCTCACTGAAGGCATAAAACTATGAATGAACACATGGGGAGTTATGTACTTAACAAAAAAGGTGAAATACCTGAAAACATGTTTTATATTCTAGTTTCTTCGCTCTGATTACTGCTTTGTACACTCTTGGCATTCTCTCGATGAGCTTCAAGAGGTCATCACCTGAAATGGTTTTCCAACAGTCTTGAAGGAGTTCCCAGAGGTGTTTAGCACTTGTTGGCCCCTTTGCCTTCACTCTGCGGTCCAGCTCACCCCAAACCATCACTACTGGGTTCAGGTCCGGTGACTGTGGAGACCAGGTCTCCACTTTTTGTTAAGTACATAACTCCACATGTGTTCATTCATAGTTTTGATGCCTTCAGTGAGAATCTATCAATGTAAATGGTCATGAAAATATAGAAAACACATTGAATGAGGAGGTATATATATTAAAAAATAGCTATTTATAACAGGAACTTTCCTGTTTTTCTTTTTTTTTTTATTAGTGTACGCATTTTTGAAACATCTGAGAAAATCTAGAATTAAAAAACAATATATGTGACATTTTAACATTCATCATATGCATATATTTATTATATAATAATTTGTGTATGTGTGTTTGTGTACGCATGATGCATGTGTAATGTTTTTAAGATTTTTACAGTATTGAGACAGTTTTAGTTCTTGACTTGTGGACTGCATGGCCAGTCACGTGATGTGTGTAAGCGTGACAATTAACGTTTTTGCTGACATCATCCGAGGCATGGCTTCATGCTCCATGTTTTCCTGCACGGTGATGCAACCGCTCCTGGAGATCTGTAAATTCTCGCCGACTGCGTCCGTATGTTTCAGCTGCTCAGACAGATACAGGTGGAAAATATGCGTGTTCCTTTTGGATGTCTCATGTGCAAAATGTCTTTGCAAAACCAGGGGACCCAGTCTCCACCACTCAGCTCTCATGCAAGCATCTGTTAGTCCCAGAGTGACCTTACTAAATGAGTATAAGCTTTAGCTTTTGGAGGTTAATCACCCCTGTAATTCATTTTGTTCATGACATAGAAACGTGACAGAATGTAATCAATTTGTATTCTACAGTAGTTGTATATAATATAGAATTCTGCATGCAGTATATAGAATAATTGCTTGTTAATGTTACTGCTGCGTGGTTCTAGTCTCTCATTAATCTCCTCGGATTTTTGCACGTCTTAATATTCCCATAAAATTGTCATTGTCTGCATATAATGGCAGTAGGAAATCAGAAAGTGTTCCATTGTGTCCGTCTCGGTGTGACTAACCCCTGTGCCGAGCATTTACATTTCTGCCAGTTGCCAGGCCAAGGTGGATTTTCTAATTTTACTGACATGCTTCAATTTCCGCGGACCATCATCATCGCAGTCACCCCCGCCACATCGCTCCCGAGTCATTTCCATTTGACTTTTCTCTTATCTCCAGAAAAATGCATTTCCATCGACTAGCCGGGGGGCGTTAATGTGAAAGCAGAGTTGAAATTTTATTCGGAAGGGCCACGTTTAAACATTTGACCACCATTTGTTCCTCTGGCTGCATAAAAATCCTGATGATAGATACGGGTCCAAATGTCACAGAAGAAATGGCTTCTGCCACCAATGTTTTATTCAGTCCCCTCTCAGATCACATCTATACAATAGAAAATGTAAATGTTATGCAGAGCGCTAAAAATCCACTATATATTTTATGACCTTCTATAAAAGCGGGTAAAATGACTTTCCGTGAAAACAGGGGAGGAAATAAAACCCGCATTAACTGGGATAGCAGAGCTGCTCTCTGTCCCTGAGTGATATTCATTTAACCTGGAACTAATGCGGTCGGAACCTTCAGCCATGTTTCCTTGAGGGTGGAATATCTAGAGGACGGGGGGGTTTCTCGGACGACCAGGGTGCAGGAAGCACAGGCCGAATACGTGTTTCAGGTCCCTGTAATGACAAAGGTGAGCAGAACAGCCACTGCGTCCATAGTCTTTATTACAGTAATGCAGATGAGTGGCCATGGTGGGGAAATCTTCACTCTTCCTTTAAATCAGACATTTCTGGAGACGAGAGCTGCAGGAACGTGAACATGCTAGCGACGGGTATTATTGATTGCCGGCGGTCTGCGAGCCTTCACTCATTAAATAAATCATGGTGAGCTGTCTGCTGCAACTTACTATTTTATGCTCATATAATAGTTATTAAACACCAGACACGGTGTTGCGGTGTCGTACATGTTCTCCTCATCACTCCTGCACTCGAACGTCAACAGATGCGAGTGGGGCTGGGTTTCGGGGGGGCGTCCGGTACGTCTGCACCGAGCATCTTGCAGGTTATAATTCTGGAAGAATCTTGCTTCCACTCTCGCTCCCAATCTAAGGCACCGTATAGGAACTCCTGAGGGACCTTATCACACTTAAGTAGCCCACAGAAACGGATAGAAAAAGAGCAGCAGTGCTTGGGAATTGAAGGGGGGGGGGGCGCCCTTTCAGCGGGGCCTGATATTCCGGTCTTAGCCCTCTCTCAGCTCAAGGCTGTGGAGTTCAGATGAGGGGATTCTCCGCGGAGACCGAGATGCCCCAGCCTTGTCTCTTGTCCTTAACCTCCTGTAATGCAGAGTGTGAGAGACGGATCAATCCCGGGAAAAAAAAAAAAGAACTCCACCTCCACCTCCACCCCTGCGGCTCCGGAGAGCTGCGCCTTGCTTTATCGCGTCGACTACCATTTATGCTCCCACCGCATGGCTTGGCTGAAAACTTGCCTGCGTGTGTGAGCCCAGGTTTCTTTATTTCTTTTTCGTGCCTCTCGTTTCTTCGCTTCGCTTTGAATTGCACTGCGAGGGGAAACAAGACCGACTGAGACAACAGAGAGGCAAAAATGAAAGGCAGTCAAAGAAATCAATGTGAGGATTAAGACGGCACAAAAGAAACAGAAGTTTGGCAAACCCGGGACACTGAGCACTGAATGTGTAATTTTCCAACATATTTAATGCGAAAGCAGCCACCGGCTCTGAGCACCGTCGCTTGATTGTGCGCCTTGAACGCAGCGAGACAAGCGAGACGTGCGAAGGGAAGGGGGCAGCATACGACCGCAGAATAACACGGCCACAAAACGTTCACGACGGACCCTTCCGGTCTGACACGCTGTCTTTTATGTACAGCGGGTTCGGCTCCATTCCGTTGCGCCGACTCCACGTCCCCTCCTGGTGTGGAGCCGCCGTCTGCTGCCTGATCATTATGAGCAGAAAGGCAGGCTGTGTGTGTGTGCGGTCTGTGTGTGTGTGTGTTCTCTTCTTGTTTTTTATATGGTGTGTGTGCGTGCTTGTATTTGTATTTGTGATGATGGTTGGAGATATATATGGATTTCATTACTTTCTGTCCCGCTGTGAGAGTTGATGGTGTTTCCCACTGAGACGGTGCGGAGCGGAGACGTGTGTACTATAATTTATGTTCTGCCGCATGTGTGAGTGTGTCTGTGTGTGTGTTTGTGTCTAAGCAAAAAAAGTAACAGAGATTGTGTGGCTGTCAGAGTGTGAGTGTGTGTGTGTGTATATATGCCTGAGATAGATCTGATTCTAGCTGTAGATGTTTCATGTCCACTATTCCTCCTTCAATCACTGAAAAACTGACCAGAGCAGTGGTCATTTGGACATTTGTACAATTATATACTAATTATACAGTAATTATAGAATAATAAAAAAAAAAAACAACTCCAAAAATGAATATGTATGTTTATGAAATGTGCTTTTTGTTTTAGAAAAATAAAACCGAAGCATATATGTGTCAGCAATCATCTTTTTCCCTCAGTCTGTACAGATTTCATGATGTTTAATGAAGTGAACTTAAACAGTACACTCTTCATGAAGGGCTCATGCGACGGGCTGGCAAATTACCCTCTCCCATTGCATTTCCTCTCATTATTCAACATTATTCAAATGAACACTTTATTCCTTCCCTCACCCTCTCCTCCTCGCTGCACATTTGTGCCTCTCAAGCCATCCTTTACCCCCCCACCCCCTCCTCTACCCCCCTAACATTCTCTTTTGCAATCCACTTTTGCATTCCAGCCCATCTTCTGGGAAAATGGTATATGGACTTTTCATTATGCTAACCACTGGAACAACAGCAGGGTTGAGTGTGCTGGCTCACTGAGTGGAGTTAGTGGAGTGCATATAGTGCGTCTCGCTGCGCCGTGTTTTATATCCTGTCAGTGGGCTTTCAGTCCCTGCCCGCTGCCACCGTCCTGTATCAATGATTTACAGTAAAAAAAAAAAAAAATGCTTTCTCTCTGTCTCTCTGTTTACCCCCTTTGCCCTAAACCCCTTCTGTTAGACCATGGGCTGGACAGCAGGTCTAATTTGGAATACAGGGGGCTCTTCTTAGTCTTGTCCCTTGATGCTTCAGGCTCAGGTTTAGACCAATCAGATTGGCGGCCTTGCCTCCAGAAGGAGATTACTCAAATTTATGCAAAGCCTGTAAATGATTTATATCAAGCTGAACGGCAAAGAGCTCTTTCTTCCTTCTCAGAGCTTGAGAAGCGATGTTAAAACCAGAATGGGAAGATGCTCAGGGAGAGGAAAAAGAGGGATGGGAGACACTACAGTGAAGGAGCGTGGCATGAAGAACGGTGGTGTGATTCGTGGCTTCACCCTGTCACTTAACAGCCAGCGCCACGGCAACATCACACCGTCATTTGCAGGGTAATCGAGCTGCGAAGACTCAAGTGTTACATCGCCCCCAATTCTTTAAGCCATGGCACCGATGTAAGGATCAGCTTCTCCACGGGGCCTCTGCATACTGATACGTTTGAAACCACAGGCTCGCCTCCGTGCTGGTCCGCCAGTCAGACCACTGAGAGATTATCTGTCAGTCACTGCCGCCGATGAAGCCAGGCCCGCGAACCAAGCAGCATTCTAATCTTCACACTGAGTGGACGGCGCGGTGGCATTCCTGACGCCGCTCGGTTGGATGGAGTCTGAGAGGCGTGACCAGGGGATACAGTCAAAACCAATTATGAGTAAACCGGGTCGTTGTCGTCATGGCGCCTAACAGCGGTGGTGCTTCACAGGGTTCAGCCTCTGATAGGGTCACTTGCCTTTTCCTCAGCAACAAGGTCAGGGTTCAAAGCAGTATTGTAGAGACAAATGGTTTCAAATCTGACATCACACATCAACAGCAAATTTATCATGTCAGGTTCAAATTCAAAGGTATGACTATATCACAATGGTTTTAAGAATCATGACATGCTATTTCAAGTTTAAAGTTTGTATTAATGATTAAGGAGTTTTAGATACTTTTTTTTACTATATTCACATCTTGTTCATGTATTTAACAGTATTTTCACAATCCCGCACATTTGTGACTTCATTCTCGTAATGTTCCAGGTTAATTCTCAGAGTATATTACTATTATTTTCTTACACCGTCCCTAAAATTCCAATACAATTCATTCATTTATACACTTTATTCACCAAAATAAAATGTTTTCATAAATCTGGAATGCCTAGCATGCTGACTGTTATTGTCTGCACTGATAATGAAGACACAGTCCCTTTGAATGGGCTGCTTTTGTATTTATGAAATAAAAAGTTTGTGCACATTTTTGAATTGCCAACCATGGCTCTCAGCCATGAAGATATAAGTGGCATTTTATATGATCTTTGGTAAGTTAGGGGCACATTTGCAAGTTTGCATTGTCTGGTCTTTGTAAGTAACATGGCTGCCATCACTTATAGGCACTTACGTAACTGCAGATTCTTGTACATTTGTTCATTCGAATTTATTTATTTATTTATTTATTTAACTTATCTGAGGGTTTTTTTAGGTTGGCAGTAGACATTTTATCAGGAATAAAAGGGAAATCTTTCAGAGTTGGCTTTATATGTCTTTCTTTTAGCTGCGAACCCTCCAGGATGGAGGCAGGGATGGCCAGCTCAATGCACTATTCATGGGATGTACAGAATGCCCCGTGTACAAGTGAGAAAAATGGAGCCATTATTTCCAGGCACTAATGGCACAAATTTGTTTTGCAGGCAGTACGGACTAAACACCTTTCCTGTGCTGCATATGTGTGCAAGGGTGTGTGTCACATGACTGCAGCGTAGCCTCCACTGCATTGGGGGTGGGGACAGATCAATAGAAGAAAATAACGAGGTGTATGTGTGTGTGTGTCCGGAATTGGGAAGCGTTGCGCTTAAGACGATGGCTCCACCTGAATGACAGCTGATGTCACCACTCCCCACAAACACAGCCTTCACTCGGTCTGTCATGCCTTTGATAGGCTCTTTCCCTGTCACTGATATAGTCAGTAGCTCTGTGGTGGTGTGTGTGCATGTGTGTGTGTTTGTGTGGTGTGGTCTGGTGTGTGTCTGGTGTGTGTGTGTGTCTGAGTCAGGAAAAAGATCAAAGGAGGGACCTCTTTCATTTTCTCTACAATGATTTTCAATTTGTGTTCCTTCCAAGAATCCAGTTTAATGTGTTTTTTCCCTTGTTTATTTATTTATTTGTATCCCTATGTTGCTTCATTTATTTATTCATTTATATTTTCTACCACCAATAGCACACATTCCTGCAGCATGAATTCCATTTTTGTATTTGGTCTTTGGGGCTTTTGAAATGTCTATAGTAAATAGAACAGCCATACAACCGGGAAACCTGCTGATGATTCTTCAGAACCGAGGCAGACAGAAGTGACTGGACATCACATAGCATTATGTAAATGTTCTAGAACCTTGCAGAACAAGGACATTGTTTTCTGAACTAGACCCAAAAGTTGAAGTTCCGGTTTCTGTGCCTGTATTTCTTTTTATAAACCATACCCAAATGTCCTAAGACAGGTTTAGTATCACTGTTTACTGCTGATGCATTTCATGATTATATCTTGGCATTATTGCATTCATGGGCAGTGCTCAGGAATAGAAAATGCAAGTACAAGCATGATTTTCATCTTGGCACAAGACAAACCCAAGACAAACCAAAAGAAGCCAGCAGGTCTCCAAAGAAATAGAAGCACTTAAACCCAAAGTACCGTCAGTTCTAGTTGGTTGCCATTCATGTTAGTTTGTGATGGTGCGGTGAGAAAGAAAAGTGAATTTTGTTCAGAACAGTGTTCTGTGAAATTGCCTTTTCTCCTGCTGATGACTAATTGGCTATTAGTCCCTCCCTCCCCTCCGTCCCCTTGTTCCGACAGCACATGGGCAGGTGCATTGTCTCTCCTGCCTCCTTCTTCCCTGCCACCCCCTACTTTACCCGCCGTCCCCGGCCCTCTCCCCTTCTCCTTTCAGGAGCATTGTACTGTACAGATCCCACCTTCCCAGGAAGATCTGCAATAGGATGGAGAAAGTAGAGGCTGCAAGAAGAGTTTAAGAAAAGGAATTAAAGAAGGATAGAGGGGCACAGAAGGAGGATGAAGACACAGAGGGCTGGAAGTAAAGGAGAAAGGGGGGCAGACCCAAATAAACCCCAGCTCACAGTGAGAGAGGCTCTGTTTGCCAAAACCAGGTCAGCCCCTTATTCCTCACAGCAGTGGCGCCACATGCTTCTCAACAGTGAGTAGAAGAAAAAAGCCATTTTTAGAAGAAATGCAGGTGTGCAAAAGCAAAAAGAAAAACAGCATCTATGAAGACCTATAACATGCAGTATTTTATATATATATAGACCTGTCATTGCTCTGGTTAAGGTTTAATGTCACAGCGGTCGGACATGGCGAGGAAGGAGGATGCATACACGTGACATCACAAGACATGGCATTCATTATATAAAAAAACACGACAGGCGATAAAACATCATTCAACAACGATCCGATGGTGAACAGCGCAGCCTTATACAGACAGACACAGGTTCAGAACAATCAGAAAACATATTAACATAAACACGAAACTCTGGTCCAAGTACAGTAAAGTGTCACAATGACAGAACGACTCGACCATTATATGGACGCAGCCGACTGAAGCTCGTGGACAACATTCATTGTGGCTCCGCGGCTCACCTGAAGACACCGCCTGCCCCCTGTCCACCTTGGTCAGGGCCCTTTGGCGTCGTTTATTGACGCACAAGGCCTCTCTCCCATTAGACTCTCCGAGATCGTGCTCCAGCCGCCCACTTCACTTCAGTATTAACCCAACCGCGGCGCTCAGAGACGCATCGAGCATCGTTCCCTTGGCTGCCCCATTTGCATGCACATTCGCATGTTTTCACATCAATATAGTCAATATTGCAGAATTGTTAAATGCTGGCACAAACTAATTTCCCTGCAGCTTGAACGTTTAAGTCAGCTTGGACTGTCCAATCAGTTTCAGTTTACATTTACATTTACAGCATTTATCAGACGCCCTTATCCAGAGCGACTTACAATCAGTAGTTACAGGGACAGTCTCCCTGGAGCAACTTAGGGTTAAGTGTCTTGCTCAGGGACACAATGGTAGTATGTGGGGTTTGAACCTGGGTCTTCTGGTTCATAGGCGAGTGTGTTACCCACTAGGCTACTACCACCCTGTTAGCATACTGTGTCGACCAAGTTGCGGTGAAGGTCGTCGCCGCCGATTCTGTCTGTGTTTTGATCCTCTTCGTGTATGGATGCCGGAAACACTGCCGGGTCGGGTCAGGTCAAAACGGCAGCAAAGTGAGCAGCCAGAGCGCGATCCCGGAGCGTCTGGTAGCAACGCGGAATGGGCTGCATTGGAATCAATCGACAATTGACAATAAACAACGCCGTAGGGCCCCGACCACATCATTATTTTTGACACCACGAGTGAGAATGTGTTGGTTCCAGTGTGCATGTTTGATGGATGCCTGCTCCACGGTGCCCCAGTATGGCGGTGTGTGAGGTAGGCTGGGGATTCCTGGCTGAAGACCGGAGCAGCTGGATGGACTAGGACCGATTTAATGCCCATGATGCCGATGGCGGTCGGCCGAGAACCACGGGATGATCGACCCTCGCAGATCTATCGTCGCTCACCCACGGACAGCACTAGGCTCTTCGAGGCATGCTAGGAGTCACGCCTAGGATGTGACTGTCCTGACTTCACCCACGAACGCCCATTGACTGTATTGATCCCGCAAGAGACAGTTTTTCTAAGGAATGTGGGCCATTGGCTGGAGCTATAGTCATGGCCTGACTCGAAGGGGTGCCCTGAGTCCGAGTGTCGATGACATCATCCCAAGATTCCCAATTGTTTGCACCCGTGCTGTTGTTATAAATGGTTGCCTGTTGTTTCTCGTCCTTGTCCAGTCAACCTGCCTTGTTTCGCCGCACCGACATGACTGCAGCACATCTCCTTGCAGGGCAAAGATGAAATGTCTAACCTAAACATTTTGGTTACTTTTGGCCAAGCCTGAAGAACGACTTGGGTACTGCCATGCTGCCTAACCTGCAGTTATGTAAATGTGATTTCAATGACCAGCTAAATAAAAGCCAGCATTCACTTGGGTGAATTAGCTAACCCATGGTCTTACAGAAACAGAGTTAAACGCTGACTTTTTGAATAGCTAAAATGCTTATTAAAAAAGTTCTACTGAAGTCCAGACCTGTTTCTTTGAACTGAGCAGAAAAGACCAAAATTGTACAGGACATGACACATTGCCTTCAAATCCTTAATAATAGCGCTCAAGAAGGAGTTTTCTTTCAATTTCTACTTCTTGGGTTTTTTTCATCCTCAATGTTCTTTTCATGGAATCGGTCACAAGATGTTCAGGGGTGCAGTGGGATATGCCAGGAAAAAAGGCACAAAAGGAAATTACCTTGATTATTCTGCCAGCAGCCTGTAATTTATGAGAACTTTTCATGGAGTTTGTGAGGTTAAGTACACAGGCTGGCAAGCTTTTTTTTCAGTCGGAAGTGGGACTGAGTTTTAATGTGTTTGATTGCTTACCTTGGTGGAGTGGTGAAGTGTCTGTTTACCCTTCGAGTGCTTAAAGGAGAAAAAAAAAAGCCCAACTGGATCAATCCATGCATTCTCCACAAAACCTTCAAATGTTCCAAGCTCAAGGCTGTGGAGAAGAAAGCATGCCGATTTATCAAATAAGCAATTTGGAAAGAGTGCTTTAATTTAGTCTCATCCTAAAGAAATAGGAAAACTGTAGCAATGAGAACTGAATGTCTGTGTTTCACTGCAAGGTCATCTGAGGTCACGCAGGGCATGCAGAGTGTGGTGAGGTCAAAGGTTAATCTAAACATCTGACACACAGGTCAGGCCCACAAGACGCCTATTACATCATTAATGGTAAGCGAGTGCTGTTCGTAAAAAGTAAGTTCGAAGGGCTCGTTTTTTGGAGTGGTGGTGACCTCATGTTCGCATGACTCACCCTTTAGACCCAAGCGTACCTCCTTGAGGAGGGAGAAAACCTCATCTACTTTAGCCTAAAAATAGCTTGCCATGATCTCACAGCCAACCTTTTCCCACTAATGAATATTCTAGCAATCTAAAAAATTAAGGTGCTGTGGGCACACACGTGCATCGAGGCTTGCTTTATAACAAATGGCCCAATCAGCCACAACCCCCTGCCCAATATTTTGCACTAATGTCAAAACATATTTGACCCCTTGAGGTTTGTGGTATTTCATACCATATCTGTGTGCACTTTTTTAAATTGACAAAAAAACAGTTTGTTACAGCCATAATTATTAGATATGAGTTCATGTTCTATATAATCAGAGGCACGGGCCCATGGTGGCACCCACATTGCACAGTGCTTCCAGAGCACCAGACCTGGCAGAATCAAGCAGGAGGGCAGGGGTAAGGGTCAAGGGGGAAGCGGGTGGGGGTTTGAAAGGGGCATAGCAATTTCTTTTCAAAATACTAATATCTTTGAAAATTTCTACATTTGAATTTGTAGCATTAAATATGTTGTGTTCTATTTGTTGTGTTCTATTCTATTCCATTATAATCTAGAAATAAATGAATAATTGTTGGCAGATTTTTAATTGGACTACTCCAAAAAAAGCTTTCTCCTTTGAGGCCAGTCCAGGGAACTGAAACCCAATTCCTCTGATTCCTCTAAGACCAACGATAAGCACAAGAGGGTAAATGGGGGGGTGGCAGGTTTACAGACAAAACTGGCGAAACACTCAGGCCGTGGCCCCCACACAAATCTCCCCAAGGCCTGGGATAGCATCTTTACTCTGGCTCTCATTAAGATGCAATTCCCATATGCCCTGCGTATAGAGTAACAATATGGTCAAGGTAAGTAAAGAGCAAGGAGCAGCATAGAAGGTTAGTGTGGGTCTAAACGGAAACATGTTCCTTGACCCTGGTGGGAGAGGCTTCTGTACTGAACTCAGAAACCGATTGCCAGAGCACTCTAGCTGAAAAGTGCCTTCACAATTGTATTGCAGTCAATAACTTGAAATAAATCTCTCTCTCTCTCTCTCTCTCTCGCTCTCTCTCTCAGACACACAATATGTGTGTGTGAATATTTCTATATTTCTCTGCCCTTCCATCTCTCAGTTTCCTCAGTCTGTCCACACTGTCAGATTTCTCGTGGAATAATTGACAGATCTGACACCACCAATCAGCTGCTGCTGAGCAAGGTCACTCCTGGCACTCGACAGCTGATTGGCTGTTGAGGCTGGTTCTCTGACTATGTTCTGATTTGATAAGCGCTAGGGGGTAAATGTAAGGCATCATTGATCCCATGCAGATACAACTGATGTGTATATTCTTTCTCCATATATGATTAAGTGCTTTGTTCTTGATGTTTGTGTGCCAATGTGTGTGTCTTTCACAAGGACATATTGCTTTGCTGAAGTAAATTTCATTTTACAACCTGCTGAGCCATACCTGTAAATCTAGTCAATCCAGTTTGTATTAGGGCATATTTGATGAAATGGTCCTGAACACTACATTTATTTTGAATTCCACTAAATAAGACTATTCTTCTTTGTGAGAGTCAAACATGAACTGTATATGGCATAATTTTAAATGTGATGATTAATAGTTATGATGAATTGTTCCATCACTGATCTTACTGTATATATTTGTAACTGCAGTAAAATATTGAATTTACTGTTACTGAAAAAAACCACCTTTTGGACAAAGCATGACATTGATAATGATATGGCATTAGATGTAACATTATCTTGGCAGAATATTGCCCAACCATACTTAATTTGTTGGAAAATTTAACCGTGAGTAAAAGGATAAATGTAATCTGAGTGTACAGCTGCATTGGGTCAGTCCATTCTTAGTGTTTAATGTCCCTTTTTTAAATTAGTGCTGATAACAGGGCTCAGTTGGCCAGAAATGCGCAATCAATAAGCATTTGTTGAGCTCTGATGTGCTTTCTGGTGTTTGGATCATGAGAGTTTATTGGACTCCTGTTGGGATGTGGGAAGTGCATGGCTTTTTTTAGGTTCTGCTAACAGGGCAAACAATGAAATTCCTGAAACGGGAACAATGTGAGGGAGGTGTCCCTATGTTACACACCAAACCCTACAATCTCCAGAGATATTGTGACCACTTCTGTTTCTCATTTGGCTGTATTGATTATGTATTGATTCCCTCTTTATATTGACAACAGTAGAAATTCTACAAACACTTAACTCCACTAATTGTGCTTTGATTTTTTAAATATTATTTTAAAATATTGCTGTTAAGATCACTTCCCCCACAGTACAAAGAATCTATTGCCCAAATGCATAAAGGCTTGGCTTAAGAGACTGTAAAATCTGCTTTTCTGAAGATATTTAATAGATATTATTCTACCATGCTATCAGGACTCCGGGGCTACTAATGGGCGAGTTGTGACAGGTCGATGACTCTGGCCTGAATTGGGCACTCCTTATCTGACCTGTTAGAAACAAAGCTGAGACATTAATACAAATAAAATCCTCACTCTTGCAAGGTCTTGATCCCTTTTGTTCCAGTTTCTGCATGAGTATGGTAACATGTGCATCTGTGTTTCAAAGAATCCAGGAGAGGAAGGTACAGGAACAGCTTTGTAATTGGACGAAGATGAGCCATGGGGGCAGAACAGGGGGGTAGTCTGGTAGTCTGATCTGGAGAAGTTGTGACAAGCCAATGTCTTTCAGGAACTTTATTCATCTATGTTGTACCAATAAAGAGAGAGACAAAAAAATATTACTATTATAATTGTTTCACTAGTTCACTAGACCACATCATCACAGAGATAACATGAGCTAAATTTAGTGTGAGAGGACGAGGTTAACTGTTGCCTGAAGGATGGTGTCTGAAGAGAACATGCAAATAGGGTCTGCCTGACAGTGCAGAAGAGTAGTGGACCTCTTTGGGGGAGCTATGAACTATAGAGGTTTTGATCTTCTAGACCAGGTATTTCCCATCCATAGGATCTCAAGAAACCCAGCTTTTGTTGGATGTTTCTGGTCTGCAGTGGTCAGGACCTGCCAAAAATGGTTCAAGGAAGGGAAAGTGGTGAACCAGCAACAGGGTCATGGGCCACAAATGCTCACTGATGTAGTTGCCTGATCCAATAGAGTAGCTATTATAACGGAAATTGCTGAAATACAGCTCCTAAATCAAACGTTCCTCCAATGTGCACTTGAGCAGAGGAACCAGATAATGAAGACGTTTGCTTGTTCTGAAGAATCGTGTTTTTTCTTTTAGATAATATAGATAGGTAGGTGTGTTTGTTTTTCTCACCAGTGGAATCAGGATGTCCTATAGGAAAAAAGCTTGTGATCTTTTAACATTTCAGTGTATTGCTGGAAACGTTGCTGTTCATTCAAATTCATGTGCAAAGAATTATATGGCAGTGTATGTGCAGTGTAGAATGGCACACAGAATATGTGTTCAGCAAAGTTAACAACAATGGGAATTTTGAGAGAGAAAGCTTCCTGAATCCAATTTTAGGCAAAGCAAATGGATTTATTAATCAAGTATCATTAAACTGTACTTGGGCTGTTTTGGGAATGACACGAAATGCAGCAGACAGAAGCTAACCGTGATAGAGAAAAAAAAAAAAAATATTCAGGCTTAAGTGGCCTACAGATCTAGGGCTCTAAACACGTAATTTGGCTAGTTACCTGGCAGGGAAGAAATGGCTCGGGTTAACGCTCCAGCACTGCCACAGTGACTCCTTCCATAAACATGGGATATGCTGTTTTTTTTATTTCAGGATGGGTGAAAAAATGTGGCTTGATAGACTCTTCCAGTCCGAATGAAGTTATCCTAACAGGAGACTGACCAGTAAATATTGGTGGTTTGCCAGACTAGATACAGTACAACGTTTGCCATTATTTTAATCAAACTGAAAGCATTAGAGTAAGTGAGCAGTGCTAGTTCTTCTTTTAAGACACCCGAGTGGAAGGAGAAACTACTGCCAATAGTTGAAATGACTTTGGTAATCACTTCAGCTTAGTGAGTGATAAAACATGTCATAGCGTTTCTGTCTTGCAACCTCCTTAACCTTTCTGACCTGAGGATTAACCTCTGACCGGCTGCATTGATAATGTGTTTGTCAGCTTTGATTCTTAAAGAAATGTGGTTACGTGTAATAGCCATGCAGTCACTGGCAAATAGCCATGAGGTAAGCTGTGGGCAGTAAATTTTGAGATGCAAGTCCTGCATAAGGTCAAGCTTTTGGTAGCTTTTAAACAATCTGGCATGCGTGATCTGAGAAATATGGGCTCTGATTTAGAGACTTTTTCTTGTGAATTAATCTGAAGACGTGTCAATTTAGACATGTAACATTCTTAATGAATATGTTTTTGATATAAACTAATTGTTTTGTTTATTAAAATGACATCAACTTGATCAAAGATCCCAAATAGACATTGTTAATGCAGTAAATTACCATGGTAGCTGACCATGACTGTATATATGTATAGAATCACATTATCAGCAAATCTTATCTTGCAATTGAAAGCTGAGTTCACTAATTCAAGTCTGTTGCTTTAAAATGTTAATTAGTTATTAATTATTAGAATGACATCAACAAAATTTTATATAGATGCACAAGGTCTGCCAAACTGTACTGGCTGAAAAATGAAGGATCCTTTGACAACACAATTGTCATTAAAACAATTATTAATTTCATTGTTTTGTAAAATTTCACAAATATTTAAAACAATTTTTAAATAACTCAGAACTTTAACAGAAAGAGCGTCTTGGAAAATTCATCTTTACTTACAATGAAGGTCAGTTAACAGACAGAGATAAAAACAAATAAATTGTTGAAGGTTTCAGGGGAGAAATAATTGACTCCCTGAAGGTGGAATCTGCATGACATCTTGTCTTGCATGGTAACTGTTTCTATAGGGAAAAAAATCTTAATTGAATGAAACAAACCCATTTCCTCTTAAATTCCCATAGAACGTGCTGCATCTTAATTTGTTGCACGTTTTGTTCATTTAAAAGCAATTTGGTCTGACAATGGCAAGGCGTTGAGGTTTGCCACTGTGTTTCTAATTTGAAATATCAGTGACAGCCACAGTATGAGTTTGTTGGCTCTTCTCATTATTTTTTATTTTAGTACATTCTGCTCAATTTGACTCTAAATCTAATTCAGTATACCACAAGTATAAACTTTGCACATACCTATTCAATGGCAGTTTTGGAGAAAAATCTAAAGAAACAAAGGAAGCAAAGTATGATTCATGAATCATATTCTTCTGTTGCCTCTCTTTACCTTCATAACGGCCCTACACACTGTTGTCAGCATCATAAGCAGCTTCAAGAGATGGTAATTATCATGATTGAAAGAAAAAGGAAGTTCTCAACATGCGAAAAACTGACAGAAGCCAAGAGTGTGAAATGATCTCATAACCTCACATTTGCCATTTCATAGTTCTGAGTCTTATTTTTTTTTTACAATGAAGAAATAATATGGAAAAAAACGAGGAGGTGTGTCCATGATTTTAACTAGTAGTGAGGATAAATACTGCTCAAAACAATAAAGGGTAGATAAAAATAAGACATCCTATATTTGAATGAATTAAATATTCTTATTAAATACTTAAAACTTTGTTAGTTGAATATGCTGACAACAAAATCACACAAATATTATCGATGTAAATAAAATATCAACCTATGGAAATCACACACAAAAAAAAAACTACTACAGGCTGATCCAACTTTGATGTAGTGTCCTTCAAACAAGTCAAAATGAGGCCCAGTAGTGTGTGTGGCCTCTGTGTGACTGTATGGCCTCCCTACAATACCTGGTATGCTCCTAAAGAGGTGGCAGATGGTCTCCTGAGGAAGCACATACCAGATCCGGACTAGAGAATCTGCCAATTCCTGGACAGTATGTGGTGTTGCAGAGGTGGATGGAGTGAGACATGATGTCCCAGATGTTCTCAATTGGATTCAGGTCTGGGGAACGGGGGGTCAGTCCATAGCATCAATACCTTCGTCTTGCAGGAACTGCTGACACACTCCAGCCACATGAGGTCTAGCATTGTCTTGCATTAGGAGGAACCCTGGGCCAACCACACCAGCATATGGTCTCACAAGGGGTCTGAGGATCTCATCTTGGTAGCTAATGGCAGTTAGGCTACCTCTGGTGAGCACACAGAGAAATTCCACCCCACATTACTGACCCACTTCCAAACCAGTCATGCTGGAGGATGTTGCAGGCAGCAGAACGTTCTCCACACCGTCTTCAGACTCAGTCACATCTGTCACATGTGCTCAGTATGAACCTGCTTTCATCTGTGAAGATCCTTTTCCTCTTCTCCTGATGTACTGGTCTGTCTCCTGGTAGTGCCTCCAATACTCTGGAAATTGTGCTGACAGACAGGACAAACCTTTTTGCCACAGCTCGCATTGATGTGTCATCCTGGATGAGCTGCACTGCCCAAGCCACTTGTGTGGGTTGTAGACTCAGTCTCCTGCTACCACTAGAGTAAAAGCTCCGCCAGCATTCAAAAGTGACCAAAATATCAGCCAGAAAGCATAGGAACTGAAGTGGTCTGTGGTCACCACCTCTAGAACCACGCCTTTATTGGGGACATCTTGCAAATTGCTTATAATTTCAACCTGTTGAACAGCATGTGAAATTTGTCAATCAGTGGTGCTTCCTAAATGGACAGTTTGATTTCACAGAAGTTTGATTGACTTGGAGTTACCATGTGGTAATTAAGTGTTTTTTTTTAGCAATGTTTTTATATTTAATTCTGCTCACTTGACAAACATATAAATTTCTAATGAACAGTTAAATTAATTGGATTCTTAGTAGAAAAATCTTAAAACTTATAAGATGGCAAGTATGTCAGAGACCCTGTCAAGTATTTGGCTTAAATGGGCTTATAAGAAAAAAACTTAACCAAACAATGTCACTAGGGCCAAAACCAAAAGTGGAACCTCTTCACACAGATGCAATCTGCCGGCTCAAGTGGCGTCTCAATGCATTCCAGACAGAAAGGCCAGAAAGTGAATGGAATGGTGGACAAGGGGGAGCGTGAGATGAAAAGACACGGCTGTAAATCTAGGCCTATTCTCCCTAAACTTGCCTTTTTTTCCTTTTAAGAAATTGTTGTTCTTCTGAAGTCTTGGGTTATTGTACAGTTTCTGTGCTCAGAGGCTCTGACATTGGCCTCTGTCCTAGTAGGAAGTAGATTAGCATGGGAGGAGAGGAATGGAAATGGAATGAGGAAAGAATGGGAGGAAGAAGTGGCTTGCATGACTTTGAGCATGAGAGGCCGGCGAGGCATAATTCTCCTGACATTTTTCATTGTATGTAATTGGTCTTCATTCTCAAATGGAGTGCAGTGTGTCAGTAATGATGAGAAATGTCAAGCCTCCGTCTGCATACAGGCTCGCCTTTCAAATGAAAATATGTGCTTGCGTTCCTCCGTCTGAGTGCCACGGGGACGCGCCGCCACGATTTGCGGGACCTTTCCAGGTGTCTCCATAGCATTTTACCGGCTCTGTGGTACAGGAGGTCAAATCAAAGCACATCATTTCCTCAGCCGCCTCAATTTAAAGGTTGCTGACACGGCTCCAGTTAAATGTCTACCACAAAGTTCTGCACAGAAGCCAAAAGTGATGCCACGTCCAACTTTTCTGGAAACTTACATTTACTTCTTGTTTTAACAGTATTTAAAAACAAATGCCTGTAGAAATAAGGCTATTGCTGCTGACTTTTTGCCTGACTTGCTATATTTGGATTGTAGATGAATGCAAATTCTTGGGATCAGTGGGAGGCGTGATAAAATTTTAGATTTTCTCCTGTGAATGAACATTTGCTTCTGTATTCCAGGTCTCTCATAGGAAGCCAGTGCTTGCCAAGATGTCAACCTTGTCCTTTATTTGGCTATTTAAATGGTTTTTGAACATGAATATCTTTGTGTTTCTGAGGTTTTTTTGTAGAGGTCAACTGGGCCAGGAACATTTTGTGTACAATTGTCTACAATCGCACATTGACTGGATAGCTTGTTTGAAGCGCACTCGATCTGCTCTTTTTTTCTGCATTTACATCTATCTGTAACCTTGGATCCTTTTTCCACGTTAACAATACATTCACTTATTCGAGGATTTCACATGAAAAATTGTGAATGTTAATAAATCAAAAAGAGTCATGCTGCATGCAGCCCCTAATGTATGTGTTTCTGAAGTCTTTGTAAGGTTCTACTCAGTTAAAGGAGGGATTTAAGAGGTCAAAGTCAAGTGGTTTTAACTTTCTGCAGAGAAGTTTTAATAGGAATTCAACCAACATGCTTTGAAATATCTCCTTTTACTTTAAAGACAGGAAAAGGGTGCAGAAGAGAGAAAAAAGAAAAGAAAGAAGAAGGCCATGAAGTACCAAGTTCCACAGAGTGATTGTACTGAAAATGGGACTTGAAAGTCGTATATATAAAAAAAAAAAAAAGTGGGGGGAAAAATCAATACGGTGCAATTAAACACAAAGCAAAGTTCCCCCCGAGCTGCAGAGAATTTGTTATTTATTAAATCGTGTCCAACCTCCCTGCTTCACCTTTCTGTTGTCCAATACACCGAGTGAATTCTGTGCAACCTCCACTCAAGGCAATCCGTCTTTTTTTTTTTTGGAGAGGACACCTAACCCTATTGTTCAACCAGGCGAGGGAATTCTGCCACTTTTCCATCCGCTGTTGAAGGCAGGTCTGGGTCAATGAAGAAAAGGCCATGGAGGAACCCAGGGGGCAGTGATTAAAAGGCTGGACCAAAAATCCTGATACTAATTGCTTATTACTCTGAAAGGATTCTTGAAGACGACGTTTGTTTTAAAGCAGTGCATCGGTGTGTCTTGCTGAGAAAGTGCAGTGGGTGGGGGCCGGTTGTTTTTAGGTAATCACCCATGGCCTGTGTGGGATGGATTATGAGCGGGAACCCAAATCATTGCCCTGACAGAGCTGGGAAAAGAATTATGACGCTCATTTTGGCCGATTTTTCACCACAGTAAATTTACCGGTGATTGAGTTATGACGCAAAAATGGAGCATTGAGTTGTAGACTGATACTTTATACAGACCTCAAGAGTCATCAAAGACATGGCAGAAAATAGGACAATGAAATGTTACCAGTGTGTTATAGCATTTCCCCACATTCTTTTTAAAATTCCTATCAATCACTTCTCTCTCGCTTCTTGGATGAATGATTTATCCACATTAAATCAGGGCACTGCCACATCTTTCAAACGCATCAGCCTGTCACCCATTTATGATGCTGGCCACACTGTTGTTCCCCCATCACAATTAACACAGAGAGCAATTTACGTATGACACCTTTCAAATATATAAAAATGTGTTAGGTTCAAAACATAAGATGACCAAAATAACTTATAGTCTTATAGTTTCATATAAAAATTGACACACACACTGTGATAATTTTCACAGCCCCAAAACTACAGTTTTAATTCATTATAATATACAACTACCATTTCTTACTATATCATTAATACGGGTGTGTAGCCACACAGCCAAACAAATACTGGGAAATTCACGGTTCTAAAGTGAAAAATGCTTACATCGTGGAAATCGTGTCGGTAGGTGACAGGCTTGGATATATTACAGAGCGGTGAAGCACGTGTCTCATACAGGAGACATCAATCCTCTCACCGTTCGCTGCGATTCTCTGAAAGAATCAGCAATACTGTGCTGTGTTGACCACGCTGATCTTGACCGCCTAACAAGAGAGGTCAGTACAGTACCTGATGTACTGAGGTTTCCATGATTTATCTTTGTAAAGTGTCAGTGCCAAGTTTGAAGCTATTATAAAATAGCGACACATGGCACCTTTATGAATATGAAACAGACTGTTAATGAACCAGGTTGCTTGCTGAATGTTAAAATTTGTCATTACAAAAAAAATTATAGTGAGTATGAGTGGATTTAATTATATCTAAAAAAAAACAAAAAAAAAAACATATTACACTCAACTTCATATCATACCTGGCATTATACATTTCAGCAGGCTATGCTGTTTTGTGGCAGGGCTGGTATTTATTTGATTGACAACAGAGACTACAAACAGGGGAGAAGCTTGCCTAGGGTATCAAATACATCCATCAGCCTGTAATCTGTCTATGTCTATTACTCAGTAGAGATGAAATAGTGATTTTGACGGCTGTCAAAACTACTGTGTTAATCACTGCGATTAATTAATAAATATTTAAGGTGTTAAAATAAATTCATGCAATTTATCCCACTGCATTTTGTTTACTTCCTGTGTGGGGTCTGTCCTATTGTAGAGACAATCTATGCAAAATGAAGGACTTTGGACCGATCCAGCTCATGCGGTGAAGATTCACATTATTTTCAATTGGAGATGCTTGGCTAAAACAGGGGAGCACTTGTTGAGTGTCCATGATGCTTCTGTGTCCAGAGTGGAAAACAGGTGCGACCAAATGAAAATGTTTAAGTACCATGTGATGCAATTTACAGTGTTTCGAATGAAGAATGATCTAATTCTTAATTGTCTTAAAAATTAAACGTGATTAACTGGCTGATGTTTTCTGGCTACATGTTTGAGGCACTGTTTTTATTATTCAAATGAACCATTTCTAATGTCTGCAATTATAGCTTTAGGAGCAATATAAAGCTTTTAGGCCCTGAATACAATGACACCTCACCCACTTGACAGCTTACTTTCAGGTTCACAATCAGACAACTTCCCACTTGTGGAGCTTCTGCCACTGAGCCTTCACAACTAGAGATTTATGTCTTTTAGAGCATCAAAGTAAGGCATCTTGAGCACCGTTGGGCAAATCGTTGATGATGCAGGCTAGAGGGTGAGTGTGTTACATTCTACTGCTGTGACCCTGCCCATTCACGATATTGAATTTAATGGTCTGTTAAGTGCTGACTGAATAGCACTGGGACTGATCCCGCACAAAGGGACTCACAGTTTAGCCTTTCTCTCATCTGGACGTTCTGTGTTTTGTGAATTATTTCATTTAATGGTTTTATTTGTGGTTATTTTACCTTTCAAAACATGACAAAAAGTTTGTTTCTTGGGTTGCATGGTGAGACACACAGCAAGCTGATGGGGGACCTTCATGTGCCCACACCGCATGTCTTCTGTGATTTCAGAAGCAAGCACGATCAAACAAGGTTTGCCACCAAAATGAAGAACATGCCGAGCTAGATTAACAGGGACGTTTTAGTTAGTCGAAAGTTAAACCACATTAAACTGGGGTCCGGGTTCTAGGTAGGTTCTGAAGGAGTTGACATGGAACTGATTGTTTCCCTGCTGGGGCATTTTTTGTTGCAGACCTGTTTGATTGATGTGTCTTTGGTGAGTTCTAATGGGGCTTTTTTCGTGACAGTGGTCCATAATGAATGACCTTGAAAACACAAACACACACAAACACACATGCACCTTGATTCTTGATTCCTTCACAGCCCCTACCAACACCCCAAGGAAATTAGAAGCCTGTGTTGTTTTTTTTGTTTTTTTTGAGGCTTATTTCTTCTCTCCCACTTTGGGTCCGTGGCTTGCTGCAAAGAATTTGATACAGACCCGGGCGTAGAAGCTGGGGTGAGTAAATGAAATATTGATCTGCTGCTCCGTGGCCTTGCCTTCACCTTGTCCCGGCGCTGTGAGTTACCGACTTTTCCGTTCTGCTTGTAATAGGAATTATTACAGAGGGCCTAGGCGAGTAATTACTGGGCATGGCGGAGGGGAGGGCCTGTCGTATATTTCTGTAAAGAAGTTATTTACCGCGCGTAGAGCTCAGCCCCCCTCTGACCGACCTGCCTTTCTGCTTGGCCCTGTCTTTCTTAACCTTGATTCAATTCTGTTAACTATCATTAATCATCCGTGGTGTCGGGGGAAGTTTATCAAAAGCACCGGGTGTAAGGGGCCACGCCGAAGGAAGTGGGGGTGTTGTGCATCTGTGTGTGTGTGCGCGCCTGTTCAGGCGAATAAAACCGGATGAGAACCGGGACTGTAAATATAAGAGCGCATTGCCCTGCTCCTGTTTGATGTATACAGGCGTCGCTTTCGGAGGAAGCTGCCGTTTGTTTGGTTGATAGATTGGGTGCGACGACGCCCTTGCCATGCAAGGCGCGAAACGCAAGGTGTATTTGGGATTTCAGGGCGCAGAGCCCAGTGAAGGTCAGCGACGAGAACACCGATAGACCCTGGAGGTGATCCATCCTCTGTTGGGACAGCCTTGGAGGGCCCACAGAACCCTAATCATGCTTGTAGCAGAAAGGGGGTGAGATGGATAGCGTTTGGACATGGCCTTTCTGAACCTGGTTAATGCGTAATGTTTTCAGCTAATGACATGCTACATATCCTACAAGTGCTTCACCGCCAAACACCTGCATGTGTAAGAGTACCGCTGAAGAGGTCAGCAACTTTTTAGCATTTTTAATTCTCTTCTAGTTTTTCTACTGCTTCTTCCAGGAAGTAAAAATAAAAATTGAATATCTGGCATTGTTTGACATATGTTAGATGTCACGCACAAATACCAGAGTGTAAAAGATCCAAATGAGCATTACCTTCAATGGAAACCAGAGAACCCAGAGGTAACCCACACCAACACTGGAAGAGCATGTAAGCCCAGAGTTGAACCCATGACCGTATGTGTGGCCACGGTGATAATATCTGTGCCTTAGTCTGTTGTGTGTAATCAACAAGATATAACATAGATCTACGCTAGTTGTGAGTAGGTTGTCCTCACCTTGGTTGTCTTGCTTATTTATGAGGGTCACTGTTCTTGAATCTCCATTAATTTTTGCATGTTTCAACTGTTGCAAATTGTGAAAAAAGGAATTAATGATAACTTCCTAGAAGCATAATACTGTTTAGGGGACCTGTTGCTGAGTCTTCAGTTTTGGACTCTCAGTGTATGTTATCTTTGTTTTTCAAAGAGAGCCCAACAGACGGAGATTCTTCTCATTTCTCTCACTGCATTGGCCACATAATTCAGTTAGAGAGCCGGAGAGAAAAAGCGAATGTGAATGATATTTTCAAAGAAGGCCAAGATCCGATTCCACTTCATTCAGAAGTTGAAAGAAATGTACAGAATAAGAGAGAGATGAGTAAAAGACAGAGTGGGCAATCGAGGATGTGTGGACTGAGAGAATACAATTCATCGAAGAGAGCGAGAGATGGACTAAACGAAGCCTCCTACCTTCAGTCACCCAAAGCCACCCCCGTGATTTTCCATCTACAGTTGGACTCTGTCCAGAGCAGCACTCCTAACAAGATCAGGGCTTCTCTTCATAGATTCTATTACCCCTCTCGCAATCAAATTACATCTACATTTGTGCAGTTTAAAGGCCGACATGCACTGTTGAGGCTTCGACCTTGTCAGGGAAAAAAGAACCTGGCCACTTGCCCCTTGAAGAAATCTACTACATAGACAGAGGGAGAGGAGGATGGGAGGGGGGGGAAAGCAAAATAGAAAATCAATAGAGGGATGAAGATTGAAGGGTGGAATGGAAAGGAATGGAGGTGGTGGTGGGGGGTGGCAGTGGTGACGATTCTGAAATTGCTGTGCAGTCCTAGGCACGAGTGATGGCCGTCGCTGAGAGCGCATCGATGGGAGACAAAGGGGCGCATTTCCTGGAGGTGACCTGTCTTTACCACGAGCCTCTTGGGATGTTGGAAAGTAGTCTGGCCTGTCAGAAGGGCGAGCTGCTTCTTGATTATTGAAGCCAGTATCCTTTAGTAATTTCTGCTATGTGGCCCTCTAAAAGCTTCCCAGGAACGATGTATCACTTTCCAATTAGGGTTGGACATGAGTTGAATTACTAAGCAAATTACAAAAAGCTACTTCATGCCTGTGAGCTTGAAAGACCTAGTGGTTTTTGTTTATAATGTCTACTTGGAGGACAGGTTCTCCAGCTCAAGACCACATCTTCTTTTAAACTGTACAAAGCTGTAAGTTGAACAGCGATTTCATACAGCAAAGCACTTTGTATGATGTACAGCATGATGTCATATTTATAGAGATTATGCAATTTGCATGTTAAGACTGAGAATGCAGTGGATTTTAATGAAGCTGCATGATATTTGATAAAACTAGTTGCATTGAGTATGTACCATGAAGGCTTTACTTATAAAACATAAGACATACTAGCGTGCTGTGATCATGGGCACAAAGCAATTTTACCTCATTTTACCTTCTATTGTGCAATAATGTAATAATACAACCTACAAACACATGCATGCATCATCTTCTTCTTCCCTCGTCTGCCACAGCTGATTAGCTGGTCTGGTTGTCTGTACAATTGACCTGGCAAAAGTTTTCTGCCTGATGCCCTTCCTGATGCAACCCTCCCAATAAAAATACACTGTGCATGTATCACCAGACATTCATATTATTGATGGACATGGCAGAAGAACCGTTCTATGGCCAGTGGTATGAAACACTGTCATGAATCATTTCTCACTTGACTGCAACTCTTAAGGAAAAAAAAAGCTGTGAATTGATATGTGGACATTATGCTCAGTAACAAGACTCAGGTGATTTCCAGTTCATTTAACAGTACAGCCTGGCCTGAGCACAGAGGGATATAATACAATGTAAGATTTTTTCAAGCTATACACTGTGTTGGAATAAAGGAGAACATGATGAAACACAGACCTTCTAATGACCTAGAATCGTAGGCAGTAATGGTTCATCACGTTCCCCAGTTTATATACAAATGACAAATCTATTGCCGTACTCAAATTCAAATTAGGTTTGAATCTTAGTATGGCAAGATTTATAGGGGTAATTGAATATAGGAGGACCAATAATTACACAACATTCCTGCAAAGACAAAAGCAAATAGAAGAATTTTCCCATCAGAATAACATATTGATGATCATAGTTGCAACAAGTTCACATTCATCCTTTAGAAAAAAATGCACTTAAGACAAGCATGACGTATTGCCCAATATAAATCTCCACATTCACAGGCTATTTGTTCATAAATCTCTCTCTCCCCTTTCATAATTTCCACTTAATGCTGGACTCCTTCCCCATATGATGAAAAGTAGGGCAAGACATGCAATGTACAGGATGGCCTACATCTTCCATCTGCACGCCCACTATCAAGGAACGGCTAATGAATATTTCCCTTTGAATGAGAGTGGGAAAAATCAACTTGTTTTCCTGAGCAGGAAGATCAGAGGCAAGAGAAAGGCAGCTGCACTCAAGAGTGTGAAGGCTTATTTTGTGCTCCCCCAATTACAAACCAATCCTATTCATCCCTATCCTTCCCCCCTTCAGATGTCCTTCCATAGCCGAGAGGGCTGAAGACAGTACCAATCAAGCGTCTTCAAATCCCTGCAGACTGAGCCTTAGGTCTCTGGAGTCTCTTGGAATGGTGAGCCATGCCTTGGTCTGTCAGGGGAATCACACGGGTCTGGATGAGGAGATTGGCTTGCAGAAGAGCTTTCTCGCTGGGCCCTCAGTGTAGCACAGATGGCTGGAGCTCACATGGAGGGAATGTTATGGGAGCCCTAGGCGTCTCTGGAGGAGGCAAGATGGCTGTGAGGGGAATCAGATGGACACGGACGAGCTGGTGTGCCTTGGGACCTCACAGGGTTGTGCCTCCTGCAGATTGTCTTTCTAAAGTGTTGATGGCCCACAGGGACGATGGGAGAGTGCACAGATGTGCCAGTCCTCATGCCCTGCTTCAATACCAATACTTACCATGTGGACGAAACCTCTAAATCCATTGGTTTCATATTCATTAGGCTTCAATGCTCTGCTTTAACAGTTCATTTTGTGTCATAATTCAACAGAAACAACAGGCAAATCCTCACAATTTAAACCATTAAACCTCCTTGCACCCTACCAACATACATTGAAGAGACATAGGAAAATATGTCCTTTAGTTTAGATGAAACAACCCAAATCAATTCCGTGCAGTGACTCACTGAACTGATTGGATGCCATTCAGTTGTATAGTATTACAAAGGCAGTTTGCCTGTCTCTGTAATAAACATGATGTGGAATATTAACGAAGAGCGGCAAACAAGGTAGAGATTCCCAACAGTGCCGAGACACAGCAGCAGCTTGTTTAAGAAAATAAAAGCCCTGCCTTTTGTGAGTTTGAGGGCATGCATCGGTATTATGCATTCAGCACTGTGGCAGCGGTGCACATCCCTTCATCACCTACAGCTGTCTCTCATGATACCCCACGGACCGGTGCAGTTTCCCTGGAGCAGAAATAATTTGGAGCGAATCGATGACAGAACGGCAGCAGCCATCCTCCCCGCGTGTTACAGATGCATTCCCGCTCCCGGTCTCACTCCAGTGGCATTTTCCATTTCAGCTGCATGCCTCTCGGACCGCATTCAGCCACCCCCTCCCAATCGGTACGCTAATCCAATAGGCAGGGACTGCTGGAAATTATACCTGCAGCTTTACTCGGGCAGAACGCAGACGGGTGCGATATTGCTCTGGCCTGAGCTACCTGTCGGCTGTCCGGCAAGTTCCCATCACGTTCCCCCTGCCCTCTCCTGACAGGGCGGCTAATTAGTTTCCTTCCCGTGCATTTGTACTGAGAGCGACTCGCCAATGAGCAGGCCCCGTGCAATCAAAACTACTAGCAGCTCAACGTGGTGTGACAACAATGTCCTGTGGATCTGCCAGAGTTGCTAGGGACGTCAGTCAATTTAAATAACTAATTAATCACACATTTTACCATGAAATAATTGTGAATGATTCTTAACACTTAATGCAAATTTTATGAACAGTGTGGAAGAGAGCCTCAGAGAGGGAGTGACAGGGATATGACCTGGTCTTTTTTCTTGTTGTTAAGTAAAACACGCTGCTTGTAAATAAAATGGAAATTTTCTGCTAATTACTCAGATTTTCTCAGTAGTTCAGTTATTATTTTTTAAATGTTTTTAATTTAATGTGATAATGCCTGATAAAGGCTCTCTCTCAAAACATGTCTGAATTGGCCGTCTGTCTCCATCTTTCTGTTGGGATTGTCTCAGGATGGATAAATTTTGCGTCCGTGTCAAAGGACAAACCTTGCCCACAGCGTAATTTATTTCGCAAAGCAATTAAACTGTTCATTTTGACAGCCGTAGCAATTATTCAGGTTAGTTTTATTAGTTATATCCCATCTTCTCATGCGTGACCCCTGCATTAAGCAAAATTTATGAATCACACATATATTTGGCAAACTTGTTATCGTACTCCAGATTGATTTCTCTGTCTGTCTTGCTTGTTCTTCCTTTTTTTTATCTCCGAAACCAATTTGGTGATGGTATGATGTATTGACATGGAAAAATTACCTGCTAAAAGATGCAGATGCACAAAGCGTGTTGTCTGAAATTGATCCGCGTGCAGTTCCATTTACTCTAGCTGTTTATCTGTCAAAACTCATCCCTCATGCAAGGGTTGTTTGTGACCCCCCTAAAATGGATGCCTGCTAGCCTGCTTTGTTGTGCACAGTGAATAAAGAAAGGCAGACGTATTTCTTGTAGCGGGGTTACTGTGGTGGCAATAATGGGTTGTCCCTCATACTTTATGTAATATTCTGGTGTATGTTGTTTCTAATTCTATGCCTGATGACTGATTTACGTAGGCAATTATGTGTAAAATCGTAAAAAAAACTATGAATCTGTGTGTATGTCTATGGAAATGCATATTTCATATTTCATTCACAAACATAATACTTTATGTTTTAGCTTTCCCCTAAACATATATTTTTTACTTAATTGGAGCGAATTCGCCCATGCCTTTAGAGCTACAATGCATAACAGTCATGCACACACTCTGCATGTCCTGAACACTATTACACCAGCAAGCTGTTTGCAGGCATGTTGCCTTGCAGTATGCCTAATTAACAAACTTGGTTAATTAAATAAGAGGCAGGAACTGCACTGGTTAGTCTCCAAGGGAGGCAATAACGTCTGGATGAAATATTTATGTGTGGACAGCCAGAATAAACAACTCATCTCTAGGCATGAATAGGGTTTCTAACCACACTCTCATTTGTCACACAGAATTCATTAAAACAGTGATGTGGTGGCCGTGCTGCCGATTGTAATTCTTGACTTCCATCAGCTCGAAAACAACTGTTCCCTCTCTATGCTGCAGGAATTTTAGTAAATAAAATGCACATTAAGGGACCTGGAGATATAGCCATCAAGAGGTTTACATCCTGTCCTTAATTAAATGAACACCTTCTCCAGTCTTTTATACATTTTATGCAAATGGAATTGCCTGAAGGGAGTCCGTATGTTAGGTAAATCGCTTCCTCTAGTATTTGGCACTCCTGGTAGAACATTGTGGACAAATACAACTCTAATGTCCACACACAGAATTGGATGGAGAATAAACATTTCAATGTTGATTTTTGTTAATGCTTTGATGTCAGAAGCCTTAAATCGCCTGTGCTTCTCTAACATTGAAGCAAGCTTTAAATAATGTATGGCAAAAATATGCATGCATGGCAATGCCCTCATGAATGATAATGCGATGTTTTAAATCAATGTTTCACTTCATGGAGTATGTATACATATCACTGATGCATCATAACACCATGCATCCTTAATGTAAGCATTGGATATATTAGACTGTAAATTTACGCACAAGGCCAACAGCTCTGAAAATCCATTATCAGAAAGGAGAAGAAAGGGGATACTGGGAAAAATGGAGTGGGTCAAACCGGAGTGAACACTTGTCCTGAGTGTGACATACAATTAGCAGGAACAACACAAGCAACATTCATATGTTTCGGTTAACCTAAATCTGAATTAAATTAGCTTGAATCTGTCGTTTCTGACCAATGCTGCACACATGGAAATACACCCTCTGTTGGGATTTTTGGCCATCTCTGAAATGTTTTCTATTCTATTGAAATGATACATAATACTGCCACCATGTTCTTACACTATGATAGTAAAACTATCATTATATAGTGTAGATGAAAAGCTTAGATGAGAGAAAAATCATAATTCTTTTCTTTTCATTGACAGAAATGGTGATACGCGGTGCTGAAAACGCTATACCTGTGGTGAAATATTTTCTTTCAATCAATGGAAAAGGCCAATCTGCACAAAATTGAGAATTTACTAATTGAAATAGAGAAGTGAGACATATTTTACCACATGTGCCACAAGTCTACGTAAGTGTTTGTTCTAGTAAATAGAATGGGTTTAGACAGTTCACTGTTACTGGTTTATTTAGCCCAGATTAAACTGGTGAGATTTGTATCACAGACAGAAAGAGGTTAAGGGGCCAAATGCTGTAGTTGCGCAGTTAAGTTTTAGTCTTTATTCATTTTTTTTCTTACAAATGGCAAGAATTTTGCACCTCAATTGTATTTAGTGAAACATTTTTCAAATTGAACAAAATGTTACTCTAAACAGGCCACAGACACAGCAGCAATTTTTCAAGTATCTCATGATTTCTTTTAGTTTCAAGTTGCTTTTTAAGAGGAAATATTAGCCACCACACTATTATTCATGACAAACATTGCCAATTACAAAAACAGATTCATATATTATACAGTGTTCATTGTTTATTAACCTGGCAGCAGACACATTTTTATCCTCAGCTCTTCTGAACAATGTGTATGAGAATGAGCCATGGTAGCCTGATCAATTTACCCCACCAAGGCCTCAAACCTCATTACCGGCAGCATATGCAGCGGACTGCACTTTAAAGCATGGCAGAGAAAACTGCCTTATTAGACCAGTTCATTAAAATCATTAATAGTCATGAAATCAGAGCCACCAGAGTCCAAAAAGCTTAATGCCCCATCCATATTAATTAGGTGCTAGGAAATGTGAAGTGAAGAGGGAGGGGTGTGTGTGTGTGCTAGAGGGGGGAGAAATGGGGAACAGTGCTACCGACACCACAAGCATCTGACTGAATTAACAACCTCCTCACCGCGGCTGACCGCGCCACCTCTCCCCGCCACCTCCCCCCAACCCGATTAAAATTCAGTTTAATTAAAATTGATCACATTAAGAAACTGATGTGCTTAATTAACTGCAGTCCGGCAGACCCATTCTGCTCCATCTAATGGGCGCATTGTACAACACTTGCTCCCGGCAAGTGGGGTGGGGGTGGGGGGGCTGCTGGCATGCAGGCCCATGCATGCCCATGTACGCCTTCACATCCCTGTAACCCACAGCTACGCCACCCCACCCCAACCCCCCTGGAACTAGATGTGTAACATGTAACTGATGGTGACATTGTGTGCAGAAATGTGAACCTTTGCATTTGCAGGATTTTTAAGTCCTTTCCCTGTATCCTGTATCCTCTTATTCCCTGAATAAAAAAAGAGACTATCCTCTCTATCCCTCTCTCTCTCTCGCTCTCCTCTCTGGCCTCGTGTGAGAAGTTATGGTTTCTGGCCAGAGAGATGACAGCGGTACAAACGCTCAATAGATAAGGCTGTGACCCCTTGGCCGGCCAGCGGATGAAATGAATATATTACTCGGATGGTGATGGAGGCCGTGTCACCGCAATGGGAGAGAGAGGGCGCCCCCGAACCTGATCTGCTGCATCTGTAACAAGGGTTAAAGGAACATGGGGCAGGGAAAGAGGTGGCAGGGGGGGTGGGGGTTAGTGGGCTGCTCCTCACAAGCCTCCTGTGGCTTGTCTGCGTTTTCCACCAAGGCACCAAGCGGCAAGGTCTCGACCAGGAGTCTACACTATATCAACGGAGTAAAGGAGAGTCCCCTGACTGTGTGTGCATGTGTGTGTGTGTGTGTGTGGGTTCAGCAGCCAGTAGCATCATTTATCCAGCAAGCAAAGACAAAAACAAGCTGCTGCCAGTATTGATGGGCCCTCCTTCAGGCCTTGTGTGGATTGGGGTCTGGGGGTCACGAGTCGCTGGCAATCTGGAAGTAAATGGAGACCGGAGGCTGTTAGATAAATGGCCACCGGCCGCAGAACAAAGCCAAGGCCTTTGAGTAGCTGTGTGTGTGTGTGTGAGGACAGGAAAGAGATTGTGTCGTGAAGAGTGTGTCCTTTATTTTATCTCATTCCCAACACCTAATGGGATTAGTGTTCTTGATGATGGTCAGGATGCTGAACTCATAACTTCATTTTGCGGTGCTGTTGTGTGGGTCATCGTGATAGAAATCTGCCCGTTAAAAAAAAAAAACAAGGAATTTAACTCCGGACCTCTTAAACCGAGAAAGTGTTGCTCTCCCATCATCCACCAGGAGACCTCATCACAGGGAGACAACGACGTCCTTAAACAGAAAAGCCTTCTCCCAGGTTCAAAATGAGCCCCGACACTTCCACAGAGAAGAAGAGAGACTTGAGAGATAGCAGAGGAGACGAAGGATTAAAGGATGGGAAAAGGGGATGGGGGAAGGAGAGCACAGGTTGATAAGAGGACAGAAGATAGGAGGAAAGGATACAGGAGGACAGAAACAAACACATCAGAATGAAATGTCCCTCTCCACAGCCTCCTCGGTCTTTCTCTCAGGCTTATAAAATCATTCCATACCGACAGGCTATAAGAGAGGAAATAAATCTACATAACGCAGCCTCTTCAGCGATGTGACGTGTGGGTTCTCCAGCGCTGATGTGGTGTGGGTTTTTCTTGCGTGAGTGCTCCCTCTAAGGGTTAGGGGTACACTGGACAAACTTCTTGTGGAGTAACGGCTGGCACCAACATACTGGCAGAACTCTTCTTACGCAGCCGGTGCTTATTTGTTGTTGCATGTGAAACATTTGGAATGAAATGGCAACAGCACATGTACCAACAATGTCATCATTAAGAGAGCATTTTAGTGAATCGACTGACAAGAACATATATATATAACACCGAAGTTACAAACATTTTCTGCAGTATCTGTTTTTCACTACTGTATGTTTAATAATAATATAAACTATTAATATTATCTAATAATTGTATTTGCATAGGTCCCTTCTAAAACGAAGGTTTCGCCAACGTTACTTGCTTAAAGAGTTTTAGCGCCATCTGCTGCATAAAAATAGAACATATTCGGTCCAGAGGAGCCTCAGTCTCAGGATTTCAATGTCCCAAAACACCTCATTCGACAATCATTAAATAATTACCTAGATAAAAGATGCAAGACCCTAGCACTTATTATATAATGCATATAACAAGATACATATATAATTATGATCATGAATCATATAGAGTATCGTGGTTTTAAACCACGATACTGATGGTTTAAATTAGAATAAGCACATTGCCTTGACTGTGCAGACTTGCCTTGATTAGGACAAACTGTCCTGTGTGTCTAGATGTGTACATACAAGTGCGTGTGTACGAGGCCAATTAGGTCAGAGATGTGCTGTAATTGAAACACCAGCCACGCTCTCTCGTTATGAGGCCCTCACAAGGCGGCTAATTATCTGGCTGATTTGGGCATCATTTTTATCACCATGCAGACAAATTAAAGCGAAGCCCATGCGCCTCAGATACACAATGCTTTCCGCAGGGAGGGGCTGGCGGGGCGAATCGCATGCAGTCAGGAGTTGACGTGGTGAAGGCTAGAGCGTGTCCCCCCGTCAGTGGTAATAAGTTGCGAAGTGAGTAAGTGAATTAGTCCTTAATTGATAACCGCGAATGTACAGGGTCACAGTGAATGAACATCACCTGCCACACGAGCAGCTTGGGGACACAAATCTAATTAATGCGGGGTCCTCCTGCAGACCTGGCATGAAATCTGCTATTAGCAACCGTGTCTCTGGAGTCCGGCAACGTCCCACCACACTCACTCACACACGTGCAGAGGGGAAACGCCTCAGCAGGGTGTGTTGTGGACTGGCTGTAGCTGTGGGAGTGAAATTTTGAGTAACACAACGTCAGACCAGTAACAAGGTGATGGATGAGGCTGAGGGTCACTGCATCTTTGCTGCTTTGTTTTCATTTGTTACGTCTGTACAAAAGCTGATGTTTAGGTGAACAGTTGTGGCTGAAATAAGATTTTTTTTTAAATTACCACATTTTTGGATTATTTTTGGGAGGTCTACCAACTTGCCCAGTTGAGGGTTAAGGACTGTCCTGTACCTGTGTAATTCTAGGCAAAAAAAATCATTTTGTTAAATGAAAGAGTCCAACTGAGGGGGGTAATGTATGGAGTCACTGAAAATGTGTTAGATCATATGTTATTCACATAAGATGAGCCGAAGCCATTGGAATCACATTATAATTCGAATATTTATCTTATTGCATGTATATTTGTTTTCTTTTTTCAGATCCGCCAACCACACGGGTTAATATTTTGAATGAACTATGAAACATGCCTAGTGTAACGGTTTGATAAATTATTTACAGCCAGTTCCATTGTTGTCCAGTTGCCCACTGCTACCAATATTTTGGGTAAAATGAGTCCAAACAGCATCCTGGCAGTGTTTCCAAAAAGTCTTTCCAGTGATTACTGAACTTCAACTTCCTGTTGAATCTGACCATGGTAATTGGGTTAAGAAAATGCATGAACTTCCCATACCAATTTTACCCGGCTATCATATCCCAGCCACCGATCCTCTTATTGGCCACCAAGAAGGAATAATATAAGTGGTCAAAAAAGATATCCATAAGGAGTGGGTCAAAAATGTTTAATGTGAGGGGGAACTGAATTAAGCCCAGTAGAAATCCATTTGTTATTCCACTGCCAAGCAATGGATTGGAGGACGTCTGTCTCATCAGACTGATTGAAAAGGGCTGGTGAGTTCATAATATGAGGTTTTAGTAGGCTGGGTAATCATTCGGCCTTTTAATCATTTGGTGGGAAGGCGTGACTTGCCGAGACTCACATGGCTGGACAAAGAGTAATTGATGGACTCAATTTCAGCAGACAGTGTCTTATTGGAAAAGCTTTGGTTCGCTACGTCTTCATTCATTCCTTCTTAAATAATGTCTGCTATTCTACTAGATTAGAGACCGTATTTGTAAAGCTCAAATGAGCCAATTTGTTTTTAACTTGAATCTTTGTAATGTCCTCAGCCAGAAAGCCTGGCTCCTCTGTCTCTGTGTCTCTGGTTTATCTGCAACCCCTGTGGTTCTCTTTGTCCTGGAATCACACGAGTAACACTAATTATGTTTAGAGTAAAGGGTATTGTTCTACCAGGATGAACAGACAGGCTTTTATTTCGCCTGATACTCCAGGACTTTCTGTTCTAACCTGGTACCAATAGCCCAGTTTTAAATTGCAGTCTTCTCCCAGCCTCTAGATGGCAGTACAACTCAACTAATGTTGAGCCCCCCAATCAGGACAATATTATGTACTCTGTTCAAGTATTTTTTTGTAATTACTGTCATTAGATAATTGCTAAAATTATACTGGGCCATAGTATGGCTCATGTGACTGAAGCAATTTTTTAAAATAATTTTGAAAAGGACAGGAGTTTTACAAATATATGCCATGTTACAAAATCTTAAAAACTCTTCATGGATTCAGCCTCTTAAAATTTAAATCGCTTCAACTTGTGCATTCCCCAAACACATTAGCATTTGGCATTACAGTTTATTTTGGCTCGTTTTGAGTTAATATGTTCACATCGGATAACCCCCCCCCCCCCCCCAGTGTTTACCTTGCATTGGCGTCATGCAGGGTGTGGCGGGCCATCATTCCTGACACTTAAATGCTCCGGCGTTCCACACAAATGGAATCACAGGACAGCAGATGACAGGAGCCCTGCTGGGATGATTACTATGCAGAGGAGGGAAAACAGAGGGAGGGAAGAGAGGAGTGCGAGGGATAGAAGGGGGGATAGTAATAGGAACGTGCAGCGCAAATGGCAATGGAGGCAGCGAATGTGAGCGAGGAGCTGGGATTAGAGAGTATTGGTTTTTGAAAATGAATAAATGCTGTAATTAACCTATGCAAAGTGAGGCCTCCAACAAATCGCATGACAAATGTGGCCAAAACAGTCAGCGATTTGCTTGAGTTACCCCTCCACGTCTACTGTATATTGTTATTACACACAAATGGAGAGCATAAATAGAGAAAAATGGGAAACCTGTGTCGCCTGCCTAATGGGTTCTTGTCACAAAATTAGTATTTAAATAGTAGATACAAGCAGTCTCTGGTTTGTGTGTGTGTGTGAAAGGATAAGAATTGTTAGAATTCAACATGTAAAAAAAATAATAGTAAATGTAATTTAGATTACATTTAGATTCACAAACATTTGGTTAATGACAGTGACCCTGATCTCTCTTCTTTGTATAACCACTCACCCTAAAAACCATGAAAATCACCCTAACGGGCATTGAAAATGATGGCAGGGAAATTCTGTGAGCTGTACTACGAGTAATGAAAGTTTAAATGGGCAAAAATGAAACCAGTTGAAGCTGTAAGGAATTGTCCAAGGCGGTTAATTGCCATGACATGTGGTGCATAGATGTATAAAGCGGGAGCATCCTGAGAAGCTCATGCTTTTTGCCCTCAGCTCACAATGTTGCAGAAAAAGTAACATTTTTTTAATATATATGGCTTATTTATATCATTCTTTTATTGTGCAATAAAATTTTCTACCATCCTGCACAGTTTTTGGACTAGCACAAGGAGCTTCATTTCTAAGAGAGGAGTCTTAATTTTATTATGTCCAAGGTTATTCAATATAACAGTGTAATAGTTTTTTTTATAGATATTAAGTTTAATTTTAGGGTAATGCACTATGGTGGGTCTGTGTGAAATAGCATTTCAAGCCACCGTATACTGTATTTACTGCTGTATTGACAATAACCCCCTTGTATCCTTAATTGGCAGTCATTGCCTAGTGGACTTCAAATCCCTTTGAGCAAGTTACCGTCCCCATACACTCCTCCACGGGTTGCATTTTATGGCTACCTTCAGCTCACTAAGGGTGATGGGTCAATTGGATTGGACACGTTTTGTGTTCACTGTGTGTTGTGCTATGCCGTGTATCACAATGACAAAAACTTACACTTTCACTTTAATATCTTTAGGGTGACAACCAGCATGATGTTATTTGATACCTATAAATAAGGTGGCTAACATTTAAAGAACATCCCCCATTGCCGTACCCATTAATTTAGTTTTACTTCTGTCACTCGTGACTTTTTTTTGACAAGACTGAGCTTGACCTTATGATCCTGTAGATGGCAGTAAAGATCAGGAATAAGTGAAACAATACATATTCACAGGTAGTAACTCTCCCAGATGCACCAGCTTTTTACAGACAACAGCTATATGGCATCTTCCTTTATCCACAACCCTTCTTCCCTTTGGGGCACAGACTAACTTCTGTGTTGGGCAGATGACTTTGCCACCTGCCCCGTGCTGGCCTTGTCACTGGAGCCGGAGGTCTTCCTCATGCTTGAAAGCCTTGAAAAGCAGCAGCCGGCCCTTTACATTGACCCACACACACACAGACTCTTACAATGTAACAGGACAAGATGGAAGATGTTTACTTTGTGAAAACAGGAAGTAAATCAATCGGATGATGTAACCTAGACCTGTGTTTCCCAACCAGTTTTTGTTCCGACCCACATATCTTCACAATCTGCCCCACCCATTATTAGGCCATTAAGAAACGCCTGAGCCTAATTAAGGTAGGGCTGGAGTGGAGACTCTTCGATCGATGTTCCTCCAGGACCAAGGTTGGGAAAAGCTGTTGGGAAACGCACCTCACGACCAAAACAACCACAGAGGTGGCAGTAGCCTAGTGGGTAACATACTCACCAGTGAACCAGATGAACATAAAGTCATAGGTTGTATCTATACTTACTGTGTCCCTGAGCAAGACACTTAACCCTGAGTTGCTCCAGGGGTTCTGTCCCTGTAACTACTGATTGCGTGATAAATGCCGTAAATGTAAAATGTAAAATGTACATTTCTAGAAATCTACATAAAATCATGTTTTTTGAAATGCAGCACCTTCCTGTTAAACTCCAGATAGCATAGACATAACAGGAATTTGTTGCTTTTGTCACATTTGTATTGCTGTCACTTCTGTTCCACTGCTGGCAAGTACAGAGAGGAGTGGCCTTGCCCTGGGGTCCACCATACCACATACCCGGTGTCCCCTGACAAGCAACCATCAGCACGTTACCCCACCAAACCCACCTTACACACACACACATACACACACTCACACACACACTGAGAGATGCTGCACCGGCATCCCATAGACTAAAATGTCATGTGACAGAAGAACATGGCACATCACCAGGGGCGACACAGCCAGACCTGCTGCACTGATGCTCAGTGGATTAGACATACAAATCTTCAACAGACTGTTCCTGACAGAGCCATTACACCGCTGCACCGTCACACCCCCACCCTGTCCACTCATCACAGTGTGTGTTTGTGTACATGCATCCACATATGTGTGGGCCTGATGTTCTGGTCCTTGTGGTAACAGTTCTTAGAGTACTTACATATGAATTTGTATTGATTTCTCTTTACAGAAAGATTATCTGCTCGGATAGACATCTGGTCACTGAGGAAACAGAGCAGTCCTGATGAGGCAACACAATGACATCTTGCTGGACTATCGCTTCTGACCTCAGGTGTCTACAGGGCAGCCATGAGACTTTCTGTTCTGATAGGATGATGATGCCCCCATTCACACTTTATCAGATACTATAGGGGTGGGGTGGGGGTCACTATAGGAGTATATTGTAATACGTCCTTTAGTGATAAATTATTGATATGCTGGCATCCAGTAAATTCAAAATCAAATCAAATTCAAATTTTATTTGTCACATACACAGTCATACATGGTATGATATGCACTGAAATGCTTTTGTGACTGCTATAGACCTCGGTATTGCAAATATTGCAAGTATTCAAGTGGAGTGTGTTAAAGCTTTGCTCACGCATACTTTACTTGAATGAAGGTAATTTTCCGTTTGACAGGAGTAAGCAGTGAATTCTGTTTTTTTTTTATGTGAAAATATGCTATATAAAACAGCTATATCATATTGAGCGGTTTTACAATATTTATTAAGCAGAACTGACAGGTTGATGAATGCTCAAAATATTTGTTGTCAATATAAAAAAAGGCACACACTGAATTTAAACATCTGTTTACACCATTAATTAATAGCACATCACTGATTATTCTCTTTAATAGCAAAATAATTAATGTTAGACAAACAATTAATGTTAGCTGAAGCAAAATGTAGTCAGACACAGAAAAGAAAAAAAAATTTTTTTAGATTTGCTGTTTGGCAGATTGCTTTCTTAATGAGCCGCTCCACTGAAGCCATCAGAATAAATGAGTGCCAGCTTATTATAAATTAACATCGGAATGTCAAACGTTGAAAAAGACATTAATGAGAATTTACGATTTGCTTAGACCGCATGCTCATTTCTAATAACAAATATGCTGCATGTAATTTATAAATGATGTTAAATTTTTATTTTAAAAGATAGATTTGCTATCCATTAGAGGAGGGAGATGCACAACTTTTTGTTTATTTGACAAATGAGGTCTCATTACACTCATCCATACGGCACTCATGACTTATTCAGTCATATGAGTTAAATAAATGGTTCATTTTTACAAATGTACTACACATCTATGACTGAGAGCACTGCTGCTTCTAAATATTCTGCACAGTGGTAGCTTTTCTGTGAAACTGATGCATGACTGGCACATCTTCAGATAATTTCTGTACCACTTCATCTCCAATTCTCTACTTTCTGGATCCACCCAAACACTCCCAGGTGAAAAGCTTCATCAGTTCCCTCCGGCGATGTGACAGAAAAACTATTAGTGGGCTGCAACCCATACATAAGAGAAAGAGGATGTCTGGGGGAGGGGGGGCTTGTGGGGTAGAATGCAGTCTGAGTCTCATATGCATAAAGAGCGGCACTGCACTGCTGAGGAGAAGGTGCATCACCACCTCCTTTAGCCTTCATGTTGAGGGAACTGACACAGGGAAGAGGATGATGTAGTCTCTTCCCCCACATGGCTGAAATGTGGTGAGAAAAGGGCAGAGGCCTCCTATCGCTCCTTTCCTGCCTCTCCTTCATAAACAGAAAGAGCGAGAGGGGAGAGCGAGAGACGGAGCACCCAGCTGGGCAGCAGAGTCTCAGGCAGAGGCAAATAAATGCCACTGAGCATGCAGTGTGTGCTCCAGTGGGCTCATCTAAAGCCTGCACCACTGGGGAGACTGAGTGTGTGTGTGTGTGTGTGTGTGTGTGTGCGTGTGTGTTTGTGTGTGTGATATAGCACATATACTCTATGGATGTGTGACACAAAAGAATCTGGTCAACAAGGCCCTTATTTTCATATGTAAACCATCACCAGCATTTCAGCTCTGCTAAGGAACATCAGAAGCAGACGATCCAGTTCTCTTGCAGACAATCCAGTCCTCATTTACTCTTGAAGTAGCTGGGTAGTAACAAAAGACTGGCCTCGTCCTCCTGAATATATTAGCTTGGATTTAGTCAATATTTCCTCTGTCTGGAATTAGACACATAATTATTACATTTTATTCAAGATATGTATTTAAATCATATCTACTTAAACAATAGCAGAAAAATCAAGGACACGAATGAGTATAATTTGACACTATATATTTGTTTTATTGATATATACAATTCCAGAAAAAAGATTTACTATGTGGACACAGGACACACATCTCTTAAAATAGACAAAATCAGAAATACAACATTGTGTTTTTTAAGCAAGACTTTGTGTAATGGACGTTTCATGAAAAGTTCAGCCGATGGTGGCATGTTAGGATCTGTGTTTGTTCTTGGCACAGCTCTCGCAGTTATTGGCCTGCCACCCTGGCGCGGTTCCACGCTTGCCGGTGTTCAGCAGCCTCTGCTGCTGGCAGGGTCCCACTGCTGTGTTTGTGTCGGTGCGCCTGGATGTTTACAGTGTGTTTTGCCGGGTGACATATTGGAAACCCTCTCAGGGTCTGGTGAGGGCCTTCTGCGTGAGCGCGGCTGGCAGTGCCCCCCGCTCTCCTCCAGCCATGCTGGGTTATGACAGCTGGGCACTGCCAGGGGACCCGGCACACCTCCAGAGGGCCATGGAGTCAGGTTGGTGAGGTTGGGGAAGCTCTGTCAGTCAAAAATGAAAGGTGGATTAGGGAAAGTACCCCCTTGCCCACAGAGAAAAACTTTAATGAGCTTTTGAGAGTTTAACGAGCCTCCAAACTAGGGCTTAGTTGACCTCTGGCCTCTTATGAATGTGCTGCCGAGAGGAACCATGGGAACATTTCCAATCAGGACCACATTAGGGGAAAGAAAAATCAAATGCAAACAATGCATTGTTTAGGATGCCAGGCGAAGCGGTGCATGCCAGCCCTGGTGTGTGACAGCTGGTCTAGACTTCCCTCGGCCCCTCCACCCCACCCTCCCCTCCTGTGGTGAGCGAGGGGTGGCCTGGCTGTAGTGTACACGTGGGGTCCTCCCCTGAGCGCTGCGTGGCTGCTGGAATCACCGGTGAGAACGCAGCCAGGGCCCCGACACAGGCTCCGGCGCAGGGCCTGACTGTCACAGATGTGCCCTTGGCCGGGCTGTCACAGGCGGTTAGGGTGACGGCCACTCACACTTCATTATGTCCCTCTCACAGGTCATTGAGCGACAAGCTGGGTCACTGTGCTCTGCTGGGCTGCTCCAGGGCACACTCCCCCCAACCCCAAATCCCAATCCCTGAGTATTCCACTGCTGAGCCCCCCAACCCGTCACTTAAGTCCCCTTTTCCACACCATCCCACGTCCTTCACCTTATCTACTATTTTAAGTGTATAGGTGCACTATGAAGTATAGTATGTGTTTAAAATAAAATATAGTGGATAAGAGTATTAGTGATTCTTCGCCCAATTCCTCCTGTCATATTTACTACAGCCATTAATGAGGACTGTTGAGACATGGTCTCGCCTTATCACTGCAGACATCTGATTCGCAGTCCCTGTTTGGCAATTAACCCTGTGAATGTAACATATGTTCCGTGACCGACCATCATTAATTATTTATTAAAATAATTCCTCATAAAATCCTCAGTCACATTTTGGTTTGACATGAAATGTATTACTTAGAACACAACTGCATCAGAAAGTTTTTTGGTTATGTTGACTTGGACACCTTCTCATTCAATGTGTTTTCTTTATTTTCATGACCATTTACATTGGTAGATTCTCACTGAAGGCATCAAAACTATGAATGAACACATGTTATGTACTTAACAAAAAAACTGAAAACATGTTTTATATTCTAGTTTCTTTGCTCTGATTACTGCTTTGCACACTCTTGGCATTCTCTCGATGAGCTTCAAGAGGTCGTCACCTGAAATGCTTTTCCAACAGTCTTGAAGGAGTTCCCAGAGGTGTTTAGCACTTGTTGGCCCCTTTGCCTTCACTCTGCGGTCCAGTTCACCCCAAACCATCTTGATTGGGTTCAGGTCCGATGACTGTGGAGGCCAGGTCTCCACTTTTTGTTTAGTCCATAACTCCACATGTGTTCATTCATAGTTTTGATGCCTTCAGTGAGAATCTACCAATGTAAATGGTCATAAAAATAAAGAAAACACATTGAATGAGAAGGTGTGTCCAGGTTATTGGCCTGTACTGTACATCATTGCACATTACACGTTTAATGCCAACCTTAAAGCAGTCATAATATATTATTTATACAAAGACCTTTTTATTTACTTTACTTAACTTTACTTAGCAGACGCTTTTATCCAAATTGACTTACAAGAGGAAGACACCAGCAATTCTCATTCGGTTTCTATAGATTTTGAGTTACAAAACCAAGAGCCCTGAGAAGGTCTACCTTGAGAAATAACGCAGGCCAGCAGCAGGGTGAGAGGTCTGTAATTCGCACAATACAAAAAGGAATCATCTTTATCAGCAAATGATACAATGGCAGTTCGTACAGGAGAAGTGACAGTAATTCGTCTGTATGGAGGATAAATAAATACGTTTAAAAGGAGGAAGAGGGTGTGTCGGTACAAAAGCGGCCAAAAAACGCACATTTCATCGCAGACATTGCATTGCAGACCATATTTATCCTAATTGAAACACAAATCATTGAGTAGAAGTAGGCTGGAAATCTAGCCACGTGCTCCGAATATCCGACCTTTCGCGTTTGTGGGCAATTACGTCTCTAACTCGGCGAGCGCGTTGAATGAAACGCGCCAACAAAGCGCGAGCAAAGCGCACGAATTAGGGCCACGCGTCCCCGGCTTCAGCTGCGAACGCGACGCGGGGACCGCGGAGAGGGCGGCCGGTCGGCTGGAGGTGCGAGCGGCGTGTCGCGCGCTGCGCGAGCACATCTGGGGAGCGCGCGCCGACACCCACGACTCGACACGCGCTCCTAATGAGACGTGAAGGGCGCGCGCGCGCGGCATGGCTAAATTGCGTTAAAGGGCGCGGAAGGTGCGCTGACCAAAGATAATGGAAGTGAACAATGTGGGACCTTCTAAAGATGGGACGTGCATTACCTAAAACCGCAAACAACACTTAATAATATCTGTAGTGTTGTTCTATCTGCCTGTCTGTCTGCCTGCCTATCTACCTGCCTGTCTGTCTACCTGCCTTCCTGTCTGCCTGTCTGTCTACCTGCCTTCCTGTCTGCCTGTCTGTCTACCTGCCTTCCTGTCTGCCTATCTGTCTGCCTGTCTGCCTGTCTGTCTGCCTGTCTGTCTACCTGCCTTCCTGTCTGCCTATCTGTCTGCCTGTCTGTCTGTCAACCTGCCTGCCTGTCTGTCAACCTGCCTGTCTGTCTGTCAACCTGCCTGTCTGTCTGCCTATCTGCCTGTCTGTCTGCCTGTCTGTCTGTCTGCCTGCCTGTCTGTCTGTCTGTCAACCTGCCTGTCTGTCAACCTGCCTGCCTGTCTGCCTGCCTGTCTGTCAACCTGCCTGACTGTCTGTCTGTCTATCTGCCAGTCTGTCAGTATATGGATTTAATAATGTGTTTCTAAATGTATATGTATACACATTCACATTTTAATACATGTAAGACACTTGTTTGGTGTGTGTGTGGGGGGGGGAACCCCATAAACATGCTGAGCATGCTGAGAACTGGCTGAGATCGTCAAAATTCATATAAATTCGTGAAGTCGAAAACCGAATTTTATTCGACCAGTAAATAAACGTGATGAGGTGGCGGTGCTAATTTTGTACTTTGTGCTTAATATGGCTCACTGACAATTTCAAGATCTTGTTTGCTCACTTTGCACTGGTAGAATTTTTCACGATAACAGAACTAGGAGTCTCTATTTATTTAAGCACCTTCATTTTAAAAGAATATATGTTATATTTAGACCCATCCATGTTTAATGCAAACAATAATATGTTCATATTTATCCATTTTAAAAGCATCAGCTTTTCATGTGACCTCTTCCTCTTTTTACTCATGTTTCTTTTACCTTTTCTTTTCGACCATCTCCCCGTCTCTCTCTCTCTCTTTCTCTGGCCACGGTGCCAGTCACAGCGCTCTGGGGCTCTAGGGATATTTCAAAAAATATCTGGGAAATCAATCCGAACGTGAATCTGAAGGAAAACATGTAATGTCATTGAGCAATAACTATCGCTCCTGTCATCAGATTACCTCAGAGCGGGGGTCCTCGGGCGTTTGTGTCCTCTGAGTCTCCCCATAGTTAACTGGCCCCCCCTCCTCCCCCGAGTGGAGCCTCCTGATCCCGACCTGTGGTACCGCCTCAAGTAGCCTACAGGGTGAGTGTGTGTGTGTGTCTGAAAGAAAGAGATACACTCATTTTGTCATGCAGCATACAGACATTCACATGACACCTGCTAGGCCCGGTGAAGCCAAAGCTGTTTGCTAATTTAAATGTTAAATAGGGTCACATGGTGGCGCTGCGGTTAGCGAAGTGGCTTCACATCTCCAAGGCTGTGAGTTGGAATCCTGGATCAGACCATGTGTCCAGAGTTTACTTCAAATCAAATTCGAATTTTATTTGTCACATTCACAGTCATACAGTGAAATGCTTGTGCAACTGCTATTGACCTCAATATTTCAAATACTGCAAGTAATTACAAAAGTGTTACAAAATATGCAAATATTGCAAATCTAAACAAATATTACAAATTTATGTTTTTAAATATAAATTATATGTAAAGAGTAGGGCAAAAGTGTGCAAATGTGTGAAGTGTGTAAGGTGAAAAGTGAAGCTGTGCAAATGCTTGGAGGGATAGAGTCCAGAAGTTGTTTGAAAGTGCTGGAGTGTATTAGTGTTCTGTCCTATGTGGTGTTGTGGTTGAGCGCTCGTATATCCCACGGGAAGAAGCTCCTCCTCATTCCCTCTGTGTTGGACTTCATGAAGCGGAGATGCTTCCCTGATCGCAGCAGAGAGGACAGTCCAGTCTTGGGGTGGCTGAGGTCCTTCACAATCTTCCTGGCCCTGGTCCAGCATCGCTTGCTCCTCCTGCCGTCCAAAGGCGGCACAGGGTCATTATGGCCGAGTAAGCAAGGGATGCTGGGCTGAGTGAAGAGGAACTCAGACATCAGTCTCAGCATTACTGTCTCCATATTGTGAGACAAGGAGTGTGAGATGATCTTTCACAGCTCAACAGCCTTTACAGCATCTGATTCCAGAACAGTAGCTTCCTTGGTTATGTAGTTATTGCCCATGTTGAATAATGAATATAACTTGTATTATAGCCAACCTATGAAGTCAGTCGTGGGAATGTTTGATGCCTGTTTGGGACCCACGGTGCTGTTTATTGGCCCGTCACTATATCAATTCATCACAGCTACAGAGAACTTATTTTATTATCTCGACAGGCTTGGCAAATCGCGCAGTCACTCCGAAGAAGCAGGATTAGAGCTCAGATATTACGTGCCCGCAGGGGGTGCAGAGACAGGGACGCACTTTCTGAACATTAACGCGCAACAGGCCAGTTGTGTACAAAAACACATGGCATCAGATTAGCGTGCGTTGCCATATTTTACACGTTAGTCTGACCAATCCTGTCTCCGCATGCGATAAACCGATTTGAAGCTTGTCTTCTGCACCGGGGCCCTCTCAGCACTAACAACCAATTATAATCTTGAAGATAGCATTTGTGTCACATTAAGACAGTCGCTTGCGAAGAGACTTGATGGCTCAGCATAGTGTAAATGAACAGAGACCATCAGTGCCCACCGAGTCCAGCGATCAGCGAGTCAGACGTAAATCCCTCCAACGTGTGAGCGGTGCAGGAGGTAATCTGAAGTAACCTTCACACACGACAGCGACGGCTAAACAAGCCCGCATGCTGCTCATTTAAAGGCCCGTGATTTGAACACAACGCTATCTGCTCATGCATAAGGCAATGGAGCAGCCATTACAGAGGCAGAACGGTGTGAAATGCAAATCCGGCCAGGGAGCGAGAGCGGGGGGACGAGTCCAGTGGGCGTGAATGAGAAACACGTCTCATGTTACAGCTGTGGGCCGCATCCGTCTACCAACAGCCCCCCTGCAGGGGACGTGCCATGAGAGATATTCTGATTTTAGCGTCGTTTTTACACTTTTTCTTATCGGCATAACTACATCATTTATTTCAGAATTTGCCCTGGATTTTTTCAGTTTCACATAAACCCTGGGATATAATTAATAATCAAAATCTAATGCGGTTTAAATGATTAGGCATAACTGGTTAAAAAAAAAATCGAATACAAAGAAAAAACATGTTATAATGATTGAGAATTTTACAGAATTATAAACTCAGACACATCTGAAACTTATCCAGTACACGTGTCATAAATAAATATTGATTGACTAGTATCATTGATCAGTATTCTGTCGCCTTAGAACAACGCAGGGTTAGGTGTGCTGCTTATGGTAGTAAGCGGATTTGAACCTTCAACTGTGCCAGGTGGGTGATAGTCTACCTCAGGGGTGGGCAATCTTATCAGCAAAGGGCTGGGGTGTATTCAGGTTTTTGGGATGACCTTTAGGTCAACTCTTCAAACCCAGGTGTGAGAACTCTTCGGCAAATCAGTCCTCTAATCGCTTGCCTAAGTGAGGATTTGCTGCGAAAAACCCCCACTCACTGACCCACTCTTGAAGATAAGATATTTTTTTATCTACAATGATCTGAACAGAAGCTGCAAATTACACATGAAACATGCATTACAAAAACATGCCTTTTCGTGCATGCACAAAGAAAAATAAGAAAATCTGCAAAAAATCTTACTGTAGAGGCCTCAGATGTCAAAAGTCAGATGTAGGCGGGAGTCTTTTGCAGTCAGCATTTCCAGTTCAACTTCACAGGACCACACTCAGCCATAAAATGCCACCACTCCGTACCCAGGGCCTAGTTATACTGTGTCCATTTGCAGTACACTGATTACCGATATTAACCCCCCCGGATGCACACGGACACCACCTTCACTGCGGGGTGTGTGTAAACCCCACCATGTGGAATCAGGTCACAGGCATATGCCCCACTGAGGAGTCTTGCCACGTTCTTGCACAGCCGAGTACGCCAGGTTGGGCCAGGCCTCCCGCAGTCATCGGGGTGAGAGCCCATTTCACACTTCACACCCAGCGCTAATCACTGATCACTCATTCACACTGTCTGTTGATTGAGCAGCAATGGCAAGGCTGGTTGGCTGTCTATCTACTCGCACGACCACACAAACACACACACACACACACACACACACACACACACATGTACTCAAAGAGAGATATCACTGAGTGCCATACGCTCATCACGTTAATGCTGTAAACTGGCTGGAACGCTGGTTGCACAGGCTTTTACAAGTGAGTCTCACCGTGTTTTTAAGTGATTTGGGAGAATTCTTCAGGAACTATATTAGGACTTTTTTTCATTTGATCCACAGACTTAAACAAAATGATGCCTACTTGTGTCATTTTTGTATCTAGACATGCAATTGAGTTAATCCTTGAGATTCCACTTTTCCCTGAAGGTGACCTCACTGTATCCAGATCCTTTTCCTCACATGCAGAACTTCAGAACATGTCAGGAGAGCAGTGGGGGAAACGTTGAAGCATTGGATCACAGTGCATTTTCTGACTGAGTACACAGCCCCGTCTGCCAGACCAGTCCCGCCCTGCCTCGCGTCAGCTCGCATGTCCTTGAGGACCACAGACGCAGATTAAGCTGAACCTCTCCGAACATGACAAGCACGTCGACCGGGTCGCACTGGAACATGGCGGTGGCAGCCACTTGTTAAATTAGCACGGAGGAGAGGGAGCAGAGTTATGAGAAGGTGCGGAATCTGCTCCAGTGACTAAGAAGGCCCACCGGATACCTTTAAATCATGTTTTTTTAAGTGTAAACTGACACTCACCACTAGATGTTACCAGCGGTTTACTGAGGTTATGCGTTTTGCAATTCTTATCCACATGTGCTTTGAATAAAGGAGGATCAGTGTGTTGTAAAAGAGCTTAGACCTTTCCTTCTTTAATCCTTCTCTTCACACACTCTAGCCATCAGGAGCACAGAGCATCTTATCTTATTACGCTCTTGTGCTTTGGGTCATTGTCTACCAGGGGATTAGTTTAACCTCCTGAACTGTCCAGAGCTGGCCTGGACCTTCGGCCTCCAAAAACCTCCCCCTCTCCCATGTCCCCTGTGAACAGGGTGTTTGGAGAGATTAGCAGGAGGACAGGGTGTAAAGCCACCTCCCATTGTCCTCAGTGCGCTCTGATCACAGCGGCCTGCTCAGCTTGAGATGCTCACGGCAAGGGTGCCCGAGCACAAAGGAGGTTCTACTCATCGTTACTCTCAGGCTTTTGCAATACCGCTGCTGTGCAGGTGATGGAGTTTTTGATTCAATCGACCAGGCCACCATCTTCCATTCCCACACAATTTGGATCTTAAGCTCACGTGCCCATGCGTGGGGTCAACATGGACTTTCTTGGACCAGTTTTGGTTGGTGCTGACCATTACATAATCGCCAGAAGACCTGCATGTTAAATGCAGAGGGCACACTTTGTTCATCCTATGTCACAAGGACAATCACTTCACTTTTACCAAAAAAATAGGAACTAGGTGAACTTTAGAGGAAATTTCACTTTAGAGTTAAATTTCATGCAATATTACTGACGCATGCAGTTATTTAAATCATGCAGTAGGGGGCACTAGAGCACTGCAATCCAGACCTCTGTTGATAATGACAACCGAGAAGAACTCACTTTTTATCTGTTTTGCATGTCTTTTATCTATTTGTACCAAAAACACATACGGAACGTCCAGGTAAAAATGCTTCACTGTTAATGAAGACACAGGAAAACAATTCAGGACACAGCATGTCTTTTATTTGCAGTATTCCCAGTGTTCAGACATCCTTTCATTTTTTTAACAGAGGAATGTGGAACCTATTCCAAAGGTATCCCGCTTCTAGTATTTGCTGCGCTTGAGTGATGATGCATTAATTAAATTATCATGCTTTTCAGTGTTCACCTTGGTGTACGTGATGGGCCGTTGTCTCTGCACTGGAGTCCAGACAAGGCTTTAGGTTCATGTATAATTAGAATAGCTTCATCTTCATTACGACATCCATGGATTTCGGCTGCTATTATGTCTTTTCCCTATTTTTATAAGAACTCTTTAAAAAGAATTAACATAATGACAAAGCCCAAGCATGAAAAACTGACCTGAAAAATGTCCCCATGCTCTGTTCTGAACGTTCATGTTGCCATTGACAGCTGTGACATCTAACCTCCAAATACACATTTGGAACATTGTTACACTTTTAGTATAAACTGAAATAAAAAAGGTACCACTTCAACTCAGATAGGATCTCATGGCAGATTAAGGTTTTAAGATTGTGATTAATTAGTGCCAATGAAATAGGAATTTAAATTGTGCTTTAAAACCAGCTTTTAATTAAAATAACAATAAAATGATGCTTCTCATACCAGTAGAGAGATAAAGAATTGATAACACTGGAAAACACAATTCAGTCAGGTTATTAAAGCTGTGATAATTTTACGAATACTTCCAAAATGCAGACTTTTTAACTAAAAAATGTAAGCGTTGATTGAAGAGAAGGCAAAGCAAATCAAAGCAACCCTTTCCTGATCAGCAGTTCTCGTTTCCATACTCATTGAATGATTTTGTATATATTTTGGTATGTACATATGTTGTGTATGTTTTTGCACATAGGCACACTTATTGCTTGCAGAGTATGACTATGAATTGTTAGTGTAATTAATGATAACTCTGAATAACTAGTGTACCCCCCCCCCCCTCTCCCCGGATGCATCTTTTGATGCTGGCAGAGCCTCAGAATCTAGACGGAGGGATGCTTTGTGATCGTCGTCAGCATGGGAGAGTGGCCTTGTGGGTCAAATGGTAGAGCGCAGCAGGGGAGCACACAAAAGTGTTGTCCAACACTTTTGATTCATATGGTGGACCAGCTCAAATTGCACTTTGTGCGTGAAAGCCTCTCTTTACTCGGAGTGACTGTCACTGGAATGTCTGCTGTTCTGGCATCTGAGGACTATAATAAAATTGTGACACTCACATCCATCAATTCTACAAATGGAGGGATACTGTGAAACTTTCATTTTGTTTGTAATGCCTGAGTTATGCTGTTTTCTTAGTGGATCGATAGACGTTTGCATAATTCAGAGCGAAAAGTGGCAGATTACCAGATTCGGAATCCAGACTTGAGCTCACCTTGAGCACAGGGCCACAGCTTCTTTTTAACAGGTTGTGGCAGCATCTGCCCCAGTCCATTTACAGAGTGCAGACAGAGCTATCGAGAGCCCTTCAGTCACAAATGTGCAACATTTCCACTTCTGCTGCACGTGGCCTGTGAGGCACAGCAAGCAGAGAGGAAAAGAGAGATGGTGCGCCACACTGTTTACTTGCATAATGGCTCTGACAGTGAGGGTCACAGGGCGTCCTGGCACGGCCTGCTGCTGGAGCCCTGATCAGGGTGGAGGCACCATGTTTCTGCAGCCCCATCGGCAGGACTGGCAGGGTGTGTTGACTCTTACGAGGCTGAGGGGGGCTGAATGGTCTCTTGTGACCTTTGACCTCTGCTCCAGAACCTGTTACACAAAGCCCCAGTGCTGACCCTGACTATTTATTGTCTTCTGTATGCTGCTTTAAAAAAAATAAAAACACATAGCATAATGCAATGAACTCTAAATGAACTTAAAAAAGTAGAGAGTATGGACTATAACACACAGGTTAACCTCAAAGTTTCGACGACAGTAGCATGACATGACAGGATAAAAACCAGTTTCCCCCCAACTTTTACCCTCATGTTCCTACAGTCAGATTCTGAGGGACCAATCAGATGCCACCTCCAAAGAAAACGTCTCCCTGCATCTGTCACACCCTGTCTTCCTGGAAGCACGTCAGACGCATCCACATGACGTCCCCAGCTCTTCCCCTAACTCGGAGTGAGTGTAGCCTCCATCTCTGTCCTCTCTCCCTGCCAGGGCACACCCCCATCCTGCCTCTTCCCCCCAGTGTGGAGGAGCGTCCACTGCAGCCGGCCTGAGCCCACGGCCCTTCTGCCCTGGCCTCACCTGGCTCCTCCTTGGCTATAGATGAAAGGGGGTCTGAGGGGGGCTCATGTGGGCCATGCAGAGTCCTGAGCGGACTGTTGGACGTTCGGGAAGGGCCAAGGAGTGCAGGACGGTGTGTGCGCCAGGAGTGGGAAGGGTGTAGCGAGACTCGTGTGAAACCGCGAGCAGATGAGCTTGCCGGTCCAGGCCTTGCATGGCTGACCCAGTTGGCACTTTGCCAGTTCTGTCAGGCCCGGGAGCCACAAAACGGGCCATCTGGTCCCCCTCACATCTGAATAAATGGGGCAAGACACAGGCGTTGTGATCTTAATTTTTACATCCTCCTGCTCCACCTCCTCAACACCTAGGCCTAACACCTAGGAAGGGCACTTACATGGATATTATGAATGGTAATAATACTGATAGTAATGGAAATATGTATATCTAAAAAGTTCTTAAAATGTTATTAAATTCTTTTTATTACTTTATATTTTATGTTTAATAAACTAACGAGTAATCTTTCACTGCTTGCACACATTCTTGCACGCACACATTCCCCCACTGTTCAGAGGACCATCTCTGACTTTTTGATCTTGACATCTGTGTCTTGCAGAATTTTCACTCAGCTCCCACATCCTTCTGATGTAGCTCCAGGAGCTAATGGGTTGTGAAAAAGGCAGACGGGCTCTTGTCTGAAAAAATAAAAGAGGAGAGGGGGAAAAAAACAGTATATGTGTATGGCAGAGATGGAAAAAGCTGGAGGGAAAGCACACGCTCTTTTTCGTCCGAGTCAGATCAGAACTTGAAGAATCCGTGTGCATGATTGGATATGCGCTTTCTCGTCGAGCTCGAGGAGCAAGTGGAAATAACGCTCAGTGCCATTACTCTGATACAGCAGATTACAGTTCAGCTATTGAGGCTTGAGGTACTTTGACATAATCCTATCATTCACAGTCCGCATATACAGAGTCTTTCGGACACCTATGTGGGCATGCAGACATCTGCTCGGGTAATCCGATTCCGCAGCCTGCTTAACTAACTCCGACATCAAAGCAGCGGAAGGAAGGCTTGTATTGATCTGAATGGGATGGCTTTTCAGACTGGAAAGAGATGAATACTACCATCAGCATCCTTACGATCTTATGATACTATTTTTAACTGATCAAACACATCCTAGCTGGACGTGTGATAGGGATTAGAAGATGCAGAAGGTTGTGTGATGTACTTGTAAAAGGGGAAAAAATACAATCAAAGGTACAGATGTGGTCTGCTTTGGCATTTAATGGAACATGACCCAGAATGGGTTCAGGGAACCCAGCATCAAAGCAAAATTTATCATTTACCAACGCTAATAAAACATTCTATTTCAAAAATAAAACGTCTGCTGTAATTTATTTAAAAATATGGGGTCAGAACGAAGTGGACAATTAAAAGTGGGTCTAACCGAATGCCACTTAAGATTCTCCATCACGCAATTACAAATGCGACCATTAGGACATGTCAAACCTTTTTAAACATTCGCCCCATCACAATCAGTTGCAAAGTGCACACTCAATTTTAGCCACGTCCAGCTCTTCCCCGGTTATATCTGTGGGTACATTAGGTTGACAAGTCATAAATGAACACTAGGAATATTTTCATCAAAATACTATGCTTCATTTAATAAGGGAAAAATATTTGCTTCTCATTACAGAAGTGCTTGTAATGACTGTTCTTCCTCCATGTGAAATGCATGTATGCGATGAGTGAGGGTTTAAATACAGGTATAACTTTCGTCTTACACGCGGAACAGTTCGATGGATTGTGTAATTCACACAAAAGCACTAACTGAATTTTTTTTTAAGAACATGCCCATTTTTTGCTCTCAAGTACAGTTAAGAATATAAAGGATAAATGTGAAATGAAAGATGCCCTCCAGCTAACATCTGCTCCTGGAAAACATACACACACAGGCATTATTTAAATTGAAATTTTTTTTCTTACTCACAAAGATATTTATTGAAATGCTGCCATTCTCCAGATGTACAAATGTCACTAAAACATCAATCAGATCACTCATAATCTACTATAATCTTTAATGTAAAGAACAATGTAAAAGAAGTGGCACAAAGTGAATCGAAGAAACAGAAAGGAAGCCAGATGGAGGGAGAGGGAGAAAGCGATTCGGCCAGAGCGAGAATGCCCTTGTTGTATCTGGCCCATCAGGCCGTGTTACACAGATTGTGATGGGAGCTGGGCGGACTTTGATTCCCTCAGGTGAATATTTAGTTCTCAATAACAAGGAGTGACAGGGGACAGAAGGCACCCATCTCTTCACATGACGTTTCTCTCCTCTCCTTTTTTTCTCTGCCATTTTAAAAGTGCGAGTGGGCGACAGGGCTTTTAACTGTGGTTGTAATATTTGGTTGTCAGGGGTGATGGAACACTAAACAGGTGGTGTTGTCAAGGGCAATGGGACCCTGACTGGTGTTGTTGTCATTGGTGACAGGATTCTAAACTGGTGCTTGTTGAAATTTGTGTCATATGAAGGAAACTGCCCTTTCACAGCAAGGTAATCATCAAGGCAGAGATGGAGGAAGACGATGAGATAGAGATGCAGTCTCGGTGAGGCACTGAATTCTCAGAGAATTTGCAAACCTGGAAAGCATTCTTTATACATGCCTATTCCATTATTTGTCTCTGGTGATGATTCTAGAACAATTACAAGTTCTTTAGAATTTAGACTTAATAATAATTTAGACCTTTTAGAATTAGTTGGAATTTGGTGTTTTCTGCAGTGTTTTCACATTGTTACAGGGAATTTCAGTGGCCACACTCCCAGTCAGAGTGACCTGACATGTGTGGAATCATCTGCAAGACCAAGCATTAGAACAGCACCCCAAAGGCCTGATCCAATACAGGCCCAATTAGTATCCACTCATTCATGTGTGGATTTAGGTAGGCAGTACGTTATTGACACATCAAAGACTGACGGTCACCATTATTGGTGACTTGATTGCTCTTTTGGTCATAAAAGTATTTATATTTAATCGCCGATTTGGGTAAGGTAGAGAAAACATGTAATGAAGTGAGACACCTATTGAGAAACATATATTACATTTAAATACATATGGATTAAATTATAAACATGGTCTGAGTTCATTAATAATAATTCCGAAAGGCTGTCCTAAGATAGGAGAAGTTTGAGCAGGAGGAGATGTACATTACTTATCTCCACTGCTATCTTACTTCAGCATCTAGAGTACTTTAGACAGCCAGTGTTAAGCAAAGAGTTTACAGCAACTTCTGTTATTGGTGATTGACTCTAGATCAGATCTTTGTTTATCTAAATATATTTTTAGAGTAGCAGAGCCATCAAGACATCAAGTGATGCTGCATTTATGAAGGAAAGAATGGTCAAATTCAGCCCTGTTTAAAGATTTTGGGTGTGTGAGTTCTCTATTTGTCAATGCATCATGTTTCAGAACATGAGATTGGCTTTTGAGAAGCCATTCTACCTTACAGGTGGCCTCTGGGAACTTTCACTTCCGTAATGGAGTGGCGCTGGGGGCCACAATGCTTCCTGAAATGGGGAATTGAGTCACCCCCCTGCTTGGATAAGTACAGGCCTCTAGAGTCAACGCTATGTTTACTAATGGCTCACAATGCATTGTGATAGGACAAGGTCAGGGGTCAGAGAAGTGTGTTGGCTGGTGGACTCAACTTTTTCTTCCTATATGGCTGAACTCCATCAGCTCTTTATACAAAAAGCAATCACACCATATTCTAGAAGACCATAAATGCAGCACTTTCCCTTTATCAATGTAAATGGAACCTCCAACTGGTTAAATCATTTATGAAATTGAGATTAAGGACAGTGGAAACATTTGAATCTATGATTTTTTAATAATGGAGTTATATTACAAATTTAATTATATTGTGATTGTTTGATTGCAGTCAGGGCTGACACCAAAGAAGAGGAAGAGATATAAGGCATATGGACAGACACTTTGTTCTTTTATTAACAATAAATTGTGCAACCTTAGTCACTTGACACTGAAATCTTATCTTATAGCCATGAATACATAATGGGATTTTACTTGCTACATATTCTGCCATATAAATTGACAAAGTGTACTTCAGGATGACAGATGGAGCCCACTTCACCTCAAGGTTCCCATGGCAACAGGTTAAAAGGGCCCACCTGAGCTTATTGTGCTTCACAGGTGAGTCCCTTTTATTAGCATCCTCTTAATAAACCAGTAAAAACTATCACAACTTTCCCATCCAGCCCTTGGAGGGCCAGCTCAAGCCTGAGCCCCCTTCACCAGCTTGGCTGACCAGTCTCTTGTGTTCCGATCCACGGTTTTTGATCTTTTTTGGCTCAGAAGCACCATGTCCCCAGGACAGCTGAGCTTCAGAGTGAGGACATGGTGTCCAGCTTTTCTGCTCCTCTTTGTCTGCTCGCACTACCTCTCTCTTTCTCCCTTGTTTCTGCATGTCTGTTCCCTGGGGTTTGGTAATGATGGCATATGGGCTGAGGGGTGTTGTGATGTTTCTGCTGTGTGCCTGGGTTCAAAGGCAGGAACATTTGGTAGCCTGTCCACCTGACCACCACCCCCAGTGACACCCTCACCACCACCCCCTCTGTGGTCATGAGGAAAATTAGCGTGTTGGTTTGGCTAGTCATTGACAGAGTGATGCAATTATTCCCAAAAAATAGGGTCACTAACTTACAAAAAACTATGAGACTTTTCGGTTCAATGTCAAAAGACAAACTCTCCACAATTAACTAAAAATAAAATGAACTAAATCAATAAAAATGATCGCAGAGGTCTTTTATTTAAAATGATACCCACATATTAAAAGCCCAGGGAATTTTCACACACGTACAGCTGCAGTCTGGGAAATTGGCAGATGTCTGTCTGAGTGGATTAAGACTCAGAAAAGCGATGGCCAGAGCAGCTGGCCTTCGCCTCTGAGCCCCCCGACCGGCCGACTGGCTGGTCTCTAGGTGGCAGTGTTGCCATGCCAGCCGCTGTACAGCCCTCATTATTAGCTAATGAAAGCGGTGCAGCTGAGGGCCTGTTATTGATGGCTCTATTTGTCCTGTCACCACGGCTGCTCGCCTTGGCAGCCCGGCTTGCCGGTTGACCGTTGTTTTACAGAGGTGATAATTACTCAAAGGCCGCGCTGTGGGATCGGTGCTGTGATAGTTGAGGAGTAAGCGCCCAAGTGAGAAAAGCTTGAGGAATTTTGACGGGCTTCTCATAATTATTCAATTAAAAGGTTCATTTATTCAGAAAAGCCACATTATCAAAATTAATACAGTAATAAAAATACAGTTTAACAGTTTTACTGTTTTTTGTTTTTCTGTTTACGCAATGTGAGGGTCTGAGCTATGAAACGGATGTAAAATTCATCCTAGCCATAGATGATCTCGACATAAAGATGATGATTGACAGAGAAGGAGATGCAGGGCTGATTCAGATGGCACTTCTACTGTGCATTTACTTTAGTTCCAAATGGAGACACATAACTGCCGAGATAGCAACGAGCTTGTGGCATGTCCACAGTGCATCCTCATCTGGATGCATCTTTTTTTCAGGCACACAAAGCCGCATGCAACCAGATATGTAAACATTACCCTATTAACATCTTCAGAATCATGAATATGTCATTGTACTCTTAAATATATTGCATAAATCTGCCTGTTTGTTTTTACTTGTGAAATAAGATTAAATTAAATGAATTATAAGAAGTGTGTTGTTTTATATCTTTCCCTCCAACCTCCCTCTTACACCCTGCAAATTAAACACACATAACATCAGAAAAAGGCTGGCAGTCCCTCGGGTGAATTTTGCAGATACATGATCCCGGCTATGTTGAACTTTCACAGAGAATGAGAGCGAGGGGGGAGAGAATAATGATTGCGTGCAAAGAACAACCAGGCAAAGACAGATGACACAGACAACTGAAAGACAGGCATAATTAGAATCATTATTGCCACAGCGGAGATCAGAGTGAGGAGATGTGGTACCATGCTGAGATCCTCCATCGTGTCTGACCAAGGTCAGGCTTAAGTGAAGGTACGTTAAGGCACCAGTCACTGAGGCCATGAGGAGGCTTCGGGTACCTCTCCCCATTACTCACTACGGATCTGTCAGCCCTAGCAGCTACAGCACCCTTCCGTCAATACTGTCTTCGGAAAACCAGTCAATCCCACCCTTTTAGGACTGTTTAAGATTGCATTTAATATCCAACATGAGACTGGAAAAATCTAATCAACAATAACCTGGTGCCTGAGTTTTGAACCAAGCTACACTAAATCTGTACCGGAGGGCAATATATGTTTAATATACATTTGTAAAACTGTCCCATATTATGTTTTTTCCTTATTATAAAATACCCTCATCTATAAAATAATAAAAAAAAAAAATAAAATGTACAGTAATGTGTCATTTGAAATGAGATCTGTGTTCTTGTCCATAAGACCTGAATTAAATGTGCCCTCAGCATACCTGAGCACCCGCCCAGTAGCTGACTGTATGACTAGTGGTGGAGTCATGATGTGCACAATCATCTTCTCATTCTTCTCATTTATCACAGACGAGTTGGAACCACTCTTCCTTGAAAGCCCTTATAGAAAAAAAAGTCCTTTGGTTTTGTTTTTCTTTTCCTAAGGGCAAGACTCAAATCCATGTTCAAATCTCAAACACGGCAGCTCACAAAAAAATGGTAGGGTTTCTTATTATTAATGTGACTAATGATTATTTAAAATTAAAATTATTGGCCCAAGAATATTGTAATTATTTAAAAAAAATTAATTTCAATATTTTAAATGTGATAAAATGTTATAAAATGTAATATTTTATGTATAATGTAATACCTTTTTTAAGATGATTCTGATAAATAAAAATCTGTGAGAATTCCCCAATCACATCATTTTTTATTTATCCCACAGAATTATGACCCTATTGACAAGGATCTAGAATATTTAAGCAGTTTCCAGCAGTCCCTCCTGCCTGCTTCCCTGTGTGAGCTGTGAATTCTCCCCTTGAAGCCAACCCATAATACTCCTGCCTCAGATCAGATCCGCGGTGAGATCTTCTGCTCGGGCGAGTGGACTAATGCGTCACTGTGGAAACGAGCGCCTGCAGAACGGACATTCATTACAATATCTACTCTTCTCCAATTAGAGCACGAAAAAAAGAGCGGTTCACCTCATCAGACGGCATGGTGTTAAATTGAGTGAGGAGGAATCTCTGTCGCGCTCCACGTGGGCGTCCTCCTGCAGGTTCCTCTCCGTGCGAGAGCTTGTCAGTGTGTGCTGGACCTGTTTCGAAAAATGAAAAAGCAATATTGACTTCATTATTGCTGTTTATACAGGCACAAAAGTGCATTATTAAAAGTGCTGTGTTTTCTCATGCAATTCATTTCAGCCCGTTAAGGAGGCCTGTTGGCCAGAAGCAGGGGAAGCCACGTCTTCAGGGAAGCGGAACTCTCGGATGGGGAAATGCCCCATATCACCTGTGGCCACCACGTCTCCGCGTCAGAAGTAAAGCGAATGCCTTCGAAGCCCCAGCGCATGCAGGGAGGCGTTTCAGCCGAGGCCCGAGGGCCCTTTATGAGAACGCTGAGTTTAATAAGCTGCTTTTGACACCCTGTCAGCGATATGCATGTATTTCAGCCTTTATTATTGTTGCTCTGTTGGACCTGTCCATTATAACTAGCGCGGCTTCAGAGCAGGTGGCTTTAGCTGGGCGCTGTCTGCGTTCTTCACACGGAGGTTTTGGCATTTCTGAAATGCTTCCTTGAACACTCCCTACATTGCACAAAATAACAACAATGAAATCCGAACGATCGTAATGATTTTTTTTTACAGCTTTTTTCCTCAAAGAATCCATTTGTTGAATTTAAAGACAATTGCCGAGAAACAGTTGCACATTAACAGGAACAGCAATTTAAGCATGATCGAGGGAGCGATCACACAACAGTGCTGCATGAACAAGGTGTGGTTAGGAGGTTAAGGAAGACTGTGCGACTGATGAGATGCTGATTAATCTGCATCCGAATAAGCCTTAGATCCAGGGACCCGTTGGCCAATCAGAATATCAGAGCGTATGGCAGGAAGGAGACCGGTCACCGTTCATGCCGCCATTGCCCCCTGACTCCTTTCTTCATGAGTTATTCAAGGATGATTTGAGGAAATGAGGAGAGTGCTGTTGTAGTACTCTGTAAAGGCACACGCCTAATTGCGTGCACGTGAAGATGCGACGCTACATGACCTAGCGGCTTCCCACGCACAGCGCTCAGTGTCTCAATCATGGCCTGTCAAAACACATCAGCTGAGAGGGCAAACAGTGGAAAACTCCCCGTGACAGGTCAGGTGGTTGAAGACTCACGATCCTGCCTCTCTTTCCCGAGCACATTCACACACACACACGAAAACAGCATACTATTACTATCAGTTAATAGGCACAACCTCACATGTCCTGCTCATACCTTTATCCACAGCAGCCACAGCAGCCTGATTTTGCAGTTGTTAAATCCATCTACATACGTATACAGGTCCATAGCAACAACTATGGGATGTATAAACTTTAAATGTGTACCTCATTTATACAACAAGCATTCTCAGTATTCTTATTTTTAGGGATGACATGAAAATGTAGTTCCAGGCTGTCCAGACTTCTCTGTAAGGCAGAGGCGGTGGCCTAGCGGGTCGAGAAACGGACCCGTAATCGGAAGGTCCCCACACACTGCCCAAGGGTGATGGTTAAATACAGACGACACATTTCACCGTGTGCTGTGCTGTGACAATCACTTCACTTTCAAGTTCAAGGATACACACACACATAATTTAAAACAATCAAATCATATTCTGTTGAAGGAGATGCTGGATATGTGGTACATTTTTGTAAACTTTTATCTTGTTGAAAGGAGAGAAC